>NC_063447.1:14897064-15582064 GCF_020379485.1 Brassica napus
TCGGAATTCGTCAGAATGACCGTTTCTCGGTATTCGTCAGAAATCGTCGGAAGTTCTGACGAATTCCGCGAATTTTTTTTTTCCGACGAAATGATACCACGGATTGTTCGTCAGAACTTCGTCGGAATCGTTCTATTCCGACGAATTCCTCCGACGATTTCCGGCCATCAGATCCCCCTATTTCCTTGTAGTGTCAACCCATCAATGATTCCAACACGATCTATGAAAAGTCGACCAATGTACTTCGGCGTACAGAGTTTCCGCTGAGCAATTCTGTCTGGGATGAACATGTATGAGTGCCACATACTTGGTTACCCAAATGTTTTAGTCCCATGTTTCACACTTGCTCGGACCTTCCATTGACAACCACTAACACGACATGTTGTCACAAGAGAGTTTTCGTTGACTTGAATATTCTGAAGGAGACCTACGCCTCACCGCTGTCAACCGCAACTCTGAAAGCAGTGCATCCTTACTAGCAAAAACTCTGGTTGACATATATTATGTCTGCAGATGATCCTTCCTCTCTTCACAACCATATGCCCCTTTGTAATCATCAAAACGATTTCATCATCTTCTTCCTCATCCTCGTCTTTAACCTTTCCATACTCACTATTAATCCTCAGCATCATCGACAACAGGGATGTCAGCATCCTCCTCCCCATCATGATCCTCAGCTTCATGCCCCTCCTCAGCTTCATCCCCTCCTCAGCTTCATGCCCCTCTTCATCTTCATCCCTAACATCGGCTTCATCCCCCTCCTCAGCTTCATCCCCCTCCTCAGCCTCATCTCCTACATGATCTTCATCCCTTTCCTCTGAAACCGTTCTCATCTTGCTAAAGCTTGATACACAAAGACGTACTTCATGCGTTTTAGTTATCTCGAGCAAGTTCTGAACTTGTCTATCACTTGTAACATGAATAGGAAAGGTCTGGAGCAATCTAATGTAATGAGTAGGTTAACTCCACAGACTCTGTGTTCATATCCAGGTTATAATCTTCTTGAGCCATTGCAACAAGATCAGCATGTGTCAAACCTTCACTCAAAAATAACATTCTTGCTCCTTTGAAATGATCAACCACAAAATTCCAACATCCATCTTTCAACAACCAATTTCCATACACTGCATGTAACTGACGCATCATCTGAAAAAGTCAAAAATAAAACACATTAGCAAACTTAGAACAAAGAAAACGAAAGTATATTAAAGATCGAAGCGGACGACTTCAATCTAAGTAATTCTGACGACTAAACTATACGTCGTGCAGAGGTTATTTTTGCAATTGACTTTGAAATCTGTTATTTCAGACGACTGAAAAATAAGTCGTTTACTTTTGTTTGGTTAAAAAAACTCCAAAAAAGCTAGACGACGTACATTTCAGTCGTCATAGGTTAGTTTTGCATTTGACTGGATTATTTTAGAAGTTTGACTTTCCTGAACGACTTACATTTCAGTCGTCTCGTGAAAATTAAAATAAGAATATTTTTTAAAAACTAGACGACTTACAATTAAGTCGTCATAAGTTAGTTTTACAATTGAAAAAAAAACTTCAATAATTAATTATATATAGACGACTTACAATTCAGTCGTCCGTCAGACGACTTACATGTAAGTTGTCCAGGATTTACGAGGTTTGACCAGAATCTCGGAATAAAATCGTCGGGCGGATGACTGAATTGTAAGTCGTCTGGGTATGATTAAATATTGAAGTTTTTTTTTCAATTGCAAAACTAACCTATGACTACTTAATTGTAAGTCGTCTAGTGTTAATAAAAATATTGATATTTCAATTTTCACCAGAAGACTGAAATGTAAGTCGTACGGGAAAGTCAAACTTCTGAAATAATCCAGTCAAATGCAAAACTAACATATGACGACTGAAATGTAAGTAGTCTTTGTTCTTTAGAGATTTTTTTGTAACCAAAAAAAATCAGACGACTTAACTTTCAGTCGTCTTAGAAAACCGATTTCAAAGTCAATTGCAAAAATAACCTCTGCATTGACCAGACGACTTCCATGTAAGCTGTCTACAGCCAGACGACTTCCCATGTAAGTCGTCTGACGAACAGATCTGGAAAAAAAACTCGATTTCATACCTTAAATTGGTGAGATAATTTTCTTAGCACGCATAAGGCTTTTCCAAGCACACATAATCTCAAACGAAAGTGACCCACTCAGAATCGTTAGCTTCTATGACTCTATGAACCATAAAAAATGTAGAATCAAAATCTTGGGTTTTTTTAGCTTATTGTGGAGAGAAAGTGAGAGATATGTTGTGTTTAGTTCACAAGAAAGGAAAAAGAAGAAGGGTAACTCGATTTTGGGAGCATTAAGAGCTTCAAATTGGTTGTTCATGGTGGTTGGGGTATTGATGACAATGGCAATCTTGTAATTACTTGAAGATGATGAGGGTGAGACAGTAAAAATATCATTTTCGAAAAGAAAAGAAAAAATTGATGGCATTTTCGTGAATTATATGAACTTGTGGGGTGAATAGAGCAAAACCAATTTCCAAAAAAAAAAAAAATTAGTTTTGTGTTTGACTTTAAATTGTAGGTCAATTCTGCAAAAAGACCAAACCAATAACACTATATTTGGATTGAATTTATAAATCTATTAAAATATATAAGCAAATAACACTAGATTTGTTCAAAAAGAAGAATACTAATTTATTATCTCTTCCTCTTTTTTTTTTAACATCGTCAAACCCCCAATAACAATTTCTCATAGAATCATTTTGTTTGCTTCAACAATCAAATGACACTAACCTATTTGGATTTCTTTAGATTTGTTATATGCCTTATTTTCTTGTTTTTCACCGAGTACTTTAAATCTTACTGTCTATCCGTTGTTAACGATTTTGAATTTTATTTTTAATGGGTTTCGATTCACTGATTTTAGAGAATAAGTAATAGTATAACCAATTATGAGAATAAGAAATATTTAACGAAGGCTCTCACAATTACATGCAAACTTTGATAGAGCTTAAAATCTATGAAGATTTTACAAAATATTATTGTATTTGCGATTTGACACATATTTTGTGTATACCAATAAGGTGGCTTAGAGCAACTCCAATGGTGTTATCCAATATGGAGTCCTTATAATTTTTTTTTTTTTTTGAATCTTAGAAATTTTAAATTTTAAAATTTGAAATTAAAAATTTTCATTTATTGAAAAAAAAAATGTAAACATACAATAATTAAACATCTTCATCATTACCAAACTTGTTCCAAATATTTTGAATCAAATCATATTTCAATTGTCCATGTATGTGCGGGTCACGAACACGACTCCGTATGTCAAGCATAGTACGGAGATTTGAAGGCTTCGAAGAATATGACATATCCACCTGTGAACTTCTACTCGAGTCTCCTTCTTCAAACTCTGATATATCATACTGAGTGTATCCATTGCGTTCATTTTCTACTATCATATTGTGCAGTATGATACATGTTCGCATAATCATCCCTATTTGTCTATTGTCTCACAAAATAGCCGGGTTTTTCACTATTGCAACTCGAGCTTGCAAAACTCCAAAAGCACGCTCCACATCTTTTCGGGTTGCTTCTTGAACTTTAGCAAATAACTCTGCTTCAGGACCTTGAGGGTTTAAGATAGATTGGATAAATGTTGACCATTTTTGATATATGCCGTCTGTAAGGTAGTACGCCAAATCATATTGGTGCCCGTTGACCACATATTGTACCCTTGGAGCTCGACCTTGTAAAATGTCATCAAAAACAGGAGACCAATCGAGGACGTTAATATCGTTTAAGGTACCTGGAGGACCAAAAAAAGCGTGTCATATCCAAAGATCTTGTGAAGCTACAGCCTCCAAGACAATTGTTGGCTTTCCTGATCTACGTGTGTACTGTCCTTACCAGGCGGTTGGGCAATTTTTTCACTCCCAATGCATACAGGCGATGCTTCCTATCATCCCAGGAAAGCCGTGTATCTCTCCAATATCGAGTAGTCGCTGAAGATCCTCTGGAGTGGGTCTTCGTAGATACTCATCTCCAAATAACTGTATTACGCCTTCTGTGAATTTGCTTAAACATGAAAGTGTTGTGCTTTCACCAAGTCGGAGATATTCGTCAACGGCGTCAGCAGCACAGCCATACGAAGAGATGCTGTACACATTTGTAGTGGAGATAGACCTAATCTTCCGACAGCATCTCTTCTTTGTTGAAAGAATAGAAAATTTTCTGAGAGGCGATCGACAATATGCATGAATACCGCCTTGTTCATGCGGAAACGCCGTCTGAATAAATGAGGCGGAAATGTAAGATTTTCACTGAAGTAGTCAGTCCATAGTCTTGTATGGCTCTCTTCGCGGTTTCGTTCGACATATGCACGTTTGCTTTGTTTCTTTGTTTGGTTCTTGACGATGTTGTTGTATGTGTCTTCAAAATATTCATCGACAGTCTTATCCAATGTCGCATTCAATATTCGATCGACTTCATCTCCCATACTGCAAAAAACAAAAAAAAATTAGTAATCAGGTTTTAGAATCATGGTTAGAGTTAAAAAAAATCAAAACAAATTACTAATCAGGTTTTAGAATCATGGTTAGAGTTAAAAAAAATTACTAATCAAGTTTTAGAATCATGTTTAGAGTTAAAAAAAATAAAAAATTACTAATCAAGTTTTAGAATCATGTTTAGAGTTAAAAAAAATTACTAATCAGGTTTTAGAATCATGTTTAGAGTTAAAAAAAAATTAGTAATCAGGTTTTAGAATCATGTTTAGAGTTTAAAAAAAAAACATTACTTGATAAGTAGTTATTTGAGAAGTAGTTGAACAAGAGGAAAGCTTGGAGAATTGGTTGAACTGTCTTGATTTGTTGGTTTAATTGTCGTGAAATTTAGAGAAGTAGAAGAGGAGGAAAGATTGGAGAATTGTTTGAAGTGTCTTGAGTTGTTGAGAAGTAGAAAAATCAAAGTTTGGAATAAGAGGAAAGAAATTTCATTGGTGAGATGATACAAGTTCAGACTACAATAAGAGCAACACACACTGACTTATAAAGGGAAGTTCGAAATACAAAGCAACAACAACAACAAAGCAACCCGTGACACATACAACCCGTGATTTTATTGTTAATCTCTTAGCACCTTTTTGTTCGTTACCGACGATTTAATCTTTGCTAGTGTTGAGCCAAGCACCTATCAGGATTAAATCCTCCTTCACAGACCACTTTCTCCTCTCTTTGACACTTGACTCTTGAGGAGATTGGGTACTAAACAAAGGAGTCTCTGCAGAGTCAAGGTCAACTGACCCTTGGCTCGCTAAGAGATTAACAAAACTAGAGGAGCTTGCCATTTAAGATGAAGTGTGATTCTCTACTAGTATTCTGCAAGGATTAAATAAGGGATACTACATTGAATCCTAGTAGAAAATTGTCTTATCAGAACAGCTAGAGACAATTTAATGAAGTTTTAGTTTGCAAAATGCAGTTAGGGTCTATTTAATGAAGTGTGATTCACTAAGGCAAAGTTATATTTTTTCCTAACTACACAGTTACCGACAGTCCTATCCGTTTCAATTCAAAAAGCTATGTTCTCTAACCAGGAAACTAATGCGGTTGAGTTTAAAGACTAACCTCAGAGGAGTCGCTCAAGTTCAGACACCCGTTTTACCAACATTTTAACATATGCCTGAACAGACATAAGACAAACCAAAACACATGGGTTAGAAAGATAGTACAAACACCAATTTTATGATACTGAAAAAAATATAAACTCACCTTAAGTGCCTCACACTCTCTAAGAAGGTTCTCATGGCGGAGAACTTTCTGTTTGAGCCTCTCAACCTCTTCTTGCGCACCCATAACCCATGGTTGCCTGTAATGTAGACCGTCATTCTGCCAAAAGAAAAAAAATGGTCAAATAGCAAACATATAACCGCTAATAAATGAAAGAGATAGAAAGAAACTTCATACCTCGAAGTCTTTGCAGATGAAGTATCTTTTCCCACGGAGGTAGTCATATGTATCCTCTTCATCTACAATTTCCTTTGTGATTGATCCACAGGGGCACAGTTGGGAAATCCCATGCAGCGAATTTGATATGAAATCAACCCTTTGGTAGTATGTTTTGTGTGCTTTCATATCTCGTTGTTCTTCATCCATTTCAGAACCTGCAAGAAGAAAAAAAATGTTGATTAAATTCATTGTAACCATTGCAAACATATAACCGATTCTAAATCGACAAATATTATAAAACCCAGACGATTCTCATTCAAAAAAAAATTCAAATCAAGAACCAAAACCCTAAATCGATTGTGAACTCAATCTCGAACCTCTAATTGAGACGATAACAACAAACAGCCAAAGCGAAAATGAAAAAAAAATCAAACCCAGACGATTCTCATTCAAAAAAAAAAAAATTCAAATCAAGAGCCAAAACCCTATATCGATTGTGAACTCATTCCCGAACCTCTAATCCAGACGATAACAACAAACAACCGAAGCGAAAATTAAAAAAAAATCAAACCCAGACGAAAACCCTAAATCGATTTTAATCCCCAATCCGATTTGAAACCCTAAATATTTTAAAACACCACAATCGAACCCTTAAACGTGATGAAATCAACATGCATCAACTCGAGAAGGAAAAAAAAAAGATAAAGCTCGGATTTTACCTTCAAAAGTCACGATCTGTCGCCTCTCCATCGCCTCTCTTTCTGCTATGTTTTTTTTTCGGCTACGAGATAGAATGAGGTTGGCTCGCGTGTTTTTTCTCTCCCCTAACAAGAGACAACCCTAATCCGAACCAATGAGATAGCGCCAGCGCATTAAGGGCTTCGTCCTTGTTATCCTTAATTAAGGATCATCCTTAAGTTTGCACTCCTTTTTTAATGTTTATTTAATCAAAAAGCGTTAAGGATTATAGCTAAGGATTATCTATAATCCCGCGTTGTACATGCTCATTCTCGACTCGCAGATGAATTACAAAAATATAAAGAGCGCTTTTCCATATTTTTGTCATTCGACATATTTATACCACATGTATACAGAAGTGGTAGTCTTCCATCAGCAACTATTCATACTGGTTTTGTACTTCCGATTTGAGTTTTCAGAACCGTTTAGTTTAGAACATCTGTAAAAAACAACTTTGTTCTTCGAGTTGACAAAACTTCGAATTTAAAGTTTGAAAAAAAATTACCTAACTTTAATAAAGATAAATAAATAGCACAATACTTATATATATATATATATATAATAAATATGCAAATGTAATGTAAGAAATAGAGTATTTCTACTCACGTGTGAAATCATAGTTTTTATGATAATTATATTTTTTTTTTTTTAAAAAAAAGAACAGTCCAAGTTGTGAATGACTAAAATACCCTTGTAAAACCTAATAAAAGGGTGTAATTGAAGAATATGGAAGAGGAATCAAAAAAATTCGCCGGATCCCTTCTTTGCCCTTCTCCATCGCCCAGAATTTCCCCCTTGTCTGCTTCCTTACCCGCCAAATCCTTCCTCTTTGAATCCGTGAGTTTCCATCTCTTCCGATCTCCTCTTTTCTATCGAATTTGGGTGAAATCTTGTTCCAAGTTTTTAGGTTTTTTTCAATCTCGGAAGCTTTGGGTTTTGGCAGATTGCTTCCAAAGTTCTTCGTTACTTTTGTTGCTATACCTTTGGGGGGTACTTAGGCTTTGGGAACCTGCTACTGTCTCAACTTGTTGTTATTTTATAGGTTCTGATAATCCTAGGAGCTCTTTGTTATTCTCATCTTGTCTTATGTTGTTGTTCATATATTTGTTTTCTTGCTTGCAGGTCTATAACGAATTGCACGAGTTGAGTTAGATTCTGGAGAAGATATTGTCTGGCATTCTACTTGGCAAATACTTTGTTTACTGTGATGAAATGGCAAATCACCAGCTGATGATGATGGCAGCGGAGGAGAATCACGAGATATCCTCGTTTAGACAGGATGAGCATTTTGTGGAACCTCGACAGAACAACGAACTGTTTCCTCCTCCTCCTCCTGCTCACGGGTACAAGTTTGCTTTCCAACCGCTACAAGCAACTGACCTGCAGATTGGTGTTTCACGTGATCAAAACGAGGTCTGGACTCAGAGTGGAGAGATACACGAAGGACAGTCTCTCGAGGGAAAAGATGAGGTTGATTCTCAGGAGATCCGAGACGGAAGCTATGACAATGCTTATGACATCTCCTTTCCTGATAACGATGATGACTCTGTGGAAGCTTCAGAGAATGACAAACTAGCTTTAGTAGTTTCAGAGGATCTCACTGATAGCTTACAGTTAGGGGTGGGTCACTGCATGAATACGGATCCCATAGTAGCTGATTTGGACATAAGCCTTTCTCAGCAGCTAGAGTTGGCTCCTCCTACTGTTCAGTGCCGCTCTCTGGCTCCAGCTCCTGAGCATAATTTGGAAGTTGGTATGGAGTTTTCAGATGTCCTCGCTTGCAGGAGAGCGTTGAGAGATGCAGCAATCGCCTCACGGTTTGAGATGCAGACGCTTAAATCTGATAAAACTCGCTTCACTGCTAAATGCGCTAGCGTGGGCTGCCCTTGGAGGATCCACTGCGCCAGGCTTCCCGGTGTGCCAACTTTTTCGATAAGGACTATCCACGGGAGCCACACGTGCGGCGGTATCTTACACCTCGGTCACCATCAGGCTTCGGTTGAGTGGGTTGCCGAGGCTGTGAAAGAGACGCTGAGAGAGAATCCTCACTGCAAACCTAAGGAGATACTTGAGGAGATTCATCAAGTCCATGGGATTACACTGTCCTACAAGCAAGCGTGGAGAGGGAAAGAGCGTGTGATGGCTACTGTTCGAGGTTCGTTCGAAGAAGATTACCGCCTTCTTCCTCGGTATTGCGATGAGATTAGAAGGACGAATCCTGGGAGCATCGCTGTGGTTAACGGACACCCTGATGATGGGAGCTTCCAGCAGCTGTTCATCTCTTTTCATGCATCGATCTCTGGTTTCCTCAACGCGTGTCGACCTCTCATTACATTGGACAAGATCGTTCTGAAGAGCAAGTATCTAGGAACGCTGCTGCTCGCCACTGCCTTTGATGGAGACGGTGCAATGTTTCCTTTAGCTTTCGCGATCGTTGTGGAGGAGAACGATGGTAGTAGCTGGCACTGGTTCCTCTCGGAGCTGCGTCAGCTGCTCGAAACGAACACGGAGAACATGCCGAAGCTCACGATTTTATCTAACAGAGAGCCGTCCCTAGTTAACGGAGTAGAAGTTAGTTTCCCAACGGCGTTTCACGGCTTCTGCATCCACCATCTCGCGGAGTCTTTCCTCAAGGAGTTTAACAGCGACTCTGTTGTCGTAAACCTCTTTTGGGAAGCGGCGAAATGCACCACCGAGTTTGAGTTTCACGCAAAGGTTCACGAGATGCTGCAGGTGTCACAAGACGCTGCCATGTGGGTCAGTAACATCCCTCCCTCTTTGTGGGCCACATACTGCTTTGAAGGAACCAGGTTGGGTCATCTGAATGTGAATGTCACCGAGTCGATCAACGGTTGGATTCAAGAAGCTTCGGGTCTTCCTATAATCCAGATGATGGAGTGTATCCGTCGCCAGCTGATGACTTTGTTCACCGAACGCCGAGAAGCAAGCGTGCAGTGGTCGAGTATACTAGTTCCATCTGCTGAGAGACTGGTCCTCGATGCGATAGAACAGTCTCGTGCGTACCAAGTTCACAAGGCAAACGAGGCGCAATTCGAGGTCATGACTGGTGAAGCAACGTTGTTAGTGGATATTAGATGCCGTTCATGTATGTGCCGCGGATGGGATCTATACGGTTTGCCTTGTAGCCACGCAGTTGCAGCGCTCCTCTCTTGCAGACAGGACGTTTTCAGGTTCACAGAGGGTTACTTCACTGTGGCGAATTACAGGAGAACTTACGCGGAGACCATACATCCAGTTCCAGACAAGACCATGTGGAAGAAAATGGAAGCTGAGGGAGAAAGTGGTGATGAGGTTATGATAACGCCACCGAGGGTGTTGAGACAACAGCCACGGCCGAGGAAGAGGAGAGTTCAAGTAGAGGACCGTGGACGACAAAAGCGGGCGGTTCGATGTAGTAGGTGTAATCAGCCTGGCCATTTCAGAACAACTTGCACAGCTCCTATATAAAAGAAAAGCTTATGATATCTCTTTTTAGATTTTTTTTTTTATAGGTTTAGAACATTCTTTGCAAAGCCTTTCTCTTAAACTCAATTTTCCAACAGTGACAATCAACTAAACATTTTTTAGAGCCAATTTATATATCTTCTTATGTTATATAGCTTTGAGTAAAAAGAGTTTTCTAGAAGCTTGTGAAACACGCAACATACATATAGAATAAGATTGTAGCCAACACAAAACAAAACTAAATGGTCAAAATCACAAGAAACATCCGGAGTAATAGGGCTCGAAGCTATTTTAGTACAGTAGAGTATACACGTGGAGAGAGCAGATACATTGTCTCGTAACAGAAAACAAACTCAAACAATGGTCCCAGTCTTGGGAGTTTAACCAATCTCAATCTCATGTCTCTTGATGAATCCCCAAACCAAATCCGTTCATCATATGTCAGACAGATCAATGTGTGTTTCAGAGTTTAACAGCAACACGACGGCCTTCACACAGATTTTCTTAATCTCAACCATTGGCTTGCTCTTAGCCGTCTCACTGCTTTACCGTCTAAGGAAGCTACGTTACTCCAAGATCATCCCTCGTCTCAGAGTGTCTCACAAACACAAAGGCCATGAGAAGCTCGAGAGATTCTCTCACTACGTTGGTAAAAATCAATCTACATATTTATCCTCTTTGAAATCTCTATGGTCAACAGATCTTGATGCATTATAAGGAAATGTTGTTTGTAGTGAGGCAGATGGGATTCAAGGACAGGAGAGAATGTCCTCATCTCTGCAAATTAGCCAGTGAGTACATAAGGAAATCAGGTTGCTGCGAGGAAGACATCTACAGCTTTTTCTCTGAAGAGCCTGATGCTGACTCTCTCTTCATTAAGCTCGTTGAGGAGTTTGAGAGATGTATTCTCAGTTACTTTGCTTACCACTGGAGCCATGCCGATCTCGTGATCAGTCAGGTTTAACGTTCATAATCCTTTCTTCATAATTAGTAGACCAAAAACATCATATGGGTTTGTTTCAGATACTTAGCGCTGATGCTGAGCCTAAGAAGAAGCTCAAGCACATTGTCATGGCAGCAACAAGGTGATCCTACGCAAGAAAAACAATCCAGGTTGTATGTTTTTTTTTTTGTGATTTTTATCAACTAATTGTTCCTTGGTTGATATATAGGGAACAGAGGTTTGAGAGGGTGACAAAAAATCTAAAAGTGGCAAGAGTGTTCAACACATTGGTAGAGGAAATGAAAGCAATGGGGATTGCATCAGTTGATGACTCGGAATGTACAGAAGTGATGGCTCCAGTTGCACACAAGGACAGGAGCCCGGTTCTACTCCTCATGGGTGGTGGTATGGGTGCAGGAAAGAGCACTGTCCTTAAAGAGATTCTCAAGGAGTGAGTAACGATTCATATATATAAGTTCACTTAAAGGGCTGTTCGTTTAGTTGCCGCAGGTACCGGCGGCAGCGGCAGCGTCAACATTCTGCGTCAACTCTTGTTCGTTTTGTTGACGCAGGAAGCTGCGTCTGACGTCGCGTCCGAACGCCGCGTTCTGCGGCTGACGCCGATAAAACCTGCGGTCGCGATATAGTATGCGGCAGCGTCAGCGTCTGCGAAACGAACAACAACTGTCCTCATTGACGCTGCCGCCGCCGCTGACGCCGAAACCTGCGGCAACCAAACGAACAGGGCTTTAGTAATTTTTTCTTATGGATTTGGACTGTACATGCTTGTGTGCTTTTGGATCAGACCATTTTGGGCAGGAGCAGATGCTGTGGTTATTGAAGCCGATGCTTTCAAAGAGTCTGATGTCATATACAGAGCTCTAAGCTCCAGAGGCCATGTTGATATGGTCAAGACTGCTGAATTCGTAAGGTTCTTTCTTTCTAAGTAGTTGCAACAAGAATCCTCTCTTACAGAAGAACCTGCCCTGTGACAATAAATACATATTACCTTAATGTTAACGTGCTATATCCCCATAAAAATTATCATATACCATCGAATCAAATGTCCCTTGAACTATGACCTCGTACTAAATTTCTCCGAACCGATAGTTAAAAACCTATTACCTTTTGTTATATTCAAGTATCCAAAAAATGTTATGGAACTCTTGACTGTGAAATGGAATTAGAACAGGTTCACCAATCATCAACAGATGCAGCATCATCTCTCCTCGTTACAGCCCTCAACGAAGGGAGAGACGTGATAATGGATGGAACACTCTCTTGGGTACCATTTGTAGTCCAAACCGTAACCATGGCGAGGAATGTACATCGCCATCGCTACAGAATGGGAGCAGGCTACAAGGTTGGTGAAAACGGAGATGTTATAGAGAACTACTGGGAACGCATAGGGGAAAGACAACAGCTGCAAGAAGATGGAAGGGAGAGAAAGCCATACAGGATAGAGTTAGTTGGCATTGTGTGTGATGCCTATTTAGCTGTGATTCGAGGCATTAGGTGAGAGTGTTCTCAAGCAAATGTGTGTGTGTGTTCTTTCTTAACATAAGGTTTTTAGTTTAACCATGATCTATATGCAGGAGAGCAATAATGTGTAGAAGAGCGGTTAGGGTGAGATCTCAGCTGAGGTCTCACAAGAGGTTTGCGGATGCGTTTCTTACTTATTGCAACATAGTTGACAATGCAAGGCTTTACTGCACCAATGCTCTTGAAGGTTCTCCAAAGGTTAGATGCCAATTAAAAAAAGAACCTGAAATGTTTTGAGTAATGAAAGTGAGAATCAATGTTGTGGTTTTTGTGTGCAGCTGATAGGATGGAAAGAAAAGGAAAAGACATTGCTAGTGGATCCAGAGGAGATAGACTGTTTGAAGAATGTAGGGAGGTTGAACGAGGATGCGGAATCTATTTATGAGCTGTACAGTAGACCAAACCCTGCTTGTGAAGCTGGATCGATATGGAAAGACATTGTTCTTTCTCCTTCCAGGTTCAACGTTCAACAGGAGCTCAAATACTCAATTCAGAAAGTGGAAAGATTCAAACAATATCTCCAAGAATCACCAAGGTGAGGCGGAAGTTAGAGAAGTTCAGCAGTTTTTCTTAGCTTTGTTTCCTGGTATGTCACAAAATTTGGTTTAATGTAACACTCCTAAAACGATCAAACACAAGTAATTCTCTCTAAGCAAAGAAAGAATGGGCATTGCTTAACTTGCTATCTACTTATGTAAGAAAACTTAATAGCAGAAACCAAACAGAATTGCACAAACAATACCAAAACATTGAATGTAAGAGATGTCTTAAAGGTAGCAAATGCATCACCTTAACTTTACCAAGCTTGTTGTTGTCAAGAGAGATGAGTTCCTTCAAAGCATAGTATGTTATCTCCATTTCTCTCATGAGCAATGAAACAAGAACATGAAGTGCAGAAACAAGAAAGAAACTGAATCTACTTAACACATTGATAGTTGATACAATGCCTTAGATTCATTCAAGAACCAAATCAGGCAGGCCTAGATGAACATAAAAACCTAGCAGAAACTCTCTAAAGAAAGAAAGAATGGGCAATGCCTAACCTGGTCTCTCTCTACTTATGTCACAAAGCCAGATAGCAGAAACCAAACAGAATTGCACAAACAACACCAAATGCAAGAGATGTGTTATAGGTAGCAAATGCATCAAATGATTCAGACATAACCTAAGAATCTCAACTTAACGTTACTAAGAGAGAGACCAGTTCCTTCAAAGCACAGTTATGTTATCTGCATCTCTCTCAGGAGCAATAAAACAAGAAAGAAACTGAATCTACTCAAAACACATTGATTCAACGCAGAAGCACATCTTTGCAAACCATCACATATAGCTATTGAATTTTCAAACAAACCAAAAATTACAAGAAAAAAGGGTTTCGAGAAGAAACCAAGAAAAAGATAAACTTAGAAAAAAGCAAGCCCCCTTCATAGACGATTCAATTATACAAAGACTTAAACCCTAAGAGAAGCTAAAACCAATCATCTTCTTCACTTCTTCCTCGTCGAAGCCCTCTTCGCTGGAGATTTAACCTTCACACTCTTAGCCGGAGCCTTCTTAGTCGCAGCAGCAGCTTTCTTAGCCGGAGCAGCCTTCTTCCCTGGAGATGTCCTAGTCGAAGTCCTTGACGCTTTAGCAAGTCTCTCCTTCGCCTTAGGCTTAGCAGCAACCGCCTTAGTCTTCGAAACAGCAGCTACACTCTTCGTCTTAGGTTTGGGCTTGGCAGCAGCTTTAGTTGTTGTGGTTTTTGCCTTAGGCTTAGCAGCAGCAGCAGCAGGTTTCTTGGCTCCTTTAGCAGCCGGTTTGGTCTTAGCAGGAGCAGCTGCTTTACCCTTCGGTTTAGTAACAGCACCAGCTGGTTTCTTCTTAACCGGTTTAGTCGTAGCCGCCGGTTTAGCAGACGGAATCTTGAAAGAGGCTTTGACTTTGACGAGCTTCCCGGAAGCGACGAGTCTCCTGAGATTGACGAGGAGAAGCTTCCTAAAAGTAGGAGGAAGCGACTTCTGCTTCTCCTCGATGAACTTCTGAATCGCGTATTGGCTAGATCCGGTTCTCTCCTTCAACGTCACGATCGCATCTTTGATCATCTGCAATTCAAAATCAAATTAGTGAATTACAAATCTGTAAACCGAATCAGATCGAGAATTGAATCTGGTACCTCTTCGTAAGGAGGATGAGACGAAGTGGTTCTCTTCCTCGGAGCAGCAGCAGGTTTCTTCGCCGGCGGCTTAGCTTCCTTAGTCTTCTTCTTCCTCGCCGCAGGCTTCTTCTCCGTCGCCGCCGCAGTCGCTTCGGCGTCTCCTGACTCAACCACCTTGGTTTCTTCCTCCGTCGACATCTTTCTAGGGATTTGAAAGTTTTTTTGATGAAGAAGACGAGAGCTACGAGAAATGTTTATATAGTCAGATGTGAATATGAGACCAAGAGGTTTTCTATCTCTTCTCTGATTGGTTAATACCGTGAGTGCTCGGATCGGTGTAATCCTTCTCATGTTTGAATTTTGTCCGTTGGATTTAATCTTATCGACGGTGTGGAGATGACGATGGCGAATGTTTAATGAGGAGGAGGGTTACTAGATGTGGATAGCTGCCCTCGGGTGTGTTTGGTGTGCTTTTAGCCTCGTGTAATCTGGTCGTAACTTGAGTTATACTTGATGAAATTCGGTTTTGTTTTCTGGAACTTGTAGATAATTATGTAAGGTTTCGTTTGAATATTTAAGCGTTCGAAATGGATCATTGTAGGACGATAAAATTAGTTTTGAATCAAGGTTGGTCGAAGCTATGGTTTGTTTTGATAGTATTAAGGTATATTTGATTTTCCGGATAACGCTTGGGGGGAAGATTGTGAATGTTTATATTCATTGGAAACTAGACTAATCAAGGAGTGTAACGAACCAAGATTTGTTGAAATCGGATCATGTTTTGGTTGGAAAATATGCTGTTGAATCCGACTAAAGATGACCATTTTCTAATCTATGGTGTCAAACAACTTTGTTATATGTGTGATGTGTCTATCTTTAGAAGAGTCTCAACTAAAGCTAACCAGATGTTTATGAAATGGATTCATTTTCATATATCAAACTCATTATATCATGTGGTGATTCACTTGATAATTTTCTTTAAAATTTTAAAATGTGCAATACGAGGTGAGGCATATATGCATAGTTTGACAATAACGACGATGTATGAAACTATGCATCTTAGCTTGTACTTTTATCATCAATAATGCGATATTCATTAGCAAAGATAAATCATGATTGTGTTATACGAAATTCAATCTTATACTTCTTATATTATTTTTTTCATTTAACACGTAGCAATATATTTCTATATTGGAATATTGATACCAGGTTTGAAAACTTCCCATGGTTTTAACTTTTTACGAACTAATTAAAGTGAATATGTATGGATGATGTTTTCATATAAGATCCGGGGTAATTAAATGTTCTTAAAATTATATTCAAAGGAAATTAGTAATTAGGGTTTCTTTTTCTATATTGCTTATTTTATAAATCCAGTAAAAGCCATCTACATATTCTTCTATAGTAAGATAGGAACCTTCAATCTCACTTTGACACGAACATTAATATCGCAAGAGTAAACGTGTTAGACATTCCACTAATCTTCCATTCAGATACTAATTGCGTTATTATGGTTTAATTTCGGATGTCAGTTACATTCTACGATTAAGCTAATGTTGGTTTCGAAATACTCTGAAGTCTAAAGTTTATATCTAGATATAGTCTAGATTACTAGTATAACCATGATCAGACATGCAATTTATTAGTAACAATGAACTTTTACGCTATGGATTTAGTAATAACCTATTGAATGGTTGATACAAAAATATGTTTTCAATATATGGATATACCAGAATTGCTAACGAAAGATCTGCCCCCAATCTTTTGATGACTATAAGTATATAAATGATTTATTTTTGGGGTATCATCCACATATGCCAATACTCTTAAAATAAAGCAATAACATATTTGGTATCATCTACATATGCTAATAATCCTGAAAGAAATAAACTTTACCTTATCTATAGTTTTAATTATATGGGATACTTGTTAGTTGCCAGTTGCCACCACCCCTTTATTCAGACACGTCATTTATTCATAGTGCAAACGCCAAAACCTCAAAAAGAAAATTTTGCTGGAGATCATTTCCACGAGATTTCACCTAGTAACATAAATTATGGATAATATTTGCATATAATTAATGTAAAATAAAGTTTCAAATATTTTATACTTCATAAAAAGTAATAAATAACTTGGATAAGACATCCGCACGTGAATCTATATGAAAATTATTTTAAAAAAATATCGTATGGAAAAATGCAATTTATATTCTTGATCGAATTAATATTTTTTGGCTTTTAAAAAAAAATTTTAATTTTTTTTTGTTAATTGCATAATTAATTTACTGATGAGCTAATCAATTTTAAAAATATTTAGGTCAAAAAATTACTTATCACATAAGAACCTAACGTTTAGGCCGAAAAATCTTATATCTACTATTTGGTAACAATTAACTATGTCAGCTCGGTTTTAAATCATGATTTAGCAAATTAAAAGCTAATTATGGCTATGAGAAGTTTATTCACGTGTCAATTCTATCTATCTTCAATATTTTTCTCATTTTTGTGTTGTTTTTTCATTTTAGTTATTGCACGATATAAATATTGATTTTTGAGTTTATTCTCATTTCGTTATTTTTTTTTGCCTGAGATTTAGAAAATGTTTAAGATTTAAAATTATTAAAGAGATACATATTTAAGTTAAGATATAAGTATGTATTTTCATATGATGTATAGTTTACTTTAAACGATATGAAATATATATATATATATATTAACATAAACACCTATTAAAATAAAATTATTTATTCATATGATTTTTTAATCATTGTATCTTATTATAGAAAAAATAAACAAACATGGATAACAAAAGTTTATATGAGACTTTTAATAGTTTAAGTAATTTATACTCGTTTTGAAAAATTCAAAATACAACATATACAAAAAAAAAATCTAAATTTTTATTATATGATTAATGTAATTGTGTAATTTATTTTAATAATAAAAATTAAACAAAAATGATAGAAAGTATACAAATTGTTAGCAAATCTTTATTATTTAAAATTATTAATTGTCATATATATATCTTAATCACATTAGGTAATTTTGTAGGTTTTATTTAAAGAAATAATATATAATAATTTCAATTTGATAAATGAATATAATGAACATATTATATAATATAACATTATCTTGCAACTTAACTTTAGACTAGCAAAATTAGCATTCCAATTACGTGATAACTAAGCTGAGTAATTTTTTAATTAATACAAACTACAAATTATAACTTTTTAAATATTACTCTATTATTAATAGGGGATGAGGAATATATATGTGTATATATACTCTTTTGACTATAATATTCCTATATATTGCTATCTTTCTAAGAAATAAACAAGTTTCATCATGTATTGGCTAAAAATAGGAACAATATGACACGATCTTATATCTTGAATTATTACTACGTATGCTTTAGATAATGACTCCAAGTGGACGATTTCAACGAGATTTTAGAAAATCATTTAAAAAGAAAGATGAAGGAGACCATAATCCCTGTTCTTTTATTGTAGAGTAATGCAACAAGATTGTGCCATTGTGGTATAGTTGACTCTCCATATAAAGGGAATCTTGTAGCTTTGGCCAAAGAGACCAGAATTTAGTGAAGTGCTGCCTGTTTTAGAGCCATGAGAAATGATTGGTTCAACATGTGGCTAATGGGCTCGGAACCACTATAGTTCATATCTTTTCCAATAGGCGTTTTCGACATAACCAATTTCGTTTATGCCTATCTAACACAAAAATATAGTTCTTTATGTTCATACCATCCATACATAGTGTTTTGATCACTACTACCATTCAGTTTAATATTTCCAGCACTTTTAACTTTTAGAAAGAGTCGAATACTAAGAAGGTAACGACTAAAAAAAAAAGGAAAACGATCAGTGCGATTAGGGTTTCTTTCCTATCCCACGCCGCCGCCTGGCCTCTCGCCGGCCGGTGAGAATATCTGTTCCCTCCCCCTTTCTGTCTTGTTCCATGGCGTCGTCTCTATCACCTGAACGTCGTGCGACCCCCCCCCCCCCTCTCCAGATCCGCCAGATCCGAAGTCGTGCATTGCTCCTCCATCTCCTCAATCTGTTTCTCAGTCCATCGATCAGAAGCTACAGAAATCATCGGTTCCTTTATCGATTCCTTCGGTTGCAGCTCCATCCTATGCTGAGTGCTTCAAAGCTTCGTAAAGGAATCTTCGAAAGATCTCCTCGCCGACGTTTCTGGAAGACGGAAAAGCTCCTCCGTCGGTCATCCTTCAAGCCTCTAACCTGTGGCAAGATCACATCGTTGCTCACTTTCATGGGTTAATTCCTCCTCCAGCAAAGATTCTCGCTGATCTTAACCCAGCTTGGGGTAAGTTCGGGAAGATAACAATAAGAATTGTCTCAGAAACCTCATGCCTCATCTACATTCCGTGTGTGCAAACAAGAGAGTGGGTCCTCCAGGTTGGATACTGGCAAGTCGACCATGTAGCTTTCTCGGTTTTCCCATGGTCACCTGACGGTAATCTCTCTCCTCCAGAGCTGCTTACGACCCCCACCTGGGTAGTTCTTAAAAATGTTCCACCTCAGTTATACTCGCTCGATGGAATCAGTTTAGTCGCTAGCAGAATTGGCGAACCATTCCACACAGAAAAGTCAAGACTCGATCCATATCACTTCGGTAATACCAAGATTAAAGTTGAGATCAGTCTCGAAGAAACGCCTCCGGAAGTTGTTGAAGTTCGTAATACAGTAGGAAATAAGGCCAGAATCAATGTGGAGTATCCAAGGCTACCGCTGAAATGCTGTAACTGTGGTAGGTTCGGCCATCTAATGAGAAGGTGTCCAAAGCCCGCTATGAAGAAGACTTCGCAACTACCGAAACCGGAAAGTACTCCTAAAATTGCCTCTGTTACAACTAAAGTGTCACTTGAGAACTCTCAGGAAGATCAAATTACCTCTATTGACCAACCTTTATCAGTGTCAAGCTTAGTAAGAATCATAAGTCTTCGGTATCAAGACGGAGGAGATCCCGCTCTAGGAGTAAGAAAAACGTCAAATCACAGAGGAGTGGGTGAAGAAGCAGGATACTACCGTTGTGATCCCAGTGCTGGAGTATCACTATCTGTCTCTATACCAGAACAAGAGCCTCCACACTCGAAGCAACTTCCTCCTCCAAAGCCTATTCAGGAAGCCTACAATCCTCAGTTGAGTACAGATGAAATTTCAGGTCAGGCAAGAGCGATGTCAGATTCGGAAATTGAGATATCCAGTGATGATACTCAGACTACAAATGATACTCAACTCGAGAAGGAGGTACCGTGGCTAATAAAGTTCTCAAAGAAAGCAAGAAGAGCTATGAGACAAAAAGAACTATGGCAACTCTCAAAGAATATAGATACTCCGGGGAAATCTCCTATTTCTCAAGGTTCGTCCTTGGGAAGGAGAATGTAATCTTATCATCTGCTTCTGTTACCCCATTTTTGCACGTCGTTATGAAGATATTTTCATGGAATATTCGTGGACTCAATAGTCTCGATAAACAACAGATAATAAAAAGATGGATACATTCAACTCGTCCATCATTAGGAGCCTTTATTGAAACTCGGGTGAAGGAACCCTTTGCGAGCAGCATCATACAATCTGTGGTACCAGGTTGGAGATATGAGACAAATTATATTGGAGAAGAAGGAGGTCGGATTTGGGTAGTTTGGGACCCTTCTCTCTCTGTTGTTATATTCAGGAAGTCAGAACAGTTTGTTGTTTGTGCCTTTGTGGGGTCTTTGATCCTGTGACAATGATTTCATGCTCGGTGATTTTCGTTTATGGATTCAATACGGAAGTCCAGAGAAGGCCTCTATGGGCAGATCTATCTGAAACACTTTCAATGCCGGTTATGAAGGAGACTCCAGTTCTGGTGCTTGGAGATTTTAATCAAATTCTCAAAGCTAAGGAACACTACTCTCTACTCCCTTACCCCTTACCGATCAGTGGCATGGCAGAATTTCATTCATGTTTAGAGGAGGGGGAGCTATCTGATCTTGAGACTCGCGGTGCTCTATTTACTTGGACCAATTGTCGCCCTGAAGAGCCAATATCGAGAAAATTGGATCGAGCTCTTGGTAATGAGAAATGGAAAGAAGAGTTCCAAGATGTAGTTGCAGTTTTTGACCCTCCAGGAGACTCGGACCATACTTCTTATCTAGTTGACCTGAATTCCTCTCAGTCTTCCAGGAAAGTAAGCTTCATGTATTTCTCATTTCTCTCAACTCACCCAGAGTTTTTGTCTTCAATTAAGAATGCTTGGGAGAAGGAAATCATGGTCGGGTCTAAACTTTTCTCTCTCGGTCAGCGTTTAAAAAATGTGAAGAAAGCCTGTCGGGATCTTAATAAAAGAGGATTTAGTAACATTCAGCAACGAGCAAAGGAAGCTATGGTTGGGTTACAGGATGTGCAGTCTCGTTTGTTGGTCGCCCCCTCTGATACTCTCTTCAGGGAAGAATTTTTAGCTAGAAAAAAGTGGAAATTCTTTGAAAATGCTGAGAAGATCTTCTACAAGCGTAAATCTCGAGTTCGTTGGTTATCTCATGGTGACTCTAATACTACCTTCTATCATAAAACAGTAAGTGCTCACCAAGCTAGAAATGCTATTCGTATGCTTATCAATGAAGTAGGCGAAAGAGTAGTAGAAGACATTGGCATTAAACAACTAGCGGTGTCCTTTTATGAGGATTTGCTTGGCACTGTGAACTCGGATGTCTCGACTATTTCGATTGAGCAGCTTCGTAGATTGCTCCCTTATAGATGCCATGCGAGTATGCATGAAATTCTGGTTACTATCCCCTCAGATGAAGAAATAAAGACAGAGATTTTTAGTCTCCCCAAGAATAAAACTCCAGGTCCAGATGGGTTTCCGGCTGAGTTCTATTGGGAGGCTTGGAGCATTGTTGGAGAAGACACAATCCAAGCTATTAAGGAATTCTTCATCAGCAGAAGGATGTTGGCTAAATTTAATGCCACATCGATTTGCCTCAACCCCAAGATCACGGGTGCAGACAGTCTTGGTCAGTTTCGGCCGATATCGCTGTGCTCTACAGTTTATAAGGTAATCTCAAGACTTTTAAAGAAGAGGATTCAAGGGATAATTCCAGAAACCGTACAATTGAATCAGGTGGGGTTCGTGAAGGTAGACTATTGTGCTTGTTCTTCAATGGAGCGGAGGAATCTCTTCAAGGTATCCTCTCAATTATGCAGCACTTCAAGATAATCTCTGGTCTGAGCTTGAACCTCGATAAAACATAATTGCTTTTAGATGGGGGAGACCCGACCATTACTCATGATATGGCCTTAAGAGTAGGCATTAAGCAGGGTGCACTTCCCCTTCGATATCTTGGGGTTCCCCTATCTTCCTGCAAAATGAGCAAGCAGATTTTCAGCCTCTGTTAGACAAGCTGAAGGCAAGGTTCTCGTCGTGGTCAGCTAAACACTTATCCTTTGCAGGGAGGTTAGTTCTCATTCAATCAGCTATCTTCTCCACCTTGTCTTTTTGGGCTTCGATCTACACTCTGCCTATTCAGTGTGTAGATGAGATCGAACAGATGTGTTCAAGATTTCTTTGGAAAGGTGACATAAGTCTGTCCAGAGGAACCAAAATTAGTTGGGAGTCTTGTTGTACGCCGAAGGAGTCAGGTGGTTTGGGTATTACAAGACTGGCTCAGTGGAATAACGTGCTAAGCATGAAGCTCATTTGGCTTATATTCTCCGCCAATAATTCTCTATGGGTCTCTTGGGTGAGAAGAAACTTAATTGGTGAAGGAAACTTTTGGACCCTGGACGCTAAGCCTAATGATAGCTGGGTCTGGAAATCGATTTGTAAAATGAGATCCATGGCGCGACCCTTTATCGTTTGTGAGGTTGGATCAGGTATCTCAGCAAGCTTCTGGATGGATAATTGGACATCTCTGGAACCTCTTTTGGATCTTACGGCTGGTCAAGGCCCTGCTACTACAGGTTTACCCCTAAACGCGGTTGTGGCTGATGCAATTATAGAAGGGGCCTGGTGGATAGAGAGAAGTAGGAGCAGAAACCCAGTCATCTCGTTGATAAAACAATGCCTCCCTGATCCTATACCCATCTCTCAGGGCAACAATGATGATCAATATCTCTGGAAAGTTGGAGACGCAGTGCCTACGAATCGGTTCCCTTCAGCAGCAACTTGGAATTTTCTTCAACCTCAGATTCAGCATGTCTATTGGTATAAACAGGTTTGGTTTTCTGATAGTATTCCTAAACACACGTTTATTACTTGGGTTATTATCAGAGATAGATGAAGAAAATCGCCAGCATCTGTTCTACAATTTTCTCCTACTTGTGTTCTCTGTAATAGCAGTTCCTCCTACTTGTGTTCTCTGTAATATAGATGAAGAAAATCGCCAGCATCTGTTCTACAATTTTCCTTATGCTTCAGCGGTGTGGTCTTTATTCATGACAAAGCTCCATCTTTCCCCTCCGGTGGCCTTTGAAGATGGTGTAAGATGGCTGAAAGACCCCACCAGAGACATGCAGGTTAACTTCTTAGTAAAGCTCATCTTTCAAGCCTCGGTTTATAGCATCTGGAAGGAACGTAATTCAAGAATTCATTCAGCTCCAATTCGTCCTCCGGATGCACTTATCCAAGACATCAGAAATACAATTGATTACTTAGTTTAAGCACACACCAATTAACCTAATGTGCCAACAATACCACAATCAAATGGTATGTCATTGTAGCATTTTAGGATCGAATCCATAGGGAACTAATGATCTATAACAACAAGAATACACTCCTCAATCTAAGCAAACAAGAATATGGATGATTTTGCAACAAGCTAATGTCCTAGGAATATAAACAAGGTGATCTCAAATCCAATCAAGAAATAAGTGCAAGAACTTTCAATCAAATGCTAAGGATGGATCCATGGGCAAAGATAATTGATATAAGATGATCAAGGTTCAATCTAGGATGTTCAAACAAAACAATCAACAAGTCTATAGGTCTAGATCTCATTCAAAATAGATTAATCCACTCCCGTGATAATAATCCCTATGCTAGTCATGCATTAAACATCAACTCCGGTTGGCTAACACATTCAAGCATGCATATATCACAAGTCTACTAACCACTTAAACACCTCGGACATCAACTGTCGTTGGCCAAGTATGTAAAAGACAATACTAAGTTCATTCAAGCATTTTAACAAACACCTTTCGGGCTTAAAATAACTTAAGGTCTAGATGAAACTGATAAAGTCTAATCTAGCATTAAGAACACTTAGCAAACATAGAACAATGTTAATCAAGCAATAAACATCCTAAATATCCACCTAATCACCCTAATCTATCTAACCCATGAATTACAAGGTCACTACTCACTAATTTCCATGAGAAACCTTAAACTCATGTAAGGATCAAGGCTAATCATGTTAATGAGCAAGAAAAACACAAATATAAGATGAAGTACTTCCTTAGATTATCAAAAGATTCAAGTTCTTACAAGTTTAGACAAAGTCTTGAGAGAAAATGAGATCAAAAATAAAGTTTTTAGGTCTAAATCTATTTATAGAGATGTACAATTCGTGTTGGTTTAATTGAATTAAACCGGGTCAAACTGGATTAAACCGGTCAACATCTCAAAATCGCGTCTGCAGCGGCCATCGCGTCCCGCTCCACTAAGCCGCTCCCGAGCTCGCTACGTTGCACGCGGTTGGGCCATGTCGCAACACTAAACCGCTCTCATCCATAGTTGACTTACAGCGGCATCTCGTCGTCGCTCTCGGAAGTCGTTGTGAACCACGCTCAGGACTCAATGGTCTCCCTCTCCCGCTACATCAAGTTGCTATGATCGAGCTCCGTCTTCATCTTCTTCGCTTACTTCTCATGTCTTCAGCTCGAGCTGTGGCTTGCTTCGTGATCCACCACCGCAGGTTCTCGTCTCCTCCGCCGTGACCAACTTCCTCACATCTTTAGCAGCCGTGACCACCATTCCAAGATTGTTGCAGTTCTCCACCACGGACGTCGCACTCTTTTTCCTCGTGGTTCAATTAAAAGCAGTTCTCCACCACGGGATTTCTTGTCGTCACAGCTCATCTCCTCGCCGTGACGTAACCAGAACCGAGCTTCTTCCACCATGGCGTTCAGTCTCCATCTCTGCCACTTTGCTCCACCACGGAGCCTTGCGTTCAGGCCATCACAGCTCCTCCTCGGTCTCGTAATCTCAGCTCCACCGCGTGGCCGTGCTCTTCATCGTCGTCGGGAATCAGCCTCAGATTCTGAACAGAGAAAGGATCGTTCTCTCCAGTGGTGGATTTTAGAATATTTTCACCTCTAGCCCTTTCACGTTTTAGATATTTACTCTGTGACCCCAAAACTATTGACAGTTCAGAAGTATCCCTTTGATTCAGCCCCAAACATTTTAAACTTGCAATCTGCAATCTAACCCAGCGAGTATTCCAAAACTGCAACCTTGGTCCCGAACTTTGGATAACTTTATATTTGACCCTAGACTTCCATAGTGTGCAATTTAGCCTTTGAATTTCGCCCTAAACTTCCAAATGTGCATTCTAACCCCTATGATATGCAATTATTTATGCAAATACAACATAAAGACCTAAATTCAACCTAGAATAACCATAATAAGCTAAAATATGAATCTAAAACTCATCAAAATTAAGAGATATCAACAATCTCTTTCAAGCTCGATCCTCTAGCTCGGTCCGGCCGTTATGCCTCTTCCCAAGCTTCTATCCTAGGAGTTTAGTTATCACTGTTCTGAATTATGTTTTAGTATATTTCATCTTTTGTAAACGCCTGACTTTTGGTTAATTTAAAGAATAAACTTTTATTAAAAAAAAAAAAACTTTCTCGTGAAAGTATTATATTATGAATGGTCAAAATAGTGAAAGTATTTTAAAAATAGTTAAGAAATTTTTGAGTTGAGTTCAATCCAACTCTCCGACTGATTACCGATTAAATGCAGCTAACCACAAGACATACGAGTATTCATGCATAGCATAAGAGAATTGTATGCCTTTATACTTACTAGAGCTTTTCCCGGGCTACGCCCGGATTTATTTTCATAATTTCTTACTTTATTTTAAGATATTATGTTATTTATATTTAAATATGTAATATATATTTTTGACAAATAAAAATTATTAAAATGAAGTTAAACTTATTAGAATGAAAAACGAAAATAATGATAAAAATACACATTTCCATTATTTAAAATATTATCATAGTAGAAAATAGGTGTTAATTTTTTGATTTCCTAACTCTTTTCCTCATTCTATATTTTTGATTCGTAGTTGTATAATTAGTGGCTAAGAGTTTAAGTTCTTAGCAATAAAACCAATTTTTCTAGAAGTATACATGAAAAATAAAACAGTTGATTTTTTTTTCTAATTTCAAAAATGGTATATATAATATATATTTTTCCAAATACCTTGATAAAAGGTAAACATTTAATTGCTTATTAGTAAAAATAAAATTATTTTGTGAGATGGTTGGTAAGTGATCTGTGTGCTTTCCACAGTTTTTTTTCCTTTTCAAAACCCCTTTAATTTACCAATCGTTCTTTAAGAAAAAAATTTAAAGCTACAACCTAAAATTTAAACTAATAAATATATTAGTTTTGCAAGTCAATTTTTCTGAAATTTTATATTTAATGTTTTGAAAATATTGATATAAGTCTACACCAATATAATCTATAATTACAGTAGAAAAGCTTACAACATACATTCTAACACTTCATGTTGTTTCTCTATGTCGTTCTCTGCTAAGTATTATCTTTTAAAATATTATTAGCGTCCATGAAGTTCTTATTTTTCATCATCGATGTTCTAAAAATGGAGATAGAGGGCATTATAGATATTAGATACTAATAATATAATGTTAATCAACATTATATACTAATGAGCGTTGGTTATTTGTGTATTGTTGATACATGGATTCTCCTATTGACCCTATTAAGGGAAAGAAAAATACATGTTAATAAACATCTTGTCATTACATGTTAATCAATACTAATAGTAAAATATTGAAACAATATAAAATACTTAGAATAATATTTGGTATGAATCATTCTGAGTTTCTAGGATTTTAAATCATCATCCACTTTGTAACTAAACCTAAATTACCCTTCTCCTAAACAAAATCTTCTTCGCACCGAAACGGAAAGCCAAAGCCATATATGATTGCATCCAAACCTCGTTATAAAAAAGTGTTATATTTCCAATTTTGTCTAACTTTGTGTCGTATTTTCTATATAAGGAAAATAACGTGACAAAAGTAATGATAAACAAAGCTTCAGTAAGTTTGCGAGAGTTAAAGAAGAATTTGCAAGTTATTTCTTACTACATGGCAATAGCTGACTCCTGATATAAACTGCTGGAAAAGACACTTTGACCAGCAAAAAAAAAGATGAGCACAAAAGTTGGATACTCATAAAAGCTTCTACAAATGATCAACATAATAGATCACATATCTCATTTGTTTCCCATGCTAGATATTATAGATAAAATACCTATGTATACTCCCTTTTTTATGCTAAAATTTGTTAGCCAATATATAACTCAACTGTGAAATTAGTGCTGGATATGGACCATTATAGTCCTTTGTAAGTAAAAGTTTAACATTGTCATTCTCATTCGTCAGGAAAATCATCAAACAACATATCAGGGACTTGTAACATGACAAAAAAAAGAGAGAGAAATTGTTAGCAAAAGGGATGAAGAATTCTGAAGCATACTTCTCTATTTTCACTCAGGTAAATTCTCAAAATCATACCAGAAGCTTTCTCCACCAGACGTTTCTTCATGATCCGCACCTTTGAGACATAATGCAAAATTGTAAGCTTAAGAATATGGCACTTAAAAAAAAAGAACATAACAAATATCTTGAAGGCTTCACATATAAAATCGATATTAACACTTAAAGTGTGACTTTCTTGAAGAATCTCATGTTACACGTTAATCAGAGATATGTGAGTCCAAAAACACCCTCGATAAAGCTCAAATACTGAGGAATCTGTTCACAAAGCACCACAAAAGCGGATAGCAATACAGAATAGAAAAACAAATCTCTTGAAAGGCCACACCAAGAGATACTTCTCTCACCAGCTTCCCGTCAAAATAGCTTTGAAAAATCGTTTTACATAGACTTATGTTCTTTGTCTTTTAACTAACCACATCATCCTTCCCCATGGATCAAAACTCGACCTCACGCTACAATAAGAGAATTATCAGTAACAGTTTAAGAACAATATATCATTAGTAGATCAACATGGTAACACCACTTTTTAACAGATACAAATCATAACCTGCTTGGATTGTTTCATGGATATTATATACTATTCCAACAGATGTCTTTTTCCAACGTGCCTCTGTTGTGAAGTGGGGTGATGCCAATGGGTTCAAATACTTCTTGAAAGTTATTCTGTAAAACTCATTGTACTCCATTGTTGTCACCTCTTTAGAGTTCTGGAGCTGCAACAAATATAAATAAACTCTTTAATTGGTTCCATAATTTTGATTCTGAGCGCACATGAGATACATAGAGCAGTCCTAAATCCTTACCCAAATTGGTTGCGTCTCAAGTAAGCTCCCACTTCTAGTATTTCTCAACGACCTTCTTGGTCTTCTTTTTTCTCGGTTACACGTTAAAAAGTCGTGAGCCAATGATCCTTGAACATCTAGCTATTCTCTGATTCAGATCAATATATTTCTCTGATGCTTATCAATATAATTATCAGAACATGATAAGAGAAGAATGTATACCTCAGTTTGGTCATTCTGCTCATCTCATTTTTTTGGCAAAGCTGAATCATCCTCAACTTCAACCTGTATTAGAGAGAATCAAACATCCAAATAAGAATCTTAGATGTTTTCTGACATGTAACGCAACTACATAAAACATTTTTCCCTTGCAGGCAGAGCACTGGGGCATTTACGCCATGATTAAGTTCGGATATATGTCATCATGTTGATCATATCTGTTTTGTGTATCCTTTTACCTGCCACGTGTATATAGGGAACAAAACAAACTGACAATATTTTTTCACGAGCTTCTGAATTCGCTCTGGACCTGCAAATCCTTTTTCATGCCGATCCACCTCTCCTGAGAAAAAAGAGGTAGTTTAGGATGAAAGGTTTTAATGACAGAACAAATACTTGCACTGAGCTACAAAAAAAATACCAAAGCATAAAGAAAAGAACTTAATATGAAAAGTAATACATGTTCTTGTAGGAATTATTAGTTGAGGATCAGTGTCTTCCTTAATAATAACTGCTTCAATCTGCTTCTCCTTCCCATATCATATACTATATACCTGTTTAGCGAGTAAAACTTGTATGTATGGTAATCCTTGTGAGTAAATCAGACCAATGAGACTTGAAGAAAGCAGCTGAGTTAGATTAATTAAGCACCATGAAATAACAAAGATTCTCTTTATTATATATGTCTAGAATACAAAAACTTTTGACAAAGATCAGCAGAAATATTTAGAAGACATAATCAAAAATAGGAATGATTAAACAAATAGCTTTACATGGAGGAGCAGTAACCTCTGTTCCAAACAATGAATTATTGAAAGAAGCAGATTGATACTGAAGAAAATGAAGTATTGGCTCAAAAAAATTGATGAAAACTTACAATTTAACATCAATTACGTATAGGAGCAATAAGACTCTCTCAGCAACACTGGGATCAGCGAAGATAAAAAAAACCATGACCACAGCCAGTGGCTCGATCCTTCATGAGCATCACATCTGAAACCTTACTGAAACTCTGAAAGTACTCTCGATCTTCAGTACATATTTCAAGAGCGCCGACCGATGAACAGCTTACATGATTCCATTTTCATTCTGCGGCAGTATTTGTTATATCTAGTAAACATCTCGATTTGACTGAAAAATATCATATATACTTTAAAAAAGAAGAAGTTAGAACCATATGTTCCAAAAATATGATTGAGATAATTGAATCGAACAAACCTTTATGGGAAACAATAGGATGTATCAATGAATATGACCAATTTTGTCTTGATGGATCATGTGAATAGATAGAGCCACGATCCTACATTCCTACGAACAACACATGGCCTGGCCAAATGAAGGTGTGAGTTTGAAAGAAGAAATAAAAAACAGATGATAGAGATATATATAAGGTTGTAGAGGGAATCTATACGTTACCGAAGCTAAGAAACAGAGGATGCAGAAAGGCCGAGACTCAAAGCTTTCCAAGACGACGTGGGATTTTGCCGGTCTTGCGTAGCGTCGGTTATATTAAAGCTGCATATTTGGTCACCGGCGGTTGAGTACTCCCGAGTCGATTTCAATTTTGAAACTGGAAATTTATATTTTAGAACTGAAGTGGAGGTGATGAAATTGAATCAAACAGACAAATCAGTCTATTGTTAGTGATTCTATGGGATGGATCAATATATAATTATGCGTGATGGAGGAAGGTATGGGAGTTAAGAAGACAATCGTCTGAAGAAACGTTTTTGTATGAGGAGAAAAGATGAGAAGACAATCGAAATAGACACGAGTCTTTTGGGAAAGCTGATTGGTGACGTGGCAGAAAAATGATATTTGATTGGTTGATTTATTGGGCTGACGTGGCAGCTCTCTCCTTTGAGTATTTAGAACTTTTAGTATTGTAAGATCCCACTATTTGTAAGTTGTTTTGATTAGCGACCAAGTGTTTTTAGTATGAAACTTCTTGTATTTTCCTCCTATACTTCTCTCCATACGAATGTCTGAATTTGTTTGCTGAATGTTTTGAGCTATTTGTATGAGTTCATCTTCCATAACATCCAGAAATTGTGATATATGATTTTTCATTTTCTTAGAATTCAACTGTAACATTGTAGTATATGATAATATATGTTGAAAAGTTTTATAAGATTAATTTGGCTATCCATGTCACCAAAACGCATTTAATTTTCCGGGCACATATATTCATATAGAACTCTAGAGCAAAGCATGTTTGAGTTGGAGTAGTAGAAAGATGTGTGATCTATTTGGAAGTAATTTGCGATATCGTTTGAGTGTCGTGACCGATATGCAATTTAGGTGTTAGTAATCATTATGTCTCTTGATTTTTGATATCTGTTTGCCTCCTTCTTTTATGTTTACTTTGTTTTGTTTTGTCTTGTCGGCTTATGTATATTAGTTTCTTCGTTTTTACTTTCTTCGATATCTATCATCATCTCTCCTTTCTCGTTAGCCTTTTCATTTTGCTGATTTCTTCTTTTCTATATCTGATTTTATTCTTTGCTCGGTACTTGATGACATCATCTATATCAATGAGATTTTGGTAAAATATTTTTACTCCTATGCCTTTGTCGGTTGTGGTTTCTGACTATTTGCCAGATAATAATGATTTGCCTATTGTGTGCCGCTTTCCTGCTAGCACTAGTAGCAGATCTATTTACTATGTCGTTTGATTTGGATTCTGACGTCGATCCCAATGGGGGTCACCACACAACTTCTGTTGAAGGTTCTGTCGAGCAGACTTTGATGGTGATTTCTGATCATGTGTTCCACGCTTAGAGATTTATTGAGAACACCTCAATTCTGATGCTAGCAATGGACATAGAATCCGTAATCCGAGCCGAGCCGGAACCAAAAAACCTTATCCGTACCAGTCCGAAATATAAAAAAAATACTCGAATGAATTTTGTAGGGTATTACAAAAAATATCCACCTGAAGTGTTATTAACCGAATCCGAACGGGTAACCCGAAAAAACCAAAACCCCTAAAAAATATCCGAAGAAACTGATTCGAATGTCCAAAACTAATATTCAATATAAATATTTGAAACATAAGTATGTACTTCAAATATTCAATTCTATATTTATTTTGATATGATATCTAAAAATAAATACATAAATATCTTAAATGCCCAATTCTATATAAATAAATATATTTTTTCTTATGTTTTGCTTTTAAGTTTTGAATTTTATTGTGGATATATCTGAATCGATCCGATATAACCTGAATCCAAATGATATATGGTTATTTTTTAGAATGTGATACAAATTAGAACGAAACTGATGTGTTATATCTGAATCCGATCTATACTTACAAATTTACTAGAATATAATTTAGGGTACGATATAAATTAGAACAAAAAATCTAAATTACTAAATCCGAACACCAACCGTTATCCAAGTCTAGCTGATGCTATCAAAGTTTATGATATTTATAGTTCGTGTCTAGTGGAAAAAAAAAGATGTTGGTGGGTTCATAAATGGGCCAGAAAAAAAATTAGTATAAGGTCCCAAATATATTCTTACAATTTCAAATGTCGATGACTGCCGTCTAATTTACAAAAGGGTTTGTTCAATTATGGGTTCTATAAAGCCAAACTGCAATTTCGTAACATTAACGAATCTTAGTCATTTTGTACTTTGTAAGACTAATAATATTCCTCAAATGGAAGCAGAGAAGACTAATAAAACATGGAATCATTAAGAGCAATAATAAACTTGAGAAACGAGTGTTGACAAATCTTACATTTTTACCCCCCTTAACCCAACAACTATTGCAGTACACACACACCCCCCCCTAAAACAAAGGCACCTGCTCCGGATTCATATATCACACAATAATGGAGCAAAGCACACACATGATACAATAAAAGTTAAGTTGTCATGGCTTGAGATGGCAATTTGGGATGGCTATGCTCTGCTTCATAAGTAACAATAAGCATTGCCGGATCTTCCAAGCATCTCTCAACGTGCTTCCTCGCTGGACAGCCTCTCATGCTACTGCATTTGTAATATCCCCTGCACACACACATTATAATATCCTCGCTGATCAAATGTTTTTGTTGTCTAGTATGAGTTCATCAATCAAGAGAGAGTGACCAAGAAGTGTGTACCTGGGATAAGGAGAGCCCTTGATGGGTTTCTGACCATACTTTCGCCACGAATAATCATCAGGAGGGATATCTGCAACCTTGTTACTTATAGCAGGCACTCTGATCGATCTCCTAACCCTATGTTTCCTGTCAATTTCCAACAAAGTTTTAATGCACAATCTTCATTATAACCCTATGTTTCCTGTCAATTTCCAACAAAGTTTTAATACACAATCTTCATTCTCTGAAATGAAAAAGAAAAAAAAGAAACATGCAAGTGACCTCTTCTTAGAGCAGTGGCATCGGCTAGAGCTCCCGCATTTCATGAGGCATTTTCTCTTAGAGTGTTGTGAACTCTGATCCGTTGAACTCGGAGCCCCTACCAACTGAAAAGAGTTCCTTCCTTCTAAATTAGCAACGCTGCCATCTATGCTAAGGGATGAAACGAAGGATCTAGTGGATGACATGGTTTGAGTACAGCTCGAGTTGTCAAAACTCAAGCTTATCCCACCGTTGCACTTCCTTAGCATAATCTCACCTTGATGTTTCTGTTGCTTCTGCATCTGATGACGGTGAGCCTCCAAGCGTTCATGTAACTGTTGATGTTCAGGAAACATATTCTGATGGATTGACTGGTTAAGCTGAAGGAGAGGCGCTTTTGCTTTAGCATCTGAGTTCAAACTGAAGGACCTGGTCCCTAAAGTGGGGGAATCAGTGCTCAACTCATGTAAACCAGACCGGAGCATCATCACCGGTGCTGTCTGAGATGGTGGAGGTTCTGTTCTTTGGTGAACAGGATCAAGGAAGATGCTTTGAGACAAATGGGTCTGAGGTTCCTTAGCTCTTCTAAACCTGGCATGACCCACACTAGTAGTACTTAACAGACTCGACACTCTCTTGAACCTAAACACAGCTTCTCTAGTCTCAGACAGTAAACTCACGTTGTTGTACTCTTGATCTTGTTGATGTGGTGTACATAAGAGGTTAAGAACTCTATGAGAACTATCTACAGCTGCTCTGTTGGCTCCTTCTATCTCCTCCATGTCTTTAAAGTTTAAACAACCCAAAATAAAACTCCCAAGAACAAAATCACTAATCTACCCTGGAAACCAAAATGGGAAAGACCCAGATAGTAAAGTTTCCATTTTTACACAAACCCATCTCCAAAGGAGAGAAAATAAAGAAGTTGCCTTTCTTAAGCTTGAAGAAGAAAAGATACAAGCTTTATCAAAGGACGATCAAACTGAAACGAGAGAATGATGAGGAAGCGAAAGCAAAACGGAGGAGGTTCCTTGCAAGCTTAAAAGAGTTGTCAAACCGAAGATTCCTCCACCATCTTTCATATAAGAGGTTCGAGAAAACGAAAGGTGTGTAAGAGGAGACTTTCTTGACACACACTCTCTCTCTCTCTCTCTCTCTGTAGCTTCTGCAATCACTCAACCACATCCCTCTGATTTTTTTTTTTTATATTGTGATTTTACCCCAAAAACCACTGTGTAGAAATCGTTTTTAAAAGAAAAAAAAAAGACAAACTTTATCCTGGAAAAAGCAAAGTGAGAGAGATAAAGAAAAAAAAGACGAAACCGGCTTCTGATTTCAGAGGTGGGCTCCATTTAAAGACCTTAATTTATGTGAGATTTTGATTTAAAAATTATAATTAAATTAACGTAAAGAAAGCAACTAAGCTTCTCTGTAATCAAGACTTATTAAATCAAATTTAGCTTAAGGATATTTTGCGTGCATAAGTTTCCCTGTGGCTTTATTTGCCTCATGTCATCGTTATATACAAAGTTTTAAGTAAAGTGAAATTTAAGATCCTTTAATTCCAACGTTTTGAGTTTACTTTTTGTAAGTAAAACCAAAACTCCCAAAAGAAAAAGTGAAATCAAAAGCTTCTTTTCTTCTGCAGTTTCTAACGGTTACTTTTATTTTACCGAATGTCCTTCTCTTTTACGGATTCTCAGTAGAAATCAAAATGACGAGTTTAGCACAAAGTTAAAATTAGATAGATGAATACAAAAATATCTACTGATTAAACATTTCAACGGTTCCATTACTACTACTTTTCTGTTTGCTACGTGAATCAGTAACTGTTGTACAGTATTAGAACCTCCCCCCCCCGTATATATATGTATATATCAATCTAACATTATTGTAAAAGGTTTTCATAAAATACTAGGAATAAAATAATGAGAAATTTCTAAGGATAGTCATTTTAAAATTTTTGTAAACTAAAATAAACTTCTATGAGAAAAATGATCAGAAAATTTTTTATTAAAGGGTTAAAGTATATTTTTACCCTACAGTTAATTAATCTAGACTTATAGTTTAAAGTTAAACGGTGGGTTTTTGGGATATGATTTCAAATTTTAAAAAATAAAAATTAAAAATTAAAAATTTCAAAATAAAAATGAACTATTTTGGTATTTTTTTATAGTTATTTTTGTGACAAAAACTAAAAAATGTGAGAATTTTCCTAAAATAAAAGCTATACAAAATTGGACAAAGAATCATAGAAATTACCAACCCGTTTGCTATAACTTTCGTTTTTTTTTTGCTATAACTTTCGATTTTATGAGAAAAAAGGTTTGTCTAGTTTAACTTCAATCATGACTGTAGTCTCTCTCATTTGAATGGGATCTAATCTAAGCTCTTAAGATAGTATCGTTTCACTGTTGAAGGTAGAAACCCATAAGTATGAGCTAGATTAATACTGGAAAGCATGTTTGTAGAAAGAAAATCTCGTTTATTCGTGATTTATGAATGCTCTCGTTTATTTTGAACTAACTCATTATCTTTACAAAGTGATTAAAGACAAATAAAAAATGAATCAAGTTTGGGGAAACGAACTCGTGAGGTGGGGGTCACGAAGCAAAAGAGATTGAAGCATAACGAAGTAACTATCTATCTAACTTCTCTCTCGGCACTATGTGAAAGTTGCGGACCCCTTCTCATCACGTACGTAAAGAGCGAAGAGAGGTAACTCGTCGTCTAGGGAAGCCTGGCTGGAGTGACAAATTGTAACGTTTGCAAGTCGTATAGTTGTCAGACATGCTTTTGACGCGAATTCATACGGCTAGGCGTGCTTATCCCTGCGAGGTGGGTCTTGGATTTGAGCATAAAAAAGGAGGGAATCGAGCATTTATTGATATGGGTTGAGTGTATCGATGGAAATGCGAAGCCACATCCAACATTCACCCAAACTAAATATATCAAATAGAGACTTATGGTATAACTTTAGAGTTATCTATGTTGAAATTTTGAAAATCTCAGACAGCTTCAACGAAGTGGTTGTATGAGGCACAAACATTGGACATTCGCCAGGTTCTTCGCCAAATACGAATCCAAACCTAGTTTTGAAGTTCCAGTTCTTGTGTAACATAAATAATAAAAGTTCCACTTTTTAATATTTTTTGGGTGGTTGACTAAATAAATTTGCAAGTCACACAATAATTCCGTGTACATCTCCGATTAGTCCAAACAAAGGAACAAATGTTACATAGAAATGACAACAATATCCTATCTTATCATACATTCAAATGTCCAACAAGACATACAATCTCCTTTAAAAAAGCAAATCTTAATTATCCTCCTTAGACAACAAAGTGTCTATCTCACCGATCATTCATTTTCAGATTATATGAAAATATATATATCAATACTAAACTACACAATACATTCCACTGCTCCTGGCCCTGCACTTCACTTCTTACTCCCGGTGGTCTTAGGGAAGATTAAATGTAGAAGTAGGAGATTGATTTTTGTTGCGGACGATCATTAAACAGTTCTTTTAGTTGGTGCATTCAGGGACCTTCCGAGCATAAGCTAGCACCATTACAAATTCTTTTGCAGAGGAACCTATAGTTGCAGCCACTCTTTCATGCTTAGAAGTTGTTTCCAACCATAGCTCCACTAAGCTGTGAAGCTCCAACGTTGGGATCACAGCTTCTCCCATACACCTTATCTCTACCTGTCATACCACATAAACGAGTGGACAAAATGTTGAGTTGGTTTTAGTTCAAACTTTCAAGGATCTTAGTTAATCAAAATTGTAAGGAACAGGTAAGACTCATTAGCCATGATCTCGAAAGGATTGTTCCCCTATCACACGCTATACTTGTGGCTAGTGAGTCATAAACATTTCAAGGTATTGACTCTTTTTATAGAAGTACGGTCATCTTAAGACAAAGTGGATACAAGCTAGAAAGGGTAAAATTGCAACTGCACAAAGAAGGTTGCTTACCTCAGTTTCACTCTTGAGATCAAGCTTCCTCATAAGGTACTTTTGGATAAACGAAACTGGAATATTCCCATCCCTGTCACATAATGAGACAGCAGATCAACTCTTGCACAGTTTCTTCCAAACAGAAAATTAGACAGTCCCAATCAATCAAGAACTAGGTGTGAGACAATGTAGCCCAAAAATATAGAGGGCTCTACTGAGAAATGTATACCACATTAATAAAAATGACATAAAAACTCTCTGCGTAAAACAACTGCGAAATCAAATCTGAAACGATAAATGCAATAAGTAATATTTTGCCAAATATAAACTCAATGCCTAGAAGATAGAGCCTTCAAAAGAAAACTTACCTTATTCTCAAGTAGTTTGCTGGAATCTGAGGCAAGGATGTTTCTCCTTCCCTGAAATCAGTAAGTCTTGTCAAGATAACAAGGCATAGAAATGGAAAGACAAAGAAAATCATGACCATCGGTTTAAGAAAACTCAGATACAGAGCAAGAATCTCACTGATTATTTGAAGCTACAAGTGAGAACCAAACAGGACCCTTTCTCCTCTCGTGTTTCAGGCTTTCTGAATCCGGTAGTGGTGGGATTCTTGAATCACCAAAAGTGGACGACCTTTTACGTCGAGTCCTACGCGTTCTTTTAACCGTGGCAGTTTCTGATGTTGTTGGATCACCATTATTTCTGATCTCATCCTCAAGTTTACATTTCCGTTTATAATCCTTTGTTTTGGTTTTATTCCCCTGAACATCAGCGTGAGATGCATTTCCATGCTCAGACTTTGTTCCGTTTGCCACATCCACAAGAAAATTTAAAGGTTTCCAAAGGTTTAATTTGGAATCCCAAGGTTCAGCACCATCCTTGTTTCTTCGATTAGAGAGAGACTGGCTAGGCTCTGCATATGAAGACTGCAAAGAAAAACATAAATAAATCCATTGGTAACTCCCTACAGATCATAATCAGAACATAAATAAAGAGACACAAAGCTAAAGAGAGTAATCAAATCACCTTCTTTACCTGCCTTTTACTCTGAGTAAAATCTTTAAGCGTTTCAGGCGAGCTTCCGCTCTCTGTGTGATCATCTCCAAATTCTTCTTCCTTCTTCACAGTTCTCTTAGTGAATGAACCACTACCAAGCACATCTTTCCTCATGAGAGATTTTGTTCTCTTTCCTGTTGTACCAGTTTGTGCTGAAACCCTAGGTGTGCTTACCACCAAAGACGAGATAGACCTCTCTTTCCTCCTTGCAGGTAATGTGATTGAGGACACAACTTCAGGCGCCCTCTCTCTCTTTCGTTTTGGAGTAAATATTTTGGCCTTCAAGTCTTGCAAAATGTGGTCGGGCCTAAAAGATAAGAATAAGACCGGTTCCTTAGCAAATGCATGAGTTCAACACCAACAAAAGCTACAACTAGTCTTCTAAGGGAGAGATAGTACTAGCGAGAATTGGTTCTGATTCTCACTAAAAATAGTTGATGTCAGCAAAAGCTAATCAGTATATATGTGCTCCTGAATCAAATCATTTTTCTTTGATTGATTCCACATTATGCCAAAAAACTTATTGAAAAACCTTCCATATATGACGCATTCCAGCATAGTCGTGTATAAACTTTTTAGCATTATGTTAAAATTATTTGTTTCATCAATAGTAGAAGCCAAATATAGAAAGAAGGGATCACTGCTAAACCAAGCCTCGTGGCTAAATTGTGTAATAGCAATAGAGGAGAAGAAGAAACTACCTTAGTTTCTCCAGTGGGGCACCCCCGAGGTCGATATCACATACTGGACAACACTCTATCTCATCCTCTGTGATTTTCTCATAGATGCATTTTCTACAAACTGCATAAAAGTGATATAATGACTTATCTCATTTATATAGATAATAACTATCAAATAAGAAAATAAATGATTTGTATCACATGTGATCAAATCACTTCAAATATCAAACAAACAATTTCTCGGGATCCATTAACAAAAAAAAAATATTTCTCGGATCTAAAGTTCAACTAAAAATGAGTAGCATTATGTATAGAGGTTTAAGAAAGATAGCTGGCTGCCAAGTTTGAAACTTATTAGATGCAAATATAGATTTTTCTGACTCCTATATAGCAAAGCTGGTAATTGGTATGGCTTCAACTGCATCATGTACTAACAGTTGTATTGACAGGAACTTGTAGACTAGTGGTTGATAGACTTTGTCCAGTTTGGTATAAATCATGCACTTAGATAGTTAACAGCATAAGGAAACACAATTAATGGTGATACTACTTGTTTGTGTCCCCAGAAAGCAAACCGAAAATCAAATGAGAACACCTAATTGTGGCAAGGCACGGTAAACATTCCAATTCAAAGGCTGCTAAAAACAGACAGAAACTTCCAGATGATTCAAGGGAAATATCTGAGTTTTAGCATATGGAATCGTAATTGCTAACATACACTTGTCTTGAATCAGATGGAAAAGAGCATGACAATGTGTGGTTTACTTAAGCTCCACAGTTACAGAATGACAGACTACGTATAATAATTTGACTAGTTTTGCAATCGCAGTAAACAGGGTACTGTTTCCCGCTGTATAACTTTGGAATTGTACATTGGTGTTGTCAAATTACAAAAAAAAAAAAAACGAGAATAATATACAGAGAAATCCTGACGAAAGATGACTGTGTATGTATTAAATGAAGCTAAAGGCCAGTGAGATCTTCCAAACAGAGAGATATAAAGATATGTAAAATTGAAATAGAATCTTGAAGAAGTAAAGAGAGGCTACTAGTACTGGTCCTTGTAACTTGTAACTTGAAACTTACATGCTGGATACAACAAAGCACGTGACACCCTACCTAAGTAACAACACCATTATCGTTGACCAAGAAAACACACCGCAACTTGAAGGCCAAAACCAAGATTATCAATCAACCAATCAAACAATTACGTAGACGAGGAGGCCACTCAAAAACCGAATTTCAAACGTAAATCGAAAAGAAGGGAAGAAAGAACTAACAGGTGTGAAGGCACTCGGAGATAGTGGTGGCGTCACGGAGGAGGTTGTCGCAGAGAGAACAAGTCATGCATGCCACCACCGTCTCCCTCTTCACCTTAGCCACCATTTCTCCCTCCATTGCTCTCCAACGCCTTGTATCGACACGAAGATTACTCGGTTAATCGCTACGTACTATATCCCCAAAAACACTGCATGTAGACGACCCAGAGAGAAAGAAGCTCACCAAAATTTACGTTCACGTCGGACTCTTCGGCGATAGAGACGTTCCAATCCAAATCCGATGGGATCTCTCTGCACTTAATTTGAGGGAGACGATCTGAAATCGAAGAAAGGTTAATGCTGCTGCCTCTCTCCTCTCCTCTCCTTTGTGGAGAATAGAAACTATCCCGTCGTCAACACTGAATACACGTTTCCTCCTTTTTTTTTTTCCTTTTTTGTTTGTAAATGGGCTTTTCAGAATCAGGGTTTTCAAAGCCCAGCAGTAATGAACTTCCTCTTCTTTTCCCGCAACTCTCTTCGGTTTTCACTTTTGTTTACTTACAGTTTAAACTTAAAAAGGTAAAAACTTCGATTCTGACAGCAAACGTGACTCAAATGTCTACCAAAATTAAGATAAGATTTAGAGGATGGAACCAAATGAGTTGATGGATTAAACTCTGTTAATTTACTTCAATTAATGTTCATATTTATAAAAAAAATCAATGATTACATGGTTTTTTTTTTTTTTTTTTTTTTTTGTCAGCAGTAAAACAGATTCATATAGACTCTGCGAACCATCCCGGTAACTCTGCATCCATATGAACGACAAACGACGGTTGTTTCCTTGCACTGCGTGCTAGACTATCTGCCTTTGAGTTCTGTGTCCGTGGTATATGAATGATCTCTGAGCTATTGAAACTTCTCTTCAAGAACTTTATGTCTTCCAAATAGCTTGCAAAGGCTGACCACTCTTCTGGTTCCGAAACCATCTTCACCAATTGAGCACAATCCGTTGCAAAAGTAACACAAGACTGTCGAAGATTCCTCATGCATTCCATTGCCCATATGAGAGCCTCTATCTCTGTGTGTAGTGGCGACTGACTCGCTCTCGTATTCCTTGCTCCCATTAGTCCTTCGTAACCTTCCAGGGTACTGTACCATCTTTGTCCTGAATATTTATCCTCTGTTTTCCAAGATCCGTCCGTAAAACACCATCGACCTGGTATACTCGGTATCAATGAGTACATGGTAAAATCATAATAGCGCACGCATGGCCGGTTCAATGGTGTCATGGGTCCTGGGGCAAAAAAAAAATTTTAATTTCCAAATTTTAATTTTTCTTTAAAAAATCTGATAGATATATTTTTTTTTTCAAAATACCAGAAGTCTTTTTAAAAATAAATCTGTGAATACTTTCATATAAAAAAACTTGCACATTTTTTCTTATTTTTAATATAAAATACATTTATTTTTTTAAAAAAATCGGACCCTTATCTATTAAGAAATAGGGAGATAACGGATTGGGTCCGGGACAGTTGCATCGCTCGCCCCCCTATCTAAGCCGGCACTGAGCACACGATATTCAATAATTCAACACATTGTTACAAGTTAAAGCTTACAATTTAGAGTCACTAAAACTTAGCATACTTAAAACCCTAAACTTATCTTTTAAAATGGATTTGTACCGTTAGATATATCATCTATATAAGTGTAGGAATCTTATTTCACTGCCATAGGACAACTGATATTTGTAAAAAATAATAAGAACATAAATCAAAATTACAATACCGAAATAAAAGAATAAAAAAGAATTGTAGAGTCGAGATGGTTAATCTCTTTCCTTAAATCTTTAAGTCCCCCATAGTATGACGGTTTCATAGCGCTCAAATTTCCAGGATACAACTACATCATTGTTTCTGTTTACCATCACCGAAAACCAGAATCTATCGAACCTAACTTTATGTTGTACTTTTAGACACAAAAAATAAAAAGAAATAAAGCATCACTATTGTCACTGGGAGAATTGTTTCTTGATTGTGTGAATGTGTGTTTTACAGAATATGACTTGCTTCCCTTTTATAATCAACAAAAAAATGTCCAACACTAAGTCATAAGTGGAGCATTGAATCCCGTCAAATGTCATAAAGAATATTGATTCCTTTTGACCATTTTCATAATGTTAACATTCAAGAAAAGATATTGTAAATTTGACTAAATCAAACACTAGTAACATTTTCTTTAATGGGTTATATTTTATATGAAAACAAACATATAAAATTTTCATGAATAAAATTTAAGTATAAATCCATATTCAAATCCAAATATTCATTGTGAGAGATTTGCTAGGTTTTATATTTAGCCAAATCTAAAGTTTTATAAATTATAAAACAATCACATTGGATCTCCATTTCTCATTTACAACAACTTTTATTTTGACAAGTAGTTACACTACTTCATAGTGTCCACAGTTATTCCGACGAACGTCTTCGCCCGGAATCTTACCGAAAATGTTCTAAAACCATTTCGTCAAAAAACGAGTTCCAACAATAAGTTGTTTACGTCAACGTACAATTCGAGAAAAGGCAATCTATCGTGCTTTTTTTTTTTTGCATATCTCCTGGCATTGCCATCAGGCCAAGTTGGTTTAGATTTTTATGCAAAGTCAGCTTTATGGATATTGCAGTTTTCTAGGATGTGGACCAAAAACAAATAAGTGCATATTGTTAGGAAAAAAACTCTGATAAAAAACCAGTATGCAGGGCTGCTGGCCTACATATAAATAGGTCTCTAAAATTTATATATAAAACTTTTTTTAACATAAATATAGCCGCAAGCCCTCGAAATCTTAGGGCCGCCCCTGCCAGTATGGGTTGGATACGAAGTAGAGCTGAAAATTATTATCTGGGATCCGTTCCGGATCTGTTTCGAAAATAAAAAAATCTAGGATATCTGGATCTCTGGATCTGAGAAGAAGCATGAAATACCATAATACACTTATTCTTTCGGATATCAAAATATTGGCTAACTACCGCAGTTGAAAAGGATTAATATCTTAAAGTGTTTGGCTACTCGTAGTTTTGATGTTGAATTCATGTTATCAAGTGGATGGGAGAGTTTAGCTCACCATTTGAAATTATTATAAGAAGCAATAACGAGAAAAATTAATATGGTAAATGATAAGCTATTTGATTGTGGATTTATTAACAGACACAGATTTTTGGCTTTTATCGAGGTATTAAGAGCACCATTAACCCTAAAAGGTTAATTTTGGTTCTTAATGATTTTTTAGCAATTAATAATAGTTAAGAGGATGTACTTAAGAGACACTTAATTTGTTAGGTCCAATGGGGGTTCTTATTTTTGGGTTCTTAAGAAAAAAAAAATATTAAACTAAAATATTTTTAAAGATAAAATTTATTTATTAAATATAACATATTAAAATAAAACATTTTAAACATTAATTATTAAAAAGAACATTAAAAGTAAGATTAGTAAAATAAACGAGAATAATTTGAAAGAAACATGCGAGCTTAGTTGTTGTCCTGACCACGTCCGAATTTACGCCATACATGTTCAACCAAATCAGTTTTGAGTTGTTCATGCACGTGTTTATCACGAATTCTAGTTCGAACACCCATCATATTGCCGATATTTGTAGGGATATCAATAGAGAATGTGGGATCGACATGTGAACTTCCGGTGTCTTCTCCTTGTTGAAACTCTGAAACATCATATTGAGTGAATCCATCTCGTTCGTCTCCTACTATCATGTTATGGAGTATGATACATGCTCTAATTATCTTCCCAATTTCGCCTTTATCCCAAAAAAGTGCTGGATTTTTAACAATGGCAAAGCGAGCTTGCAAGACTCTAAAAGCACGCTCGACATCTTTTAGGACAGCTTCTTGGTATTGAGAAGACAAGTCACACACCACAGCTTCTTGGTATTGACAAGTCACACACCACAAAAAATCGGCTTTCTTTGCTGGTGGTGTGTGACTTGTTCCCCTGAAAAACCAATACAAAACAAAACAGAAACGCATTAGAACATTGATCACAAAGACTGATAACAGAAATGCAAGATTGATAACATTGATCAGAAATACTACTTATAACACACATGAACTGCTTATATTACACATCAACTACTTATATAACACATCAAGACAAAGAAGATTACATTGACATCATTTCGGTTATCAGTTTGTTCTTAAGCGCCATTTCTAATTCAGTAAGTGGCTCTTTTTTTGCAATCAAACTGTCAAGCAGCTTCTTGTTGCTAAGCTTATCCTTGAAAGCTAAGTCCTTGGTCCTCATCTCCCACATATCCTTAAACCCTTGCGGAATCTTCACTTCTTCTCCCACTAGTCTTTTAGCCTTCGCCTTTGCAGCCTTAACACCAATAGGCCTATCCATTGCTTCATCCTCCCCATTAACACTGGGCATAGATGCTGATGACTGAAAAGATTGTTCTTCCCCCACCCTCTTTCTTTTCGAACCTGAGCTCTGTTGACTACTTCTTTGAGTCCCACACCATTTCTGATCATTCCTAAGCTCTCTCCACGCATGTTCCAATGAGAACTTCACCTTGTAATCGTTGAAGAATATCTCATGTGCAGCCTTCAAAACGTCATCTTCATTCTGGCCACTGGTCCTCTGTTTTGTTGCAGCTTCAAATGACCCCACAAACTTGCAGACACCTTCATTTATCTTCCCCCACCTTTGCTTACAGTGGGTCTGCTCTCTTGGAGTCAAACCAACCACCTTGGGACTTGCGTTATAGTAAGCCGTAATCCTCTTCCAAAAGGTTTCCGCCTTTTGCTCATTTCCAACTAGTGGATCTTTGGAGTTGTTCAACCATGCACTGATGAGGACCAGGTCTTTAGCTATTGACCACTTGCACCTTTGCTTACGGTCCTCACCAGTTTTTGCACTTGAAGCAGATCCTCCAACGTCTGGAGAAGGTGAAAAACTCAGAAACTGAGTTCGGTATTCATTGTTAGGGAGTTGAATGTTTAGTAAGTTTAAAAAGCTAGAGGACTGGCTTTGATTAGGATTCATACCGAGAAGAAGAAGTTGAGAAGAAAGATGAAGGAGATGATAAGATAGAGAAGGAGGAAAGTGTGTTTATAGATGGCAGAGAAGGAAGAGAGGATGCATTCATGACAACCAACAAACAAAAACGTGTTGACATTTATCTACTACTTTCATCACATTAAGCGTTAATAAATTGTAGCTATCCATCACTTCTATTAATCACACAACCATATCCTAACTCTAACCAACTCATTAATTACAGTCGGTTCAATTCTAACCACAACCTAAATCAATTCTAGTAAGGAGAACCAGTTAAGAGTAACCTTATTTTGCAGTGAACTCCTGAGCTAGATGAACCTTTGCTCGATGAACTTTGATCCTTCTATCTGACAACAGAAAGACATAAACAAAAAATGATTCAGACCATAATCCAACAGAAAGACATAATCAAAAGCGAAAACAAATCAAAGAACATACACAGAGCAATGATCGAAACATAGCAAATCAACTTTGATCCATCCGTATTAATTGAAACAAAATTAAAACCCAAGAACAAACAGAACATATCCAAAGATCAAACACATCAAAATTTTGATTTCAGGTGAAACAAACAGAACCAACAAACTACAATAATCAATCACATGCATAATGAAACAACAGAGCAACCGGTTTACCTTTCGATTTGAGGTGAGAGCTTCGATTTGAGCCATCGAGGAAAAGCTTCGAGGAGAAGAACCACCAAGAGACAGAACCAACAAACAACAAACTACATAGAAAAACAACAGATCATACCTAATTGAACACATGCATAGTCAACAACACAACAACCGCTTACCTTTCGATTTCGAAAGAGCCACCGAGAGAGAGCTCTGTCGCCTCCAGGAGAACCACCGAGGGAGAGGTCGCCAACAAGAGCCACCGAAAGAGACGTCGCCGATGAGAGATACCGACGGAGACGTCGCCGATGAGAGACACCGAAGGAGACAAAATCGCCTTTCGTCGAGAGAGTTTCGAGAGAGAGATGATCGAGATAGAGAGATAGAGATGATCGAGAGAGATGCATAACCGATTGCTTCGTCCTCTCATTTGTTGACACCTGTTACTAAGAGGCGGGCCTTCGGCACCTCCCGCAAGAGGCGAGTCTTGGGCTTATGTGTTGTTAATTTTTTTTTAATTGGGTTTGGGGGGAAGAGTTGGGCTAAGAGTCAGCGATAATGCTGCTCTAAGTATCATCTCTAAGAACTTACTAGCCAAGGTTGTGATCTTTAAATCTTCGTATGAATTGTTAATCATTGTTATGACTCTTAAAACACGTCACTGAAAGAATATTTGAAATCTTTAAATCACGATTTTTATATTTAAATATGTTCTTTCAGTTTCATTTAAGATACATGCAGAATTACCATTGGCATGCGTAGCCTTACATAATTTGATTGGTAAACATTATCGATCAGATAAATTCTCTGTTGAAGATCCCGGTGACAATGCAAAAAATATGAAAGCCAACAATGCAAGAGATGATTTTGAAAAATTAATATTATTTTTTTTTAAAAAGAGGGTGAAAACATGGAAAGATGAAACTACCTATAATAGCATCATTTTAAGTTACAAGGCTGATTTCAATTTATTTATTTGCAAAAATATGATAATAATTTTTTATTATTGATTTATAATTACAATGAACTCCATTAAAATTCGGTATAAAATGAATATATTACAACCAAATCTATTTTTTTTAAACACTTGTATTATAATATCAAAAGAAACATGAAGTCAAAATATAAAAGAAACAGGGGAGAGGAAACAGAGGATACAGAGAAAACTACTAGAACAAATCTTTCAGCCAAAGAGGGGAACCCCTTGCTATGTAGGAATGAAACTTATTTTCCTTGACAACACTATTAGCAATTCGGAAGGTTGCAGTAAGGGCTTGTCGTGACTGAGTTTCTACTCGCCAACACAAAAAATTGTTAAGCATAGAAGATAGCTTCAGGGAGTAGAATTTTAAGGTCGGCCATGCAGCAGGTTTGGATATAGCGCCTACTAGAGAATGGTCTTCACTGGAGAAGATAATATTGTCAAAATGGAGGGAATTGATACTTTCAATTGCCCAACTCAAGCTTTCAAAAGAGCCATCGGTTTTGCTAAGAATATTGTTGAAAGATCTTCTCCCATGAAGTAAAACTGATCCATTTGAGTTCCTAAGAATCCAAGACGCTCCACATTCAGACCTACTTTTGTTCTAGACAGAACCAATATCACATTTCAACCAAGTAGCAGGTGATGGCTTCCATCCAAAAATAATTATTTTCTTCATTTCTAGATCAATTGCTTTCTCTTGATCTTCCAAATTTTCTAGATCAATTACAACCAAATCTATTAAATTACATCTTATTTTTCAAAAGAATTCAATCGAATCTATTAAAATACTTATAGTTACAATTCCATAAAATTCAATTGAATTCATTGTTTCAATAACTGTCATTCGGTTCGGTTGAATTATTTTCTTCTTTGTCAATGTTATATAATTTGCCTCAGGAAAAATTTCATAAAAATATCTCAACTAAATTTTATTAAACTTTTTAATACCCAAACATTTTTGCTATCCAGTTTAATACCCAAACTAATTAATTTGCTCATTTTAATACATTTAATTTAAAAATTGTGTACATTTTAATACCCAAATTATGCTCATTTTAATAATAAGTTTCAAACTAAATTTAGAAAATCTCTATTATTCAAAAAAAAATTGTAAAAACTTTAAATTTATTTAAAAATTTAAGAATAAAAGTAACTAAATTTTGGACAATCTTAATATTATAATATTTGTTTTGTTTTAATTTCAAATTTAGTTTGTTCAGAATTAATATTTTATAAAATTTTAAAATATTCTCCAAAAGTTAGTTACTTTTATTCTTAAAATTAAAAATAAAATTTGAAAATATTATCCAAAAGTTAGTTACTATTGAAATGAGCACCGCTTAAAAAATAAATGTATTAAAATAAGAAAAATATTTAGTTTATGTACTAAATTGGGTAGCAAAAAAAAAATTATTAGAAAGTTTAACGAAATTTAGTTGATGTATTTTTATGCAATTTTCTCTTAGCTTCATTTTTTACACAACACAATTTTTCAGAGCTTAATTTCAAATTTAGTTAACCGCAACAACAGTGTTGGATGCAATTTTATGTAAACTTTTTTTTTGAGCAACTATTTTATGTAAACTTATATATAATCCACATCAGTAGAGAAGAGTGAATGAGATTAAATATGACACGTGGGGCGAGACCATTGGTGGAGAATGGATAGAACCATATCCAAGCTAGATGGTTTGTATTGGTTCTGAGAGATTTTTCTCCACCACTGGTTTAGTTGTTGTGCTCGATTCAAAAAGCCAACACAAGCAAAACAATTAAAGGTTGTGTAGTTGTTGTAAGCAAAAAAGAGAGATAGAGAGAAATGGCTAGCTTCACCGCCTCCGCTTCCACCGTCTCGGTCGCTCGTCCTGCTCTCCTTCTCAAGCCCACCGTCGCCGTCTCTGCTCCTGTTCTTGGTAAAGTTCTTTCCCTTGTCTCTTCCTCTATCTTAGATCTCACCTTAATTATACTAGAAACTCAATCTGGTCACATGCAAAGCGAAGATCTCTTGGTTTGCTTTATATGTTCCTTGTGTGGTTCATCTTTAGTAGTTTGGTGGAGAGTCAACATGATTTCAAGAAAACCATTTTGATCTAAAAGTTCTTGTTGTGAATGAATGTGTGATTTAAAAATATATAGACCGGAGCTTGCAAGAACCATTTTGGAAGTCACTGGTTTAGAGTTGTGAACTTGTTTTTATTATTGTTGCTCAGGTTTGCCTCCAATGAGTAAGAGGAAGGGAGGAGTGAAGTGCTCGATGGAGACCAAGCAAGGAAACGTCTCAGCCGTGGGAGCTGGAGTTTCTGCGGCGGCTACAGCAGCTTTGACAGCTGTGATGAGCAGCCCGGCTATGGCTTTGGTGGACGACAGGATGTCAACTGAGGGAACCGGCTTGCCCTTTGGACTTAGCAACAACCTCTTGGGATGGATTCTTTTGGGAGTGTTTGGTTTGATCTGGACTTTCTACTTTACCTACACTTCTTCTCTGGACGAGGATGAAGAATCTGGTCTTTCACTCTAAACATGAACTGTATATGTTCTTCATCAGTGTCATCTCTCTCCTTTTCCATTTTCGTGTGAGGACATGAACCAAACAGTGTTATTCTGGTTACTTGTAATTTAAGCAAACACCAAAAAAAAACTATTTTTCATGTGTACATGTTTTTACAATCTGTAGAATCAAAACACCTAATACATTTAAGAAACTTAATTTTTGTTTATTATAATAAAACCTGCAAGAAAATAAAAATATTATAGTAGTTTAAATTCTCTAAATAAATATTAGAAAAACTCTTGTATATTATTGAAAAAAGATAAAACAAGATGATGAAACAAGAATCTTCTGGAGCTTTATCACACATGAGTCCAGTTTCATCGTTTGTTTTGTAAGCTTTTGCTCTAGCCAAAGGGCTCCGTTCACTCTTAAACATGTACCTGCCTTGGTATTGGATTAAGACCACTATGTAATAATTAGCTTCATTCCTCTACAATATGAATATTCATTTCAGCACCTTTTGGTAATCCCAAATTCTTGAACGTAATATAATCCATCTCTGGTACTATAAAATCTTCAACCTTTTGTTTTGGTAGAAGTAAATATAATAGTCTAGGCGTGGAAAATTTATTGGAGTTATTAAAAAAAGAATGCTCGTCTTTACCGTCTTATCAATTGTGATAAAAGAAAACATTTCTAGTTCAGTTCAGTAGAACCTGGGTCTCCAAATGACCACCTAAACAAAGATCATAGTCAGTTAAATTCTTCTTTATGACCCACGGATCATATGGAGTTAAGCCCTATCTAGATTGATTTCTTGAGCCATATTCTAGCCTAGCTATAAGTATTGTAAATTGTGAAAAATGATCATGGAATTGATTGAGAAATAAAAGCAATTCACTTGTTTATATATAGATTACATCAACTAAGCTTTAACACTTTTATTCCGTTATTATGGTTTGTAGAATTTTTCTTTCTATAAAGTTTACGACAATTTTATCAAAGTTTACCATTATTTTTGTCTTCGTAAGAAAATTACATTTTATGTAGACAATCCGTTACTACATACCACTGCAATATCATTAAAGTAATTGTAATGTTTCTTACAACAGTGATCGTTCATTTCATATTTTCTAAATGGGAGTACAATTTCCACCCTTCTTATAAGAAAATACACTTAAACTTAAAAGTGATTTACTACCTCTTTTCCAAAAGGAAAAAGTTACGTGCGATCACTGTATACTTATTTGTAAGAGACTATTTGTTGGACTTATTGCATAACACAGGCAATATGCATTGATTGCCTGGTTGTAAAGACTATTTGTTGGACTTATTGCATAACACAGGCAATATGTGTTGATTGATTCTACGCATGTCAATATTTTTAATTTAATTAGTACCACTATTACTGATATTAATCAAAAAAGCTACGAATCATATAAGTAAGAGACAGAGGAGGAATGGAGAAAATGAAGTAGAAACTCTTATTTTATTTGATCATAAGATAATTTATTCGGTAATAATAACCATCTTCAATGCATAAATAGTGAAATAAACAGACCAAGGTCACTTGCTACCCTGTCCACTGCCATGCAGATTATCAAAGTAACCTTTAGGATCACTCTCAAAGTTATCTCTTGAAATGTAAGAAGAACCATTGCTCCCCGGAGCCACCATGTAGCCTCCGCCACTACCGCCACTACCGCCACCACTTTTCCCTCCCCCACCGCCACCACCACCGCTCCTACCTCCTCCACTACCGCCACCACCACCACCACCTTTCCCTCCACCACCACCACCACCGCCACCACCTTTCCCTCCACCACCGCTACCGCCTTTTCCTCCCATTCTTTAATTCTTGATTAGATGACTATGAGATTTTTAAAATTTTTGTGTGAATGAAAGTGGAAAGTGTAGATGGGAGTATTTATAAGAGGGATTTTTTTTCAATTGGATGGTCCAACCAGTCTTCCCAATATACAATTAATTATAGTCGTTGCATTGTTAATTGATCCAAACACAATCGCCTAGTGAAAGTAAATAGTATCAACTCGTAAAGGAAGAAAACCATGTTTTTCTTCCATTTAAACGTTATGGTAGCAATATAAACGTTGACTATGATGTTTTGATACTAACCGATGATTCACTGTAGCATAGCGGCTAAACCCTTCGGAATGAGAACGTTTTTTGTTTTTTGTTATCGTCATTGCGCATGTTTTTTTGCCCCTGTGAAATTTAAGCATAATATTGTTATGCTGTTTGTCATGAAATCTAGCAAGTGCATGATGCTTGTCTTGTGTTTGTGTATGCTCGTTCAAACATGCAGTGAAGATATGCTTATGCATGCAAAGTAACTGTAACAATTCTATTTATAACAGCTACAAAGGAAAAGATGGAGCTGGGACCTGGGAGAGATGGTTGTGGATGTCGGGAGAACGAGGCGTTCGGCTCAGCCTGAATCCATCGACCTTCATTTTGTACACCACCATTCCTTTTATTTGCGTCTTGACGCCAAACGGAGAAACCATGAAGTGTTCTTTCTTAGAAAGTCCAATGTTTTGTTCACTAACGCTGGGTCTCTCTCACAAGACAACACCACTCTCTCCCCTTTTTCATGATACGTGTATTGTTTCCGTTAAAAGAATATGTGCAAGTTAATTAATAGCAAAGCAACATCAATAGTGAGGACTGAGAAGTTCTGAGTTTTTTTTTTAACAAGGTCCAGCCAGAGAAGACGTAATCCAGAAATGGGTATCTCTTTACCAACGGCTTTAATTTTGTCGTTTTAATTTCAAAATTGGATGATTCTCTCTTCTTACTTGGTTAGTAATATGAACTTCAAGCACATATTTTCAGTTTTTATTTGTTTTGTATTTTTGTAACCTTTAAAGAACGGTTTGTATTTCATCACGAATTGGATTCGAACCAATCAAGCTAACTTGTCCATTGTATGTCAAATATTACTTGATCACTGATCAGTTTAGAGCCTATTGGTTTCTTCCGTATGATGTCTTTCGGCCCATTTTGATTGAATTCCACTTTAGGAACAACAACTTACTTTAAATTTCATTGTTCTAGCTTAAAATTAAATACTAGCAATTAGAAATAGATTAGTTCATGTTTCTTATATCACTATAGGTTTCATCTCACCTCGAGGTGAGATTCCTAATACATTCATTGATCTACGTTTAGTTAGAAGGGTTTTCGCAAAATTGACTCAAAACATGAAGTTAACCACAAAACTGACCTATGTTCTTTTTTGGATTTTTCTTTTGTCTTATTCACCCCACAAGTTCACATTATTTACGAAAATACCATTAATTTTTTTTTCTTTTTCGAAATGACATTTTTACTCTCTCAACCTCATCATCTTCATGTATTTACGAGATTGTCATTCCCATCAATACATCAACCACCATAAACAACCAATTTGAAGCTCTTAATGCACCTCAAATCGATTTACACTTCTTCTTTCTCAATTCTTATCAACTAAAAACAACATTTCTTTCACTTTCTCTCCATATTCATCCAAAAAATCCCAAAATTTTGATTCTAAATTTTTTATGGTTCATAGAACCATCAAAGCATTCTTGGTGAGTCACTTTTGTTTGAGATTCTGGATGCTTGGAAAAGACTTATGTGTGCTAAACAAGTTATCTCACTGGTTGAAACTATGAAATTGTGATTTTTTCCAGATCTGTTCGTCCAGACGACTTACAGGTAAGTCTTCTGGCTGTAGACGACTTACCTGTAAGTCGTCTCGGGAAAATGGGTTAGTTTCGCATTTGACCGGAATGTGTCAGAAATTTGACTTTTCCTGGACGACTTACAATTTAGTCGTCCAGTAGAAAATTATAAATTAATATTTCTTTTTTTCTAGACGACTTACATGTAAGTCGTCTCAGGTTAGTTTTGCAATTGAAATATTAAAAAAAAAAATTTCTAGATGACTTACACGGAAGTCGTCCGTCCGACGACTTACACGGAAGTCGTCCGTCCGACGACTTACACGGAAGTCGTCCAGGATTTTATTCCAAGATTCTGGTCAAACCTTGCTTACACTACAAGAAAACAACATGGATACTGAGGGAAAAAATCGTCGGAATTTCGTCGGAATAACGTTATTCCGACGACATACCGACGAAACAAGTCGTCGGAAATAATTCCTCGGAATTTCTTCTTTCCTAGGAATTCCGTCGGAAATATCCGACGGAATTCCGAGGAAACACATTTCCGAGGAAATTCCGAGGAGCACCAGTTTGTCGGAAATCTCCTCGGAATATACCGAAGAAGTACTTCGTCGGGATATACATCGATCGATGTGTTTTTGGACATATACCCATCGATCGATCCGTTTATAAAAACACGTTCGGAATATACCGAGGGACACCTTTCCTCGGAATATTCCGAGGAACATGTCCCTCGGTATATTCCGAGGAACATCTGCCTCGGTATATTCCGAGGAATATCTCCCTCGGTATATTCCGAGGAACCTGTCCCTCGGTATAGCCCGAACGTTTTTTAAAAAACGCATCGATCGATGCGTTTTTGAACAAAAACGCATCGATCGATCAAGTGAAAAATATTATTAATTTCCTCGGAATGTAAAAAATATTAATTTTTTTTAAAAAATAAAATTTCTGAAATTTAAATTCGAAAATATGAAATTAAAATTAAAATTAAAATCATATTAATTAATATTCAAAGTTTCACAAATAAAAATAAAACATTCCGAGTTTTTGGGAAAAAAAAAATAATCTACGGGTCTGGCACGTCCGGGAACACCTCGTTCGGGTACATCCTCTGCATCATCTCCATCATTTGCTGGTTCAGCCTCCTCTGTGCCTCATAGCCCGCCTGTTGAGCCGCCATCTGGGTCTCCAACAAAGATATACGATCATCTTTGTCCTTAAACTGAGCCGTAAGTACTTCTGGATCAACGAAGGGCGGTGGTGCAGAAGAAGGGGGAACCGACCGGGTGCGACGACCCAAACCGACCAAACGTCCCTTTTTCTTTGGAACCGACTGAATAGAAAATAGCCAAATTTACAAATTTAAACCAAAAAATAAATGAATTGAACTTTAAAAAAAAAAGAACTTACGGATTCAACGATTTCGTTGATTCGACACCGAGACAAGTTGGTCGAAGCCGTCGAAGCGTCATCCTCGGTTTGAAGCTGAGACACTTCGTCTACCACCTGAGTTTGGACCAGGTCGACCACGTCCCTCACAAGACCGTCATCAATCTGGCCGGTCTTCTTGTTGGTATACGCCCTCCTCATTAGGGCGAGATCATCAACCGGCTCGCCATCATTTTCTTCCGCCTTGAAAAAAAACATAAATTAAAGAAACATTAGAAATTAGAAGAAATGCACAATAAATTAAAATTCTGAAACTCAAATAATTGAAGAAAAAACATTTGAACTTACCATGCGATCTCCCAGAGTGGCAATAGATTGAGCACCCAAGTTATGCTTGTAGATGCCCTTCCCTTTACGGTCGCTTCTGCGGTTGGTGGAGTTGGTGGAAGAAGTTTCTTTCGTCTCTTCCTTATCCCAATGCGCACACAACTCCTTCCAGACCGTGTCGTTCATCGACTTTGGTACCTTTTAATATAAAAAAAAATAGTTTATTAAATTTAAAAATAGTTTAATAAATTAAAAAATTATTTAATAAATTAAATCGAACCTTATTGATTTCCCACTTTTTCTTCCACTCGTGGATCTGCTTCCCATAGTTGTCCATAACTTTATGGACGAAGTGGTGATAGATAAAGAGCGTCTCATCGGAATTCCAGTTGAACTCTTGCTGAAAAAAAAACACAATTAGTAAAAAATTAATATTAAAGATTAAAAATATAAGTAAAAAATTAGAATACTCACCGCAAACTGACGAAACCACAGAACCTGCTTTTCGGTAGGGAAGTGAGTGAAAGTCGGATGTCCCTTGTCGAGGGCCGAGTACATCATACGGTTGATCCATGCGCTGATCCCGTTCCCGGATCGGTTGAACCTAATAAAAAGAACAAACGGTTAATAATGAATCAAAATTTAAAGAAAAAAAAATGTTTAATTACCATGTTTGACCATGTCCATGTGGATACGGAGTGAGATACGGAAGATGGTCACGACCGGGCTGTTGAACCAAATCCGCAACACTCATCACTCCTGGAGGACCCGGAGGAGGAGGAGCGGGTGCAGCAGCGGGAGCGAGAGGAGCAGGAGCGGGTGCAGCAGAGGGAGATGTATGGTAGGAGCTGTGGGGCGAAGGGGAATCCTGAAAATGGGTGGAATCCCGAGACTGGCTCCCCGTACCACCACGACCACGACGCTGTCGAGGCCGGATCTGATCATCATGAGACCTGTAAATTAAAAAAAATATATTTAATAAATACAGAAATATATAAATTATTATTTTTTTTTAAAAGTCTCAAATAATTTAATCACAAAAAAATATTTATAGATATTAAAAATATTTAATAAATATATAAAAATAGTTCTAATAAAAAAAATAGTTTTAATAAATAAAAAATAGTTCAATAATTACAAAAAATAGTTTTAATAATATATATATATATTAAAAATATTTTTAAATCCCAAATAATAGTTTTTAATCAAAAAAAAAGTTGTATAGATATTAAAAAATGTTTTGTAAAATCCAAAAAATCGAATTTATATACAAAATTTTTTTTGTAAAATCCAAAAAATCGAATTTATATAGAAAAATCGTTTTGTAAAATACAAAAATCGATTTTATATACTAAAATCGATTTTCTAAATACAAAAAAATAAAAAAATAATAAAAAAATTATAAATCAATTCAACAAAACAAATTATTCAACTAAATCACAATTCTAAACCTATTATACAACCAAAAATCACAATCCTAACCAATCACCTTAACAAAAATCTATCAAATCTCCACAAAAACCTAACAAATAGAATCTAAGAGAGTGGGATAGGGTCCTTACATGATTTGTGTAAGAAAAGGGGGAGATCGCCTGAGATATCGTCGGATTTCAGGGGGAAATCGCCGGAAAAAAAGAGAGGAATCGCGCAGAGGAAGAAGAGAGAAATGGGGAAGAAGAAGTGGCTCGTGGTTATAAAACCTAGGGTCCGACGGACATTTTCCGTCGGAATTCCGTCGGAATTTAAATTTCAATTTTCGCGAAATATTTGCCCGGTAAAATGAAAATATATGCCGAGGAAATTCCGACGGATAGTAAAGTATCCGTCGGAATTTCCTCGGAATATTCCGAGGAAATACCGAGGAACACATGTTTGGGGTTTCAAAACATCAATTTTTTTGGGGTTTTTCATTTGTTATACAATTGTAATGTATACCATTGAGGATTCTTTGTATAGATTAGCATAAACCATGAAATAACAAATTTCAAAACTAATTGAAAGTATTCCCTATACCATTCATTAAAACGTATAAGTGTTTCTCTTATGTTGTGGGATTTCGTTCATACAATCGGAAAAGTGTTAATTAAGGGGTAAGGAACAAATTTTAGACTTCATAAGTAACGTAAGACACTTAATAAGGGTTATGTAGGTGTTATTCAAACCGCAAAACGTTTTTTTCGGTTTACAACCCCTGTTTCCTCGGAATTTCCTCAGACTATTCCGAGGAAACACTTGTCTTCCTCGTAATTCCGTCGGAATATTCCGAGGAAATTCCGAGGAACTAGTGTTTGGGGTTTCAATCTTGTATGTTTTTTTATAAACGCATCGATCGATGCGTTTGTTTAGAAAAACCCATCGATCGATCACCAGATGGACGAAAGCCGTAAGAATGTGATCGATCGATTGGATTGAACAATCGATCGATGGAACAAATCTGAAGCCTTCCTCGGAATATCCTCGGAAAATCTTGTATGTTTTTTATAAACGCATCGATCGATGCGTTTGTTTAGAAAAACGCATCGATCGATCACCAGATGGACGAAAGCCGTAAGAATGTGATCGATCGATTGGATTGAACAATCGATCGATGGAACAAAATCTGAAGCCTTCCTCGGAATATCCTCGGAAGATCTTGTATGTTTTTTTATAAACGCATCGATCGATGCGTTTGTTTAGAAAAACGCATCGATCGATCACCAGATGGACGAAAGCCGTAAGAATGTGATCGATCGATTGGATTGAACAATCGATCGATGGAACAAAATCTGAAGCCTTCCTCGGAATATCCTCGGAAGATCTTGTATGTTTTTTTATAAACGCATCGATCGATGCGTTTATGTGGAAAAACGCATCGATCGATGGGTGTGCGAACAGAATTATAAGGCAAAACCCGACCTTTTTGGATCTAAACCTCAGAACTCTCATCCCCTCCGATTTCCCCTATAATTCGCCCCCCCCTTTTTCTCTCTCTATAATCATCCGATTTGAACAATTTTGGGCTCTATTCCCCTTGATTTTTCGAGCTCTACCTGATTCCTACACTCGTTTTCACCCTAAGACAGGTATACTCCGCGAATCTCCACATTCTGAAATCGTGTTCTTGAGCAATTTTTTGGGTTTTGTGTATTTCTTATTTCCGTGTTGATTCCTTGATCAAATATGCATGAAACAGATGTTTAAACATGGAATAGAACACAATTGTCTGTGATCAACGAGTTTGTAACAGGATTTGAGATGATTTACGGATTGACAATTTTTTTGAATTTGGTTTTTTTTATCACAACTCGATTTCGCTTTTCATTTTCATGTTGCTTTGAGTTCTTAATTGATTATAACCATGTTGAGAGCAATGATTCTATTTTGTAGAGAATGAAGCGCACAAAAATGTCAGCAAAGAAGAACCCACAAGAAGAGGGTTCGTCTCATCTGGAGAAGCAAAGGCCAAAGAAGTGGGATAAGTCTGATACCACCCACTACAACAACATGAAGAAGGTAGCCGTTCCGGCTACACAACTAGCATGTCCTGAGACGATGACAATATTGGGAATCCAAGCAGACATTGAAGGACTGTTCCAGAACATGGGTCTAGGCCAACTATGCAACCTCAACGAACCCACTTATCCGGAGTTGGTACGCCAGTTCATAGCATCCGCATACGTCACCCGTCCCGATGATAGGCATCAGGAAGGTTTTCTGGCATTCGTAGTGCAGAAAGTATACTATGAGGTAACTTTCACAGACCTCTGCGGACTATTTGGATTGAGTGCATGGGAGAGGACATCTGGTCTTTATTGGACTTCAGAGCTGTTGAACTTCTGGGAAACGATTGGCACAGGGGTTTATAGATCTTCTCAGGCAAAGGAGTCACTTATCCGGAGCCCAGTACTGAGATATGCCACACGCCTCATTGGCTCATTGCTATACGGGACAACCACAGCCGCATCAGTCACGCAATGGGAGTTGTGCCTCCTGTACCAAGGTGTGAGGTATTTGCTACCGGCATTTGGAAACTCTACATTCCCACCTGCTACTGCCTTCAACATGGGAGCGGTGCTGGCCGCAAACTTAGCAGGATACAAGGGGAAAGTAACCAAAAAAAAGAGCAATGCATGTGGATTTGGTGCAGTGATTACTCGGATCCTTAGACATGTGGGTGTAGACTGCAAGAACCAGGAGGTAGCACTGGACAGATCGAACAACATTGCTTGGAACTACCTGGATGTCATTTCTCTAGTAAGTAAGGAGTTCATAGCTGGTCCCCACTCGAGGATCCATCGGGATGGTCCTTACGTCTACGTATTCCAGGACCGAGCGAAGAAAACACTCTACTGCCACCTACCTCAGATCGGTCTCACTTCTCTACTTTCAGAGGCTGCAGTTGAGTTCCTACCCCCTGCTACCGCACTAGTAGACAAGCCATCCTTCTTCACGCCAAAATATCAGACCAAAGGCAAGGGCGTGGTTGATGAAGAAGGAGAAGATGAGGCTGCACAAGCCATTCCAGATGATTCACAACCCCATCAGCTACTCCCATCAGACTCCAGCCAGTACAAGCTGCAAGAGCTTCCACCGAACGCCACTTCGCGCCAGCAACAACATTGGAGAGATCAGAGCATAAAGACAAACAACGACATGCTACACAAGATCTGGGCTGCCATTTCACGTATCAGGCCGTGTCGTTGCCAAAAGGATGATGTAGTTCATCGGGACAACTCTCCATCCACCTCTGGTTCGGGTTCGAGTGGTACACACAGGGTAAGAAAGAGGTCCAAGAGACCCAACGATGCAGGAACATCTGGAGCAGGAGACGAGGAGTAGGAGCTATCACCATCTATTTTATTTTCTTTTATATTCTAACGTTTTATGGTCTTATTTTCTGTTAATTTTGAACTGAGTTTTTTTTTGGGTTTCTTAATTATGAGTTCGTATTTCTTTTACATGGTTTCTTCGTTTTATTTGGTTGTGTTCTGAGTAGTTTTTAATTCGTATTCAGCTTTGCCTTGCTAGATAAACCAAATAACTATTATTCGAGGAAAGAGGTTATATCAAGTGTTCCTCGGAATTTCCTCGGTATTTCTTTAAAAATAAAAACAAATAAGTTCAATGGTAGTCTGTTTCCGAGTCATCATCACCAGATGAATCTGAATCTGGATCTTCGTGAAACTCTCCAATCATTGGTTCATCCTCTACGTGAGCGACGGCTTCCTCTCCAAAGTCGGTTAAATCGACTACAAGGCCAACTCCAGCTAAATCTTCTGCTGCACTTAAGTTGCCGGATGTGCTTGGTTGTAGTGGGTCTTCCAGCTCAGAACTTCCCTGAACTCGGCCTCTCGGGTTGAGTCTTGTAACAGTAACCCATGGATCATCTCTGTTTCTTACCCGGGGGTACTTGATATAACAAACCTGTAACATTTAGAAAAATTATAAATTAATACACATGATGATGAATCATTCTGAATAATTAACATTTAATTACCTGATCGGCCTGAGAAGCAAGAATGAAAGGATCATAATATTGCAGCTTTCGCCTCGAATTTACTGATGTAACACCAAATGCATATGTTCTCACACCTCGATCTGGGGTGTTGTCGTGCCAATCACAATAGAAAACAGTACAGCGCAATCCAACCATGCCCAAATACTTAATTTCCAAAATCTAATGTATGTGTCCGTAGTATACATCATCTCCTGATGCAGAACAAACGCCAGCATCATAAGTCGTACTCGAACGTCTCCTCTTCTGAGTTGTGAATGCATATCCTCGAGTACAAAATCTCGGATATGACTTCACAACAAAGTTTGGTCCAACGACCATCTCACGTATCCAATCGTCAAATGTTTCACCTCTGGCCAAACCAGCAGACACCTATTAATAGCACATATATATATATTATATCAATAAATGTGAATTAGTATAAATATGTGATAAAATATATTTTAATTTGTTTAAAGCACTCACATAAGTAAACATCCATCCACTAAATTCTCTCTGCTTCATTTCTTCTAGTTCGTCCTCTGTGGCGTATCTATACTCGAACCGCTTTTCTGCCATGAAAATCCTGTATATGATGACAATAATGTAATTAATTAAGATTTAAATTTCAACTTGTTAAAATAAAAATTTGTAAGCTCATTTATTTACCTCTCATATTGAAGAACGTCTTCGCAGTTGGTGAGCAAATATGTTTGCAAATGACTGCGCTCCTGCTCAGTAAGTCGACAGTCCTTTGGTTTTCCGCTAAGTCGTCCAACATCTGTGAAAATGTCTGGAACCGTAACATGATATGCTGCCCGTTCCCCTCTAAAATGATCATTTACCATCTGCTCAGTACCTACACCATAATCTACATCCGTTCTAATTGGTTCTTCTAATCTAACCGCTGGCTGAGGTTCGCTAGTACTACCATGTTCATAATCAGTTTCCCCATGATGATACCAAATTTTGTAACTTCGTGTAAACCCACTCAAATATAGATGAGTCCAAACATCCCACTCTTTAATAACCTTTCTATTTTTACAATTAGAGCAAGGACATCTTAACTTACCTGTTTTTGCTTCCGGTTGTCGGTGAACTAACCCCATGAATTCGGTTATACCTCGTTGGTATTCTTCCGTAAGCAATCTCGTGTTCGGATCCAAATGAGGTCGATCGATCCAAGAACGGAAATAATTTGAAGAAGACATATTTTTTATGAATCAAATTCGTGTGTAAATAGAGTAAGAGGGAGGATGAAGATATGGAGTGAATGAAGAGGAAGAGGAGTGCTTGTTTATATAGATTAAATCCTGCCGACATACCGAGGAAATTCCGACGGAATTCCGACGGAAAAGGCTAGTTCGTCGGAATTTCCTCGGAATTTTGTAAAATCCCCCAACAGCTCTCCAACGGCTATAATATTTCCTCGGAATTCATCGGTTTTTTCCGAGGAACACATTGTTCCTCGGAATTTCCTCGGAATATTCCGACGAACTGAGGTTTCCTCGGAATTCCGTCCGTATATTCCGAGGAAATTCCGAGGAACCCCAATTTTGTGTTACCTCGGAATTTCCTCGGAAATTCCTCGGTATATTCCGACGATTTCATTTTCCGTCGGAATGTCCGTCAGAATACCGCTGTTTTCTTGTAGTGTTATCTTAGACGACTTACAAATTAGTCATCAACTAAGCTTTAACACTTTTATTCCGTTATTATGGTTTGTAGTATTACAGGTTATGTGTTTTCAACAATTAAAAGTTATGTCTCTTTATATTGAAAAATTGTGACTCTTCGTATAAGTATTATTTCAAAAAAAACGATCTTTAAATTAAAAAGATGTCACTTCAATTTCGTTTTGAAAATCTATAAATAGGCTATATCCATGCCTTCTGGTCAACTTTTTTGAACACAACACCATGGAAGAAGTTGCAGCCGGAAGGAGACTCTACTTGAGAGAAAACAAACGGTCACATATATGAACCGACACCTATCAACGGTAACCAACTTTGTCACCGGAAATTCTGAACATGATTTTTCAACCATGTAGAAGACTACACATGCCCATTCCCTTGAGAGACTAGACAACGTCATCATCACAAAGCCATCTCCTTTGCCGCCTAATGAAAACCACATCAATACAAACACCCAAAAAGTGAATGTAGTCACGGCAATATACTTTATTTTCATGATATGACGTGTTAAAATCAGCCAAACCATCATAAAATGGAGACAGAATATATCATATTCTAGAAGAGAATTGACAAAAGAACTTAGAATAAAACAGGAACATGTAATTGAAAGGGGTGGGGTGCCACCGACGCCGGCAGAAACAAAACGGTATGAACGGAAGTTGTAAGGATGGCTTGAAAAGTCGCACGTTGGTCTTGAGAGAAATAGACGTCTGTTCTAAAATAATTTGTTTAAAATTTAAAAAATTAGTTATAATATCTTAATAATTGTATTTCTACAATTATTAGTTAGAAGAGTCATGTCTTCTAGTTATAAGATACTAGGGTTAAACCCGTCCTACAACGGAGTGTAAATAAAAAAAACATTATGAACACATCTTAAATTTGATGAAAAAACAATCATATGCAAGCGTGGATAAACTTCATGTGAACTAATAGAGATAATGTGAGGTTATAGTTCAAGAATTTGATATCTATAATAGTGTTAAGTATAAAGATAGGATCTCCTCCACTCAAATAAAATGGTTGAAAGTTTGTGTTTTAATTCTAAAAGTTGTATCATTTGAAAATAAGTTGTCAATTTATATTTGCGTGTTTTCAAAATGTCATTTTTTAAAGTATTAGTTTAAAAAGTTGTGTATTTTCATCAAAATGATATATTGGTTTCCATAAATTGTTAAATATTCCAAAAAGTGTAATTGTACAGTTATTTGTTTCAAGAGTTGTGTATTAGTGTGTAAAGAACTGTGTCTTTCCATTATAAAATAAAAATTAGTTTTTTTAAAAAATAGCTGAGGTATCAGTTATTTTTTTTTTAACTAATGTGTCTATTTAAATTATATTGTATAGGTATCTTTTAAAATAATTACCCATAAATTAAAAAGATGTAATTATTCATATACATCTTTGAAAAGTTTTTAAAATAGTTAATGTGTCTTTCTATAATAAAAGTGTTTTTTAACTAATGTGTCTATTCAAAATATATTTTAAAAGTATTAAAATAACTATGTATAAATTGAAAGATGTGAATATTCAACAACAAAAAACATTTTGTTGTTCATGTATATATGATTTCTGTAATCACCTTAACGACGACAACATGGTTTGCGTAATTACCAGATTCGTATAAAACTCTTTGCTAGCAACCATATTATCCACGACAATACTCTTCAATACTCCTTTTTACTGTAATGTTTTCTGCGCAGACAAATTCATGCCGTTGATGAAGTAAATATTGAAATTTCACCTTCAATAATATATTTTAAAATTCAGATGTTTAACAAAGAATCATTATATGTTTTTTTTGTAAATTTAGAATCACTAGAGGTTATATAATTTTTTAACAAATAAATGCTTTTACTGAATCGTGAAAAAATTAATGTTAAGTTTCTATTTTAGATTTGGGACAATTTGCTGAATATTCATAAGAGACATAGAAATGAAGAATATACCTATTCTATAGTGTCATCCTTTCGATGTGATGAGTTATGTCCGAAAGTGACGATTTTTTCCTTTAAAACGCGTGCGCGTGGAAAATAAATGCGAGGTGAAAAGAAAAGGAAAGCAATAGACTATACTATATTTAATGTAGTATGGTTACATTATCAAACACACAAATGACCTCTAGTTACAATATGTTTATACTCTCCTATGTGTTGTTACATAAACTCCAAGTGGTGTACCGTAGTTTTGTGAGAAAGGAAAACATATCCAATATGGAAGCAGATGAATAAATATGCTTTAGGAGACCTAGAAATAAATAAATTGTTGCAAAGTGCATTTATAAGCTATATTATATTACAAACGTTATACTATTGTAGTTGTTATAAGCCATGTAAATCATAAAGTATAGGAGAATCTACGATTTGCGGAGGAGTTGGTGTCACTGTCGTCGAAGTTGTCCATCTTTTCAAATTATGAAACTTATTATATCATATCTTATACTAACCACATTCTATATTTAGATGATATAGTCTTTGTTTTACTGGTGCACAGTGTTTAACACCTTCTTAGTCATTGTCAATTTTCATTAATATAGTATTTGGTATGTAATTACTTGTAATTGCTTAGTCTTAATCAATAAATAAAAACCAACTAATTCATAAAATGATAGACCCAAACCATAGACCCAAACGGAGCTACCTAAACGCCTTCTTAACCCAAACCATAGACCCAAACAGAGCTACCTAAACCCTAAACCCCCCTAAACCCAAATTCTTAACTCTAAACCCAAACCGTAAACTCTTAACCCAAACCATAAACCCAAATTGTAAAACCAAACCATCGCCCATAACGGAGCTACCTAAACCCTAACCTTGAAGGTCTAAACCCTAAACCCAAACCGTAGACCCTAAACCCAAACCCTAAACCCAAACCCTAAACCCAAAACCCCCTTAAACCCAAATTCTAAACCCTAAACCCAAACTGTAAACCCTTAACCCAAACCCTAAACCCAAATTGTAAAACCAAACCATCGCCCATAACGGAGCTACCTAAACCCTAACCTTGAAGGTCTAAAATATACTATATTTCATTTAGAATAGTATGACAATTGATGATAATTACTATATTGATGAATGGGAAAAAGAGGAAAATGGAGAGGTGAGGAGCATGAGGGGAGTAGGAGGAAAGAGGAAAGATAAAAGTATGGAGGAAAGGAAGGAAGAATGGAGAGAAAGACCGGGGAAGGGAGGGGAGGGGGGAAAGAGTAGGAGAGAGTGTAAGAGTGAAAGCGACATAGGAGGAAACTATACTATTTTGATGAATAGATTAGTATACTATAATGTAATGTTTATTCAAATATTGTATGAAAGCTATATAAACTGTCAATACAAACATGTATGTGAATCTCTATTAACTTAGAGCATTCATTCAACACAATAGAAAAATAAGAGGCGAAGGAGATACAATTTGTCAAAGAGAAAGAGGAGAATTGTAACATACTATACTGCGATTATAAAATAGAATAAAATATATTACACAAAATTATTGTTCATCTTCCCTAGTGCAATCCATCATCTGATTCTTGATCTTCTTAAGCCCATTAAAACTGGATCAAGCAAAAAAAAATAAACGGTGGTTCCAATGTAAGTGGAGCATACTATACTGTACTTCAAAATTAGTATGGAATACATGACATAAGATACTGTTCTTCTTCCCCAATTCAATCCATCGCATTGTTCTTCATATTCTTAAAGATACTGATTCACATATTTATCTCACGGTAACTGAAATTGTTGCTTGACCCCTTGATTATATTCAATCATACCAAATTTACCGAGATTCAGCTGGTTCCTCGGTAGTCGTGCCGTCAAGAACTTTTGATTTCTATTGCAATCCTGAAAGTGATTCTCCTATTTCTACGAACATTCTGTAATTGTCGCTCTCTGATGTACCTCTTTTCTGTTCTCCAGCTGCTGCTCAAAATCTTTTTTTCTATTAGTTTCATGAAGCAAAACACAAAAATACATTTGTTTCTTTTCACGCGCAGTTAAAGCCATTATTGTCCAATTTCACAATAATATGTATTATATCATAGCCTAAACGTTGTTATGTGTATATTCTTAATTTTTGATATGTCATGGACATGGCCCCTAATTCCCCTTTAGATTTTCGTATTTAATGCTTATAACTATCATGAGGAGTTATATATATTTAAGCAAATGATTATAATATTTTATATGAATCATTACGATAATTAGATGAACAATTGCAACTTTATAAATGAAACAATGCAACTATTGATGCTTGCAATTATTGGTGATTAACCATTTTGATTATAACAACCTTTGGTAAAAAAAACTATTCTATCTATTGCTTATGCCTTTTCATTCTAAATATATTATAGATAAAAGTTTAGATACTTACCTTACAAACAGAAAAGTTATATTAATTATATTAGTTATTTTTAGTAGTTAATCTATAAATAATAGTATATATTACTTAACTTGTTAAATCTCAAATATTTATCACCAAAAGGTGCATCTAATAGTTATAAAGATTGATATGAAAAGTTGTGTTTGTTGTTTATGTGTATTCATTATATATATATGGTAAAGTAATGAAAGTAGTCAGGAAATATGGTAAAGCATCTGGCCAATGTATTAACTTTGACAAATCTTCCTTACTCTTTGGTAAGAGGATTAATGTAGCTACTAGGCAAGAGATTAAAGATGTCCTTGGAATACATAATGATGGTGGGATGGATAAATATTTGGGAATTCCAGAGGATATTAGTGGCTCCAAATGCAAATTCTTTACATTTCTAAAAGATAAGCTGGTGCATAGGGTAAATGGTTGGACTGGTAGATGGCTCTCAAAAGGCGGAAGGGAGGTAATGATCAAATCCATTTTGCTCGCTCTGCCAACCTTGGAGATTTGTGAAAACCTTGCTAGTGCCATTGCACAATTTTGGTGGAGCTCGAACCCACCAAAAAGAGGTGTACACTGGGCAAAATGGAAAAATATTTGTTTACCTAAAAAAGAGGGTGGGATTGGATTCCGCTTAATTCACACTACAAGAAAACACATGCTTAACGAGGAAAAATAATCCTCGTAAATTTACGACGATTTTACGAGAAACTTACGTGGAAAACTAATGTCATCGTTATTTCCTCGTAAAGTAACGACAAAACCGTTTCGTCACAAAGTGGATGTAACTTGACGAGTATTTTACGAGGAAATACTATTTCCTCGTAAATACGACGTAAACTTCGCGTGTTATTTACGAGGAAATAATTTACGTGTATTTAGCGAGGAAATTTTGAATCCACCAACTTTGTAGGTGTTACACGTTTTTTTTTTGCCACCTAATTAATTTTCGTCGTAAATTCATAGGAAAATTACAACTACCAGACTCAAAATTTCCTATAAATATGGATGTTTGAACATCATTTTAAACACACCAACAACAAGAAACGTGAAAGAAAAAAAAATGGCTAGCTCCGGGACTATTTACGAGTTGCGGAAGTGGATGTATATGCATAGAGATGCTAACGGGAGAGTGACGAAAGAATACCTTGCGGGCCTGGAGACGTTTATGCATCAAGCAAATTCAACACCGCTCGCCCAAGGAAGTGGTAAGATGTTCTGTCCTTGTCGGAAATGCAACAATTCGAAACTGGCAAACCGTGAAAATGTTTGGAAGCATTTAATAAATAGAGGTTTCACGCCAAATTACTATATATGGTTTCAACATGGAGAAGGTTTTAATTATGATCAGAACGAAGCTAGTAGTAGTAATAGCAATTTTCAGGAAAAAGAACCGGTTGATCATCATTTGCATAATGAACATAGTTACCATCAGGAGGAGATGGTAGAATATGATAGGGTTCATGATATGGTAGCTGATGCATTCATAGCTCATGATGAAGATGAAAAACCTAATATAGATGCAAATTTTTTTTACGAAATGTTAAACACAACGAATCAACCACTTTACAGTGGTTGTAGAGAAGGTCTCTCTAAATTGTCGTTAGCTGCTAGAATGATGAATATTAAAACTGATCACAATCTACCTGAAAGTTGCATGAACGAATGGACGGACTTGTTTAAAGAGTATTTGCCGGAAGACAATGTGTCTGCTGATTTTTATTATGAGATTCAGAAACTGGTTTATAGTCTTGGGTTGCCTTCGAAGATGATAGATGTTTGCATCGACAACTGCATGATCTATTGGGGAGATAATGAGAAGCTAGAAGAATGTCGATTCTGCAAGAAGCCACGATTCAAGCCGCAAGGACGGGGACGTAATAGGGTACCGTACCAAAGGATGTGGTACCTACCAATTACAGACAGATTGAAAAGATTGTATCAATCAGAGTAGACTGCTGAAAAGATGAGATGGCATGCCGAGCATACTCAGACGGATGGTGAGATGACTCATCCATTAGATGCAAGAGCTTGGAAACATTTCAACAAAGTACATCCAGATTTCGCTAGCAATAGCCGAAATGTGTATCTCGGACTATGCACAGATGGATTTAGTCCGTTCGGAATGTTAGGGAGACAATATTCATTGTGGCCAGTCTTTCTTACACCATACAACCTGCCACCAGAGATGTGCATGCAACGGGAGTTGCTATTCTTGACAATATTAATACCTGGCCCGAACCATCCAAAAAGGTCCCTGGATGTTTTCCTACAACCACTGATAAAAGAGTTGAAGGATTTGTGGTCAACCGGGGTGAGGACGTATGACTGTTCAACGAAGACGAATTTTACGATGCGAGCGATGCTTTTGTGGACCATAAGTGATTTGCCTGCCTATGAGATGTTGTCTGGATGGACTACACATGGGAGATTAGCTTGTCCATATTGTAATGGAATGACAGATGCGTTTCAACTGAAGAATGGTAGGAAGACAAGTTGGTTTGATTGTCATCGTCGATTTCTTCCCATTGGCCATCCTTACTAAAGAAACAAGAATTTGTTTAGGCACAAAAGGGTTGTGAGAGACACTCCTCCTCCATATCTAACTGGAGAACAAATTGAAGCGCAAATCGACTACTACGGAGCTAACGAAACAGTTCGTTGGGGTGGTAATTGACATGTCCCTCGTAATATGCCTGATTCTTACGGTGTTCATCACAACTGGCACAAGAAGAGTATATTTTGGGAGTTACCATATTGGAAGATCTTCTTGTGCGCCACAACCTCGATGTGATGCATATAGAGAAGAATTTCTTTGAGAACATCATGAATACAATATTGAATGTCCCAGGAAAGACAAAAGACAACATAAAATCGAGGTTGGACTTGCCAGATATTTGCTCAAGAAGCGAGTTACATATTAAAAGCAATGGACAAGTTCCCGTTCCGATATTCAGATTATCTTCAGAAAAAAAGTCGGTGTTGTTCAACTGGGTGGCATCAGAAGTGAAGTTCCCCGATGGGTATGTTTCGAATCTCTCTAGATGTGTTGAAAAGGGTCAAAAGTTCACCGGGATGAAGAGTCATGATTGTCATGTCTTTATGCAACGACTACTGCCCTTTGCATTTGCGGAGCTACTTCCAACAAACGTACATGAAGCACTTGCAGGTACGTAGTGTATTATATCACAATAATTTTATAACGGTCTAATCTGCAACATAATATATGACTAACAATGTGTTTATTTTTTTTTGGAATATAAAAGGCATTAGAGCATTTTTCAGGGATCTGAGCACACGCACTCTTAGCTGTCCACCTCCCATATGAGGCATTGCTTCGTGGACTTGTACATTACGGATGGATGTATCAGTATGAGCGAGCCATAAAATATTTGAAGGGAAAAGCAAAGAACCTCGCCAAAGTTGAAGGTTCTATAATTGCTGGAAGTTTGACGGAAGAAGTTTCTCACTTCACATCGTACTACTTTGCGTCAAAAGTACGTACCCGGAGAAGAGCTCCAAGAAGATATGATGATGGTGGTGTTGCGCCAACATATGCAGTTGCTGGTGCTCCAGACATCTTTAGCCAGATTGGGCGACTCGGTGGGAAGTCTAAAGAGGTTTGATGGTCGAGTGAACAAGACGCTCATAGTGCACACACCTATATTCTACTCAATTGCGAGGATCCATTGATGCGTTATTTTGAAAGGTAACATATATTGACACTTCGAAACACATATAAGTATAATTAATTATATAATTGCGACATATTCATTCCTATAAAATATGATTTTACAGCCTATTTGTTTCTCAAGTCGAAGAAACATTTCCTGGTATATCCACAAGTGACGTAGACAAAAGGAAAGATCAACACTTCATTAAGTGGTTGCGGAATCAGGTATTAACTCAAACTCTTTTTTTCATACATGATCTGTATTTCATTAACATTCTCTTTATTTTTGCAGGTTGATTATGACGACGACGATGCAGATTATCCTAAGTGGTTACACGAAGTAATTCAATCTCCACTTGTAAAGGTCACCACATCACAGATGTATTTCACACGAGGCTATACTTTTCATACATATGAGTATGGTAGACAGCGGGCGACCAGTAACTATGGAATATGTGTGAAAGGGAAAACAGATTTCTACGGGATCTTGACGGAGATTATTGAAGTCGAATTTCCAAGGATACTGAAGCTGAAATGCGTCCTCTTCAAATGTGAATGGTTCGACCCCATCGTCAACAGAGGTGTTCGGTCTAATAAATTCGGTGTAGTTGATGTCAACGGTGGACGAAGGTACAAAAAATTCGAGCCTTTCATCTTAACTTCACAAGCAGACCAAGTTAGCTTCCTTCCATACCCTCAGATGAGAGATTCAGGTATAAATTGGTTAGCAGTGATCAAAGTTACACCTCGAGGACGAATCATCAGTGGAGAAGAACCACCATTGCAAGAAGAACAGATAAATGAAGTCGAGGAACCTGAACAAGAAATTGATGACATCCTTCTCATTGATCCGCATAATCACGAGTACGAAGATCTTACCGATGATGCCACAGACGAAGCTGTTGAAGACGAGTTTAATGAAAATGATGATGTTTCTAGTGATGACGAGAATGTCGATGTATCCGATTGATGTATTTGATTTTGTGTAGTGTGTTTTATGAATAAGATGTGGGAGTTTGTTTTATGAATAAGGTAATGTGGGGTTTGTTTTATGAATAAGGTAATGTGGGAGTTTGTTTTATGAATAAGCAAATGTGAGAATTGTGGTTTGGAATGGAAATAAAGATGAGGTTTGGAATATATGAAGTAGAAAATAAGGAATATGGGGTTTGGAGTTTGGAGTTTGGGGTTTCGGATTCTAGGGATTTAAACTTAACACTCGTTAATTCCACGTAAGTAAAAATCATCGTAAATGACTCGTAAGCCAACGAGGAAATAACGACGAAATATAAAAATAAAGAACGCGGGGCTCGTTAATTCCACGTAAGTGCAAATCGTCGTAAACACCACGTAGGATGAAATCGTCGTAAATACCACGTATGCGAAATCGTCGTAAACACCACGTAAGCCAACGAGGAAATAACGACGAAATTTAAAAATAAAGATGGGGTTTAGAATATATGAAGTAGAAAATTTAGAATATATGAAGTAGAAAATAAGGAATATGGGGTTTGGGGTTTCGGATTTGGGGTTTGGGGTTTCGGATTTTAGGGATTTAAACATATGACTCGTTAATTCCACGTAAGCAGAAATCGTCGTAAACACCACGTAAAAGGATTTAAACAAAATACTCGTTAATTCCACGTAAGCAGAAATCGTCATAAACACCACGTAAGCAGAAATCGTCGTAAACACCACGTAAGCAGAAATCGTCATAAATACCTCGTAGTGTGAAAACTAGCAAAAAAAGAAAAAGGAGAAAGATACCAGATTCACATCTGGCAAGACTTCCAGCAATTATAATATGTAAGTCTCGCCCACATGAATTCTAATATCTTCTCCTTTTCTTTTTTTTTTCAAATATTTATAATTTGAATAGGATTTTCCTGAGGAATGAGATTTGAGATATGGTGTGATTTGGGAGTTTGTGTGTGGTTTGAGAATGAGAGTTGTGGGTATATTTATAGGAAAGCAAGGCTCGTTAATTCCACGTAAGCAAAATCGTCGTTAATACCTCGTATATAAAAACACGGGCCTTTGTAATTCCTCGCAATTTCCTCGTACAAAAAAACACGGGCCTTTGTAACTGCTCGCTATTTCGTCGTAACCTTACGAGGAATTTGCGACGATATGTAATCTTATATATACCCCCGAGCGCTCACTCTTTCTTTCCTCTCTACTTCCTCTCCACTTCCTCTCCATTTCGTAGCAATGGTAAGCCTCTCTAATTCCTCTCTAATTTGGTTAGTTTAGGATAGATTAGGTGGTTAGTATAGGGAATTTAGATAGGTTTACGGATTTTATGTTATTTAGTGTTGATTAGGTGGATAATGTTGGGAAATATACTGTTGATGTTAATTTGAAAAATTAAATTTTTTTCCCAGGTTCGAAAAGGAAGACTTACTGCCCATTACAGAGAGATGTTTGGTGAGCCGGGTAGTCGTTTAGACCCGGCCTCTTCTTCAGCTCCCGGTTCTTTGGGTCAGGAGACTGTCCCCGAGACTCAGTACACTCAGAGAGTCTCTGGGTCTACTTCTTCTAGTGCACCATCGGCTCCTCATGTGCCTTCCCCGATGGCTCATCCGACGATGCCTCCTCCTGTGCCTACTCCGATGGCACCTCCGATGGCCGCCGATATTCATCCCGATTTGATGGTGCCTCCGAGTGCTCCTTACTCGCAGTACACTGTAGAGGAAATTCTCCGTCTGCCAAGCAGAGAAAGTTTACCAGTCATCGACCCCGACCGACACGGGTGAGGAAGAAGTTTAACGCGAAGGCGAAAGTTCGCTTGTTGGACACGGTCTCCAACTGAAAGGGTGACAGGATCGTGAAGGGGTATGAGCGTGGCAAACCCGCTGAGCTCACCACAGATGTGTGGGATGGCCTCATCCGTTATTGGCGTCTTCCTGATTCCGTTAGAATTGCCCAGTCTTGCTCTAACTCCTGTAACACGGTCGATGAGCACGGAAACGGGCCGATGCTCCACACTACGGGCCAAAAACCCCATGCCGGTGTCCGTTTGGAAATGGTAATTAAATATTTTATTAAATAAATTTTTTAATATATATATTTTTATTCTAACTTTCTTAAATGTGTTTTAGGCCAAAGAGACGAGACATCTCCCGTCTCTTATGGAACTTTACGAGAGGACCCACAAGAACAAGACGGGCGTATTTGTAGATGGCAAGTCCGAGCAAATCTACAACGACGTGGTTGCTCAGGTTGAAGACCGCCAGACCCAGCTGACCCAGCAGTCTACCGACGGATTACCCGTCACCTTATCCACACTTGAAGTGGATAAGATTTACGAGGAGGTAAATTTTCTAAAATTTTAATTTTTTATTATTCATTTAATTTAACTTTAAATTTATACTAACAATATTTATTTTTTGTTTTTAAGGTTGTCCCTAAATAAAGGGACGGACTTTGGGGATTAGTTCCGTCAACGATGTTCCGAGAGCGACATCGTTTTATGGTCAGCGACGGGATGATGAAGTCACTGAGCTGCGTAACGAGTTGGCCGCGACAAAATCTCGTATGGGTAGAATCGAGGGCTTCTTGGACGTTATAGCGGCCACAAATCCGGAATGGGAGTCCATGTTGAGGAACATGCGACAACAACATCCTATTCGAGGCGAGTCATCCGACATACATAATGAGGCGGATGTTGCGAGGAGGAGTGATGAATTCTACCAGGCGATGAACGACCCTTAGTTCTTTTTTTTTTCCGGTTGTTGTATTATAAATTCAAAACTTATTTATATATAAAATAGTTTTGTATTGATTTATTTTTATTTTAAATTATAATTTTATTAATAAATTAAATAATTTTAATTATTTTTTAATTACATTTTTAAATTCTGTAAAATAATAAAAATGAAGTAAATTCGTAGCTAATGTACGACCTATTTACGTGGAAACCTTACGAGGAAATGACGAGAAAAAATAAACGAGTATTTTACGAGAAAACATTTACGAGGAAATGACGAGGAAAGAAAAACGAGTATTTTACTTTGAAATACTTTCGTGGTAGTTACGTGTATTTTGCGAGGAAACACTTTCAAGGTATTTACGTGTAGTTTATGAGGAACTCGTTTCGAGGAAATATAACGACCTCTTTACGTGGAATATTTACGTGGTCTTTACGACGAAATGATGTACTTCTTCTTTACGACGAAATATTTTCCTCGCTAAGTTACGACGAATTGGCAAGGAAATATGTGTTACGACGGATTAGTAACGAGCAAACGTGTTTCCTCGCTAATTCGTCATAAAGCCTCTTTTACGACGAACTCACGAGGAAAACCGCGCTCGTTAAGCTTATGTTTTCTTGTAGTGTCATGAGTTTAATCTAGCACTATTGGCAAAACAATTATGGAGATTGGTTTGGTACCCTGATTCGCTGGTTGCCCGAGTGCTGAAGGGCATATATTATAGGATGACCTCGCCGTTAAGGGCAATATCGGCAAGTAGCCCATCATATGTGTGGACAAGCATTTACGCCGCAAGGAAACTTTTGAATCTAGGGATTAGACAGAAGATTCATTCTGGTTATGAAGTCAAGGTATGGGAGGATCCGTGGATTCCAACTACGCCTGCTAGACCAGCTACCCGAATATGAGAGTTAGTGACCTCATTAACCAGGAAACGAAGAAATGAGATGTAGGGTTACTAGAGGATTATGTTCATACTGAAGATATACCACTCATTCGTAGTATGGCCACAAGTTCTAGTCATCGCCGTGATACATTCTGCTGGAGTTACACGTGGAATGGACAATATACGGTTAAATCTGGATACTGGGTTGCTCAAAATCTATTGAAGCCAGAAGAGGAAAACAAAGTGCTGGAACCAAGTATCACCAAGCTTCAAGCCTTTGCTTGGAAGCTGAAATGCTTGGAAGCTGAAAGCGCCAAGAAAGATGTGTCATCTTATTTGGCAATTGATAACGGGTCAGGTGGCAGTGACGAGGAATTTAGTAAGGCGGAATATGAGGTGTGATAATTACTGCCCGAGGTGTGGAGAAACAGAAGAATCTGTAACTCATGCAATATTTGAATGTCCACCAGCTCTCCAAGTATGGTCCTTATCAGCAACTCCTACAAGTCCAGGGATATTTCCACTGCCGAGCGTCTACACAAACATGGATTATCTATTCTATAGGAAGAATATTATCATAGAGCCAGACCAAGATAGGAATCCTTATCCTTGGATAATATGGTATATTTGGAAGGCTCGTAATGATAAACTTTTCAGGGGTATACATAGAGATCATTTGGAGCTAGTTCGACATGCAGAAAGTGAGTGTCAAGCATGGTTTAATGCAAATGAGATGATTGCACCAGTAGGTCAGGCCAACAGCAATGAGGTGAACCAAGCCTTAAGTTTGGGTAGTATTTGCCTGTCAGAGGGATCGTCGACAGCTTCTGACAGATTTAGTGGATGTGGATGGGTCTGGATTGACAGCGCGGAAGACGTGCAACTTATGGGAACACGAAATTTTACTCGATGTGAATCAGCACCGCACTCGGAGGTAGAAGCACTGCGATGGGCGATGGAGAATATGCTTCAACACTCACCGTGCCAGAGCTTTGGAACAGACTGCAAAGAGCTGATCGCAATGATAAAGGAACCTCAGGAGTGGCCAAGCTTCGCGACAGAATTGGAGAAGATAGAGACGCTGCAGATTTGTTTCCCGGACTTCAAGATCATCCATGTGCCATGAGCGCGCAACCAGTCCTCTGATTTTTTAGCTAAGACTGCAAGAACTTTTCATAGGTAGTTACTTTTTATTGGTTGTTCTATTCCGTTCTGGTTACCCAGACCACCTCAAGTTTGAGTAATAGAATGGCCGTTTTACGTAAAAAATATATATATATATATATAGATAGTGTGTGTGTGTTGTACACCACTTGGGCTTAAAATCTCATTCTTTTCAAGGGCATCTTGTATTTCTTGTTTGATATATGGGTAAAAGTTATTCACCAGCGGAAGAGATTAATCGTTCAATTTAATAATTTATCTCAAAAATACCAATGGTGTCTAATACTTATTTGCATGATCAAAGATCTATCACTCCACTATTTTTCAACACTGAAGGTTATTTTACATTTCATATCTTTTCAATATACTACTTACAAATTTAATATGCAAACTATATTTGAATATATAAATCTAAATATTTATTTATGGTAATATCGGTCGCACCGGCATATATATCTAAAGAATTTTCATGTTCAATAGCTGCATTTGTAAGGAATTCTAAAAATAGTATTTTTAAAATTTAAATTATATTTCAGAGAAATATTAATATATTAATATATTTATTTTTGGATTACAAAGATTTAAATATATTAACATATAAAAATAAAAAAATAAAAAAACACAGTAGTTATGTTAGAAAAATCATAACATTTTGTTCTAATTTTTTGAAATAGTACAAATAAGATTAATAAATTTCATATGAAATATTTGATTCAAAACTACTCGAATATAAATAATTTGAATAGACTCAATATTGAATTAAATTCGTAAAAAATGATAGTGTCTATAAATGCTTTTATTTAACTCAAAATTTTCATACTATTAATTAAATCTGAAACTACAAAAAAATATTAGGTATGATACTTTAGTAAATAGTAATAAAAATTCAAGTAAATCATATAAAACTGTAGATTAGTTATACCTTACCAAATATGACAATCACAATAACAAAATAGTCTGTAAATTTGGTTTAACTTTGTAACTGATGTATTTAGATTTGTTAAAATAAGAATGATTTTTGACTTTGTAACTGATGTTTCAATCGTTACAAACACATTAGTATTTATCATATTTTACATCATTTAATAAAAATTAATATAATTCTATATATTGGTTTTCAAACTGTAATTAAATAGATCAACATATTAATAAATACTTTTATTATTGGTTAAATAAAACAATAAAAAATGAAATAATGTGTCTTTTCTTTTACAGTTCAACTACGTGTCTTTTTTTTTTGTTCAATTATATTATTACTATTAATAATAGGTAATAATAATAAAATTACTAAAAGTGTCAAAGCCTGTCTTTTATTCTTATAAAATGCATAAGTTTTTAGTTATTTTACTGTAGTTATTTGCTTATTTATATTTGTTATACCTTCAAAGAATATAAATAAATGTCAAAAGATGTATCTTTTATTTTTAAAATAAAGTTTGTTGAACATTATTACTTATACTAACGAACAAACACAACTCTGCATTTTCCAATATAAACTGATATTTTGTAGTGTCAATCAGTTCCATTATAACAATGTTTTTTTAAAAACATTTCTATAAATCTAAGGTATATGTACATATGGTTTTCTTATTTTTAATTTATATATAAAGTTATTGGTTTATATATTAAAAAATATTCATGATCAAAAATTAATTGGAAATGTTTAATTTAATTTTATAGTAAGTTTAAACATTTTTTGGAAAACTAATTCGGATAGAATACATGATATCCATCCAATTTCTTAAACTTTATTGACTACCAATTAATATGCTAAAAAAATTACACAATATTAACTAATCCGTTCTATCATAAATGTTACTTGTTAAAATACTCTCTCTGTTTCCGAAAGCAAGATTTTCTAGAGTATTCACGCTTATTAAGAATTTAGTAAATGTTTATACTTTAATTTATTTTTTACTTTATTATACACTTTACAATAAATTTCCACCAATAAAATTTAATCAATTCAAATCTCAATTAATGTTTCTCAAAAGTATAAAAAAATACCTTAACAATATAGAAAATCTATCTTTGTAGAACAAAAAAAATCTAAAAAATATTACTTTCGAGAACGGAGGGAGTACATATTTACTACTCCATCCGTTTCAAATTAATCTATGTTTTTTTCAAAAAGATGTACTTTTTAATTTTTCAATTCAATTTTTAATAGGTAATAATGATAAATTGTAAATTTCAAGAAAGTTAATTATATTTATTAAATTTTAATTGGTTGAAAGTTATGAGAAAAAGTTAATAACAAAAAAATATACATTTAATACTATGATTTAATGTATTTTATTAATAAGTGTGAAAATCCAAACATGTAATATTTTGAAACGGAGAGAGTATTGTTGTATTTAACAACAAACACGGTAGACTGTTAAATGGGTTGATAACTTTAATTATGTAGACAATTTTTAATTTACAATTAATATAGTGAATAAAATTACATCTTCTTATTTCATTATAATACCATTATTAAATTCAAAACTTAATATTTTCTTTTATAGAAGATATAAATAATGAAGAAAAAAAGAAAAAAAGAAAAAAAAATGTATGTATGATATGCAAAAAAGAACATTTCAACAAATAAGATCTCTTAAGATTAAAATGTAACTGTGTTTTCGGCTACATACATCTTACATGGTTTCAAACAAATAATGAATATCTAACTTGTTGTAATAAGTTATCTTATTAATTTAGTAACTGATTAGATTAAAATTTTTTGTTTTTAATTAATTTCAAATACCCATTTGTATTCAAAATCTCAAAATAATTGAACTAAACGGATAATAAGACATATATGTTATTTAGTATGGACATATTTGTAATTTTGTTACAACCAAATCTGTAAAACAAAATATATATTTTTCGTATTATGAATAAAATAAAACTGTATGCAAAATACTTTTGTAATACATGTATTTCCTCAGTATCAATTGCAAACAAGTTTTATAAAAAAATCTCTTATAAAATGAGCTCCCGTGCGATCGCACGAATTCTTTACCTAGTATATACTAATAAAAATATAAAATATTTATAAAATAACAAAATTATATAGTGAATCTAACATAGTTAAATATAATTTACTATAATATGTCTATTTTGCTAATTAAAAATAAAAAAGAAAACATAGGAAAAAAGCTGTAGTCTATTTGTTAGACCATCTACAATGGCCAGCTGAAAAAAGACATTTAACGGTTGAATATAGTGCAATGGAAAGTTGAATAAAAAGATAATCATACGTGGATTCATTCATGTTGAAAAAATTCAACTAGTTGAATCAATAGAAATAAAATAAGAAAGTGACCTGCGGTTCATATATATTATTTTTTATTGGTCACAGATTTCTTTACTTTTTTTCTATCCCAACTATTTTAAAACAAATATTTGATAGTAGATTATTATTTTTGTTTTGTTAATTTTATATGAGAAATTATCATTTTTACAACTCTACAAATAGAAACTTATTTTATTTAATTTGAACATATAAAAAATATATTTTTATAAAAAATGAAATAATAGGTGTAAAAGAAAATGATGACATGGAATTGTCAAAATAAAATTAGGGTGTTGAATATGCTTTACCATTGTTAATATAGTCTAAGGAGAGAGAGGGCAAGGCGTTGATGGGCACGAGGCTTCCTAGCCAAAGCTTGTTCCTTCGGCTCCTGCTATAAGTGTTTAACAGTGACAGTTAAAACACAATTACACAAGTATTAGGTCTCGTAAAAACTAGTATTATTCAACAACTAAGTTCTCTAACCGTCCCCAAGCCGTACCAGTGATGTCCCCTTGAAGTACGAAACATCGCTACAAAAAAAGTCTACATTGATAGCATATTATTATAACACGTTTTACTGAACTGCTATCGTAGATGATTTAGAAATTTCCGTATTATATAATAGCATTAGATAAACATTATGATAGAGAAAAACCTAAAATAACACTTAATTAATGCTATTTTAAGAATTACGTGAGCGGGAAAAATAAAATCACTGGTTTCACCAATACTTAGCGGAAATTTAGATTTAAGCGCCAAAAATATTATTTGAGCGGCTTAATAAAACTACAAAAGACTTATAATAGCATTTTTATAATGCTAAGAAAAGCTATTTGAACCCCTAAACCTTAAACATGGTTTTAAACGCTAAACACTAAACACAACCCTTAAAACTCTAATCTTTTTATATTATAACTTCAAATCTTAAAATTAAACTTAAAATTTAATCTTCTTGATCTTAAACTATAGTTTCCTAACCACATATCCTTAATCTTTAATCAATCTCTATATCCTAAATCATAACTCAAACATAAATTATACATTCTGTGTAAACATACAAACTTTTTAAATGATGACCAAAATGGTAATCTTATATTAATCTAATATTTCCAAACTTAAATAGTAATTCTTAAAATAAATATCAATTTATTATGTTCAAAAATAACTTTAAACTTAAATTCCAAAGTACAAAATATAAAATATTAAACTTTACTTTTAGATCTTATCTTCAACCCAAATCCCCTTACTCAAAACTTTATATTCCATATACACTAAACTTTACTATACATACAATACTCTAAATATAAACTTCAAAACTAAAATTTTGAAAATTTAACTACAAATCTTAGACCTAATATTCAAATCTAATATTTTCGTACTCTGATCCAAAATCTCAAATCATAGTCTTGATATTAATCAAATATTTTCAAACCTAAACATCAATTCTTAAAATAAATATAAACTTATTATGTTCAAAAAAGAAAACTCTAAACTTAAATTATAAATTCGAAAATACAAAATTTTATATAAGATATAACTAAGAAAAATTACTTAGAAAACAAATTATCCGATATTTAAGAACAAAACAAAAATAAAAATAGAAAAAGAAAGACAAAATTTCTGGCCAATCAGATTCAAATACATAGATCACACTCTTAACCATTGGATTAACTTAGAGCATCTGCATCAATTTTTATATTTTTTTAGTAGGACCATGAATAGTGATGAACTTCTATCTATTGTGTTCCTGCATTGGTGAACCTGAAGAAGGGGTTCATAGGAATAAAATAATATATTTTTTTTTAAGTTTTCAATATATTGACAATACATGAATAAAATATAATAATTTTTAAAATATTTTAAAAGTTTTTATTCAATACATGAAGAATATTCATGAACATACAAAGATTATTCATCTACATTACCAAACTTTTTCCATACATTTTCAACTAAATCAGCTTTCAAACGATTATGTTTCTCTGAATCTCGAACTTCATTGCGAATGCCTAACATATTACCGATATTAAAACTTGTTCTCCTTTTCACCTTGGAACTTCTGCTTGATTCTCCTGACTCGAACTCAGATGTATCAATTTGAGTGTATCCGTCTCGTTCGTTCTCTACTATCATATTGTGCAATATGACACAAGTTCTCATAATCCTTCCTATCTTTTCCTTGTCCCATAGTAGAGCTGGGTTTTTAACTATTGAAAACCTTGATTGCAATACTCCAAAAGCCTGTTCGACATCTTTTCTGGTGGATTCTTGACGTTCAGCAAATAGCTCTGCTTTAGGACCTTGAGGAAGTGAGATGGATTGGATAAATGTTGACCAATTTGGATAAATTCCGTAAGGTAGTAGGCCATACGATAAGTGTGGTTGTTGACCTTGAACTTAACTTTAGGTGCTCGACCTTGTAAAATGTCATCAAAAACTGGTGACCGATCAAGAACATTGATATCGTTAGGGTACCTGGTAATCCGAAAAACGAGTGCCATATCCAAAGATCTTGTGATGCCACAGTTTCTAAAACAATTGTCGGCTTTCCTGAACCACGTGTGTATTGACCTTTCCAAGCCGTTGGGCAGTTTTTCCACTCCCAATGCATACAATCGATGCTGCCTATCATCCCTGGAAACCCGCGTACCTCTCCAACATCAAGTAATCGTTGAAGATCATCCTCATTAGGTCTTCTTAGATACTCATCTCCAAACAATTGTATTATCCCATTAGTGAAATTTTCCAAACATAAACGTACTGTACTTTCACCAAGTCGGAGATATTCGTCATATGTATATCCCGATTGACCATATCCTAGCATACGTAGCTGCCGTACACTTTTGAAGTGCAGATAGCCCGTACCTTCCGTGAGCATTTCTTCTTTGCTGAAAGTATGGAACTTCACTACTTAGGCGATCGACAATGCGAAGGAACAGTGGCTTGTTCATTCGAAAACGCCGCCTAAACATTTCCGGTGGGTATGTAGGATTTTCCTTGAAATAGTCGTTCAATAGTTGATTGTGTCCTCGTTCCCGTTTTTTTTCGATATAAGCTCGTCTCTTCGGGTTATTGGCTTGACCATCAACTATTGAGTCGATGAAATTATCAACTACTTGGTCGACCATTTCTTCTAAAGCTTCATCTACTTCATCACTTGATGAGGAAGACATTGTTGAAGCAATTTATTTCTCTTTTCCTTCCTACAAAAGGCAAAAGGGGGGTTTGTAACATATTTAATCCTATTATTATTTTCTTTATTTCTTCTAAATTTTCATTATATATATTTTTTTTATTAGGGCTAGATATTTTTCATTAAATTTTTTTTCTTGTCTATATGGTATATATGTATTGTTGTCTTTTATCATTTTTTTGAATTTAAAACTTAAAAATATTATTTTTAAATTTCATAACTTAATTTCTTTAAAACTTATAAAAACATTACTATCTTACAACAACATTATTTTTTTTCCTTTAAAACTTATAAAAAACATTACTATCTTACAACAACATTATTTTTTTTTTCCTTTAAAACTTATAAAAACTTATGGATATGTAAAAAACAGTGAAGAAAAGTTTTGAACTAACCTCTATGGATTGGTTGATGACAAGGAGAAGTGATCATAATGTTGACAAGAATCAAAACTAGTGTGGAGAAGATAATGATTGTATGAAAGTGTGGTGAAAGTGAGAAGAATCGTGGTGATGGTTGGGAAGTGTATGAAAGTGTGGTGATGGTTGTATGAAAGTGTATGAAAGAGTGGTGATGGTTGAGAAGAATCCAAGCTAGTGTGGAGTGATAATAGTTTTGTGCGAAGAATCAAACAACATTTTATATATAGAGGAGTGAAAGAGGAATTGCACAAACAGAAGTGAGATACATAGTTTATATATAGAGACATATTTTACATTTCCGTGAATCAAGTTGATCGGGTACATACACCCGTGAGTACAAAACAAAACCCGTGGGTACATACACCCGTGAGTAGAAAACAGAACCTGTGGGTACATACACCCATTAAAGCCGATGAAATTAAAAGAAGTGTAGAAAGATACAAAATTCTACACTCTCCTGTGAATCAAACTGACATTACCTACTACTACAAACATCCACCTCCTGCAACCCGTGACCTGATACCTAAAGAAACCGAGATAAAGAACAAGCATCCACGTCCACACGCATCAACCTCATGCAACCCGTGACCTGCAAAGCAAAACAGATTCAAACTTATTCAATAAACTTAAAGCAAAACATATTCAACAGATATCAAATGCCATCAAGTTCATATAAACCATTAACCTACTCAAAAATTCAAAAAAAAAATTAAAGCCACTGACCAAATCAAAGCATTTCAGAAATGAGTTTATTTTTTAGAGACACTTCTTGATCAGAAAGTGTATCTTCAATTTTTGCTAGCAAACGATCAAGAATTTTCTGTTTGGATATGTTATTTTTGACAGCTAATATGCTCTCTATCTGATCAAAAGCTGCTTCATTCGCGTGCTTCTTGCGTTTGGCTGCGTTGCTAGCCTTAACACCAGGAGGTCTAACATCTTCTTCGGCAGGCACCTCCTCTGCAGGTTCCTTCCTTTTCTCCTTTGCACCATCTTTTGACAATGAGTGTGATCTCCATTTTTGATCAAACCTAAGCTCCCTCCAACAATGTTCAAGACTGAACTTGACATGATAGTCATTAAAGAAGATGTCATGGGCAGCCTTCATGACATCATTCTCATTTTGACCACTCGCTTGCTCCTTCAAAGCGGCTTCATGGCTTTCCACAAACTTGCACACCTGCTCATTCACCCTTCCCCACCTCTGCTTACATTGACTCCACTCCCTAGGAACGGAGCCAATGAGCAGAGGGCTAGCATTGACATACTCCTCTATTCGCTTCCAAAACTTAGCTGCCTTCTGCTCATTACTCACGATTGGATCCTTGCTGGTGTTCAACCAAGCACTGATCAGCACAACGTCTTCTTTGGTTGTCCACTTTCGCTTTGACGCAGGTTTAGGAACCTCAGAACACCCTAAGTCTATTGTTTGACTGCTCTGGGAAGCTAGTAGGTTAACCAACCCGGGAGAGTTAAGGGAAAAATGATCCATTTTGATTTTCGATAAATGGGTTTAAAATTTGGTTTGTGTTTTCAGACGTGGATTGCCTATGATTTTAAACTAGTTTTGGCTTTGAAATGACAAAAAATTAAACATACTCTAACTACCAAACATTGATTAAAGTTAATTAGACAACAACTACTACACAGAGAGCATTCAATAAACATCAAATCAGTTTTTAAAACACAACCATTCACTACACAACCAACCAAAACACAACTACACGGATTTGAAACTCAACCATTCATTAACATTCATTACGCAACTACCTAGTTCAATTCAAGTTCAACTCTACCTAGCACTCGAACTAATTAAGCTTCAGTGTTACCTTTTGTTATCAGTCGAAGCAGAGCTTCTCCAAGTCCGCGACCTGCACAGAGAGGTTATAAACCTGCCCAGTGAGGTTATCAACCTCCTGATTGAGGGCTTTAACCTCTGCCTGGGCATGGAAACAACAATCACACTGTGTTAGTCAGTTAATAAAAAATGATGGAAAATATTACAAATTTAAAACAAAATTTTGGAAGTCACTTTACCTCCAGTCTCTCAATCTGATTATTGACCTTCGGCACCCACTTGATCACCAGCTCAACCTCCTCCATACGCTTAGTGAGGCGTTCGATATGCTCCTGGACACCAATCACCCAAGGCTGACGATAATGAAACCCATCAGCCTTGTTAACAACAAAAACACATATGAGAATCTCGTTTGAAAACAAAAATAAATGGAAAGAATTTAATTGAGAAGAAGCGCTTACCTCGTACTTTTTACAGGTGAAGAACCGCTTCCCAGGAAGGGTGTCGTAGTCTTCCTTCCTGCAAACCTCGTCAATGATTCTCCCACCACAGGGACACCTTGTCAGAATCCCGTATTCTGAATCAGCCACGTATCCTTGCATATTGATGAACTCTTTTTGCCTCTTTGTCTCTCTTCTCTCTTCTGCGGGATCCATCTGTACCAGAAAAAGCAAAGATTAGAACACAATCAACAGTTAATCGAAACTAGAAACTCGATTTCGAACCCTAACTAGAAACCCCCAAATTGATTTCAAATCCCCGGTAAACGAACCCTAAATGGAACCCGCATGACGATTTCAAACCATAAATCGAAACCCCCGTATCGATTTCGAACCCTACATCGAAACCCCCAAATCGATTTTCATTAACCGAGAACGCTTTCGAGCCCAAATCTATTCAATCAAATCGTCAAAGTAGTCGATACTGACCTGAGATCGTCTAGGAGAGAGTCCAACGTCGATTAGATCGAGGAAATCTTCGGCTGTCGCGTCGCACGAGAAATCGCCTCCGAGAGAAAGAAACCCTAGCTTTCGAAAATAGAAGAGAAAATGATTCCTCTCACGCGAAACCCTATTTTTCTCGCATTCGACGCGATAATGCGTAGCCACTGCCTGTTCGACGCGTGGCTTGAACCCATATCATACGGGTTCACTCGCAAGAGCCGGATCACCGATTTAAACCCATTTAATCTTTTCTTTCTAATTTCCGGGCCTATGAACCCAAGCCCATTAACCTCTTTAAAACCGCTGATGCGGATGCTCTTAGATCTGAAGGTAGAGATTTATTCAATTTAATTTTTATTTTTTTCTTCTCTCTCTCTCTCCCTCTCTCACGACAGATCTCATCTCATCTCATTCTCTGCTTTTTTTTCCCGATTCTCTCTTCTTCACTCTAACCTCTCATATCTCATATCTCATATCTCTTTTCTCTCTCATCTCTCTCAACGCCTCTCTCATCTCTCCCATCTCTCTCAACGCCTCTCTCGTCTCACCACCACCGCGTCTCCTCCTCGTCTCACCACCACCGTTTTCCCCCTTGTCTCACCACCAACACGGTCGACGTCTCTCTCTCTCTCTCTCTCTCTCTCTCTCTCTCTCTCTCTCTCTCTCTCTCTTCGTATCTGTGTATCTCCTTCTCTCTGTTGCTCTATTACGAATCTGATTTTGTTTTGTTTTTGGTAAAGATAGGTGGAGGAGCCAAGGTTCATGGCGGCTGGAGGAAGCAAGGTTCATGGCGGCTTGAGGATGCAAGTCTCGTGGCGGCTGGAGGAATCAAAGTTCATGGCTGCTGGAAGAGGGACAAGGCTATGGAGGAGGCGGCAGGAGATTTTTCTTTAGGTTTAGGTTTTTTAGGTCTGGTTAAGTGTAAACCGAGTTAGGAAAACTGTAGTGGTCTGATTTTATTTCTTAATTTCTGGTTTAGTTTTGTAAACCAGAATTAATCTGTAAACCAAATTTAATTTATTAATAAAATTTATTTTATTTTCAGTTACAAAATAATTTTTGATTTAATTTATAATTATTTAACTTTTAACTAATTAATCCTAATTAAATATTCAAAATAATTTTTAATTGCTATATTTCTGGTTATAGCATTATGTCAATGTCATTATATGTACATCATAACACAAATCAGAAGCTATAGTTAAGTTAAGAAGCTATAGTTAAGTTAATAATATCATATAAGTGTTGCTATCGTATCTGTATATTTCGTAGCGTTCAGAAAACACTATCGTAGGAGGGATACATATGATTGCTGCCGCATACATAACATTTGTGAATTCACTATCAAACATCTACTATAGCATATTTCTCGCGCTAACAATGTACATATTTCTTGTAGTGCATTTCCGGTACCGGTACGACACCTAAAAAGATGTCCCGTGCTACATAGATTGTTATAAAAAACCATTTCTAGTTCAGTTCAGTAGAACGTGGGTCTCCAAATGACCACCTAAACGAAGATCATAGTCGGTTAAATTCTTCTTTATGGCCCACAGATCATATGGAGTTAAACCCAATTTAGATTGATTTCTTGAGCCATATTCTAGCTAGCTAGCTAGCTATAAGACCATGATTAACGGTGAATCTTAAGAGGGTTCTTAGTGCAAATTAGTAATTAAAGAAAAAGAAAAAAAGAACTAATCTTAGAGTTGGGTCTTAATTAAGAAGGGGAAGAGCCGAGTCTTGGAGACACGTGTTAGAAGAGGAGAGCGTTTGGTGTTTCTCCACTTTCTCTCTCGCGAAGGATGAATTCGACGATTCATCTCTCAATCTCTTCCTTGGTTGTTCTGTCGAAGATTCATTACCAAACCTCGGCTGATCTTCTCCGCGATTCAACACTCCGCCTCTCTCTCTCTCCTCGACGAACCAACACTCCGCCTCTCTCTCTCCACGATCCATCACCACCTCTCTCTCTCCTCCTCGCCGTATCTACACTCCGCCTCTCTCTCTCCTCGACGATCCAACTCTCTCTCTCTCTCTCCATGATCCAAACTCCACCTCTCTGTCTTGGTGGTTCTCTCGGTGGCTCTCCTCGAGGGGGAATAACGGAGACCTCTATCTCGGCGGCTCTTTACCATCTGTCTCTCTCTCGGCGGCTCTGATCGAGGAAGAGTCACTCCGCCTCAAAAGCTAATTTTTTTTTTAATTCTTCAATTCCTGCATGTGTTAGATTGATTGAGTTGTTGCATGTTGTGTTCTGTTGATTTATGTCTCAAATAAGTGATCAATTCTTTTTGTCGGGGTCGGAAGTTTTGGTCTTTTTTGATATGTTTGTAGCGTTGGTTTATGTCTGTTGATTTTGTCCGGTGATTAATCGATTGATTCTTTTTTATATGTTTCTGTGTTTATGTGTTAAAATGAATGGTCTCAAGCGAGTGGATCAACAAACAGAAGCAAGGTTCTTCAAGCTAGATGACTACAATTCGCAATATAGGTACCACTTCTCTCTTTGATTTTGATTCTGGTCTGAAACGGATTTGAGCGTTGCTTGTGTTAGATAAGACTGAGAGAGTTAATAAATGGATGTGAGTGTTAGATAGAAATGGATGTTAGATAACAGTTGTGTTTGGTAATAAATATGGTTAGATAGCAATTGATGTCAACTGTGATTAATGTTGTGTTAGATATATGTCTACTCTGTTTGGTTGGGTGTGTTCAATGCTATGATCAATTGTGTTGATTCTTCTTTTCTTTATCTCTTCTATAAAGCCGACCTCTTCTTCTTTCCTTTCTACGAAACACATTAGTCTTATCTATCTATCTTCTTAATCCATATTCCTATATGGATTCTCATCCATACAGAAAAAGCGAAAACTTTGTTGAACTGTTAAATAGTCAACAAGAAAATGTGTTTGCTTTTCACAAGATAGTGTTGACCTTTCTGCATCACAACTCCCCGGTTTTTGCTTTAAGCGACTGAAGCTTCAAACTTAGTTCAAGAGACGGCTGCTCAGCGTAAAGAAAGGAGGAAGTGGACGCCGGTTGATGATGTTGTGTTGATAAGCGCGTGGTTAAACACAAGCAAGGACCCTATCATAGGGAATGAGCAAAGGTGTGTGATATACCATGGATTTGACCCATTTTCACCCATGGTATATAAGTGTTTTACTATCTATATATTATATATTCTATCCTATTAGGTATGTTTTCAGGTTTAGGAGTATCTTGGAGTAAAGTGATGATTATGGAGCATTTAGGAGCTTAAAAGAGATTTCATCCGAGCTGACCATTAGAGGTCGATACGAAGAAGAAGCAATCATTCGATGCACATCCAGTGCCGTCGATCGATACAGAAGAGAAGCCTCGACGAAGATTATGATCGATCGATGTACATCCTGTACCATCGATCGATGTCGAGATGCGCGACTTGGTTCCAGCCGACTTTAAACCCAAGGCTTCACCAAATTACAAGATTACCTCTGACGAGTTTTTAACCTAATAGTTATATACCTGCCTAAGTGTTAGGAGGCAAAAGAGCTTTTGGCCACCATTGTATTCTTATTTTCAGCAGAGAGTTTTAGGAGAGAAAATCATAGAGAGATTTGTGATTGGAACTCCATTGATTCATCTATTCTATTCTATGCAGTTTTTATCTATATTTTGTGTCATGAATTGCTTAGCTATGTCTGAGTAGTTCACTTGTTAGATTCAGGGTTCAAATAGGTTAGAGGGATTAGCCCCAACTATAGATTTGCTAAGTTGTGATATTCATTGATTGATTGTTCATTAATGCTTGTTTTAGCCTTGCTAACTAGAACATGAACCTAGGAATTAGCATGAGTCAAGCATCCTTGACTATCCTGTCCTGAATCTAATCTGTCATGCTAGGACTACTAGAGAGATGCTAACCGCTGATCTAGGAGACTAGTGAGCATTATCAACCTGCGCCTAGGGCTTAGCTAGAAGCATCGATCGATATTGTCTTCTGACAATCGATCGATATTGCGAAAGATGTATCGATCGATATCCCTATAGGATCATCGATCGACACTTTCTTGTGATCAAAAGACGACAGTTGAGATCCAAGATCTAGTTAGTTAACCAGTGAAACATTGCCATCGCTGATCACTGTGATTAAGGAGTTGAGCTCTAATATATCATGCATGCAACTGTTAGGCATCTATAGGATTATAATCTCCAACACCTGAATAAAAACCCTGCATCTAATATCTTCCAATAAGTTACACCCCCAATCATCTTGTTAGTCGAGCAATAGACTTGCTCAATTAGGATTGCTATTTACTTTTAAACCATAAAACAACAAACACTTAGAATTAATAATTTGACTAGATTTAATAGGTTCCCTAGCTCCTTGTGGATTCGATCCCTAAGTACTGCAACTGAACCTCTTATTTGAGAGAGTAATTCACTCCTAAGGGTAATTTGAGTGGTATCAGTGTGGTACCTTCTGGAAAAGGATTGCAGCCTACTTTGCTGCAAGTCCTAAGGTTGCTGGCACCTAACAAAGAGAGTGGAGCCACTGTAAGCAACGCTGGCAGAAGATAAACGACCTTGTCAACAAGTTCTGTGGGGGTGTTTGAGGCTGCAAGCAGAGAGAAGAGTTCTGGCCAGAATGAGAATGATGTCCTAAAATTAGCTCACGAGATCTTCTACAACAACCACAAAAGAAAATTCAACTTGGAACATGTTTGGAAAGAGCTACGCAATGATCAGAAGTGGTGTGAGCTTTCATCTTCTAAAAACCAAGGAAGCACTAAGAGGAGGAAGTGTGATGACGGTGCCCAATCATCAAGCTCTCACTTGAATGAAACCACCACTGCTGAAGATGATCAAGGAAGCTATCGACCACCAGGTGTTAAAGCAGCAAAGGGCCATGGTAAGAAGAAGATGGCAGAGGGGAAGGCATTGTCTGAGCTTCAAGATATGTGGAGCATAAAAAAGGGGGATATGACTATGAAAGAAAGACTGCCCAGATGAAGCTGCTGGACAGTTTACTTGCAACACAGGTTCCACTAGCTGAGTATGAAGAGGCTCTGAAGAAGAAGCTCATAAATGAGTTGTTGCTTAATTAGTTTAAGCACTAGAGAAGAAGAATCTCTGAGTTGTTGTTTAATTAGTTAAATATATAATTTGTTGTCTAAGTTGTTGTTTCTGTTGTAGTAGAATTAGTTAAAGCTTTGACTTGTTGTCTGCGTTTAAGTTTATTCTGTTGTTAATATTGTTATCTACTCTGCTTCTTGTTCTCAACAAGTTTGTGTTCTTTGTTTTGTTCATTGTTCTAGTTTGGAGCTATTATTTCATTGTTCTGTCTGGTTCTCATGTTCGTCTCGTAATTTTCAGGTCAAGAAGCGTGTTGTTAGGCTCACTGTCTCAGCCCCCAGGACCGCATTGTCTCACTGTCTCCTAACTTTTGATGTCACGGACAAGCTTGTCTTGTAGTGTCACGCTGAGTGGTGGCGTCTTGTAGTGTCACGAACAAGCTAAGAGTGTATGGCGTGTTGTGGCATCTTGTATGCTGTATGTAGTGTCACAGACAAGCTAAGAGTGATGTCTTCTAGTGTCAAAACTTGGATCTTTGTGTATGTAGTGTCACAGACTCTTGTTCAAAGTCTGTTATAAAGATTGTCATTGTTCTATATAAAGATTGTATCTCCTTCTCAAAGTCTATTATCACATCTCCTTCTCAAATTCTATCAAACTATCTCCTTCTTATTACCAAACTATTACCATCTCGTTCTCAAAGTCTTTTATCACATTTACTTCTAAAATTCTATCGAACTATCACAATCGCATTATCAAACTATCACCATTCCTTCTCAAATTCTATTATTATCACCATCTCATTATCAAACAATTTCCATCTCGTTCTCAAACAATTTTTTTATCAATCTTTTCTTTTCTCATTCTCTCGTAAACAAGTCTCATCTCATGGCATCGTCTTCTCAAAACACATTTGAAAAATCACTTGATGATACTTTTGATCAAGCTTTTGATCAATATTTTGATCAAGCTTTCGAAATTTTTTCCATTCATTATGGTGATCAAGAAGAACAAAGGAGAAGAAGGAAAAAACCGAGTTAATATCGAAAGAAATCGTGAAGAAGGCGATGTCCGTTTATGGAATGATTATTTCAGTGAAACTCCAACGTATCTTGATAATCTATTCCGACGACGATTTAGAATGAACAAGCCATTGTTCATGCATATTGTTGATCGACTCTCCAATAAAGTTGAATTCTTTTGACAGAAGAAAGATGCTATCGGAAGGCTTAGTCTCTCTCCACTTCAGAAGTGTACAGCAGCCATTCGTTTCTTGGCATATGGTTCTGCGGCTGTTGCTGTTGACGAATACCTCCGACTCGGTTCAACTACTACTCGGTCATGTGTGGAACATTTTGTCAAAGGAATAATATATTTATTCGATGATGAGTTGCTAAGAAGACCAACCCCGGCTGATCTTCAACGTCTACTTGATATTGGTGAGCATCTGGGATTTTCCGGGATGATTGGAAGCATCGATTGTATGCATTGGGAGTGGAAGAATTGTCCCACCGCTTGGAAAGGTCAATATTCACGTGGTTCAGGAAAACCCACAATCGTTTTAGAGGTGGTTGCTTCGTATGATCTATGGATATGACATGCGTTTTTTGGACCTCCAGGTACCTTAAATGATATCAATGTTCTTGATCGCTCACCTGTTTTTGATGACATCATAAAAGGTCAAGCTCCGCAAGTCACATTCTCTGTCAATGGAAGAGAGTATCATTTGGCTTACTATCTCACCCTTGGTATTTATCCGAAATGGTCAACTTTTATCCAATCTATTCCAATGCCACAAGATCCGAAAGCAGTTTTATTTGCTCAACATCAAGAAGCTGCTCGAAAAGATGTCGAGCGTGCTTTTGGAGTCTTGCAAGCTCGCTTTGTCATTGTTAAAAATCCCGCTCATTTTTGGGATAAAGGCAAAATTAGAAAGATTATGAGAGCATGTATCATACTCCATAATATGATAGTAGAAGACGAATGGGATAAATACACTCAATTTGATGTTTCAGAATTCCAACCAGGAGAAGACACCGGAAGTTCACATGTGGATCTCACGTATTCTACAGATATCCCTACAAATATTGCCAATATGATGGGTGTTTGAACTATAATTCGTGATAGACAAATGCATCAACAAATGAAAGATGATTTGGTTGAACATATATGGTGTAAATTTGAAGGTGATGGAGACAACTACTAAGCTCAGATGTTTTTTCAAATTATCCGGTCTTATTGTACTAATCTTTGTTTTTATGTTTTTTTTTAAATCTATGTTTTAAATGTAATCTTTTAATATGTTTTATTTAATAAATAAATTTTATCTTAAAAAAAATTATTAAATTTTTTTTTTTTAAGAACCCTTAATTAAAGAAGTCCCGTTGGACCACTCAAAATGAGAATTTCTTAACAAAGTTTCTTAGACTACATTTATTACTAAAAATGTTATTAAGAACCCCTTTAAGGGTTTTAGGGTTAAACATGCTCTAAGTATTTTTAAATTGTGAAAAATGATCGTGGAATTGATTGAGAAATAAAACTAATTCACATGTTTATGTATAGATTACATCAACTAAGCTTTGACATTCTTTTTAGTATGACATTCTTTTCCGTTATTATGGTTTGTAGATTTTTTCCTTCTATAAAGTTTACGACAATTTTGTCAAAGTTTACAATTATTTTTTTCGTAAGAAAGTTACATTTTATGTAGAAAACCCGTTAGTACACACCACTGCAACATCATTAAAGTAATTGTAAACTTTGTGCGATAATACACTTAAAGCTTAAAAGTGATTTACTACCTCTTTTCCAAAGGAAAAAGTTACGTGCGATCAATGTGTACTTATTTGTAAGAGACTATTTGTTTGACTTATTGCATAACACCGGCAATATGTATTTGATTGCCTGGTTGTAAAAGACTATTTGTTGGACTTATTGCATAACACAGGCAATATGTGTTAATTGATTCTACGCAGTGTTCTAAAATACGGTCTAGGCGCCCGCCTAAGCGGCATTTAGGCGCTATACGGTAGCCAACCGTACTGTTTTTATGTTATACGGTGGTTTATGGGGATTTATATAATTCGTGCGAATAATAGCGTTTAGGCGGACAATATGCGGTCTACGCAGATGCCTAGGCGGATTTTAAGCATTAATATTCTTAAAAAAACTATTAATATTATTTTTATATTTTATTAATGTTATTATTTATATTACTTTTTATTTATTTTATGTATTTATATGATTGTATATATTAGTATAATTGTTGCAAAATCATTTTAAATTTATCATCTTTTATATATTTAAAATGGTTTTAATTTTTATAATTTAAAACTATTTATCTATGTTAAACTATATACTTATACATAAAATTAGATTTAATATATATTTATGTTCAGGTTTTTTCAAAAATAATGTATATATATTAATTTTATACTTATATTTCGTGTAAAAGTATATATCCGTATATACTTCGTTTAGGCGTCCGCTTATACGGCTAGACGCTATACAGTCATCTAACGCGTAATGGACGCCCAACGCGTTTTAGAACACTGATTCTACGTATGTCAAATATTTTTAATTTAATTAGTACCACTATTACTGATATTCAAGAAAGCTACGAATCATATAATTATGGGACAGAGGAGGAATGGAGAAAATAATTAGAAACTCTTATTTTATTTGATCATTAGATAATTTATTCGGTAATAATAACCATCTTCAATGCATAAATAGAGAAATAAACAGACCAAAGTCACTTGCTACCCTGTCCACTGCTATGCAGATTATCAAAGTAACCTTTAGGATCACTCTCAAAGTTATCTCTTGAAATGTAAGAAGAACCATTGCTCCCCGGAGCCACCATGTAGCCTCCGCCACTACCGCCACCACTTTTCCCTCCTCCCCCACCGCCACCACCACCGCTCCTACCTCCTCCACTACCGCCACCACCACCACCCCAACCTTTCCCTCCACCACCCCCACCACCCCCACCACCGCCACCACCGCCACCACCACTACCGCCTTTTCCTCCCATTCTTTAATTCCTAGGTAGATATGTCTATGAAATTTTTAAAATTTGTGTGTGAATGATAGTGGAAAGTGTAGATGGAACTTGGGAGTATTTATAATAGGGAATTTTTTTCTAATGGATTGGTCCAACCAGTCTTTCCCAATATACAATTAATTATAGTCGTTGCATAGTTAATTGATCCAAAGCCAATCATCGCCTCGTAAAAGTAAATAGTATCAACTCGTAAGGGAAGAAACCCATGATTTTTGCCATTTAAACGTCTATGGTAGCAATATAAACCTCGACCATGTTTTGATACCTACCAAGGATCCATTGTAGCCTAGCTAGCGGTTAAACCACTATTCTTATTATACACTAAACTTGAAACATATGTGCATCCAGTGGCGGAGCCAGCCAAAATGTTTACGGGGCTTAATATTTGAGTGAACATATATTTTACATGGGTCAATAAGCTTATTTTACTATATTTTCTCTGTTTCCTCAGTAAAAACACAAGTATCTCCGCCACTGTGTGCATCCGCGTTCGATTCCCTCGGAATCAGAACGTCTTTTATTTTTGCACATGTGTTTTTGCCTGTGTTTGTGAAATTTAAGCATAATATTGTTATGCAATTAGTCATGAAAATCTCGCAAATGCACGATGTCTTGTATTTGTGTATGCTCGTTCAAACATGCAGTGAAGATATGCATGCATGCAAAGTAAAGTGATTGTAACAATTCTATTGTGACATTTACAAAGGAAAATAAGTGTATATATAGATATCAAAATGTGTAATTAGGAAGGGAGAACATGGAGTTGGGAGAGATGGTTGTGGATGTTGGGAGAACGAGGCGTTCGGCTTGAATCCATCGACCTTCACTGTACATCACCCACTGCAAGAAAACACATGGTTAACGACGAAAATTAACGAGGAAAAACAATCCTCGTAAATTTGCGTCGAGTTTACGACGAATTTACGTGAAAAACTAAAGTCATCGTTATTTCCTCGTAACGTAACGACAAAAATATTTCGTCGTAAAGTGGATGTAACTTTACGAGTATTTTACGAGGAAAAACTATTTCCTCGTAAATACGACGTAAACTTTGCGTGGTATTTACGAGGGAATAGTTTACGTGTATTTAGCGACGTAAACTTTGCGTGGTATTTACGAGGGAATAGTTTACGTGTATTTAGCGAGGAAATTTTTGAATCCACCAACTTTATAGGTGTTACACGTTTTTTTTGCCCACCTAATTAATTTTCGTCGTAAATTCATAGCAAAATTACAACTACCAGATTCGAATTTTCCTATAAATATGGATGTTTAAACATCATTTTAAACACACCAACAACAAAAAACGTGAAAGAAAAAAAAATGGCTGGCTCCGGGAATATTTACGAGTTGCGGAAGTGGATGTATATGCATAGAGATGCTAACGGGAGAGTGACGAAAGAATACCTTGCGGGTCTGGAGACATTTATGCATCAAGCAGATTCAACACCGCTCGCCCAAGAAAGTGGTAAGATGTTCTGTCCTTGTCGGAAATGCAACAATTCGAAACTGGCAAACCGTGAAAATGTTTGGAAGCATTTAATAAATAGAGGTTTCACGGCAAATTACTATATCTGGTTTCAACATGGAGAAGGTTTTAATTATGATCAGAATGAAGCTAGTAGTAGTAATAGCAATTTTCAGGAAAAAGAACCGGTTGATCATCATTTGCATAATGAACATAGTTACCAGCAGGAGGAGATGGTAGATTATGATAGGGTTCATGATATGGTAGCTGATGCATTCGTAGCTCATGATGGAGATGAAGAACCTAATATAGATGCAAAAAAGTTTTACGAAATGTTAAGCGCGGCGAATCAACCACTTTACAGTGGTTGTAGAGAAGGTCTCTCTAAATTGTCGTTAGCTGCTAGAATGATGAATATTAAAACTGATCACAATCTACCTGAAAGTTGCATGAACGAATGGGCGGACTTGTTTAAAGAGTATTTGCCGGAAGACAATGTGTCTGCTGATTCTTATTATGAGATTCAGAAACTGGTTTATAGTCTTGGGTTGCCTTCGGAGATGATAGATGTTTGCATCGACAACTGCATGATCTATTGGGGAGATGATGAGAAGCTAGAAGAATGTCGATTCTGCAAGAAGCCACGATTCAAGCCGCAAGGACGGGGACGTAATAGGGTACCGTACCAAAGGATGTGGTACCTACCAATTACAGACAGATTGAAAAGATTGTATCAATCAGAGCAGACTGCTGGAAAGATGAGATGGCATGCCGAGCATACTCAGACGGATGGTGAGATGACTCATCCATCAGATGCAAGAGCCTGGAAACATTTCAACAAAGTACATCCAGATTTCGCTAGCAATATCCGGAATGTGTATCTCGGATTATGCACAGATGGATTTAGTCCGTTCGGAATGTCAGGGAGACAATATTCATTGTGGCCAGTCTTTCTTACTCCATACAACCTGCCACCGGAGATGTGCATGCAACGGGAGTTACTATTCTTGACCATATTAATACCTGGTCCGAACCATCCAAAAAGGTCCCTGGATGTTTTCCTACAACCACTGATAAAAGAGTTGAAGGATTTGTGGTCAACAGGGGTGAGGACGTATGACTGTTCAACGAAGACGAATTTTACGATGCGAGCGATGCTTTTGTGGACCATAAGTGATTTCCCTGCCTATGGGATGTTGTCTGGATGGACTACACATGGGAGATTAGCTTGTCCATATTGTAATGGAACGACAGATGCGTTTCAACTGAAGAATGGTAGGAAGACAAGTTGGTTTGATTGTCACCGTCGATTTCTTCCCATTGGCCATCCTTACCGAAGAAACAAGAATTTGTTTAGGCACAAAAGGGTTGTGAGAGACACTCCTCCTCCATATCTAACTGGAGAACAAATTGAAGCGCAAATCGACTACTACGGAGCTAACGAAACAGTTCGTTGGGGTGGTAATTGGCATGTCCCTCGTAATATGCCAGATTCTTACGGTGTTCATCACAACTGGCACAAGAAGAGTATATTTTGGGAGTTGCCATATTGGAAGGATCTTCTTCTGCGCCACAACCTCGATGTGATGCATATAGAGAAGAATTTCTTTGAGAACATCATGAATACAATATTGAATGTCCCAGGGAAGACAAAAGACAACATAAAATCGAGGTTGGACTTGCCGGATATTTGCTCAAGAAGCGAGTTACATATTAAAAGCAATGGACAAGTTCCCGTTCCGATATTCAGATTATCTTCAGAAAAAAAGTCGGTGTTGTTCAACTGGGTGGCATCAGAAGTGAAGTTCCCCGATGGGTATGTTTCGAATCTCTCTAGATGTGTTGAAAAGGGTCAAAAGTTCTCCGGGATGAAGAGTCATGATTGTCATGTATTTATGCAACGACTACTGCCCTTTGCATTTGCGGAGCTACTTCCAACAAACGTACATGAAGCACTTGCAGGTACGTAGTGTATTATATCACAATAATTTACAAAATAATATATGACTAACAATGTGTTTAATTTTTTTTTGAATATAAAAGGCATTGGAGCATTTTTCAGGGATCTGAGCACACGCACTCTTAAAGAAGAAGTTGTGGAACAGCTTCAGGAGAACATTCCCATCTTATTGTGCAACTTGGAGAAGATATTTCCTCCCGGATTTTTTGACGTCATGGAGCATCTAGCTGTCCACCTCCCATATGAGGCATTGCTTCGTGGACCTGTACATTACGGATGGATGTATCAGTATGAGCGAGCCATGAAATATTTGAAGGGAAAAGCAAAGAACCTCGCCAAAGTTGAAGGTTCTATAATTGCTGGAAGTTTGACGGAAGAAGTTTCTCACTTCACATCGTACTACTTTGCGTCAAAAGTACGTACACGGAGAAGAGCTCCAAGAAGATATGATGATGGTGGTGTTGCGCCAACATATGCAGTTGCTGGTGTTCCAGACATCTTTAGCCAGATTGGGCGACTCGGTGGGAAGTGTAAAGAGGTTTGGTGGTCGAGTGAAGAAGACGCTCATAGTGCACACACCTATATTCTACTCAATTGCGAAGATCCATTGATGCGTTATTTTGAAAGGTAACATATATTGACACTTCGAAACACATATAACTATAATAATTGTATAATTGCGAGAGATTCATTCCTATAAAATGTGATTTTACAGCCTATTTGTTTCTCAAGTCGAAGAAACATTTCCTGGTATATCCACAAGTGACGTAGACAAAAGGAAAGATCAACACTTCATTAAGTGGTTGCGGAATCAGGTATTAACTAAAACTTTTTTTCATACATTATCTGTATTTCATTAACATTCTCTTTATTTTTGCAGGTTGATTATGACGACGACGATGCAGATTATCCTAAGTGGTTACACGAAGTAATTCAATCTCCACTTGTAAAGGTCACCACATCACAGATGTATTTCACACGGGGCTATACTTTTCATACATATGACTATGGTAGACAGCGGGCGACCAGTAACTATGGAATATGTGTGAAAGGGGAAACAGATTTCTACGGGATCTTGACGGAGATTATTGAAGTCGAATTTCCAGGGATACTGAAGCTGAAATGCGTCCTCTTCAAATGTGAATGGTTCGACCCCGTCGTCAACAGAGGTGTTCGGTCTAACAAATTCGGTGTAGTTGATGTCAACGGTGGACGAAGGTACAACAAATTCGAGCCTTTCATCTTAGCTTCACAAGCAGACCAAGTTAGCTTCCTTCCATACCCTCGGATGAGAGATTCAGGTATAAATTGGTTAGCAGTGATCAAAGTTACACCTCGAGGACGAATCATCAGTGGAGAAGAACCACCTTTGCAAGAAGAACAGATAAATGAAGTCGAGGAACCTGAACAAGAAATTGATGACATCCTTCTCATTGATCCGCATAATCACGAGTACGAAGATCTTACCGATGATGCCACAGACGAAGCTGTTGAAGACGAGTTTAATGAAAATGATGATGTTTCTAGTGATGACGAGAATGTCGATGTATCCGATTGATGTATTTGTTTTATGAATAAGATGAGGGAGTTTGTTTTATGAATAAGATAATGTGGGGTTTGTTTTATGAATAAGGTAATGTGGGAGTATGTTTTATGAATAAGCAAATGTGGGAATTGTGGTTTGGAATGGAAATAAAGATGGGGTTTGGAATATATGAAGTAAAAAATAAGGAATATGGGGTTTGGGGTTTGGGGTTTCGGGTTTCAGGTTTTGGATTCAGGGATTTAAACATAACAATCGTTTCGGGTTTCGGGTTTTGGGTTTTGGGTTTGGGGGTTGGGGTTTGGGGTTTCGGGTTTGGGGTTTCGGGTTTCGGGTTTCGGATTCTAGGGATTTAAACATAACCTCGTTAATTCCACGTAAGCACAAATCGTCGTAAATTCCTCGTAGGATGAAATCGTCGTAAATACCACGTAGGATGAAATCGTCGTAAATACCACGTAAAAGGATTTAAACAAAACACTCGTTAATTCCACGTAAGCAGAAATCGTCGTAAATACCTCGTAGTGTAAAAACTAGAAAAAAAGGGAAAATGATCAAAATACCAGAATAACATGTGGCAAGACTTCCAGCAATTATAATACGTAAGTCTCGCCCACATGAATTCTAATATCTTATCCTTTTCCTATTTTTTTCAAATATTTATAATTTGAATAGGATTTTGCTAAGGAATGTGATTTCAGATAGGGTGTAATTTGGGAGTTTGTGTGTGGTTTGAGAATGAGGGTTGTGGGTATATTTATAGGAAAGCAAGCCTCGTTAATTCCACGTAAGCTAAATCATCGTTAATACCTCGTATTAAAAAACACGGGCCTTTGTGATTCCTCGCAATTTCCACGTAAGCACAAATCGTCGTAAAGTCCACGTAGGATGAAATCGTCGTAAAGTCCACGCAGGTGAAATCGTCGTAAAGTTCACGTAGGATGAAATCGTCGTAAAGTCCACGTAGGATTAAATCGTCGTAAAAACCACGTAAGACGACGAGGAAATAACGACGAAACCTAAAATTAAATATGAGGTTTGGAATATATGAAGTAGAAAATTAAATATGGGGGTTTGGAATATATGAAGTAGAAAATAAGGAATATGGGGTTTGGGGTTTGGGGTTTCGGGTTTCAGGTTTCGGGTTTGGGGTATGGGGTTTCGGGTTTCAGGTTTCGGGTTTGGGGTTCTAGGGATATATGAAGTAGAAAATTAAAGATGGGGGTTTGGAATATATGAAGTAGAAAATTAAAGATGGGGGTTTGGGTTTCGGGTTTCGGGTTTGGGGTTTCGGGTTTCGGGTTTGAGGTTTCGGGTTTCGGGGTTGGGGTTTCGGGTTTGGGGTTTCGAGTTTCGGGTTTCGGGTTTGGGTTTCGGGTTTCGGGTTTCGGGTTTCGGGTTTCGGGTTTCGAGTTTCGGGTTTCGGGTTTGGGGTTTCGGGTTTCGGGTTTCGGGTTTGGGGTTTGGGGTTTGGGGTTTGGGGTTTGGGGGTTGGGGTTTCGGGTTTGGGGTTTGGGGTTTGGGGTTTGGGGTTTCGGGTTTCGGGTTTCGGGTTTTAGGGATTTAAACATAACACTCGTTAATTCCACGTAGGATGAAATCGTCGTAAAGACCACGTAAAAAGACTTAAACATAAATCACGTTAATTCCACGTAAGCAAAATCGTCGTAAAGTCCACGTAAAGAAAAACACGGACCTTTGTGATTCCTCGCCATTTCCTCGTAAAAAAAAACACGGGCCTTTGTAACTGCTCGCTATTTCGTCGTAAATTTACGACGAATTTGCGACGATATGTAATCTTATATATACACCCGACCGCTCACTCTTTCTTTCCTCTCTACTTCCTCTCTACTTCCTCTCCATTTCGTAGCAATGGTAAGCCTGATTCCTCTCTAATTTGGTTAGTTTAGGATAGATTAGGTGGTTCGTATATGGAATTTAGATAGGTTTGCGGATTTTATGTTATTTAGTGTTGATTAGGTGGATAATGTTGGAAAATATATTGTTGATGTTAATTTCAAAAATTTCATTTTTTTTCCAGGTTCGAAAAGGAAGACTTACTGCCCATTATAGAGAGATCTTCGGTGAGCCGGGTAGTCGTTTAGACCCGGCCTCTTCTTCCGCTCCCAGTTCTTCGGGCCAGGAGACTGTCCCCGAGACTCAGTACACTCAGAGAGTCTCTGGGTCTACTTCTTCTAGTGCACCATCGGCTCCTCATGTGCCTCCTCCGATGCCTCCTCCTGTGCCTCCTCCGATGGCACCTCCGATGGTCGCTGATATTCATCCTGATCTGATGGTGCCTCCGAGTGCTCCTTACTCGCAGTACACGGTAGAGGACATTCTCAGTCTGCCAGGCAGAGAAGGTTTACCAGTCATCGACCCAGACCGACCGGACGGAACGTTGTGGTATGTTGCATTAATTTTTTTAATTCGTTTAAATATCTTTTATAACATTAAAAAATAATTTAAATTTTAAATTTGTATTTTCCAGGTGGGGGGTTGACGGATGTCTTGCATCGGACGTAACCGACACGATCAAGGGTTACTTCTCCATGCCACATCCAAACTGGAGTAAGACGCCTCACTACGTCAGAAAGACGTGGTTCAAAATTTACGCTGTAAGTTTCTATTAATTAATTATATATATTTTAATTTTTTCATGATTTATATATATACTTTCTAAAAAACTAATTGTTAATTTATTTTTTCCAACAGCAAAAATATAATTGGGCTTTGGGGATCACTGAGAGGGTGAGGAAGAAGTTTAACGCGAAAGCGAAAGTTCGCTTGTTGGACACGGTCTCCAACTGGAAGGGTGACTGGATCGTGAAGGGGTATGAGCGTGGCAAACCCGCTGAGCTCACCACGGACGTGTGGGATGGCCTCATCCGTTATTGGCGCCTTCCTGATTCGATTAGAATCGCCCAGGCTTGCTCTAACTCCCGTAACACGGTCGATGAGCACGGGAACGGGCCGATGCTTCACACTACGGGCCAAAAACCCCACGCCGGTGTCCGTTTGGAAATGGTAATTAAATATTTTATTAAATAATTTTTTAATAATTATATTAATTTATTCTAACTTTCTTAACTGTTTTTTTAGGCCAAAGAGACGGGACATCTCCCGTCTCTTATGGAACTTTACGAGAGGACCCACAAGAACAAGGCGGGCGTATTTGTAGATGGCAAGTCCGAGCAAATCTACAACGACGTAGTTGCTCGGGTTGAAGACCGCCAGACTCAGCTGACCCAGCAGTCTACCGACGGATTACCCGTCACCTTATCCACACTTGAAGTGGATAAGATTTACGAGGAGGTAAATTTTCAAAAAAATTAATTTTTAATTATTCATTTAATTTAACTTTAAATATTTACTTACAATATTTATTTTTTGTTTTTAAGGTTGTCCCTAAAAAAAAGGGACGGACGTTGGGTATTGGTTCCGTCAATGATGTTCCGAGAGCGACATCGTCTTATGGTCAGCGACGGGATGATGAGGTCACGGAGCTGCGTAGAGAGTCCGCTCAGCTGCGTAACGAGTTGACCGCGACAAAATCTCGTATGGGTGGAGTCGAGGGCTTCTTGGACGTTATTGCGGCCACAAATCCGGAATGGGAGTCCATGTTGAGGAACATGCGACAACAACATCCCATTCATGGCGAGTCATCCGACGACGTACATAACGAGGCGGATGTTTCGAGGAGGAGTGATGAATTCTACCGGGCGATGAACGACCCTTAGTTTTTTTTTTGTTGTTGTATTATATAAATTCAAAACTTATTTATTTATAAAATATTTTCATATGAATTTATTTTTATTTTGAATTTTAATTTATTATTAAATTAAATAATTTTAATTATTTTTTAATTATATTTTAAAATTCTGTAAAATAATAAAAATGAAGTAAATTCGTAGCTAAAGTACGACCTCTTTACGTGGAAATCTTACGAGGAAATGTCGAGAAACTGTTTACGAGTATTTTACGAGGAATTATTTACGAGGAAATAACGAGGAAATGTTTACGACTATTTTACGAGGAACTCATTTCGTGGTTGTTACGTGTATTTTGCGAGGAAAATCTTTCAAGGTATTTACGTGTAGATTACGAGGAACTGTTTTCGAGTTATTTACGAGGAATAGTAGCGACGTCCTTACGAGGAATTGTAGCGACGTCTTTACGACGAATCGTTCTACTTTGTCTTTACGACGAAATATATTCCTCGCTAAGTTACGACGAATTAGCGAGGAAATATGTGTTACGACGGACGTGTAACGAGCAAACGCGTTTCCTCACTAATTCGTCGTAAAGCCTCTTTTACGACGAAATAACGAGGAAAACCGCCCTCGTTAAGATTATGTTTTCTTGTAGTGACCATTCCTCTTGTTTGCGTCTTGACACCAAAACGGAGAAACCATGAAATGTTCTTTCAGAAAGTCCGATGCTTTGCTCACTAACTCTAGGTCTATCTCACTAGACAACACCAATCTCTCCCCTTTTTGCAAGGAAACGTCTCAGCCGTGGGAGCTGGAGTTTCTGCGGCGGCTACAGCAGCTTTGACAGCTGTGATGAGCAGCCCGGCTATGGCTTTGGTGGACGACAGGATGTCAACTGAGGGAACCGGCTTGCCCTTTGGACTTAGCAACAACCTCTTGGGATGGATTCTTTTGGGAGTGTTTGGTTTGATCTGGACTTTCTACTTTACCTACACTTCTTCTCTGGACGAGGATGAAGAATCTGGTCTTTCACTCTAAACATGAACTGTATATGTTCTTCATCAGTGTCATCGCTCTCCTTTTCCATTTTCGTGTGAGGACATGAACCAAACAGTGTTATTCTGGTTACTTGTAATTTAAGCAAACACCAAAAAAAAACTATTTTTCATGTGTACATGTTTTTACAATCTGTAGAATCAAAACACCTAATACATTTAAGAAACTTAATTTTTGTTTATTATAATAAAACCTGCAAGAAAATAAAAATATTATAGTAGTTTAAATTCTCTAAATAAATATTAGAAAAACTCATGTATATTATTGAAAAAAGATAAAACAAGATGATCACTACGAGAAAACAGCGACATACTGAGAGAAAAAATCGTCGGTATGTCGTCGGAATAACGTTATTCCGACGACATACCGACGAAACAAGTTCTCGGAAATAACTCCTCGGAAATTCATTTTTCCTCGGAAATCCCTCGGAATTTTCCGACGGAATTCCGAGGAAACAAATTTCCGAGGAAATTCCGAGGACCACATGTTCGTCGGAAAGCTCCTCGGAATATACCGAGAGAGAGCTTCCTCGGGATATTTCGATGGATTTTCCGATGGTCCAATCCTCGGAAGTTCCGACGAAATGTTCCTCGGAATTTTCATCGGAAGATTCCGAGGGACATGTCCCTCGGAAAATTCCGAGGATCGGTGTCCCTCGGAATATTCCGAGGAACGGTGTCCCTCGGAATATTCCGACGGACCCCTTTCCTCGGAATTTAAAAAAAATTAATTTTTTTTTTCAAAAATAAAATTTTTGAAATTTAAATTCGAAAATATAAAATTTAAATTTAAATTTAAATCATTAAAATTAAAATTAAAATTAAAATTTAAATTTAGATTCGAAAATATTCAAAGTTTCACAAATAAAAATAAAACATTCCGAGTTTTTGGAAAAAAAAAAAACTACGGGTCTGACACGTCTGGGAACACCTCGTTCGGCTACATCCTCTGCATCATCTCCATCATTTGCTGGTTCAGCCTCCTCTGTGCCTCATAGCCCGCTTGTTGAGCCGCCATCTGGGTCTCCAACAAAGATATGCGATCATCCTTGTCCTTCAACTGAGCCGTAAGTACTTCTGGATCAACAAAAGGCGGTGGTGCAGAAGAAGGAGGAACCGACCGGGTGCGACGACCCAAACCGACCAAACGTCCCTTCTTTTTTGAAACCGACTGAAATAAAAAATAGCCAAATTTACAAATTTAAATCAAGAAATAAATGAATTGAACTTTTAAAAAAAAGAACTTACGGATTCAACGATTTCGTTGATTCGAAACCGGGACAAGTTGGTCGAAGCCGTCGAAGCGTCATCCTCGGTTTGAAGCTGAGACACTTCGTCTTGCACCAGAGTTTGGACCAGGCTGACCACTTCCCTCACAATCAGTAGAAAATTTATATTAAAGATTAAAAATATAAGTAAAAAATTAGAATACTTACCGCAAACTGACGAAACCACAGATGCTGCTTGTCGGTAGGGAAGTGAGTGAAAGTCGGATGTCCCTTGTCGAGGGCCGAGTACATCATACGGTTGATCCATGCGCTGATCCCGTTCTCGGATCGGTTGAACCTAATAAAAAGAACAAATGCTTAATAATGAATCAAATTTTAAGGAAAAAAATATGTTTAATTACCATGTTTGACCCCGTCCATGTGGATACGGAGTGAGATAGGGAAGATGGTCACGACCAGGCTGTCGAACCAACTCCGCAAAACTCATCACGCCCGGAGGACCCGGAGGAGCAGGAGCGGCTGCAGCAGCGGGAGCGAGAGGAGCAGGAGCGGGTGCAGCAGAGGGAGATGTATGGTAGGAGCTGTGGGGCGAAGGGGAATCCTGAAAATGGCTGGAATCCCGAGACTGGCTCCCCGTACCACCACGACCACGACGCTGTCGAGGCCGGGTCTGATCATCATGAGACCTGTAAATTAAAAAAAAAATATATTTAATAAATATAGAAATATATAAATTAATTTTTTTTCTTAAAAAAAAAATCCCAAATAATAGTTTTTATTCACAAAAAAAGTTTTATAGATATTAAAAATGTTTAATAAATATAGAAATTTATATAATATAAATATATATATATAAATTTTTTTTTAAAAAACAAAATCCCAAATAATAGTTTTTAATCCCAAAAAAGTTTTATAGATATTAAAATTGTTTAACAAATATATAAATTTATATAATATAAATATATGTATATTTAAAAAAAAATCCCAAATAATAGTTTTTAATCATAAAAAAAGTTTTACAGATTTTAAAAATGTTTAATAAATATAGAAATTTAAATAATATAAATATATATATAAATTTTTTTTAAAAAAAAAATCCCAAATAATAGTTTTTAATCACAAAAAAAGTTTTATAGATATTAAAAATGTTTAATAAATATAGAAATTTATAAAATATATATATATATATATATGGTTTTTTAAATCCCAAATAATAGTTTTTAATCACAAAAAAGTTTTATAGATATTAAAAATGTTTTGTAAAATCCAAAAAATCGAATTTATATTCAAAAAACGTTTTGTAAAATCCAAAAAATCGAATTTATATACAAAAATTGTTTTGTAAAATTCGAAAATCGAATTTATACACAAAAACCGAATTTATATACAAAAATCGATTATATAAATACAAAAAAATAAAAAAATTATAAAAAAATTCTAAATCAATACAACAAAATAAATTATTCAACCAAATCACAATTCTAAACCTATTATACAACCAAATCACAATCCTAACCAATCACCCTAACAAAAATCTATCAAATCTACACAAAAACCTAACAAATAAAATCTAAGAGAGTGGGATAGCGTCCTTACATGATTTGTGTAAGAGATGGGGGAGATCGCCGGAGATATCGTCGGACAGAAGGTGGAGATCGCCGGAGAGGAGAGAGGAGCCGCGTAGAGGAAGAAGAGAGAAATGGGGAAGAAGAAGCGGCTCGGGGTTATAAAACCTAGGGTCCGACGAATAGTATCCGTCGGAATTCTAATTTCAATTTTCGCGAAATATTTGCCCGGTTAAATGAAAATATTCCGAGGAAATTCCGACGGATACTAAAATATCCGTCGGAATATTCCGAGGAAATACCGAGGAAATGGTGTTTGGGGTTTCAAAACATCAATTTTTTTTTGCCGTATTTCATTTCTTATACAATTGTAATGCATACCATTGAGGATTCTTTGTATAGATGATCATAAACCATGAAATAACAAATTTCAAAACTAATTGAAAGTATTCCCTTTACCGTTCATTAAAGTGTATAAGTGTTTCTCTTATGTTGTGGGGATTTCGTTCATACAATCGGAAAAGTGTTTATTATAGGGTAAGGAACAAATTTTTGACTTCATAATCAGTCTAAGACACTTAAGAAGGGTTATACAAGTGTTATTCAAACCGCAAAACGTTGTTTTAGGTTTAAAAACCCTATTTCTTCGGAATTTCCTCGGAAAATTCCGAGGGAATCCCGAGGAAAACCTTATCTTCCTCGGAATTCCGTCGAAATATTCTGAGGAAATACCGAGAAACTAGTGTTTGGGGTTTCAAAACATCAATTTTTTTTGCCGTATTTCATTTCTTATACAATTGTAATGCATACCATTGAAGATTCTTTGTATAGATGATCATAAACCATGAAATAACAAATTTCAAAACGAATTGAAAGTATTCCCTTTACCGTTTATTAAAGTGTATAAGTGTAGGTCTCCAACAGCATCTACCGGAAAACGCTCGTGTCCATCGACGTCTGGCGTCCTTTCTGCACCAAAATCTCTTAGTTGTGTCTTCAAATCTTTCCCACTAATTTCCGGAGGTGGACTGTCAAACACCCTCTTGTTCTTCGTATACAAATTCCTACTCCTACGATATGGATGATCAGGTGGTAGGAATCTCCTGTGACAGTCAAACCAACACGTTTTCCTTCCGTGTTTTAGTTGGAAAGCATCAGTGTTATCTTCACAATATGGACATTATAGCCTTCCATGCGTTGTCCATCCAGACAACATACCATATGCTGGAAAATCACTTATTGTCCACAATAGTACTGCCCGCATTTGAAAGTTTTCTTTACACGAAACATCGTATGTTTCAGCACCTTGAGCCCATAGTTGTTGCAACACATCAAGTGATCTCTTAGGATGCTCTGGTCCGGGAACGAGAATCGAGAGAAACAAAAACTCTCGTCGCAAGCACAAGTTTGGGGGTAGGTTGTATGGTGTAAGAATGATTGGCCATAGAGAATACTGTCTTCCACACTTGCCAAACGGGCTTAAACCATCAGTACATAATCCAAGGTAGACATTTCTTCTCTTATACGCAAAGTCGGGATACTTTGATTGGAAATGCTTCCACGCTTTTGCATCTGAAGGATGTCTGATCTCACCATCTGTTGAGTGCTACGCATGTCATCTCATTGGTTGCGCTGTGCGTTCAGACAGATACAACCTCTGCAACCTTTCCGTCAAAGGCAAATACCACATCCTTTTATATGGCACTGGAACTCTTCCACTCGTATCTTTATAACGAGGCTTTCCACAAAATTTGCATGTAACCCGCTGTTCATCCGCCCTCCAATAAATCATGCAGTTGTCCCTGCATACATCTATTACCTGATACGATAAACCAAGACCAGCTACGAGTTTCTGAACCTCGTAGTATGAACCAGGAGCTACATTATCCTCAGGTAGAATACCTTTTACAAAATCAGCAATCGCATCCACACAGTCTTCAGCCAAATTATAATCTGTTTTAATGACCATCAATCTTGTAGCAGATGATAAAGCTGAATGACCATCTCTGCAACCTTCGTACAATGGTTGCTTTCCAGCATCCAACATATCATAAAATCTCCTACCTTGTGCATTGGGTAAATCTTCCCCTCTAAAATGATCATTTACCATCTGCTCAGTACCTACACCATAATCTACGCCCGTTCTAATTGGTTCTTCTAATCTAACCGCTGGCTGAGGTTCGCTAGTACTACCATGTTCATAATCAGTTTCCCCATGATGATACCAAATTTTGTAACTTCGTGTAAACCCACTCAAATATAGATGAGGCCAAACATCTCACTCATTAATAACCTTTCTATTTTTACAATTAGAGCAAGGAGATCTTAACATACCTGTTTTTGCTTCCGGTTGTCGGTGAACTAACCCCATGAATTCGGTTATACCTCGTTGGTATTCTTCCGTAAGCAATCTCGTGTTCGGATCCAAATGAGGTCGATCGATCCAAGAACGAAAATAATTTGAAGAAGACATGTTTTTTATGAATCAAATTCGTGTGTAAAGAGAGTAAGAGGGAGGATGAAGATATGGAGTGAATGAAGAGGAAGAGGGGTGCTTGTATTTATAGTTGAAATCCTGCCGACAGACAGAGGAAATTCCGACGGAAACGGCTAGTTCGTCGGAATTTCTTCGGAATTTTTAAAATCGTCCAACGGCTCTCTAACGGCTATAATATATCCTCGGAATTCCTCGGTTTTTTCCGAGGAATACATTTTTCCTCGGTATTCCATAAGAATATCACTACAAGAAAACAACGGCATACTGAGGGAAAAAAACGTCGGTATGTCGTCGGAATAACGCTATTCCGACGACATACCGACGACAAAAGTCCTCGGAAATAACTCCTCGGAAATTCATTTTTCTTCGGAAATCTCTCGGAAATTTCCTACGGAATTCCGAGGAACTGAATTTCCGAGGAAACTCCGAGGACCACTAGATCGTCGGAAAGTTCCTCGGAATATACCAAGGGAGGAATTCCTCGGTATATTCCGAGGAAATTTCCGATGGTCCAATCCTCGGAAGTTCCGACGAAATATTCCTCGGAATTTGCATCGGGAATTTCCGAGGAACGTGGCCCTCGGAAATTTCCGAGGAACGTAGCCCCTCGGCAAATTCCGAGGAACATTCCCTCGGATTTTTTTTAAAATTCCGACGACTTATTCCGAGGAAAAGGTCCTCGGAAAATTCCGAGGAACATTCCCTCGGATATTTTTTTTTAAAATTCCGACGACTTATACCGAGGAAGAGGTCGTAAGAAATTTCCGAGGGTGCTTTTCCTCGAAATTTCGAAAAAATTAATTTTTTAAAAAAATTAAAATTTGTGAAATTTAAATTCGAAAATATAAAATTAAAATTAAAACTGAAAACATATTAGATAATTCAAAGTTCTAAAAATAAAAATAAAACATTCCGAGTTTTTGGTTAAAAAAAAAAAAAACTAAGGTTCTTGAATGTTCGGGAACACCTCGTTCGGGTACATCCTCTTCATCATCTCCATCATCTGCTCGTTCAGCCTCTTCTGTGTCTCATAGCCCGCCTGTTGAGCTGCCATCTGGGTCTCCAACGCAGATATCCGATCATCCTTGTTCTTCAGCTGAGCCGTAAGAACTTCTGGATCAACATATGGCGGTGGTGCAGAAGAAGGAGCAGCCGACCGGGAGCGATGACCCAAACCGACCAAACGTCCCTTCTTCTTTGGAACCGACTGAAATATAAATAGCCAAATTTAAATAATATAAATTGATGATAAAATAAAAATCAAGAAATAAATAAATTGAACTTTAAAAAAAAGAACTTACCGATTCAACGATTTCGTTGATTCTAAACCGGGACAAGTTGGTCGAAGCCGTCGAAGCGTCATCCTCGGTTTGAAGCTGAGACACTTCGTCTACCACCTGAGTTTGGACCAGGTCGACCACGTCCCTCACAAGACCGTCATCAATCTGGCCGGTCTTCTTGTTGGTATACGCCCTCTTCATTAGGGCGAGATCATCAACCGGTTCGCCATCATTTTCTTCCGCTTTGAAAAAAAAAAAAAATTAAAGAAACATTAGAAATTAGAAGAAATGCACAATAAATTAAAATTCTGAAACTCAAATAATTAAAGAAAAAATGGTTGAACTTACCATGCGATCTCCCAAAGTGGCAATAGATTGAGCACCCAAGTTATGCTCGTAGATGCCCTTCCCTTTACGGTCGCTCTTGCGGTTGGTGGAGTTGGTGGAAGAAGTTTCTTTCGTCTCTTCCTTATCCCAATGCGCACACAACTCCTTCCAGACCGTGTCGTTCATCGACTTTGGGACCTTTTAATAAAAAAAAAGAAAATAGTTTAATAAATTAAAAAATAGTTTAATAAATTAAATTGAACCTTATTGATTTTCCACTTCTTCTTCCACTCGTGTATCTGCTTCCCATAGTTGTCCATAACTTTATGGACGAAGTGGTGATAGATAAAGAGCGTCTCATCGGAATTCCAGTTGAACTCTTGCTGAAAAAAACACAATTAGTAGAAAATTTATACTAAAGATTAAAAATATAAGTAAAAAATTAGAATACTTACCGCAAACTGACGAAACCACAGATGCTGCTTGTCGGTAGGGAAGTGAGTGAAAGTCGAATGTCCCCTGTCAAGGGCCGAGTATATCATACGGTTGATCCATGCGCTGATCCCGTTCCCGGATCGGTTGAACCTAATAAAAAGAACAAACGGTTAATAATGAATCCAAATTTAATGAAAAAAATATGTTTAATTACCATGTTTGACCCCGTCCATGTGGATACGGAGTGAGATAGGGAAAATGGGCACGATCGGGCTGTTGAACCAACTCCGCAACACTCATCACTCCCGGAGGACCCGGAGGAGCAGGAGCGGATGCAGCAGCGGGAGCGAGAAAAGCAGGAGCGGCTGCAGCAGAGGGAGATGTATGGTAGGAGCTGTGGGGCGAAGGGGAATCCTGAAAATGGCTGGAATCCCGAGACTGGCTCCCCGTACCACCACGACCACGACGCTGTCTAGGCCGGGTCTGATCATCATGAGACCTGTAAATTAAAAAAAATATATTTAATAAATATAGAAATATATAAATTAATTTTTTTTTTATAAAAAACTCCCAAATAATAGTTTTTAATCACAAAGAAAGATTTATAGATATTAAAAATGTTTAATAAATATATAAAAATAGTTCTAATAACCAAAAAATAGTTTTAATAAATAAAAAATAGTTTAATAATTACAAAAAATAGTTTTAATAATATTAAAAATGTTTAATAAATATAGAAATTTATATAATATATATATATATATATATATATATATATATATATTTTTTTTTATTTAAAAATCCCAAATAATAGTTTTTAATCACAAAAAAAGTTTTATAGATATTAAAAATGTTTGATAAATATATAAAAATAGTTCTAATAAACAAAAAATAGTTTTAATAAATAAAAAATAGTTTAATAATTACAAAAAATAGTTTTAATAATATTAAAAATGTTTAATAAATATAGAAATTTATATAATATATATAAATATATATATTTTTTTTTTAAAAATAAAATCCCAAATAATAGTTTTTAATCACAAAAAAAGTTTAATAGATATTAAAAATGTTTAATAAATATATAAAAATAGTTCTAATAAACAAAAAATAGTTTTAATAAATAAAAAATAGTTTAATAATTACAAAAAATAGTTTTAATAATATATATATATATATATATTTTTTTTTTAAATCCCAAATAATAGTTTTTAATCACAAAAAAAGTTTTATAGATATTAAAAATGTTTTGTAATATCCAAAAAATCGAATATATATACAAAAAACATTTTGTAAAATCCAAAAAATTGAATTTATATACAAAAATCGTTTTGTAAAATACAAAAATCGATTTTACATACAAAAATCAATTTTATAAATACAAAAAAATAAAAAAATTATTAAAAAATTCTAAATCAATTCAACAAAACAAATTATTCAACCAAATCACAATTCTAAACGTATTATACAACCAAATCACAACCCTAACCAATCACCCTAACAAAAATCTATCAAAACTACACAAAAACCTAACAAATAGAACCTAAGAGAGTGGGATAGGGTCCTTACATGATTTGTGTAAGAGAAGGGGGAGATCGTCGGAGATATCGTCGGATTTCAGTGGGAAATCGCCGGAGGAGTCGGGCAGAGGAAGAAGAGAGAAATGGGGAAGAAGAAGCGGCTCGTGGTTATAAAACCTAGGGTCCGACGGATACTATCCGTCGGAATTCCGTCGGAATTCTAATTTCAATTTTCGCGAAACATTTGTCCAGTTAAATGAAAATATTCTGAGGAAATTCCGACGGATAGTAAAATATCCGTCGGAATTCCGTCGGAATATTCCGAGGAAATACCGAGGAACTAGTGTTTGGGGTTTCAAAACATCAATTTTTTTTGCCGTATTTCATTTCTTATACAATTGTAATGCATACCATTGAGGATTCTTTGTATAGATGAGCATAAACCATGAAATAACAAATTTCAAAACGAATTGAAAGTATTCCCTTTACCGTTCATTAAAGTGTATAAGTGTTTCTTTTATGTTGTGGGGATTTCGTTCATACAATCGGAAAAGTGTTTATTATAGGGGGAAGAACAAATTTTTGACTTCATAATCAGTCTAAGACACTTAATAAGGGTTATATAAGTGTTATTCAAACCGCAAAACGTTGTTTTCGGTTTAAAACCCCTATTTCCTCGGAATATTCCGAGGGAATTCCGAGGAAACCCTTATCTTCCTCGGAATTCCGTCGGAATATTCCGAGGAACTAGTGTTTGGGGTTTCAAAGCATCAATTTTTTTTGCCGTATTTCATTTCTTATACAATTGTAATGCATACCATTGATGATTCTTTGTATAGATGAGCATAAACCATGAAATAACAAAATTTCAAAACGAATTGTAAGTATTCCCTTTACCGTTCATTAAAGTGTATAAGTGTTTCTCTTATGTTGTGGGGATTTCGTTCATACAATCGGAAAAGTGTTTATTATAGGGTGAGAAACAAATTTTTGACTACATAATAAGTCTAAGACACTTAATAAGAGTTATATAAGTGTTATTCAAACCGCAAAACGTTGTTTTCGATTTAAAACCCCTATTTCCTCGGAATTTCCTCGGGAATTCCGAGGAAACCCTTATCTTCCTCGGAATTCCGTCGGAATATTCCGAGGAAATACCGAGGAACTAGTGTTTGGGGTTTCAAAACATCAATTTTTTTTTGCCGTATTTCATTTCTTATACAATTGTAATGCATACCATTGATGATTCTTTGTATAGATGAGCATAAACCATGAAATAAGAAATTTCAAAACGAATTGAAAGTATTCCCTTTACCGTTCATTAAAGTGTATAAGTGTTTCTCTTATGTTGTGGGGATTTCGTTCATACAATCGGAAAAGTGTTTATTATAGGGTAAGAAACAAAATTTTGACTACATAATAAGTCTAAGACACTTAATAAGGGTTATATAAGTGTTATTCAAACCGAAAAATGTTGTTTTGGATTTAAAAACCTTGTTTCCTCGGAATTTCCTCAGAATATTCCGTGGGAATTCCGAGGAAACCCTTATCTTCCTCGGAATTCCGTCGGAATATTTCGAGAAAATACCTAGGAACTAGTGTTTGGGGTTTCAAAACATCAATTTTTTTTGCCGTATTTCATTTCTTATACAATTGTAATGCATACCATTGATGATTCTTTGTATTGATGAGCATAAACCATGAAATAACAAATTTCAAAACGAATTGAAAGTATTCCCTTTACCGTTCATTAAAGTGTATAAGTGTTTCTTTTATGTTGTGGGGATTTCGTTCATACAATCGGAAAAGTGTTTATTATAGGGGGAAGAACAAATTTTTGACTTCATAATCAGTCTAAGACACTTAATAAGGGTTATATAAGTGTTATTCAAACCGCAAAACGTTGTTTTCGGTTTAAAACCCCTATTTCCTCGGAATATTCCGAGGGAATTCCGAGGAAACCCTTATCTTCCTCGGAATTCCGTCGGAATATTCCGAGGAAATACCGAGGAACTAGTGTTTGGGGTTTCAAAACATCAATTTTTTTTGCCGTATTTCATTTCTTATACAATTGTAATGCATACCATTGATGATTCTTTGTATAGATGAGCATAAACCATGAAATAACAAAATTTCAAAACGAATTGTAAGTATTCCCTTTACCGTTCATTAAAGTGTATAAGTGTTTCTCTTATGTTGTGGGGATTTCGTTCATACAATCGGAAAAGTGTTTATTATAGGGTGAGAAACAAATTTTTGACTACATAATAAGTCTAAGACACTTAATAAGAGTTATATAAGTGTTATTCAAACCGCAAAACGTTGTTTTCGATTTAAAACCCCTATTTCCTCGGAATTTCCTCGGGAATTCCGAGGAAACCCTTATCTTCCTCAGAATTCCGTCGGAATATTCCGAGGAAATACCGAGGAACTAGTGTTTGGGGTTTCAAAACATCAATTTTTTTTTGCCGTATTTCATTTCTTATACAATTGTAATGCATACCATTGATGATTCTTTGTATAGATGAGCATAAACCATGAAATAAGAAATTTCAAAACGAATTGAAAGTATTCCCTTTACCGTTCATTAAAGTGTATAAGTGTTTCTCTTATGTTGTGGGGATTTCGTTCATACAATCGGAAAAGTGTTTATTATAGGGTAAGAAACAAAATTTTGACTACATAATAAGTCTAAGACACTTAATAAGAGTTATAAAAGTGTTATTCAAACCGGAAAATGTTGTTTTCGATTTAAAAACCATGTTTCCTCGGAATTTCCTCAGAATATTCCGAGGGAATTCCGAGGAAACCCTTATCTTCCTCGGAATTCCGTCGGAATATTTCGAGAAAATACCGAGGAACTAGTGTTTGGGGTTTCAAAACATCAATTTTTTTTGCCGTATTTCATTTCTTATACAATTGTAATGCATACCATTGATGATTCTTTGTATAGATGAGCATAAACCATGAAATAACAAATTTCAAAACGAATTGAAAGTATTCCCTTTACCGTTCATTAAAGTGTATAAGTGTTTCTCTTATGTTGTGGGGATTTCGTTCATACAATCGGAAAAGTGTTTATTATAGGGTAAGAAACCAAATTTTGACTACATAATAAGTCTAAGACACTTAATAAGGGTTATATAAGTGTTATTCCAACCGAAAAACGTTGTTTTCGATTTAAAAACCTTGTTTCCTCGGAATTTCCTCAGAATATTCCGAGGGAATTCCGAGGGAATTCCGAGGAAACCCTTATCTTCCTCGGAATTCCGTCGGAATATTCCGAGGAAATACCGAGGAACTAGTGTTTGGGGTTTCAAAACATCAATTTTTTTTGCCGTATTTCATTTCTTATACAATTGTAATGCATACCATTGATGATTCTTTGTATAGATGAGCATAAACCATGAAATAACAAATTTCAAAACGAATTGAAAGTATTCCCTTTACCGTTCATTAAAGTGTATAAGTGTTTCTCTTATGTTGTGGGGATTTCGATCATACAATCGGAAAAGTGTTTATTATAGGGTAAGAAACAAATTTTCGACTACATAATAAGTCTAAGACACTTAATAAGGGTTATATAAGTGTTATTCAAACCGAAAAACGTTGTTTTCGATTTAAAAACCTTGTTTCCTCGGAATTTCCTCAGAATATTCCGAGGGAATTCTGAGGAAACCCTTATCTTCCTCGGAATTCCGTCGGAATATTCCTAGGAAATACCGAGGAACTAGTGTTTGGGGTTTCAAAACATCAATTTTTTTTGCCGTATTTCATTTCTTATACAATTGTAATGCATACCATTGATGATTCTTTGTATAGATGAGCATAAACCTTGAAATAACAAATTTCAAAACGAATTGAAAGTATTCCCTTTACCGTTCATTAAAGTGTATAAGTGTTTCTCTTATGTTGTGGGAATTTCGTTCATACAATCGGAAAAGTGTTTATTATAGGGTAAGAAACAAATTTTCGACTACATAATAAGTCTAAGACACTTAATAAGGGTTATATAAGTGTTATTCAAACCGAAAAACATTGTTTTCGATTTAAAAACCTTGTTTCCTCGGAATTTCCTCAGAATATTCCGAGGGAATTCCGAGGAAACCCTTATCTTCCTCGGAATTCCGTCGGAATATTCCGAGGAAATACCGAGGAACTAGTGTTTGGGGTTTCAAAACATCAATTTTTTTTGCCGTATTTCATTTCTTATACAATTGTAATGCATACCATTGATGATTCTTTGTATTGATGAGCATAAACCATGAAATAACAAATTTCAAAACGAATTGAAAGTATTCTGTAAGACCCGATCCTGGATTCCTCAATCCAACCAGACCGCGGCCTCACTAAATAATGCAACCAGTTTCATTTACATATTCAAGATCCAGTGTTAAATAATTCTAAGTCTTTTCAGAGTTTTGAGATTCCAACATTCTACTAAGGCAAATAGATATTTCATAGATAAAAACCAAGGTTCATACATCATTCATCATCCTAATAAATAGATCACACACTAGAATCGCATAAGTTCACAAGTTGCACAATAGGCTACAGTAATTATACAATTTTCCGAATCAACCCATTCACCACACATCTTCCCATGGCCGCGGTCCTCATGGTGCTTTTCCCTTACCACGGTCCATTTCTGGTCCTGGATTCAACACAGACAGACATACAATCACAAGGTTAGATTACAAAACAAGAATCAATTCACATTGCATGGTCGGATTCAATCTAGACAAGAACAATCATCAAAAATGTCAAATCTGACCCCTTTAAAAAGAGATCCAAATACCAAATAAAATCCATGATAATTCATGACAATTCATAAGAAAAATATTCCCATAATCAAATTCAAAAGAACCGGCTCAGATCATAGAGATCTCGGCCATGATCAGCCCACACAAGAACAAGGGACTTTCATGGAAATTCGATCAGGCCAAGGCCTTAAGATCAATAGATCCTTCCCTGTAACATCATAAAACAATCCCTAAACAATATACATAAAGAAAACAGAGCAGAAGAAGTCAGAGTAAGGAGTAACCAAGCGATCCAAACCGGCCAGACTCACACGGTTATCACCCGCGGCCTTGTCCGGTTACTCTTGGCCACACCTCTCATCTTAGGGGTTCGATCTCCAGGGGTGACTTCCTTCTCTTTCTCCTTTGCCTTCTCCTTGTCTTTCTGTCTCAAATCCATCCTCTTGATCACACGCCAAGCCCACCAGGAACACTCAAGAACAATCTCTTGGATCAGATCGGCCAATCCAAGGTTTGTGTCTCTCTTTCTCTCCTGAGTTTTTCCCTGTGTTTCTCTCTGTCTCCAGATGAAATAAATCGACCAGAATGGCAGGAAAAAGAGAGAGGGACCGAGTTTAAACTGCCCCCAACCGCCTGGGGTGGCAGTTACCAAGGATCAGATTCCTTCTTCCCAAAACCGCCCCATAACCGCCCCTTGGCGGTTTCTCCCCCTTTCTTCCTTTGAAAATTCGGTCACTGAGCCTCAGCTCACACTCCGGGAACTTGTCCACTCCCTGTCGCAAGTCAAAGACCAATTTGGTCGAACCGTCCCGTACCCGGACCATCGGCTCGCCCAATAACCGTCCCCGACTCGCCCACACTGATCCGAACCAAAATGCACCGTCCACCGGATTGAGCTGACCTCCAGCTGTTCCCAGCTGAGTGAGCTAGTTTACCAGCTCCCGTGAGCTGAATAGATCTTAGTGAACTGGTTACCAGCTGAACCGAGCTGATTGAACTCAAACCCACACTCGTCCAGCTGCCTAAACACTCACTTAACTCCTTTAACCTTGTTTCCATCCTATCCTGGTTAAGTCTCAGCTGACTGATGCCCTTAACCTTCCTTTAGGGCCATGATACGCTTGTCTCAAGGTCCAATGACCTGACTGGTGCGTCTCCCCGCAACATGGCCCGTCCAGCCGATCCTATCTAGGATCGGGGACATGACAAGTCTCCCCCACTAACTTGGGATTCGTCCTCGAATCCATGTTAAGTGTTTCCTCAGGAAGAAATTGTCTGTACCAGTCCGGATACATAGCTTTCATTTTTGCTTCTGTTTCCCAAGTGATGAGGTCTTTACCATTGTAATCCCACACCACTTTGATCATGGGAACTGTCTTCTTCCTCATAGCTTTCTCTGACCGATCCACAATCCGAACCGGCAAGGTTTCCAAGGTCAGGTCCTTTCCAAGGTCAGCAGGAATCTCGGGCAAGACAATGTCTTGTTCAGACAAACATTTCCGGAGTTGGGATACATGGAACACATTGTGGTATGCATCCATTGCTGATGGCAAGTCCAACTTGTATGCCACTGCACCCATCTTTCCATGATTTTGAATGGACCCAAGTACCTAGGATCCAGTTTCTTTCGTCCAGAAACCCTGGTCCTACCCTTAAAGGTAATCATCTTGAGATACACCAGGTCATTGACCTCAAACTCAAGATGTTTCCTACGCTTGTCTGCATAGCTCTTTTGGCGGTCCTGCGCCTCTTTCATCTTCTCTTTGACCATCCTGATCTTTTCAGTGGTCTGTTCTACAATTTCAGGACCCAACATGCTACGCTCCCCCACTTGGGTCCAGCATAGGGGTGTCCTGCACGGCCTACCATACAAGGCCTCATACGGCGACATGCCAATGCTTGTATGGAAGCTGTTATTATAAGCAAACTCCACTAAGGGTAAGTGTTTTTCCCAAGACTCTCCCCAGTCTAACACACACGCCCTTAGCATATCCTCCAAGGTTTGGATTGTCCTTTCAGACTGCCCATCCGTTTGAGGATGATATGATGTGCTCATATTCACTCTGGTTCCCAAGGCCTTTTGGAAAGCCTGCCAGAAATAAGATGTAAATCTTGGATCTCTGTCCGAGACAATGCTTGCTGGAACACCATGCAACTTCACTATCTCGTCTAGGTACACTTGCACAATCCTATCGACCCCATCCCCTTTCTTGATCGGCAGGAAATGAGCCGATTTGGTCAGTCGATCAACCACAACCCATACTGCATCTTTCTTATTCCTGGTCGTGGGAAACCCAGTCACAAAATCCATTGTGATGTGATCCCATTTCCATTCTGGTATGGGTAGGTTCTGAAGTAGACCACTGGGAACCTGATGTTCCGCCTTCACCAGTTGACAAGTGGGACACTTAGCCACCCATTCTGCAACATCAGATTTCATCCTCACCCAATGATAGTACCTTTTCAGATCCCTATACATCTTGTTCAGTCCAGGATGAACTGAAAACTTAGACTTATGAGCCTGTCTCATAATCTCTTCTTTGAGTTCCTTATCATTAGGAACACTGACCCTCCCATTGACCAAGATGGTACCATTGTCAGTTGTCTGGTACTCGGTCTTGTCATTGGCGGCTACCTTCTTTAGATTTTCATCCAGCACCTGTGCTTGCCTGATCCTGGTCAGGAGATCGGCCTGGTTCACTGCCTCCAACCCCCATGGCTCATCTGAACCAACCAAGGTGTTGAGGTTCAAGGACCTGATCATCCCTTCCAGTTCATCCGCCTCCCTCTCAGATGACACTTCAGCCCTTCTGCGGCTCAAAGCATCAGCCACTAGGTTAGCTTTCCCAGGATGAGAAGCTATGTCCAGATCATAATCTGCAACAAACTCCATCCATCTCCTCTGCCGTAAGTTTAACTCAGGCTGAGTGAATATATACTTCAAGCTCTTATGGTCTGTGAGTATTTGCACCTTGGCACCATAAAGATATGATCTCCATATCTTTAGTGCAAATACTACTGCAGCCATCTCCAAATCATGGGTAGGGTAGTTACCCTCATGCTTCCTTAGCTGTCTGGAAGCATAGGCTATCACCTTCCCATGTTGTGTCAAAACACAACCAAGACCAGTTATGGATGCATCCGTGTACACCACATATGGCTGATCAGTCTCAGGCAACACCCGGACAGGTGCATTAGTCAACATGTTCTTGAGCGCTGCAAAACTTTTCTCGCACTCCTCAGACCATGCGAACCTCACGTCCTTGCCTGTCAGCTTAGTCATAGGTTGAGCTATGCTCGAGAACCCCTTGACATATTTCCTGTAATAACCAGCCAAGCCCAAGAAGCTTCTAACTTCCGTAGCATTCTTTGGCTGTGGCCATTCCTGAATACATTTGATCTTATCTTGATCCACTGAGACTCCTTTGTCAGACACCACATGTCCAAGGAACCCAATGCTCTTCTGCCAGAAACTACACTTGCTTAGCTTAGCAAAGAGCTTCTGTTCCCTCAGACGGCCCAACACTGCCCTAAGGTGTCTTTCATGGTCCTCTTTTGTCTTGGAATACACGAGTATATCATCAATAAAAATGATCACAAACTCGTCCAAGTATTCCCTGAAGATGCTGTTCATCATCTTCATGAATGCAGCAGGTGCATTGGTCAGTCCGAACGGCATAACCACAAACTCATAGTGGCCATACCTAGTTCGGAATGCTGTCTTCCTCACATCTTCTGGTGCAATGGGAATCTGATGATACCCAGAGGCCAGGTCAATCTTGGAGAACCACTTGGCTCCACGGAGTTGATCCAACAACTCGTCAATCCTGGGTAAAGGGTACTTGTTCTTCACAGTCACCCTGTTCAAACCCCTATAATCAATGCACAACCTAAAGCTACCATCCTTCTTCTTAACAAATAGGACTGGTGCTCCCCAAGGTGATACACTAGGGCGTATGAACCCCTTCTCAAGCAACTCCTCAAGTTGCTTCTTCAGCTCTGCCATCTCAGCTGGTGCCATTCTATATGGACTTTTTGATAATGGGGCCGTTCCAGGTTCCAATTCAATGATGAATGGGTCAGCCCTATCAGGGGGGATGCCCTGTAGTGCCCCAAACACATCCTGAAATTCCCGAACCAACGGTATACCCTCTGGGTCACAGGCCCCTACAACCTCATCGGTGTAAACGGTAGCCAAAAAGGCCTCACAACCGTTTCCAAGCATCCGTTCTACTTGGACTGCTGAAACCACCAAACTACAAGAGGTTGGCTTAATTCCTTGGTACTTAATCGGGGGTCCAAACTCGTTCTCAAGTTGCACCCTTCCCCGGTGACAATCTAGAGTTGCCCGATACTTTCCCAACCAGTCCATGCCCAAGATCACTTCATGATGCTTGAGGGGGACAACAATCAGATCTATAGGCATCGGCCTATCCAAGATCACCACAGGGATGTCCTTAACCAGACCGAGTGAGTTCATAATTTGCCCTCCGGCCGCACTCACTCGTTCAGGACCATCCCATGTTCCATACTGGAACAAACCTTTTCCAATCATACTTGGACTCACAAAACTATGTGTCGCTCCAGTATCAAATAACGTGTGTGTTTCCACACCACCAATACTTAAGGTCCCTACACAAGACCCATCAAAGTATATCTATCCATCCTAGGTTCCATACCATGCAATTCTACTGGAATTGTAAAAGTAGTAATCTAGAATATTACCAGTGATCGCTTGGAAAGGCTGAGTCCCACCCACATCCTTGGATAGTTCATACACACGAGGTGCTGAGGTCTGACCTCGTCCCTGGACTGGCTTGTTAGCCTCTCCACGTCCCTTACCCTGGTTGCCTTGCAACTTTGGGCAATCCCTGCGGTAATGGCCCTTCTGACCGCAGTGGTGACAGGTCCTGGACTCACCCAACGGGCTTGGGCAATCCTTGGCTGAGTGATCCATCTTACCACATCGAGTGCAGGCACCCATGGCCTTCCAGCACTCCCCACCGTGGTAGCGACCACACTTAGGGCACTCTGACCTACCACTTGAGGCTTTACCCTCCTCGGTCGAGTCCCTCTTCCTCTTCTTGTCACCACTCTGCCCCGAAGATACCACCACACTCTTCAGCTTCTGCTTACCCTCCTCGGTGAGGTTGGTCTCCAGCAAGGCCATCCTCTCAACCAACTCAGAAACCGTGTGGAACTTACAAACAGAACAGTAGGTTCGAAGCTCCACCCTTAGGCCTCGGATGAACCTTCGGACCTGAACCTTCTCATCCTCCAGTTCTCTTCCCACATACCTCCTGAGTCGGTTGAACTCTTCTTCATACTCACGAACAGTCCTCCGTCCCTGAGTCAAGTCCAGGAACTTGGACTCCAAACGATCCCACGCCTCAGCAGGAAAGTACTTATGGTTGAACTCAACCTCGAAGTCAGCAAAGTGCTCAATGGTGCCATTGGTACGCTTGTCCAAGGCTAACCACCAATTATGTGCATCCCCCTCCAGGAAATGCACTGCTATGTCCTTTTGGTAATCCTCAGGACATCGTGTGGACTTGAAGTTTCGAACCAACCTGGTCCTCCACTCGTCTGCCTCCATAGGATCAACACTTCCAGCAAAGTGTTTGGTCCCCAACTTGGAGATATGCTCCAGCACCTTCAGGTAGTCCATGCCTTGCAATGGCCTGACCGGTGGATCTATCTCAATCACTTCAGCCACACGGTCAGCACCAACATCAGCCACTCCAGCAGCAACCCGAACCGGGGGATTAGCCTGTCCCACGGACGAGTTCACCAAGGGTGTGAACGCCTGTGTCAAGGAGGCTATCTGAGCTCCCATGATCTGCATAGCCTCCACCAAGCCCCTTATGGTCGGCTCAATGACCTCCTCGGCACCAGTGACCCGAACATTGTTTGCACCAACATTCTGGCCACTCCCAGCACCAACATTGGACGACCCAGTGTCGTCTCCATGGACTTGCTCTTGCTGCTCGTCCACATGAGTTTCATTAACCTCAGTAGGAAGAGTTGGACCCACTGGAAGTCCGGTTACATTGCCCACCTGCTCCACCTGAGCGGGTAGCATTGTGGTTGGAATGGTTCCAGCTGGTGACACTCCGGTCTGTTCAGCACCATCCTGCCCCACTGCTCCAGACGCTCCAGTTGCCTCCTTTCCTTTCCGAGATTTATACTTCCTTGTACCCATGAGTCCAAACGGCCAAGTGTGTGGTGAACCAATAACCCAACAAATCCTAGAATCAAGAAGGCTCTGATACCAACTTGTAAGACCCGATCCTGGATTCCTCAATCCAACCAGACCGCGGCCTCACTAAATAATGCAACCAGTTTCATTTACATATTCAAGATCCAGTGTTAAATAATTCTAAGTCCTTTCAGAGTTTTGAGATTCCAACATTCTACTAAGGCAAATAGATATTTCATAGATAAAAACCAAGGTTCATACATCATTCATCATCCTAATAAATAGATCACACACTAGAATCGCATAAGTTCACAAGTTGCACAATAAGCTACAATAATTATACAATTTTCCGAATCAACCCATTCACCACACATCTTCCCATGGCCGCGGTCCTCATGGTGCTTTTCCCTTACCACGGTCCATTTCTGGTCCTGGATTCAACACAGACAGACATACAATCACAAGGTTAGATTACAAAACAAGAATCAATTCACATTGCATGGTCGGATTCAATCTAGACAAGAACAATCATCAAAAATGTCAAATCTGACCCCTTTAAAAAGAGATCCAAATACCAAATAAAATCCATGATAATTCATGACAATTCATAAGAAAAATATTCCCATAATCAAATTCAAAAGAACCGGCTCAGATCATAGAGATCTCGGCCATGATCAGCCCACACAAGAACAAGGGACTTTCATGGAAATTCGATCAGGCCAAGGCCTTAAGATCAATAGATCCTTCCCTGTAACATCATAAAACAATCCCTAAACAATATACATAAAGAAAACAGAGCAGAAGAAGTCAGAGTAAGGAGTAACCAAGCGATCCAAACCGGCCAGACTCACACGGTTATCACCCGCGGCCTTGTCCGGTTACTCTTGGCCACACCTCTCACCTTAGGGGTTCGATCTCCAGGGGTGACTTCCTTCTCTTTTTTCCTTTGCCTTCTCCTTGTCTTTCTGTCTCAAATCCATCCTCTTGATCACACGCCAAGCCCACCAGGAACACTCAAGAACAATCTCTTGGATCAGATCGGCCAATCCAAGGTTTGTGTCTCTCTTTCTCTCCTGAGTTTTTCCCTGTGTTTCTCTCTGTCTCCAGATGAAATAAATCGACCAGAATGGCAGGAAAAAGAGAGAGGGACCGAGTTTAAACTGCCCCCAACCGCCTGGGGTGGCAGTTACCAAGGATCAGATTCCTTCTTCCCAAAACCACCCCATAACCGCCCCTTGGCGGTTTCTCCCCCTTTCTTCCTTTGAAAATTCGGTCTCTGAGCCTCAGCTCACACTCCGGGAACTTGTCCACTCCCTGTCCCAAGTCAAAGACCAATTTGGTCGAACCGTCCCGTACCCGGACCATCGGCTCGCCCAATAACCGTCCCCGACTCGCCCACACTGATCCGAACCAAAATGCACCGTCCACCGGATTGAGCTGACCTCCAGCTGTTCCCAGCTGAGTGAGCTAGTTTACCAGCTCCCGTGAGCTGAATAGATCTTAGTGAACTGGTTACCAGCTGAACCGAGCTGATTGAACTCAAACCCACACTCGTCCAGCTGCCTAAACACTCACTTAACTCCTTTAACCTTGTTTCCATCCTATCCTGGTTAAGTCTCAGCTGACTGATGCCCTTAACCTTCCTTTAGGGCCATGATACGCTTGTCTCAAGGTCCAATGACCTGACTGGTGCATCTCCCCGCAACATGGCCCGTCCAGCCGATCCTATCTAGGATCGGGGACATGACATATTCCCTTTACCGTTCATTAAAGTGTATAAGTGTTTCTCTTATGTTGTGGGGATTTCGTTCATACAATCGGAAAAGTGTTTATTATAGGGTAAGAAACAAATTTTTGACTACATAATAAGTCTAAGACACTTAATAAGGGTTAAATAAGTGTTATTCAAACCGAAAAACGTTGTTTTCGATTTAAAAACCTTGTTTCCTCGGAATTTCCTCGGAATATTCCTAGGGAATTCCGAGGAAACCCTTATATTCCTCGGAATTCCGTCGGAATATTCCGAGGAAATACCGAGGAACTAGTGTTTGGGGTTTCAAAACATCAATTTTTTTGCCTTATTTCATTTCTTATATAATTGTAATGCATATCATTGATGATTCTTTGTATTGATGAGCATAAACCATGAAATAACAAAATTTCAAAACGAATTGTAAGTATTCACTTTACCGTTCATTAAAGTGTATAAGTGTTTCTCTTATGTTGTGGGGATTTCGTTCATACAATCGGAAAAGTGTTTATTATAGGGTAAGAAACAAATTTTTGACTACATAATAAGTCTAAGACACTTAATAAGGGTTATATAAGTGTTATTCAAACCGAAAAACGTTGTTTTCGATTTAAAAACCTTGTTTCCTTGGAAAAGCCTCGGAATATTCCGAGGAAATTCTGAGGAAAAACAAATTCCTCGGTATTTCTTTAAAAAAAAATGTGATCGATCGATCGAGTATATCAAGTTTTCCTCGGAATTTCCTCGGTATTTCTTTAAAAAAAAAAAAAAATCAATGGTAGTCTGTTTCCGAGTCGTCATCACCAGATGAATCTGAATCTGGATTTTGGTGAAACTCTCCAATCACTGGTTCATCCTCTACGTGAACGACGGCTTCCTCTTCGAAGTCGGTTAAATCGACTACAAGGCCAACTCCAGCTAAATCTTCTGCTGCACTTAAGTTGCCGGATGTGCTTGGTTGTAGTGGGTCTTCCAGCTCAGAACTTTCCTGAACTCGGCCTCTCGGGTTGAGTCTTGTAACAGTAACCCATGGATCATCTCTGTTCCATACCTGGGGGTACTTGATATAACAAACCTGTAACATTTAGAAAATTATTAGTAAAATTATAAATTAATACACATGATGATGAATCATTCTGAATAATTAACATTTAATTACCTGATCGGCCTGAGAAGCAAGAATGAAAGGATCATAATATTGCAGTTTTCGCCTCGAATTTACTGATGTAACACCAAATGCATCTGTTCTCACACCTCGATCTGGAGTGTTGTCGTGCCAATCATAATAGAAAACAATACATCGCAATCCAACCATGCCCAAATACTTGATTTCCAAAATCTCATGTATGTGTCCGTAGTATACATCATCTCCTGATGCAGAACAAACGCCAACATCATAAGTCGTACTCGAACGTCTCCTGTTCTGAGTTGTGAATGCATATCCTCGAGTACAAAATCTCGGATATGACTTCACAACAAAGTTTGGTCCAACGACCATCTCACGTATCCAATCGTCAAATGTTTCACCTCTGGCCAAACCAGCAGACACCTATTAATAGCACATATATATATGTTATATCAATAAATGTGAATTAGTATAAATATGTGATAAAATATATTTTAATTTGTTTAAAGCACTCACATAAGTAAACATCCATCCAGTAAATTCTCTCTGCTTTATTTCTTCTAGTTCGTCCTATGTGGCGTATCTATACTCGAACCGCTTTTCTGCCATGAAAATCCTGTATATGATGACAATAATGTAATTAATTAAGATTTAAATTTCAACTTGTTAAAATAAAAATTTGTAAGCTAATTTATTTACCTCTCATATTGAAGAACGTCTTCGCAGTTGGTGAGCAAATATGTTTGCAAATGACTGCGCTCCTGCTCAGTAAGTCGACGGTCCTTTGGTTTTCCGCTAAGTCGTCCAACGTCTGTGAAAATGTCTGGAACCGTAACATGATATGTTGCCCGTTCGCCTCTATCATCATGCCGAGCAGGTCTTCTGTTTTTGGTCTGAACTTCTGTTGGAAAGTAGTACTCGGCAAAGTTTGAAGTTTCTTGATTGATCATCTGTGCGACTATAGAACCTTCCACCCTACTTAAATTTTTCACCATCTTCTTCAAATGGAACATATACCGCTCATACAGATACATCCATCTATACTGCATAGGACCACCAAGTTCCAATTCTCTTGCCAGGTGAATAACAAGATGCTCCATAACATCAAAAAATGAGGGAGGAAATATCTTCTCAAGGTTGCACTGAATCACGGCTATGTTAGTCTTCAAATTTTCAATACCTTCAAGAGTCACTGATCTCGTGCATAAATCGCGGAAGAAACCACTTATCCTTGCAATTGCTTCATGAACATTTCGTGGTAATAGTTCATTGAAGGCGAACGGAAGAAGGCGCTGCATCATTACATGGCAATCGTGGCTTTTCAAGCCAGTAAACTTTCCTTCCTTTCTGTCGATACAGTTACGCAAATTTGATGCGTAACCGTCTGGAAATTCCACATCGTTTGAAATCCAATCAAAGAACGCATCTTTTCCCGCTGCATCAAGTCGGTATATGGGAAAAGGAGCCATACCATTCTCATCAACATGAAGTTCTGAACGAGCACATATATCGACTAAATCAAGTCTTGACTTCAAATTATCCTTTGTTTTACGTTGAACATTAAGGATCGTGTTCATGAGATTGTCAAAAAAGTTCATCTCAATATGCATGACATCTAAATTATTCCTTAGCAGATGATCCTCCCAGTATGGCAGATCCCAGAAAATACTTTTTTTTGTGCCAGTTATGTAGTTCTCCAACAGCATCTACCGGAAAACGCTCATGTCCACCGACGTCTGGCGTCCTTTCTGCACCAAAATCTCTTAGTTGTATCTTCAAATCTTTCCCACAAATTTCCGGAGGTGGACTGTCAAACACCCTCTTGTTCTTCGTAAACAAATTCATACTCCTACGATATGGATGATCAGGTGGTAGGAATCTCCTGTGACAGTCAAACCAACACGTTTTCCTTCCGTGTTTTAGTTGGAAAGCATCAGTGTTATCTTGACAATATGGACATGATAGTCTTCCATGCGTTGTCCATCCAGACAACATACCATATGCTGGAAAATCACTTATTGTCCACATTAGTACTGCCCGCATTTGAAAGTTTTCTTTACATGAAACATCGTATGTTTCAGCACCTTGAGCCCATAGTTGTTGCAACTCATATATTAGTGGCTGAAGAAACACATCAAGTGATCTCTTAGGATGCTCTGGTCCGGGAACGAGAATCGAGAGAAACAAAATCCAAGGTAGGTTGTATGGTGTAAGAATGACGGGCCATAGAGAATACTGTCTTCCACTCTTGCCAAACGGACTGAAACCATTAGTACATAATCCAAGGTAGACATTTCTTCTCTCATACGCAAAGTCGGGATACTTTGATTGGAAATGCTTCCACGCTTTTGCATCTGAAGGATGTCTGATCTCACCATCTGTTGAGTGCTCCGCATGCCATCTCATTGGTTGCGCTGTGCGTTCAGACAGATACAACCTCTGCAACCTTTCCGTCAAAGGCAAATACCACATCCTTTTATATGGCACTGGAACTCTTCCACTCGTATCTTTATAACGAGGCTTTCCACAAAATTTGCATGTAACCAGCTGTTCATCCGCCCTCCAATAAATCATGCAGTTGTCGCTGCATACATCTATTACCTGATACGATAAACCAAGACCAGCTACGAGTTTCTGAACCTCGTAGTATGAACCAGGGGCTACATTATCCTCGGGTAGAATACCTTTTACCAAATCAGCAATCGCATCCACACAATCTTCAGCCAAATTATAATCTGTTTTAATGCCCATCAATATTGTAGCAGATGATAAAGCTGAATGACCATCTCTGCAACCTTCGTACAATGGTTGCTTTCCAGCATCCAACATATCATAAAATCTACTACCTTGTGCATTGGGTAAATCTTCCCCTCTAAAATGATCATTTACCATCTGCTCAGTACCTACACCATAATCTACATCCGTTCTAATTGGTTCTTCTAATTTAACCGCTGGCTGAGGTTCGCTAGTACTACCATGTTCATAATCAGTTTCCCCATGATGATACCAAATTTTGTAACTTCGTGTAAACCCACTCAAATATAGATGAGTCCAAACATCCAACTCTTTAATAACCTTTCTATTTTTACAATTAGAGCAAGGACATCTTAACATACCTGTTTTTGCTTCCGGTTGTCGATGAACTAACCCCATGAATTCGGTTATACCTCGTTGGTATTCTTCCGTAGGCAATCTCGTGTTCGGATCCAAATGAGGTCGATCGATCCAAGAATGAAAATAATTTGAAGAAGACATGTTTTTTATGAATCAAATTCGTGTGTAAAGAGAGTAAGAGGGAGGATGAAGATATGGAGTGAATGAAGAGGAAAAGGGGTGCTTGTATTTATAGTTGAAATCCTGCCGACAGACCGAGGAAATTCCGACGGAAACGGCTAGTTCGTCGGAATTTCCTCGGAATTTTTAAAATTCCCCAACGGCTCTCTAACGGCTATAATATATCCTCAGAATTCATCGGTTTTTTTCGAGGAATTTGTTTTTCCTCGGTATTCCATAAGAATATTCCGACGGATGAGTATTTCCTCGGAATTCCGTCGATATATTCCGAGGAAAGTCGGAGGAAACCAAATTTTGTGTTTTCTCGAAATTTCCTTGGAAATTCCTCGGGATATTCCGAGGATTTAATTTTCCGTCGGAATGTCCGTCAGAATACCGCTTTTTTCTTGTAGTGTATTCCGACGGATTAATATTTCCTAGGAATTCCATCGGTATATTCCGAGGAAACCAAATTTTGTGTTTCCTCGGAATATCCTCGGAAATTCCTCGGAATATTCCGAGGATTTCATTTTCCGTCGGAATGTCCGTAATACCGTTGTTTTCTTGTAGTGGATGAAACGAGAATCTTCTGGAGCTTTATCCCACATGAGTCCAGTTTCATCGTTTGTTTTGTAAGCTTTTGCTCTAGCCAAAGGGCTCCGTTCACTCTTAAACATGTACCTGCCTTGGTATTGGATTAAGACCACTATGTAATAATTAGCTTCATTCCTCTACAATATGAATATTCATTTCAGCACCTTTTTTTTTTTTTTTTTACGTAACCGCGGGTTTCCGGCGACCGTGGTCAACCGACTATTCATTTCAGCACCTTTTGGTAATCCCAAATTCTTGAACGTAATATAATCCATCTCTGGTACTATAAAATCTTCAACCTTTTGTTTTGGTAGAAGTAAATATAATAGTCTAGGCGTGGAAAATTTATTGGAGTTATTAAAAAAAGAATGCTCGTCTTTACCGTCTTATCAATTGTGATAAAAGAAAACATTTCTAGTTCAGTTCAGTAGAACCTGGGTCTCCAAATGACCACCTAAACAAAGATCATAGTCAGTTAAATTCTTCTTTATGACCCAGGGATCATATGGAGTTAAACCCTATCTAGATTGATTTCTTGAGCCATATTCTAGCCTAGCTATAAGTATTGTAAATTGTGAAAAATGATCATGGAATTGATTGAGAAATAAAAGTAATTCACTTGTTTATATATAGATTACATCAACTAAGCTTTAACACTTTTATTCCGTTATTATGGTTTGTAGAATTTTTCTTTCTATAAAGTTTACGACAATTTTATCAAAGTTTACCATTATTTTTGTCTTCGTAAGAAAATTACACTTTATGTAGACAATCCGTTACTACACACCACTGCAATATCATTAAAGTAATTGTAATGTTTCTTACAACTGTGATCGTTCATTTCATATTTTCTAAATGGGAGTACAATTTCCACCCTTCTTATAAGAAAATACACTTAAAAGTGATTTACTACCTCTTTTCCAAAAGGAAAAAGTTACGTGCGATCACTGTATACTTATTTGGAAGAGACTATTTGTTGGACTTATTGTATAACACAGGCAATATGTGTTGATTGATTCTACGTATGTCAATATTTTTAATTTAATTAGTACCACTATTACTGATATTAATAAAAAAAGCTACGAATCATATAAGTAAGAGACAGAGGAGGAATGGAGAAAATGAAGTAGAAACTCTTATTTTATTTGATCATTAGATATTTATTCGGTAATAATAACCATCTTCAATGCATAAATAGTGAAATAAACAGACCAAGGTCACTTGCTACCCTGTCCACTGCCATGCAGATTATCAAAGTAACCTTTAGGATCACTCTCAAAGTTAATCTCTTGAAATGTAAGAAGAACCATTGCTCCCCGGAGCCACCATGTAGCCTCCGCCACTACCGCCACCACTTTTCCCTCCCCCACCGCTCCTACCTCCTCCACTACCGCCACCACCACCACCACCACCACCGCCACCACCTTTCCCTCCACCACCGCTACCGCCTTTTCCTCCCATTCTTTAATTCTTGATTAGATGACTGAGATTTTTAAAATTTGTGTGTCAATGAAAGTGGAAAGTGTAGATGGGAGTATTTATAAGAGGGATTTTTTTTCAATTGGATGGTCCAACCAGTCTTCCCAATATAAAATTACTTATAGTCGTTGCATTGTTAATTGATCCAAACACAATCGCCTAGTAAAAGTAAATAGTATCAACTCGTAAAGGAAGAAAACCATGTTTTTCTTCCATATAAACGTTGACTATGATGTTTTGATACTTACCGATGATTCACTGTAGCATAGCGGCTAAACCCTTCGGAATGAGAACGTTTTTTGTTTTTTGTTATCGTCATTGCGCATGTTTTTTTGCCCCTGTGAAATTTAAGCATAATATTGTTATGCTGTTTAAGCATAATTTAAGCAAGTGCATGATGCTTGTCTTGTGTTTGTGTATGCTTGTGGGAATCAGAATTCACACAGTCGATTTTAATGAATAAATATGAAGGAAAACCAAGAAAATTCGATTTTTCCTGAAGGTCCGAATTCTCTGCGTAATCATTTTTAGAGCGTAAAAAGATAGATAACAAGTTAAAGATAAATAGTCGCTCGGAAGCGTTTTATTAATGAAATAGTATGAATACGTGACTTCTCCGAGAGGAGTAGAGATATGCTAACTAGACAAAAGCAGAACATAAAGGCGGCAAAACGTTCTAAGCCTTGCCTTGCTAGTCTAACCACCTAAGTTCTAAGTTTCCTAAGCTAGCAGGAGTTCTCTAAGTCTAAATTCTCGGATCCCTTTTCTTCTGCTTCAGCTCTCCTTATACAGTTGTTTTAGGTCGTTGGCCCATTTACTCCTTTGCCTTTGGGCCCAAGTTTATCTATTTTGGGAATATTCTATTTTTGGTCGATCTTTGTAGTTATCCTCGAATCATGATATTTATCTTCGGAAACTTAACGTTTATCCTACTTCCGCGAGTTAGGATAAACCGTCATAACTCCCATTAGGCTCGGGTCCCTTCTAAATCGTAGATTAGTTCTAGACACGTTTAGATCCTCTCGGGCCATTTTTAGGCCTTCGGGCTTTTCTACGATTTTAGTCGTAAAACTTCGAGAGTAACTCCGATCGAGACGAAACGAGAGGTATATGATCCAAAAGTTGGATATCACAACTATACGGAGGACACGAGAGTCGAAACGAGTCGGACTGGCCGGGATTGGATTGTCTTCGCCCTAGGGCTTGATGAACCAGGCGCGGATCATCCTCGCCCATGGGCGAGGTGACCGTGGTGCTGGTCGTCCTCGCCCATGGGCGAGGTGACCTTGGTGATGGTTGTCCTCGCCCATGGGCGAGGTGACTGTGGTGCTGGTCATGACAGGTAGCTGAATTTTTGTGACCTCCTTGGCCATGACAGGTAGCAGAATTGATCCGAGGGTCCTCGATACTTCGCCAGAAAAGCCTGTGAGCGGTTTCGGAGTTGGAGTTACTTCTCCGAGTTCAATGCTCATCCGATTGAGAGTGTCGCGGAAGATTACATTTACCGTGATCCCTGTGTCAATGAGTACTCTTCCGACTTCGAGATCTCGTATGACGAGGTCTATGACGAGCGGATCGCAGTGAGGCTGATCGATCCCGCTGGCTTCCTCCTTTGTGAAGGTGATTGAGCAGTTCTGATCATCTTTGGTAGGAGACCATGTAGGCCAGTTTGCGCTCGACTCCGCCTTCCGCTGGTAAGCCTTGATGGCGGAGAACGTATCGTTGCAGAATTGCGATCCTCCGATGATCATGTTGACTCTACGACGATTGTTATCGTTCCCCTTGTCGTCTGGCCTCATGCCGCGTTTATTTCCGGATTGGTTTCTTTGGGGAGATCTCTCTGTGGGGAGATTTCTGTCCGGCTTCGGGGGGCGATCAGTCTCGAGGATGAGATCTTTCACGCTGGTTACTTCCGAGAGTTCTCCGGCTAGTAGCTTCGCGGCCAGCCTCGCTCCCAAGACCTTGCAGTTAGTCGTGGAGTGTCCTCGGGATTGGTGGAACTCGCAGAAGGTGTTTTCGTCATATCCTTGGTTGCGAGTCCACGTATTACTCGTGGTTCGGCCCTGGTCTGAGCCGATCGCGTAATTATGTGCTCCTTGGAGTTCTTCCCCCTCGTGATGGACATACTTGTCGTTACGAGGGTTCTTCTTCCTTGTTTTCGGATCTACATCTTTCGAGGACGATCTCGCCGACTTATGCTTCTGCGATAAGATTTTCGTTTCTTCCTCGATCATGATGTAGTCCGTCGCCTTGTGGAGGGCGTCTTGGATCGTCTGCGGTTTTTCGAGGGATATCCATTTTCTGAATTTTGACTTGTACCAGAGCGCCTTCCTGAGCGCGTCGATGGCCACCTTGTCGCTTATCCCGTTGACCCTGGACATCACCAACTTGAACCGGCTGATGAACTCCCGAAGGGGTTCCTCTTCCCTCTGGGACAGACTCTAGAGATCGACATCGGAAGTTTCTCTATCTATGAACATAGAGTATTGCTTGAAAAATTCCGATGCGAGCTGTCGGAAACTCCCGATAGAGTTTTGTTTAAGGTGCGCGAACCATTCGAGGGCTGCTCCTTCTAGATTCTCGACGAACAGGCGGCAGTAGCCGGCATCTCTCTCGCTGTCCTTCAGCCTCGCTCTTCCCATCGTGATGTGGAAAGCCTGAAGGTGCGCTCTCGGATCGGTTGTACCATCATATTTTGGTACTTTGATTTTTCCTGGATCGGATACCCTCGTATCTGAGATGCGAGCGGTGAAAGGGGTCTTCCGAGCCCCTTCCAGCAATCTGTCAATCTCGGGGGCTGCGCTCGTAGCATGATGGATTTGAGATTTTACGGCTCTTACTTCTGCCGCAGTCTTGGTGATATAGTCGCGAAGATCGCGTATATCCGACGTCTTGTCAGCAGGTTTCCGCGCTTGTCGGCGTTTACTGCGAGTGAGCTCGGTTTGTTTTTCAGCCAGCTCTTCCTGTTCGTTCCAATAGAGGATTTCCTCCTCTTCTGTCATTGGTTTGTCGAAGGGAGAGCTTTCCCGAGTGAATCGGCTTCTGGTCCTTCTTGGATGTCTGTCGGCGTCCTCATCAGTATTATTGGAGACATCACTAGGATCCAGGTCGACTTGCTCGACTCCGTTGTCCTCTGAAGCCTTCGCGGGAGGCGGAGGGCTTTCGGAGTTTCCCCTTTCGACGGGAGACTTCTCGCTAGGGTTTTGACCCGAAGGTCGTTCCTGGACGGCTCCAGGCCTGTCGAGTGGGGTCGCAAAGTCGAGTCTTTTCCCGCGGACTTTAGTGGTTCCACGGGGGCGGATTGCTCGAGTCCTTGCCGTTAAAGTTTCAACTTGTTTGGTCAAGGTGCTCACGAGCTTATCCTGTTCTTCCGACCTTTTTTCGTAGGTGGCGAACATCTTTTTGAACTCCTCGAGCGCCGCGGTGTTAGCTGGTGCGTTGGCCGCGGATATGTTTGCTGCGGGAGTGTGGAGATCAGTGCCGCTGCCTCCATTGAGAGGAGTCTGCACGTTATCCGTGTCGTCTGTTGACATGTCTGGTTGAGCGCGATGTGGTCGAGAGTTAGATTGATCCGTGCCCCCCCCCCTCCTTCTAGCGCCAAACTGTGGGAACCAAAATTCGCACTGTTGATTTCCGTTTAAATAAGGAAACTAGGAAAAACCCTAATTTTCCAGAGGTCCCAGATATCTGCTAATACCACACGCCAAGCAAATCAGAACACGATAATGACAACGATAAAGTATAAAAATCGTAAGAAGAGAGCAAATAGAAGTCTTATTCCGAATATGCGTTTGAGCGTTTACAACAAGGTAAGTGCCTGGGCTCTGAGAGCTGTCGGCGAGATTCCTAGTTCTAGCAACCCTAAGACGGCTAAACCTAGTTGAGTCGCAGCTCGAATAACAAAAACAGAAAATTGCCTAAAATTGCTCTAAGTGCTAAGTTTGCTCTGAAAAATCCTCCTTATGCCTCTCACCTAGGACCCCTTATATACTGGCTCCAAGGTCATTTTACGTTTTTCCTCTTCTGCCCTTAAGCCGCCATAGCATAAAAATGGAGACATTCCATTTTGTCCGATCTTCGTAATTATCTTCCAAACTTCGTATTTATCCGCGGAAACTTGACATTTATCTTCCCTTGCGAACCAAGCGTAAACCGACATGCGGTTTACGGGCTGTTGGTTAAGAAATCGTAAGTCGGGCCTCGAGTCATGTCTTAGGTCCCTTTGGGCCGTCTTCCGACTCGAAGCGTCTATTACGGCTTCTTTTGATAAAGAATGAACTTTCCGCGGTTTTAACGGTAAAGTTTGATTGATAACTTAGAAATGGCGGGGAATGTGAGACGGGTTTGCTACGGTATTCGGGAGATAGCATCGAAGGGTAGACGAGAATGCATGGACTGATGTTGTATCGACGTTTCGGAAGCGCTACGTTGCGACCAAACACCCATTCCGCTTGGTCGCTACGTAGCGACTGAGCTTTGGCTCGAACTCGGTCGCTACGTAGCGACCGAGCGGAGCACGCGTTTGGTCGCTGCGTAATGATCCTTCTCGAGCTCTTGTCCGATGATTCGCGTTTCTTCCGCAAAGGTTTTTTGTAAAGAAGAATCTATTTCGAAAAAATATTTGTCGAAGAATTTTTCTACCTTTTTCTTCTTCGGGGATTTGGAAGTTAACTTCGTCGTAACCGTTTTTTACCCCAACAATGTCCTGGATGGTCAGTTCGATGACAAGCTGATCGTTGTGAGGTTTGACCTGGTCGGCCGTTGATCTGTCCTTGAAAGAGACGACATCGTGAGCTACTGAAGCGGACATCTTGTATCTTTAATCGTTTGTGATGTTTGAGTTAGAGAATTCGACCCCCCTCCTCCTTTTAGCGCCAAACTGTGGGAACCGGAATTCACACCGTCGATTTTAATGAATAAGTATGGAGGAAAACCATGAAAACCCGATTTTCCCTAAAGGTCCGAATTCTCTGTGTAATCACTTTCAGAGCGTAAAAAGATAGATAGCAGATAAAGATAAATAATCGCTCGGAGGCGTTTTATTAATGAAATAGTATGAATACATGACTTCTCCGAGAGGAGCAGAGATATGCTAACTAGACAAAAGCAGAACAGAAAAGCGGCAAAGAGTTCTAAGCCTTGCCTTGCTAGTCTAACCACCTAAGCTAGCAGGAGTTCTCTAAGTCTAAATTCTCAGATCCCTTTTCTTCTGCTCCAGCTCTCCTTATATAACTGTTTTAGGTCGGTGGCCCATTTACTCCTTTGCCTTTGGGCCCAAGTTTATCTCTTTTGGGAATATTCCATTTTTCGTCGATCTTTGTAGTTATCCTTGAATCTTGATATTTTTCTTCGGAAACTTAACGTTTATCCTACTTCCGCGAGTTAGGATAAACCGTCATAACTCCCATTGGGCTCGGGTCCCTTCTAAATCGTAGATTGGCCGCTAGACACGTTTAGATCCTCTCGGGCCATTTTTAGGCCTTCGGGCTTTTCTACGATTTTAGTCGTAAAACTTCGAGAATAACTCCGATCGAGACGAAAGGAGAGGTATATGATCCAAAAGTCGGATATCACAACTATATGGAGTACACGAGAGTCGAAACGAGTCGGACTGGCCGGGATTGGATTGTCCTCGCCCTAGGGCGAGGTGAACCATGCGCGGATCGTCCTCGCCCATGGGCGAGGTGACCGTGGTGCGGGTCGTCCTCGCCCATGGGCGAGGTGACCTTGGTGATGGTCGATCTTTCCAGAGACCCTCGTCCATAAGTATTTGTATTCTTCCGATCTTTCTTTCAAGAAGTCTTTCGTGAAGAATTTGCTAAAATGATAATCTTAGCCGTTGATTTTGAGATAACCGTTTTCGACCCCAACAATGCCCGTTCAAACATGCAGTGAAGATATGCTTATGCATGCAAAGTAACTGTAACAATTCTATTTATAACAGCTAGAAAGGAAAAGATGGAGCTGGGACCTGGGAGAGATGGTTGTGGATATTGTCTAGGTCAAAACCGGTCACGACGGAATCAATGCCTGAAAGTTCCCGGAAAGCCAACTCTCGATCGATCCTTGAAAACAAGACATTCCTGGAAAACAGTTAATCAAGTAAAAGACATTTTTTTCGCGGATGCGAACCGAGGAATGTCGAGAAGAGGATCAGTCTGGATGAGGTCTCGATCGTAAGCGAGGACCGTATCAACCAAGGTCACCTCGCCCCTGGGCGAGGACGACCCGCACCGAGGTCACCTCGCCCATGATAGAGGACGACCCTCACCAAGGTCTCCTCGCCCATGGGCGGGGACGACCCGCGCCGAGGCCACCTCGCCCATAGGGGAGGACGACCCGCGAAGAGGTCACCTCTCCCATGGGCGAGGACGACCCGCGCCGAGTCACCTCGCCCATGGGCGAGGACGGCCTGTGCCGAGGTCAACTCACCCATGGACGAGGATGACCCGCGCCAAGGTCACCTCACCCATGAGCGAGGATGACCCGCGCAGAGGTAACCTCGCCCATGGACGAGTACGACCCGCGCCGGGGTCACCTCTCCCATGGGTGAGGACGACCCGCGCCGAGGTCACCTCTCCCATGGGCGAGGACGACCCGCACCGAGGTCACCTCGCCAATGGGCGAGGACCGATCTCCCGTCCCAAAACCGTGCATCCTCGTCCAAGTTCCCGTAAAACAATTCTCGGGCCCTTGGACGCAATACCCATGTCTCGTCTCGCTCAGGATTATCAAAGAAAGACTTCGGGAAAAGTTATAAAAACTTGGTCGTCGAAATGGATTCCTGCCTGCCGTATAAAACGACTATGGTTAGCTTGAACACCAGTTGCCTTAAATATACGGGGAATTGGAATCCTTTCGGAAAAACCAACGGCTGTTTCTTAGGAAAAATCGTAAAACCGTCTAAGTCCAAAAAAACGGCCCAAAAGGGGCCTTAACCGCGGCTAAACGGCCCACGTACGATTTTAGAACAGGATTGAGCCTAAGGCTGATATGACAGTCTATTGTTTATTCGAAGGAAAAGATAAATGTTAAGTTTCCGAAGATAATCATGAAGGGTGACGAAAAATGAAAAAGACCGTCTCGCGACGAATCCGGCCCAGGAAAAGGTGCAAACCGACTTAGAGAGAGTATATAAGGAGGGCTTAAGGCGAGGAGCAAGAGAGAGCTTTCTCAGAGTAAACTTAATACTTAGAGCAATTTAGGCATTTTTCCGTTTTTACTATCGAGCTGCGACTCGACTAAGTTAGAACTTAGGTGGCTAGACTAGCGAACGTACCGACTGCTCTCGTGGCCTAGGATCTTACCTGTTGTTCACGCTCAAACACGAATTCGGAAATAAGACCTCTTTGTTCTCTTTTCGCTCTTTTACAATTTATTACTTTCGACTCTTTCATATTGATTGTGTTGTGCGTGGCCCAGCAGATAACCGGGACCTTCAGGGAAGGCTAGGTTAGCTTGGCTTTCCTCTGATTAACAAATCTCGACGGTGTGAATTCCGGTTCCCATAGATTGGCACTAGAAGGGGGGGTACGGATTTATCTCTCACGCAATTCCGGTTCAGTCAGGTATGACGATCGACACTGACAAAGACTAGCAAACGCACGACGGGACTTCCGTCAATGCCAATGCTGAAAGAACTCCAGCTGGAAACGTATCCACGGTCACTACGAACGCCGTGATACTGGACCAGATGAAAGAAATGTTCGCCCCCGCTCAGAAAAAGTTGGACAAACAAGGAAAGCTCGTGGCCTCTCTCGTAAAACAGGTGGAAACCTTAACGGCGAAGGCCAAGCGTAAAAGCCCGCGCGGGGCCACAAGAGCCCGCAGCGGCGGAAGACTCGATTTCGAGACTCCGAGCGATCGGGCCACACGGGCAGACAAGGATTCTTCAGGTCAGAACCCTGACGAAACAGTCCCGCCAGGCGCACAACCGACCGGGTAGAACCTTCCATCTCCTGCCGGGAGCAACGAAGGAGGCGATTTCAAGCAGATCGATCTGGACATAAGCGACCAGTCCGATCACTCGGACGGAGGTGCCGACGTCCATCCGAGAAGAACGCGAAGCCAGTTCGCTCGGCAGGACGCATCATTTGAAAAGCCCATGACAGAGGAAGAAGAAAACCTCTATTGGGTAGAGCAGGAAGTACTGGCTGAAAATCAGGCTCGGATCCACCGCAGCCAACACCGACAGGCTCGCAAGGCTGCTAGAAATCCTAATGAGATCCATGATCTCTGCGAGTACATCGCAAAAACTGCGGCAGAAGTCAAGGCGGTAAAGTCGCAGAATCACCACGCGACAAGCGCTGCACCCGAGATTGACAGACTTCTTGAGGAAGCGCGGAAAACTCCGTTCAATGCCCGGATCACGGAAACTAACATCTCAGATCCTGGGAAGATCAAAATTCCCGTCTACGATGGCACCACCGACCCGAAGGCGCATCTGCAGTCTTTCTAGATCGCGATGGGAAGGTGCAAACTCAAGGAACGCGAACGAGACGCTGGCTACTGCCTCCTCTTCGTCGAAAACCTCAAAAGAGCCGCGCTCAAAATGTTTTCTCGTCTGTAATGAAACTCCATTGGAAGTTTCTGTCAGCTCGCCTCGGAGTTTCTCAAACAGTATTCCATGTTCATGGACAGGGAAACCTCAGACGTCGACCTTTGGAGTCTATCTCAAAGAGAAGACGAATCACTCCGCGAATTCATGAACAGGTTCAAGCTGGTAATGTTAAGAGTCACTGGAATCAGCGACAAAGTGGCAGTCGACGCTTTGCGGAAAACCCTCTGGTACATGTCGAAACTCCGGCAATGGATATCCCTTGAAAAACCTAGGACAATCCAGGACGCTCTTCACAAGGCAATGGACTTCATCACGATGGAAGAAAAGATGAGAGTCCTCTCCTAGAAGTACAACCCGCAGAAGACGTCCGCGAGAAGGAAAAACCCTCGCAACGACAGGTATGTCCACCACAAGGGAGAAGATCTCCAGGGTGAGCATAATTACGCTATCAACTCCTAACATGGAAAGACTTCCGGAAATACCTGGACCAGGAACCAGTTCAAGGATAATTCCTACTGCGAGTTCCACCAGACCAGAGGTCATTCCACTATGAACTGCAAGGTTTTCGGTGCAAGGCTTTCTGCGAAGCTCCTCGCGGGCGAAATTTTGAAGGTCACAGGCATAAAAGACCTCCTCCTGGATTCCAATCGCCCTCCCAAAACTGATAAAGAGTCCCCCAAAAACGACACCCGCGAAAATCAGTCGGGCGAGAAACGCGGAAGGAGGCAGGATGACCGAGGAAACGACAGCAACCGTCGAAGGGTGAGCATGATCATCGGGGGATCATAATTCTATCGCGATTCGATTTAGTCGATCAAAGCTTATGGACGGAAGGCTGAGACGAGTTCAAGCTGGCTGGCTCGGTCCCAACCGACGACGCCCCTAACGATACAATCGTCTTCGAAGAGCGGGAAACCATCAGAATCGACAAACCTCACTGCGACCCATTGGTTATCGATCTGGTAATCCGAGATCTGTAAGTGGGAAGGATCCTATCGACACGGGAAGCACAGTCAACGTCATCTTCCGCGATACCCTCCAGAGGATGAACATCGAACTCAGAGAAGTCGTCCCGGAACCAAAACCTCTCACCGGTTTCTCAGGTGCAACGACAATGACCCTAGGATCAATCAAACTCCCCGAGATGGCTAAAGAGGTGACGAAAATCATTGAATTCGCGGTAGTCGATAACTCGGCCATCTACAATGTCATCATGGGAAATCCTTGGATCAATGCCATGAAAGCGGTACCGTCGACTTACCACCTTGGCATCAAGTTCCTAACTCCAAACAGATCAGCGGTAATTTGGGGATGCCAGAAATAGTCTAGGATGTGCTTCTTGGCCGAGCATAAACTACGATAAAATCGGAACACCCCCACGGTCAACCCGAAACAGGCTAAGAAAGCTCAAAATGCTCCCGAGAGCTCCATAAAAAGTGATCCAGAATCACCAGACCAGGCAACAAATCCAGACGGCGACATAGTCCCCGAGTCCATCGCCTTGCCAGCGGACAGCCCGACTCCTGAAATGGTCGTCGATCCAACTGAATCCCCAACGGCTGAAGTAACCGGAACGATCCCATCCAGCGAGTAGGAACACCCGCAGCAACAAGCAGAACTACGAGATGGCTTGATCCTCGAAAGAGGTACGTAGGCAGCTTGTCATATCGACAAGTTCAGCTATCCCCCTCGTTAAAAAGGGGGGGGGGGGAGGGTACGTATACTCGTATACTCCCACAAAGTCCGAAATATCCATGAATGTACTCGATATTTTCGAAACTTTTTCAATAAATTCTACCTTCTTCCGATCTTACGATTCACTTGCAATAAGTCACAGTAATCTAAGGTTGGCCTAAGAAACACCCAAGATAAGGTCATACCGTCCAAGCAGTCCTTGGATGAAAACTAATTCCTACATAATTCACACATAATCATGGTCAAGGAAGACCGGAAAAATGCATCTTCTATAAAAACGAAGATCGTAGCCATCTCACAGCAAAAGAAATCAGCGTTCTGCGACTTCCAAAGGGTACCAACCGAACCGTGGCATTCGCGGAAGTCTCCCACGTAGTCTTCAGCGTCCTTGAAACTCATGAACTCAACATCAAACAATGGAGCTCTCCTCGCTAACTCAGCAGCAATCACCCTCCTCCCTTTCCTCTCCGCACGAATGAGAGCTCAGGAATGGGACTCAGCCTGTCTGCTCTCTCTTTCTGTAGCCTCGTTCTGAAAAGGGATGAATTTCGTCTCGATCTCTTCAGCCTTGAAGTGCGAAAGCCGCGCCTCTCTGAAACTTCCGCCAAGTGTTGAATTAAAGACCCGCATTCCCTACACGAATCAAGGGTCAAACATGGAAGCGACAAACAAAGATTCGCCAAAAAAAAAAATTCAGAGACAAAACCTCGTTGATCAACCGAGAACCTTCCGCGACCACTTCTCTCCTCGACACTTCATTCAGTGACGCTGGAGTAGTAAAACCGGGAGGAAGGTTGGCAAAGAAGTCGTCCGGAAGAGGAGCCTCGCTGGTTCCACTCCCATCACCCGGGGTGAAACCCGGGTTCCATCCGGGTAGCGAAAGATCTTCTGAGACAAAGTTTTTGTCTTCGAGAGAGATTCCCTTGTCCTTTCGGGGCGTAACTCTCTCCCTCTGATCGGGAACAGCGTCGGGGTGTGGCTCGTCAACGTCCGATGCACGTAAAGGTCGGGAGATGCCTCGCGAATGGTAGAGCGCCACTGCATTCCGGATCCTGTCTAGGGTGAACGAATCCCAAAAGAACGGACCATTGCGGAGAAGATCGCGCTTAGCAAACAGGTCCCTGGGGATCGCGGGGAGGATACTGTTCGCTACAAAAAAAAAAAGCGGTAGATACCTCCAAGTATCTATACGAACCAAATTTCCAACCGTCGTACCACGATGAAAGTTCCATTTGCCACGGAACAAGGGGAGACAGTTCTCCTCGACGGATGCGTCATCGATTCGAACATAGAAAAAATGCTCGAACCATCCCTTGGCATTTGAAGTATGCCCCTGGATTATCAACATATGTCCCTTAGGAGCCATGCGGTATGAGTAGTCAATCGAGGCCTTTCGTGTCGACCATAGCCCTTCCAAGTCGTCGGGGCTGAGGTCCATTCCGACCTCGTAGCTCAGGATCAACACGCCAAGAAAGTTCTGCAATGCCGCAACGTTTAGCTGACTGATCGACAGCTCAAAACGGTCGAGTGCGCGGACGATGGCCTCAAGAATCGGGAACCACATGCGACAACGTGTCAGGAAAGTTTCGTCGCATGTGAAGAATCCCTCTGGGGGATTCTCCGCACTCTCCCTATGCACCAGGACTCGAAACATAATCCCGCTCGGAACTCTGTAAAACTCCCGAAGGGTCTTAAGATAGGCAGGAGAGGTCCTGCTACAAAGGGTATGATCAAGCTGCGTCGCGGGTCTTGTTGGATAAAAGACTTCGGGCGGGGAGTTATCGAACCGCATAAAGCGTCCCAGTACGCTTCCTTCTCTTCTTGCTCGACCTCGAATTCCTCTTTGGGAACAATCTCCTCATTGGTACAAGGATTGCCAGAAGATGATTGAGGGGAAGTCTTTTTCTTAGAGGATCTCTTTCTTGAAGTCATTTTTTGAAAGACAAAAACTTTGACACAAAGGTAAAGAGAGAGAGGATAAGAGAAATTTCTACCTTGGAGAAATTTTCTTGTGAAGAGAAGTTAATGAAGACTTAAAAAAAAAAACTTACTCCACCTATATATAGGAAAAAATGGTACAATTCACTCTCGGACTTTCGGCAAATGATTACGTCTAATTCCATCAAAACAAGTCATACCGCAAGCTAGGACCTCACACCCAGGTCCGCGGATCCTAGCTATCTGGGGGGGCTAACTGTTGGGGTCAAAACCGATCACGACGGAATCAATGCCTGAAAGTTCCCGGAAAACCAACTGTCGATCGATCCTTGAAAACTAGACATTCCCGGAAAACGGTTAATTAAGTAAAAGACAGTTTTTCGCGGATGCAAACCGAGGAATGTCGAGAAGAGGATCAGTCTGGATGAGGTCTCGTTCGTAAGTGAGGACCGTCTCAACCAAGGTCACCTCGCCCATGGGGGAGGACGACCCGCGCCGAGGTCACCTCGCCCATGGGCGAGGACGACCCGCGCCGAGGTCACCTCGCCCATGGGCGAGGACGACCCGCGCCGAGGTCACCTCGCCCATGGGCGAGGACCGACCTCCCGTCCCGAAAATGTGCATCCTCGTCTAAGTTCCCGTAACACAATCCTCGGGCTCTTGGACGCAATACCCATGTCTCGTCTCACTTAGGATTATCAAAGAAAGACTTCGGAAAAAGTTATAAAAACTTGGTCGTCGAAATGGATTCCTGCCTGCCGTATAAAACGGCTATTGTTAGATTGAACACCAGTTGCCTTAACTATATGGGGAATTGGAATCCTTTCGGAAAAACCAACGGCTGTTTCTTAGGAAAAATCGTAAAAACGTCTAAGTCCCAAAACGGCCTAAAAGGGGCCTGAACAGCGGCTAAACGGCCCACTTACGATTTTAGAACAGGATTGAGCCAAAGGATGATATGAGGTCTATTTTTTATTCGTAGGAAAAGATAAATGTCATGTTTCCAAAGATAATCATGAAGGGTGATGAAAAATGGAAAAACCCGTCTCGCGACGAATCCCAAGGAAAAGGTGCAAACCGACCTAGAGAGTATATAAGGACGGATTAAGGCGAGGAGCAAGGGAGAGCTTTCTCGAGCAAACTTAATATTTAGAGAAATTTAGGCATTTTTCCGTTTTTACTATCGAGCTGCGACTCGACTAGGTTAGAACTTAGGTGGCTAGACTAGCGAACGTACCGACAGCTCTCGTGGCCTAGGATCTTACTTGTTGTTCACGCTCAAACGTGAATTCGGAAATAAGACCTCTTTGTTCTCTTTTCGCTCTTTTACGATTTATTACTTTCGACTCTTTCATATTGATTGTGTTGTGCGTTGTCCAGTAGCTAACCGGAACCTTCAGGGAAGCCTAGGTTAGCTTGGCTTTCCTCCGATAAACAAATCTCGACGGTGTGAATTCCAGTTCCCACAGATGTCAGGGGAACGAGGCGTTCGGCTCAGCCTGAATCCATCGACCTTCATTTTGTACACCACCATTCCTTTTGTTTGCGTCTTGACGCCAAACGGAGAAACCATGAAGTGTTCTTTTTTAGAAAGTCCGATGTTTTGTTCACTAACGCTGGGTCTCTCTCACAAGACAACACCACTCTCTCTCCTTTTTCATGATACGTATATTTTCCGTTAAAAGAATATGTGCAAGTTAATTAATAGCAAAGCAACATCAATAGTGAGGACTGAGAAGTTCTGAGTTTTTTTTTAACAAGGTCCAACCAGAGAAGACGTAATCCAGAAATGGGTATCTTTACCAATCCCACGGCTTTAATTTTGTCGTTTTAATTTCAAAATTGGATGATTCTCTCTTCTTACTTGGTTAGTAATATGAACTTCAAGCACATATTTTTAGTTTTTATTTGTTTTGCATTTTTGTAACCTTTAAAAGAACGGTTTGTATTTCATCACGAATTGGATTCGAACCAATCAAGCTAACTTGTCCATTGTATGTCAAATATTACTTGATCACTGATCAGTTTAGAGCCTATTGGTTTCTTCCGTATGATGTCTTTCGGCCCATTTTGATTGAATTCCACTTTAGGAACAACAACTTAATTTAAATTTCATTGTTCTAGCTTAAAATAAAATACTAGCAATTAGAAATAGATTAGTCCATGTTTCTTATATCACTATAGGTTGAGAAAATTACTAGAATATATAAGAAAAGTTGGTTTATTGCTAGAGTGTTATACATCTTTTAAAAATTATTAGAGTGTTTGAATACCCCTAGTAAATGACAATAATGACATTTAGTTAGTTTTTTTAATTGAAATTATTTTTAAACATTAAATCCACATCACTAATTAAGTATCCACATCAACACAGCACAACTTCGTCGAAGAACTAAAGGAACCCTAACCGCCTCTTCCCTGAAATAGTCATCGACATTGTGTTTACTCCGTCTTCCTCGAACTAACTCTCTGTCTTGTCTTCTCCGATATCGTCTTCCCCGAAATCGTCGTCTCCAATCGTTTTTACGAAATATTTTTCGCTGTAATCTCCCGAAATCATCTTCTCTGCTGCGTTTTTCGAGTTTGTGGCTGAGTTTTAATTTATGTTGTGGCTGAGTTATTTTTCTTTTACGGCTGGTTTATATATGCAGTTTCGTTTATATATGCAGTTGTGGCTGAGTTACTTTCCGCCAATCTCCGAAAACACCCAGATCGACAATTGTGGGATGTATTTAATTAAGTTTGTTTGTGATTTCATACCCATATTTGGATAATCTAATTTTTTTTTCAGATCTGAGTGAGAGAAAATTGAACAAAAAGAAAATGAAGGAGATGAAAACAAATGACAGATTCAGTAGAGATGACACAGAGGAGTTCATTGAAGCTTGGATACATGGGCGAATACCAGAATGGTGCCGAAAACCTGTATTTTTGGTTTTCTATGTAAAAAACATAACTCACCCATGTATTGTGTGTTTGATTTATGCTATGTTTACACTACTCAGCCGTGTCGTTTATATATCTCAGCCGTGTCATTTACATAACTCAGCCATACCTCAAACATACCCTAAAATCAAAAAATGTTTAGATAACTCAGCCGTATCGTTTAGATAACTCAGCCGTATCGTTTATATAAATCAGCAATACCTCAAACATACCCTAAAATCGGAAAACTGAATTCAAGTACTTTAAGAAGTTATATTCAAGATCATCTTATCAAAATCAAGTGAATATAAATCAACTGAGTGTGTATAGTTTCTTAAACTTCAAGTTGAGACTTTAACTTGGTCTTGAGATATATGTTCTCTTACAATCACTTATACAATTCTGACTTACAAGACTCTAACTTTAATCATTTCATAAATATAAACCTCAAATGATAAACTATAGAATAATAAAGTTATAAAAATTTAAAGTTTATCTTTGAACATTAAATCCAATATTTTTATTATTATTTAAAGTTTAAGGTTTAGGTTTAAAGATTACGATTATAGTTTTGAGTTAAACTCAAATTTTAATCATTTTAAAAAAATAATCTTTAATTTAAAGTTCCATTTTAAATTTTGATTTAAGCCCGTAACTACATTTTTTAAGTTTAAGCAATTTTTAAAACAAATTGAAAAGAACTAAAATTACAAATTATATTGCTATTTTCATGACCATTGATTGATTTTAGTCTAAGGGTTCAATATTTTCAATATAAAATTATAATATTTTATAATGTATTAAAATTTAAACTACAAATATTAAATATAAAATTATAAAGTTAAATATTTTCAAAACATTATCTCAAACCATATCTATTTCGAACCTTTAACCCTAAACCTTGAACCACATACTTTGACCTATACCATAAAACATTAAACTTCAAACTTTGTTAAAAAAATTAATTAATCATCTACCATAAATTCTAACTACAAATGTTAAAACTCTAATATTTTTGTTATTTAAAAATATAATCTTAAATCTTAAATCGAAACCCAAAACACTATATACCAAACCCTAAACTCACTCAGTTATATACCCTAAACTTTAAACTCATATTTAAACCATACATCAAAAAATCAACATATAATCATAAAATCCAAGTTTTAAAATTTAAAGCATTATCAAAAATACACTTTAATACAAAATATAATTTTAACCATCAAAATTAAAATATTAACCATTGATTGTTTTAATCTAAGGGCTACAAATCTATCTAGTGGTTATCTTCTAACTTCTTTCTCAATGGTTAGATTTTTTAGTACAAGGATTACAATTCTTGACCATTGATTAGTTTTGATATAATGGTTTAAAATGCATTTTTTTCTTCACTTTCTCTCTTCTATTTGACGTTTCCTTCTCCTATTCTCTTTCCTTCGAGAGTTCTTTACAGTTCCAGATCTTCTTCATCTCTCTCACTTCCTGTCTTGTATACAAGAGAGATTCATACATTATCATTCATTTCTTATGCCTTAGTATATTTGGTTTGTAAATCTTAGAAGTGAGAGAAGAAGAAACGTCAAAGAATAAAAGAAGATTGTCGGAGAAAAATAAAAAAGTGTTGAAGAAGACTGGTATTCGCCGTCGTCACGGATATTGAGCTCGTCGCCATCTATACTTGCCAACGTCGTCCTTGTTTCTGTTTCTCAGATCCATTTTTGCCGGTCTCCATCTTCACCATAGTCGCCACTACCACCGCTTGTCACCACACTTGTCACCTCTCTCTCTTTCAATCTCTCTCGCTCTTTCTCTGTGTTTTGAATTTGTTCTTGTTACTTGAAGAAGGTGGATAAGGTAGATGAGCTTGATGGTGGAGGAGATAACAAAACCGTTGTGTGGCTTGAAGACGTCGGAGCTCTCGTGGTAACGAGACTGCGGTGGCGAAGGAAGAAGACAATAATGACCTCCCGGCTCTCGGGATATGGAAGAAACACGCGGTGGTTCAGTTAGGTTTAGATTTTGTCACACGGCTGCAAGCTTTTTTGTTCTAGGTTATAGATTAGGGTTGGTTTATAATTAAACTCAGCCGTAAGGTATGCATAACTCAGCTGTAAGTGTGCATAATTCAGCCGTAACATATCTGAATGGTATAAGCCAGTCGTAACGTTCCTATAACTCAGCCATTAAGTGTAATATGTTTCGCGACGTTTAGTATTTTGGGCGGAAAAAAAATATTTTGGGCGGAAAAAAATCATTCCTTCAACTCTGAACACAATACTAAAACTTTAATATTTTCTTAAATTTAAACCTCAAACCCTAAACTATAGAACTATAAAGTTATAAAAATTATAAAGTTTATCTTTTGAACACAATATTAAAACTTTAATCTTTTCTTAAATTTGAACCTCAAACCCAAAACTATAGAACTATAAAGTTATAAAAATTATAAACTCAGTCGTAACGTATGCACAACTCAGCCGTAATTTGATTATAACTTAGCCGTAACGTATGCATAACTCAGTTGTAAAGTATGCATAACTCAGTTGTAAAGTATGCATAACTCAGCTGTAATGTATCTGAATGGTATAAGCCAGCCGTCCTATAACTCAGCCGTCAAGTGTAATTTGTTTCGCGACGTTTCGTATTTTGGGCGGGAACAAAATATTTTGGGCGGGAACAAACTCATTCCTTCAACTCTGAACACAATATTAAAACTTTAATACTTTCTTAAATTTGAACCTCAAACCCTAAACTATAGAATTATAAAGTTATAAAAATTATAAAGTTAATCATTTGAAAACAATATTAAAACTTAAATCTTTTCTTAAATTTGAACTTCAAACCCTAAAACTATAAAGTTATAAAAATTATAAACTCAGCCGTAACGTATGCATAACTCAGCCGTAACGTAAGGATAATTCAGCCATAACGTATGTGTTGGAGACTTAATGTATGAACTAAAGTTATCATATTCAGATGACGCAAAACTCAGCTTTCAAATTCATCATCTTCTTCGTCTTCTCTCATTTCTTTATTTTTTTTGTTCAACTCTCTTCTTTTCTTACAATTTACGGGACTTAGCTTCTTCATTTCTCTCTTTGAGTCTTTTTTCTTCTGCAAGACGACAAATCCAATGAGAGAGGGAGCAGCAGGATATAGGACCGCCATACATGAAACTGGAGGAGAGGAAGCTTCTTCTTTAACCGACCATCATCGAAAACGACAACTGTTGTAGTAGATCTGTCTCAGATTTTCAATTTTAAAAAATCTATGTTTTCAGACCCAGTTGCGGAAACAATAATTACCAGAACCATAAGATCTCAGAGAAAGATAAAGAATAAGTTGAAGAAGATAGATAAAGAAGATGAAGAATGAAGAATAACATAGACTTTTATTTTATTGTTGTAACATTAGTGATGACATGGTAAATCCGAATTGATGACATGGCGGATGACATGAAAAATCGGTTAGTCAGCCGCCAAACAAATATATAACTCAGCCTAAATAAATCAGCCCTCATGTACAATGCAAGTCAGCCGAAACGTGGATACTATTTCAGTAATTAATCTTTCGCTAATAAATCAGCTGTAATTAGGATGAAAAATCTTAAGTCAGCCATATCGTCAAATAAATCAGCCGTCAAACAAATGATATTCTAGTAATTAATTTTTCACTAATAAGTCAGCCGTAAATAAGCTGAGTTTACTATTAATCCATCCAATGACGGCTGATTAAATATAACTCAGCCGTAACAACATCTCATAAGTCGGCCGTAAATTCAATAACTCAGCCAGTCAATGTTCATTAACTCAGCCGTGGAAACATAACTCAGCCGTGTCTTAACTACAACTCAGCCAAATTTTGCAGAAATCAAACCGCCGATGTATAAGTCAGCCGTAACTTGTGTACGTAAGTCAGCCGTTATCCCATAAATCAGCCAGATTTCTGTAAATCAGCCGTAACTAACGGGTGATTTATGTTCTTTAGTCAACCATTTTCTCTTAAGTCAGCCGCGTTGTTTAATTCAGCCGCAACGTAGCAATAACTCAGTCGTAACGACGTATATAGCTCTTTACGGCCGAATTAATGAAAACACAGAACCGAATTCCTACGTGGCTCCGGGTTTTTGATTACATGGAATTAAAAAGTACTGGCATTTTTGTAAATACATTTTTTCTCTTAACGTAAAAAAGGGGCACGCTTGGTATTTAATAAATGTCAGTAATAAAAAAAGATTTGTATGGTTTTAGTCTATTGTCCTAAAATATTGTATATTTGAGTAAACTTCCCCTATAGGTTTCATCTCACCTCGAGGTCAGATTCCTAATACATTCATTGATCTACGTTTAGTTAAAGGGGTTTTTGCAAAATTGACTCAAAACACGAAGTTAACCACAAAATTGACCAATGTTTTTTTTTGGATTTTTCTTTTGTACTATTCACCCCACAAGTTCACATTATTTACGAAAATGTCATTACCTTCTTTTTTTTCTTTTCGAAATGACATTTTACTCTCTCAACCTCATCATCTTCATGTATTTACAAGACTGTCATTGCCATCAATACATCAACCACCATAAACAACTAATTTGAAGCTCTTAATGCACCTCAAATTGATTTACACTTCTTCTTTCTCAATTCTTATCAACTAAAAACAACATTTCTTTCACTTTCTCTCCATATTCATCCAAAAAACCAAAGATTTTGATTCTGAATTTTTTTATGGTTCATAGAGCCATTAAAGCATTCTTGGTGGTTCACTTTTGTTTGAGATTCTGGGTGCTTGGAAAAGACTTATGTGTGCTAAACAAGTTATCTCACTCGTTGAAACTATGAAATTAAGATTTTTTCCAGATATGTTCGTCCAGACGACTTACATGTAAGTTTTCTGGCTGTAGATAACTTACCTGGAAGTTGTCTGGTCAATGCAGATGTTAGTTTTGCAATTGACTTTTAATTTATTTTTTCTAGACGACTTACAGGTTAGCCGTCCACCTTTGTTTGATAAAAAAAAAATCGAGACGACTTACATGTAAGTCGTCTAGGGAAAACGGGTTAGTTTTGCATTTGACCGGAATGTATCAGAAATTTGACTTTTCCTGGACGACTTACAAGTTAGTCGTCCAGTAGAAAATTAAAAAAATAATATTTATTTTTTCTAGACGACTTACATGTAAGCCGCCTCAGGTTAGTTTTGCAATTGAAATATTAAAAAAAAAAAATTTCTAGACGACTTATACGCCGACGACTTACATGAAAGTCATCCAGAATTTTATTCCGAGATTCTGGTCAAACCTTGCTTATCTTGGACGACTTACAAGTTAGTCGTCTAGGAAAAAAAACTCGAGACAACTAATGTGTAAGTCGTCTAGAAAAAAAAAATTTGTTTAGTAATTCAATTGTAAAACTAACCTGAGACGACTTACAAGTTAGTCGTCTAGAAAAAACAAAATATTAATTTTTTTAATTTTATACTGGACGACTAACTTGTAAGTCGTCCAGGAAAAGTTAAATTTCTGACACATTCTGGTCAAATGCAAAACTAACCCGTTTTCCCTAGACGACTTACATGTAAGTCATCTCGATTTTTTTTTTATCAAACAAAGGTGGACGACTAACCTGTAATTCGTCTTGGTTAAAAATCAATTGCAAAACTAACCTAAATAGACGACTTCCTAGAAGTCGTCCAGACGACCTCCGTGGAAGTCGTATGCATCAATGTTTAATAAACTTTCATTTTCTCTAAACCTATAAAGACTTTTTAATATTTTTTTGTTAATTCATGTATATTAGTCAATATTAGGGCTAGTGAATGAAATTTATAACTTAATTGGTGATATTTATGAGGTTACCAACATTCACGTTAATTAAAGTTTCTAACTGATCCGAGAAGACTTCCGTGGAAGTCTTCTACGCTAGTTTTTAAGTCTTCTACGCTAGTTTTTGAATAACTTGTATATTTAAGAGTGATAAGTAACTTCAAGATATGTAAAACTCATATTTTCAAAATATGTTTTCTCTCTTAGTTTTACTAAATTTGACTAAGTTTTTCAACACAAACTTGTAAAAAATGTGATATGCTTTGACTAGTTACTATTGTTTGTTTCCACTCTTAAGTATTATTGTTAAAGACACCAATGATGATTATTGTTATGAGTTGGAAGAAGGGTTAAAATGCTTCTTAAAATGTTGTATCAATATGAGGTTACCAGCAATCTTGTTTATTAAGATGAGAAGAAAGCAATTGGAGTTTGTTATTGCATGTGGGAGATCCAAAGATAAGAAAAAGACTATTGAAGTATATTATTTCATTGATTTGTAAATGTGTTAATACATTGTTAGCACATATATTACATCTTGGGAAACATTATTACTGATTTTACAAAAAAATCACAACTAAAAGAGTAGACATGCAAATCAAAAAACAGACCACAAATAAAACTATCATAGATCATTCCTCTACAAAGACAAGCTTGAACTCCACTTGATATGGAAGAATACTTCGTCAGAAGACTTCCTGGAAGTCGTCTGGAAGACTTTCTGGAAGTCGTCTGGAAGACTTCCTGGAAGTTGTCTAGCGCATTATATTTTAGACGACTAACAGGTAAGTCGTCCCAGAAGTCTTCCAGATCTGAAAAACTTCTGGGACGACTTACTAGTTAGTCGTCTAAAATATAATGCGCTAGACGACTTCCTGAAAAATCTGCATATAAAATCCAGATCTGAAAAACATGCATATCAAAAAAACGTTCAAATGACTTAAAAACAGAGAAAATGAGTGAAAGATTAGATAAATCTAACTTTGTAGAACACACAAAATACACATATAAAATTAATAGATCTACCTTTAAGTGAGTGGAAGATGAGAACCATATGATTAAAAATCTGCAAAAAAAAAGATAGATTAGTGAGAAAGACATGAGACAAAACTGAAAAAATCATATAAGTTTGGTGTTTTCAAGTCAAAGAGATTAGAGTGAGTTTGGAGAGTTTTAGTTTGGGAAAAAAGTAAGAACTTTATAAAACAGAAAGTTACCAAATGAAAAAAAATCAAACATAAAAACTTACCAAAACGATCAGATATGTTATGAAAGGGAGAGACATGGGAGAAGACTCCGTCAGACGACTTCTAGGAAGTCTTCCAGACGCTGGATGTCATCTAGCGCATTATATTTTAGACGACTAACAGGTAAGTCGTCCCAGACGTCTTCCTAATTTGAAAAACCTGCATATACAAATTCAGATCTGAAAAACATGCATATCCAAAAACGTTCAAATGACTTAAAAACAGATAAAATGAGTGGAAGATTAGATAAATCTACTTTTATAGAACACACAAACATACATATCTAAAATTGATAGATCTACCTTTAAATGAGTGGAAGATGAGAACCATGTGATGAAAAACCTGCAAAAACAAGATAAATTAGTGAGAAAGACATGAGAAAAAATAAGAAATTGATATAAAGCTTAGTGTTTATAAGTTTAAAGAGATTAGAGAGAGGTTGAAGAGTTTTATTGCAGCCATTTGAGAGAAGGAGAGAGAATATGTAAATTTTTCTTTATATAGGGAGACAAAAAATCTAATTAGGTTAAATATTTTTGATTCAGACGACTTCCTAGACGACTTACTTGTAAGTCACCCAGAAGACTTTAATATTTTTAGCGGGAAACTAAAATATTTTTAGCTGGAAACTAAAACAGAAGACTTCCTAGATGACTTACTTGATTATTTAAGCGGAAAAATAATTTTTTAAAAAAAATTATGCAGGAATATTTGGACGACTTACATGTAAGTCATCTGGTTTAAATTATTCACCAGACGACGTACAAGTTAGTCGTTTAGACCCTAAACATAACCCCTAAACTTAATTAACTAACTAAACACTTCATAAAAAATTAAACTTCAAAAGTGTTTACTATACACAAAAATAAACACTTATAGGTAAAAATTTAATTTTTCAAAAAAATATTCAAGCTTTCCAAAATCTATCCCTAAGAATACATACAATACTACAACATATGTTGTCAAACCATAAAACCAAAGAATATCATGATTAACTACTTTCACTCATCTATGCTGAAAACTATTCAATTTTATTATATCTTAATTTACATTACTTAAAACTATTTATAATTACATGATTTTAATTTTTCATTTGTCAAAATATTTTTTAAAAATTTTAAAAGTATTTTTAAGATCAACTACACCAGACGACTTCCAGCATCTCAGACGACCTACTGGGGCTATATTCGTAAAATTGACTTATGTTTTTTTGTTTGGTCACAAATGACTGACTGTAATTTCACAAGGCTTATAGGTTAGTTTTGCATTTGATTCAAATTTGAGTTAAGAATCTTGGCAAATTGCTGAAAAAGAATTGGCAAGCAAGAGAAACCCATATGTATTTTTATTCCTTCACGACCACTAGCGAAGTGTGATTGAGAGAATCTCCCAAAGAAAACAATATATCTTGTTGTACAGTAACATGTTCAAGAATTTGGTTGTTATTGTGGACACGATCCGATCCGATAAGCATATCTCTTCGGTTATTCGCCACCACCTTGCGCTATCTCACACCCTTCATCTGAGCATGATTCTTGAAACAAAAATAATATTCTTAGATAAAGAAAAGAAAAATTTGGTCCACATAAATATAAAATTCTAATTCTCTGGCATAAAAGAACTTGCAAATAAATATATAACACATGTGCCATATTCTTTAGCATATCTGCAACAAAGAAGCATATGGGTTCAATCGAAATGCTCATCTTGGTATCTAGGAGGAAAAAAGGGTAGGTGAATTTTGATTATGTGCAACTTTTGTTGGTCCCTCCTTACTAATACCAAATAAAAAAAAGAAACAAAATTTTGATTTGGTTCACAATAAAGTCACTTTGATGTACTTGGGGAACCTTATGGGCGATCTTCTGTGATCTCTTTTTGGTCTCAACATTCTTTTTGGGGAACCTTTGTTTTGTTATAAATAGCCTATGATTCAAGAAACTCAAGTCTCAGGCAACACTGAGCTTAATACTATAGGATATATATACAACAATAAAAACTCTTTTCTTCGCCCAAAAACTAGGTTTATTCCATGGGCTTTTGGTTTTAAGTATCTTTCAATCTACAAAAGAGAAAGAATTTTGTTTCTTCTTCTCCAAGAAACAAGCCACAGATTGATTGAGACTACCTTTAAAACACCATGGACAAAGTTGTGAGAATGTCTTCGGAGAAAGGAGTGGTTATATTCAGCAAGAGCTCGTGTTGCATGTCCTATGCGGTCCAGGTCCTCTTCCAAGACCTCGGGGTTCACCCGACCGTCCATGAGATAGACAAGGACCCTGATTGTCGAGAGATAGAGAAAGCCCTGATGAGGCTCGGGTGTTCCACACCGGTCCCAGCCATCTTTGTGGATGGGAAGCTCGTTGGTTCGACCAATGAAGTCATGTCGATGCACCTTAGCGGCTCGCTGGTTCCGCTCGTTAAGCCATTTCAAGCCAATCTATGTTAAAAACGTCTTCTAACTTTCTAAACTAAACATATAATTCAATAAGAAACAACCTAAAACACAATCTTATAGCCGATGCAAGTATGCAACCTTTGTAATGTAGCTTTATAAATATTGTTTGTTTGTAATTTCATTAAAGTGATCCTGTAATAATTGACTGTTTAAAATTTTATGGTAATATTTCAGGGAAGTAAAAGGATATAGCATTTTTATTAAATATGATTAAGGATAATTAACATTCACAGCTATATGCTTAAGACCCCATGGTCCACATCCCTAAAACTGTGTTCTTGAAACCGGACCGACCGGATGGTTGAACCAGGTTTGACCATGAACCGATTACATAGTCAGGTTGGATCTGATAATCGGTTCGACCAAGAACCTGTCACGTAGCTGGATTGGATCTCAGAATTATTAAATTGATAAAAATATTAAAACTAACAAAAATCTATAAACGATCTATGTAAATATAAAACTAGGTTAAATTTATAATATTTTATGTTTTAAATTTATTTATATTGTGTATCATATTTACTAACATCACTTTTAAATTTATTCACTAGAAGTATATTAAACCAAACTATTAAACCAGGTTTGACCCGATCAAACCATATTGAACAGTGACCAAAAATTATCCGGTTCAGCTTCCGGTCTGGTTTTAAAAACACCGCCTAAAAGAAAATACAAAGAGTATTGAACAAAACGTCGGTTCACCCCTTTGGTGAACTCTCTAATTCACCTCAACTCTTAGCACCAATCATTATGCCATGTAAGATTAATGAAAAAAGGAAATAAAATCAAAAACAAAAAAAAGGAAACAGATGAAAAAAAACCGTCGCAGTTAACAAGGAAGAGAACAAATGTTTTGTTAACGCTGTCCATCGGCTCCTTCTTTGTCTCCTACAGAGAAAAGATAAAGCTTTGTTTGTCAAGTTGGAGTCTCCAATTCTATGCTTGCAAATCCAATTTCAATTTCACCTTCTCAAATACACTTTATAAACTTCCCCAAATCCACCTTCTCCAAGTTTATTCTCGATTGAAAATTGATTTGTGGTATCTTGAAATCAAATCTCATGGAATCTGTGCGATTGCTAATTATGGTAAATCATTTAGTTCAAATATAAGAATAACTTCATACTCTTAACCATAATATATGCAAACAGCATAGTAACAAACCTGGCTCCGGTTCAAAACGATGGGAAAGAGGTGGTTATGGAACACTTGAGACAGCTTTGAGTTTTCAAGGTGGCCAATGAAACAGGGAAACCTCGAGTCTGGTGAGATTATGTCACTGATTTTCAGATCAGATGTCCCATGAAGGAGAAGAAATACAACAAAAAACTTGCAAATCTATATTTTAAAAATACATTACAAGTCTGTAGCGGTGACCTTTCTACATCATAGATCATGACACTTTGATAGATACCATAACACGTACTAGAGGAAGAATAAGAGGGTTGAGGAGAAGAAGGAATCAGAATGAAGAATAAAGGAAGTGAAGATTGGAATAAAAGATTAGAGGGTTTGCAGTTACACAAATATTATACCATTTGTTTAGTATAAAGAGTAGAGTACTCTTCTACTTGCTTTCTATGCTTTGATGTTGTTTGTATCAGACGCCATGAGTCTGTACTTCGCGATCGCCATGAGATCGATGATCTAGGATTACTTTCGTCATGAGATTGTAAATCGAAATCATACTCAAAGCTATAAACACTCTTTCGATTATCCATTGTTTACAGAGTTACCTGAGCTACTAGTATTTAAACTCTATCATTGGTAAGGTGAAAAGTTTGAATACGAAGTCCTGATGTCGACGAGCAGTTCTCCAATGCAATCGATCTACGAGGAGGATCTGGAGGAGGTGAATTCGTCACTGAGGGGTCAGGTGAAGTTTCTGATGGGAGCGTTTGCCGATTAAACGAATCTCAGGCTGTGACGAACTCGACGGTGACGACGATGGAAGGGATGATGACTTCGATGGTGTCCGCGATGACAAATCTGAGCTCATCGGTTCAAGCGATGTTGAAATCGTTGGGGAAGATGCCGGTCCAAGAGGTAGATCAGTTTTCTGGTTCGTCGAATCCTTCTCAGGTACAGCGCTCTTTGGGGGAACAAAATCGTAGCATTTCCTTGGGGTATCGAGCGGAGGAGTTGAATTTGGAGAGTCGTTCGAGTATGTTGAAGAAGATCGAGATGCCTTTCTGTGATGGATCGAAGGTCGTCGAGTGGATTGTTGATATTGAATACTTCTATACCTTGGGGAGGTATGGCGATGAAGCAAAACTGGATCTCGTTCCTTTATGCTTACAGGGAGCTTTGAAGAAGTGGTACGCGTGGGTGATGCGTCGTGGTGGTTTCCAAAATTGGAGGGATTTTATCAACAGGATGTTGGTGCTTTTTTGGAATCTATTGATGACGAACCAGCTACACGGTTGTTTGCTATCAAGCAAACAGGGACAGTGGCTGAGTACGTTTTTGAGTTTGAGGAGTTATCTGCGCAGGTTCTTGGGTTGGAATATCGCCATTTGGAGCGCATTTTCTATAATGGCTTATCATTGGAGATGAAGGAAGTGATTAGGATGAAGGATCCTCAGGGGCTTTCTAATTACATTGCTGCCGTGTTACGAATGGAGACAAGCGCCTTTTGTAAGGTGGTTGGTGATGCTAAGGGTTTGGAGGAACGTTTGAGTACTAAGAAACAAAGTGGAAGAAGAAGTTATGGTGGAGGTTCGTTTGGTAGAAGTAATGAGAAGCTGCAAAGTGATGCATGCGTGTTGAAGGAGAATGTACCTCCGCAAAGGGCGTTACAGAAGGCTCGTCAGCATTACACTGATGCAGAATTGGACGCCTTGAGGAGAGACAAAATGTGTTTCACGTGTAAAGCTCCTTGGTCACGAACCCATGATTGTCCTAATAAGAAGATGCGCGTGTTAACAGTCATTAACGGATGTGAAATGGAGGTGTTAGAACAACCTGATTACGAGTTGGAAGAGATTATTTTGGGTGGAGATCAACAGCTTATGACTCTTTCGTTCAACTCTTTTGTGGGACTGGAGTCACCTAAGACAACGAAGTTACGAGGCCTTATTAATCAGAGAAAGGTTATTGTGATGATTGATAGTGGAGCATCACATAACTTTATCTCACCAGCAGTGGTCAGTAGGTTGCGTTTGAAGGTTTCGGTGGATAAGAAGGTGGAAGTGTTGTTGGGTAATGGGGTGCAAGTGAACGCACTGGGAGTATGTAAAGCAGTAACATTTCAGCTTCAGTCTACGGATTTTGTTACTGACTTCATTACATTGGAGTTGGGATCTGTGGATGTTATCTTGGGAGTGCAGTGGTTGGAGACGTTGGGAAGATGTGAAGATGTGAAGTGGATTGGCGGCATCAGGAGTTTTCCTTTGTTTATCAAGGCATGAGGGTTAAGCTACTGGGTGATTGTAGTTTGCATACCAATAATTCGTCGTAACAGTCAATGCCCTCTGTTTTGATTGAGAGTAAACCGGAGGAGATCGTAGTGTTGGCATCTACTGAGGGTTCTTCTCGCGTAGCTGGGGTTCCTAACTTGGTTTCTGCTTTGTTGCAGCAATTCACTGATGTTTTTGCCGTCCCTACGTCACTACCGCCACTAAGGGGAACAGAACATGCTATCATATTGGTGCCAGGAGTGTCTGCAGTGTCTTTTTTGCCTTACCCGTACCCTCACGCTCGCAAGTTGATAATGGAGGAGATGGTGACTGAGATGTTACGATTTGGAATTATTCGTCCAAGTGAGAGCCCTTTCTCGAGCACGGTGCTGTTAGTAAAGAAGAAGGATGGTACATTCCGATTTTGTGTGGACTTAGAGCTCTCAACAGAGCCACAGTTCCCAACAAATATCCAATTCCAGTTATCGACCAATTACTAGACGAGTTGCACAGGGCTTCTGCCTTTTCTAAACTGGATTTGCACTCTGGTCACCATCAGATAAGAATGCGAGAAGAAGATATCAAGAAGACTGCCTTCAGGACGTTTGAAGGGCATTATTGATTTTTGGTTATGCCTTTCGGCTTAACCAACGCGCCGGCGAATTTTCAAAGCCTGATGAATAAGGTTTTTAAACCGTTTCTTAGAGACTTTGTGCTGGTGTTCTTTGATGACATATTGGTCTGTAGTGCCAATATGGATCAACACCTGTTGCATTTGAAGTTGGTGTTGGAGGCGTTGCGTGATCATAAGCTGTTTGCCAACGCTAAGAAATGCTCATTTGGAGTGGCACATGTCGATTACTTGGGTCATGTCATCTCCTATAAAGGAGTGGCTACTGATGGGGAGAAGACAGCTGCAATGCGTGACTGGCCAGTTCAGAAGTCTGTGAATCAGTTGAGAGGATTCCTTGGCTTAACGGGTTATTATAGGCACTTTGTGAAGCATTATGGGTTGATTGCTAAGCCTTTAACCTCGTTGCTGAATAAGGACCAGTTCGAGTGGTCTGAAGAGGCGATGTTAGCATTTGAAAGTTGAAGTCTGCAATGATCAATGCACCGGTGCTGTCTCTCCCAGACTTTGACAAGCTATTTGTCATTGAATCTGACGCGTCGGGTTTTGGTTTGGGAGCCGTTCTGATGCAAGCAGGCAACCCTATTGCTTTCTTTAGTCACGCTTTAACACCACGAGAGCAGCTGAAACCGGCTTATGAGAGAGAGTTGATGGCGGTGGTGGCAATTCAGAAGTGGAAACACTATCTACTTGGTCGAAAGTTTCATGTTCACACTGATCAGAGGAGCATTAAGTATCTAGTGGAGCAGAAAGAAGTTAACATGGATTATCAACGCTGGTTAACACGCCTATTGGGGTTTGATTTTGAGATTTTTTACAAGTCGGGATGCGAGAACAAAGCAGCAGATGGATTATCTCGAAGCATATCTATGGCTGGTTTGTTATTGAATTTGACAGTGCCAACGGTGCTTCAGTGGGAGGATATGTTTTCGGAGATTGCGGAAGATGTGGAGATACAGAAAAAAATTACTCAGATGAGGCAGGGCGAGTTGATTTCTGCGAAGTTGACTGTGAGTGATGGGAAGCTGTGGAGGAAGAAACGATTGGTAATTCCCAAGGATTCTAAGTTTCTTCCCCTTATTTTGCGTGAATGTCACGATGGTAAAGCTGGTGGTCACTCCGGGGTGGTAAATACATTGCAACGCATTCAACTATCTTTTCATTGGGAGGGCACTAAGAAGATGGTTCAGCGTTATGTTGCTGAATGTTTGGTGTGTCAGACTCACAAACATTCTACGCTTTCACCAGCGGGGCTGCTTCAACCCTTGCCCATTCCTAATAAGGCTGAGTAAGTACGCCTACTTCATTGGGTTAAAGCACCCTTTCACGGCTTTGGATTTGGCTCAGAGGTTTTTTTTGGAGATTGTTAAACTTCATGGTTTTCCTCGGAGTATTGTTTCGGATCGTGACATGTTGTTTTTGAGCTCGTTCTGGAAAGAAGCTTTTCGCTTGGCTGGTACGGATTTAAAGTATAGCACCGCTTTCCATCCTCAAACTGACGGTCAAACGGAAGTACTTGACCGTTGTTTGGAGACTTACTTGCGCTGTTATGTTTCTTCTCATCCTCGCACGTGGTCTTCCTTCTTGTGTTGAGCTGAGTTTTGGTATAACACCACGGTCCACAAGTCTCTTCAAACTACACCTTTTCAGGTGGTTTATGGGAGGGCGCCTCCAGGGCTGATTCGTTTTGAGTAGGGGTCTACGAGTAACTTTGAGTTAGAGGAGTCGTTGAGGTTGTAAGACAGGATGTTGGAGCAGTTGAAGCAAAATTTGTTATGGCCCCAACAGATTATGAAGAATCAAGCGGATCAGAAGCGTCGAGACGTGAACTTGGAGATTGGTGATATGGTTTATCTGAAGTTACGTATGTACCGCCAGCAGACTGTGGTGCGGAGGTTTTGTCAGAAACTGGCGGCTAAATTCTATGGTCCTTATCGAGTGGTTGATAAGATTGGCAAGGCAGCATATAAGTTTCTGTTACCGGAGGGGTCTACAATTCACAGTTGAAGAAAGCATTGGGTAGTTCGGTTGTGGTGCATGCGTTACCACCTGTCTGTTTGGATCCTATTGATGCGCCTCTGGAGCCTGCGGATGTGTTGGCTAAGCGTTTTAATAAGCATGGTGAAACAGAGTTGCTCGTTTCTTGGAGTGGAAAATCTCAGATGGAGGATTCTTGGATGTTGTCTCGGGAGTTTGTGGAGTGTTTTCCTTCTTTCCAGCTTGAGGGCAAGTTCGGTTTCGATGGGAAGGGTATTGATAGATACCATAACACATACTACAGGAAGAATAAGAGGGTTGAGGAGAAGAAGGAATCAGAATGAAGAATAAAGGAAGTGAAGATTGGAATGAAAGCCTCTTTTTACATTAGAGGGTTTGCAGTTACACAAATATTATACTGTTTGTTTAGTATAAAGAGTAGAGTACTCTTCTACTTGCTTTCTATGCTTTGATGTTGTTTGTATCATACGCCATGAGTCTGTACTTCGCGATCGCCATGAGATCGATGATCTAGGATTACTTTCGTCATGAGATTGTAATTCGAAATCATACTCAAAGCTATAAACACTCTTTCGATTTTCCATTGTTTACAGAGTTACCTGAGCTACTAGTATCTAAACTCTATCACACTTGCATCAGTGAGTTCTCATGAACTTGCAACTTTATATTTTAAGAATATATCACAAGTTCCAATGCCACACCGTTCAGTCACAACCGGTGCCATTAAAACAAATTTGCTCAAACGTCACAGGTGACTTCACGGTTAACACCCCTTACGCTGGGACAAGAAAAACTTCCCTGGAGATCGCGACGGTTGGGAGATCATCCGGGACAAGAAAACTTCCCTGGAGATAGCGACGGTTGGGAGAAACCATTAAGGGGTTTACAAGAAGGGCTTAAAGGCAAAGCATCCGTGACTAGTAGGAGAATGAAGAACTTTGGTGTGGGAGAAACGAGTGGGACATCGTTTGTACGGTATGGTCCAGTGCACGGCGGATATATCGGAACATGATTGCTCGTATTGTTTGTCACAGGGTATTGCAAATATTTAGAGCTGTTGTGATATGAAATGGGTAGTTATGTGTTCTCCTACCTGTATGGTGGCTTATAATACTCCATGGATAATCTATGATCCAGTGGACACCACTAATGAGCCAAGCTCATGCCTGCTACCCCGGGGAATGAGGCGAGAAGTGTCGCACAAGGTATGTCACTTGTTTTGAATTTGAGCTCTAGCATTTAAAATCAGACTGTTGAGCATGTGTTGTAGTATACCAAATGAGGAGATGAGAGTTTGTTACAGTAAAGACGAATTTAATCATTTTATGTAACAGATGAAACCATTCTGATTTTTTTTCTTTCTCAAGGGATAGAAAAAGAGGTGTACCAAAAGCTTTGATCTTTGCGGTTGTTTTAGCTGCTGTTGGTGTCTTATTTATCATATTCTTAGTCATTTTCCTAAGGTCTATGAAGAGGAAAATATGAGGAGGACATATAAAGAAGAACGAAACCTTGAAGGTAAGTTAAGAATAGAGGATATTATTCTTGTGCTCTGTTTCCTCCGTTTTGTTTATTTTTCTTTATTAACATTCTGTTATTCACTCTGTTCTGCCTTGCTGTCTCTGTTTTTTTCATATCTGCTGTAACTTTTTTTTTCATACATACATGACTTCTTGTTAACCTAGAGTTTTTTTTTCCTGACATACGAATGAAGACATTAGCACAGATTCTATGAGATTTGATTTCACTACGTTACAAGATGCCACAAGTCAATTTTCAATCGAGAATAAACTTGGAGAAACTGGATTTGGGGCAGTTTATAAAGTGTAGTTGAGAAGGTGAAATCGAAATTGGATTTGAAAGCATAGAATTGGAGATTCCAACTTGGCAAACAAAGCTTTCTATTTTCTCTATAAGAGACGAAGAAGGAGCCGATGGACGCGTTGACAAAACACTCGTTCTCTTTTTTGTTAACGGCGACGGCCTTTTTTCTTTCTTTTTTTTTTGTTTTTTTCAATTTTGTTTACATTTTTTTATTAATCCTACATGGCAAAATGATTGGCTTTAAGAGTTGAGATGAATTAAAGAGTTCACCACAACCCAAGTTTTGTTCGTTTATATTTCTACATAGCGATTACAGCCAACGATTTGTCTTGTTATCTGATTCATAACAAGACCAGAATAAATCGAGTTGTTGTGTCTCACTTGAATCCAAGACTTGTGGGTTCAGAGGAGTGCAGGAGATATCTGATAAAGAAGACACTGAAGTAACATTAATGGGATGTACCTCAGTTACTTCCTCAGTCTTCTCATCAAAGTAGACCACATCTTTGCATTGTTTCTGGAAAGGCAAAGGCAAAGCCAAGAAAGCAGAGACGTGTCTATTATGCATCATGTTTATCTGACTTTGTTTTAAGGCAAAGCCAAGAAAGCAGAGACGTGTCTATTATGCATCATGTTTATCTGACTTTGTTTTGGGCCGAATGTATTTTATATTAGACTTGAGTTGTTAATATCACGTTTCTGTGGTTCAGTCATATCGTGTGTGCGCTTCCTCTTTTCCCTTCCCAGGTCGGTGTGACGTCTGTCATGTGGTCCTGTGTGCTTTGTTTTGTGTTTTTGTTAATTTTAATGGTGAAAAAATTGTGATTATAAGGAGTGATTTATTTTGAGCTTGGTGACAACGGTTCAGTTATTGTGTTGATCATTGCTAATCATCGCAAGTTCTTGGTTAAGTTTCTCCGGCTATAGTCCAGTGGTTTGGAGCTTTGGCTCATGTTTACTTAAATCATGAGAAGTTGCAAGATGGACTTCGATGGCTTCGTACTTTCATCGAAACGGAAGCGAATGGTTATTAGCGTTTTTTCGGTATAGAGATGATTTTAACTTCGGTTATGACAGTAACTGCAAGTCTTCTCAGGATTCTCTGCTGGTGTTTGGGCTCAGGAAGGAAGCAGTCGTGAGCTAAGGCATGACACTGATGTGTTTCCATGTTCCGCGAGCTCTAGTTTAGGAGCAGTCTTTGTTTTCTTGTTCCTTATTGTGAAGCTATCGTATGGTATCTACTGATGCTTGTTAGGGTCGAAAACGGTTACGACGAAGTTAACGTCCAAATCCCCGCAAAATACAAGTATGTCTTTTCGCAACAAATCATGCTCGGTCAAGAGAACGTCGCAACGTATGTTCCCGAGATAAAGCTTCGTTCGAATTCTGTTTAGATCGAACATAAGCCATCGGAAATATACCCAGACCGGTTACGGATAGGTCCGAGTATGACGATCGGAACACAGACGAACCAAGCTCGTTCATTACGCTACTACCGCACATGCACGCTGTCCGGACGCTACGTAGCGACCGAGCTCGAGCCGAAGCTCGGTCTCGGTCGCTACTCGGTCGCTACTCGGTCGCTACGTAGCGACCGAGCGTTCATCCCGCTCGGTCGCTACGTAGCGACCGAGCCCAAGCCGAAGCTCGGTCGCTATGTAGCGACCGAGTGTCCGTTCCGCTCGATAGCTACGTAGCGACCGAGCTCTTCCGAAACGTCGATACAACATTAGTCCATGCATTCTCGTCTACCCTTCGATGCTATCTCCCAAACACCGTAGCGAACCCATTTCACGTTTCCCGCCATTCTAAGTCATTAATCAAACTTTACCGTAAAAACCGCGCAAAGTTCGTTCTTTATCGAAAGAAACTGTAATAAATGAGTCGAGTCAGAAGATGGTCCAAAGGGACCTAAGACATGACTCGAGGCCCAGCTTACGATTTCTTAACTAACAGCACGTAAGCTGCATGACGGTTTACGCTTGGTTCGCAAGGAAAGATAAATGTCAAGTTTCCGCGGATAAATACGAAATTTTGAAGATAATTACGAAGATCGGAAAAAATGGAATATCTCCATTTTTACTCTATGACGGCTTAAGGGCAGAAGAGGAAAAGCGTAAACTAACCTAGGAGCCAGTATATAAGGAGTCCTAGGCGAGAAGCATGGGGGAGGACTTTTCTCAGAGCAAACTTAGCACTTAGAGCGATTAAGCATATTTCCGTTTTTGTTATTCGAGCTGCGACTCAACTAGGTTATTGCCGTCTTAGGGTTTTAGAACTAGGAATCTCGCCGACAGCTCTCGTAGCCAAGGCTCTTACCTTGTTGTAACGCTCAAACGCGAATTCGGAATAAGATCTACTTTGCTCTCTTTTTGATTTCTTATACTTTACCGTTGTTATTCTTGCATTCTGATTGCTTGACGTATGGTATTAGTAGATATCCGGGAGCTCAGGGAAATTAGGGTTTTCCTAGTTTCCTTATTTAAACGGAAATCGACAGTGCGAATTTTGGTTCCCACAGTTTGGCGCTAGAAGGAGGAGGGGGGGGGGTGTACGGATCAATCTAACTCTCAACCACATCACACTCAACCAGACATGTCAACTGACGACGCAGATAACGTGCAGACTCCTCTTAACGGAAGCAGTGGCACTGACCTCCACACTCCCGCAGCGGACGTATCCGCGGCCAACGCACTAGCCAACGCCGCGGCGCTCGAGGAGTTTAAAAAGATGTTCGCCACCTACGAAAAAAGGTCGGAAGAACAGGATAAGCTCGTGAACACCTTGACCAAACAAGTTGAAACTTTAACGGCAAGGACTCGAGCAATCTGCCCCCGCGGAACCACTAAAGTCCGCGAGAAAAGACTCTACTTCGCAACCCCACTCGACAGGCCTGGAGCCGCGCAGGAACGACCTTCGGGTCAAAACCCTAGCGAGAAATCTCCCATCGAAAAGGGAAACCCTGAAAGTCCTCCGCCTCCCGCGAAGGCTTCGGAGGACAACGGAGTCGAGCACGTCGACCTGGATCCTAGCGATGTCTCCAACGATACTGATGAGGATGTCGACAAACATCCAAGGAGGACCAGAAGCCGATTCGCTCGGGAAAGCTCTCCGTTCGACAAACCAATGACAGAAGAGGAGGAAATACTCTATTGGAACGAACAAGAAGAGCTGGCTGAAAAGCAAAACGAGCTCACTCGCAGTAAACGCCGACATGCTCGGAAATCGGCTGGCGAGACGTCGGATATCCGCGATCTTCGTGACTATATCACCAAGATTGCGGCAGAAGTAAGAGCCGTGAAATCCCAAATCCATCACGCTACCAGCGCGGCCCCCGAGATCGACAGGCCGCTGGGAGGGGCTCGGAAGACCCCCTTCACCACTCGCATCTCATATATGAGGGTATCCGATCCAGGAAAAATCAAAGTACCAAAGTATGATGGTACGACCGATCCAAGGACGCACCTTCAGGCTTTCCACATCACGATGAGAAGAGCGAGACTGATGGACGGCAAAAAAGACGCCGGCTACTGCCGGCTGTTCGTCAAAAATCTGGAAGGGGCAGCCCTCGAATGGTTTGCACGCCTTAAGCGAAACTCTATCGGAAGTTTCTGACAGCTCGCATCGGAATCTCTCAAGCAATACTCTATGTTCATAGATAGAGAAACTTCCGATGTCGATCTCTGGAGTCTGTCCCAGAGGGAAGACGAACTCCTCCGCGAGTTCATCAGCCGATTCAAGTTGGTAATGTCCAGGGTCAGCGGGATAAGCGACAAGGTGGCCATTGATGCGCTCAGAAAGGCGCTCTGGTACAGGTCGAAATTCAGAAAATGGATAGCCCTCGACAAACCGCGGACGATCCAGGACGCCCTCCACAAGGCAACGGACTACATCATGATTGAGGAAGAAACGAAAGTGTTATCGCAAAAACATAAGTCGGCGAGACCATCCTCGAAAGATGTAGATCCAAAAACGAAGAAGAAGAACCCTCGTAACGACAAGTATGTCCATCACGAGGGGGAAGATCTCCAAGGAGCGCACAATTACGCGATCAGCTCGGACCACGGCCGAACCACGGGTAATACGTGGACTCGCAATCAAGGATATGATGAAAACATCTTCTGCGAGTTCCACCAGTCCCGAGGACACTCCACGACTAACTGCAAAGTCTTGGGAGCAAGGCTGGCCGCGAAGCTACTAGCTGGAGAGCTGTCGGAAGTGACCAGCGTGAAAGATCTCATCCTCGAGACCGATCGCCCCCTGAAGCCGGACAGAAATCCTCCCGCGGAGAGATCTCCTCAAAGAAACCAATCTAGGGATAAACGCGGCAGAAGGCTGGACGACAAGGGGAACGATAACAATCGTCGCATAGTCAACATGATCATTGGAGGATCGCAATTCTTCAACGATACGGTTTCGGCCATCAAGGCTTACCAGCGGAAGGCGGAGTCGGGCGCAAACTGTCCTACATGGTCTCCTACCCGAGATGATCAGAATTGCTCAATCACCTTCACGAAGGAGGAAGCCGACAGGATAGATCAACCTCACTGCGATCCGCTCGTCATAGATCTCGTCATACGAGATCTGGAAGTTGGAAGAGTACTCATTGACACGGTTAGCACGGTCAATGTAATCTTCCGCGACACTCTCAATCAGATGAGCATCGAACTGGGAGAAGTAACTCCAACGCCTAAACCGCTCACGGGTTTTTCAGGCGAAGTATCGATGACCCTCGGGTCAATCCAGCTGCCAGTCATCGCCACGGAGATCACGAAAATCGTCGAATTCGCGGTGGTCGATCATCCTGCCATCTACAATGTGATCATGGGAACCCCATGGCTCAACGCCATGCAAGCCGTTCCATCAACGTACCACCTGGGTGTCAAATTCTCGACCCCAAATGGAGTCGCAGCTATCTGGGGATGTCAGAAACACTCACGACTATGCTTCCTCGCGGAGCACAAGTTAAGGCAGATGACGACCTCTGCAACGGCAAATCGCAAGCGCACGAAGATAGATAAATTTTCGGCCAAAAATGTTTCAAGAAAAGATGATTTAACATCGTCTGCTGATGCAAACGCTTCGGGTGTCGAAACTCAACACGAGTCCAAAGCCGACACTACGACTCAACCGGAACATCCGGAAGAGAACGTTGACCCGGCCACGGTCATCACGATCAAGGCGGTCAGCACGGCGACAATCGCCGAGTAAAAATGCTCGCGGCATAAAATAGAACTACGAGATGTCTTGATCCTCGAAAGAGGTACGTAGGCAGCTCGTCGAAAGATGAGTTCATCTATCCCCCTCTCTAAAAAGTGGGGGGGGGGGGGAGTGGGTGCGTATACTCGTATACTCCCACATAGGAAAAGATGCGTTATTGTAATCGAGTTTTTTAGAGATTTCAAAAATTTTTTACTATAATATGCGTCGCTCTTTTTTAAGACACTTTCGCTTCAATTAACGCAAAAGTCTCAGAACACGCTTAGAAAATCTGCAAACGTTAAGACTCTTGTCAGCAGCCTCATACGGCCCAAAATCGCAAAACAATCCCTCTTCAGCACCGAAAATATATGTATAGTCTTCGAAATAACTGCGAGACGTCGCCAAGTTAAAAGTCGAGATGATGCGAACAAATTGTCCGAACGCGACCACAAAAACCTTACAGTCCGTTCGTCGATTGGCCCCAACGAACACATCAGCCGTCTTAAACAAACGCAACTTGATCACTCTTTTGATCTTCGAATGTCCAACACAAGGACGAAAGCGCGCTACAAAAAAATCCGAAATTTGGTCTAGCACTTCCAGTTGGCTTAAAAATTCTCTCTGGAAAGATGCTCGATTCTTACCATACAAGTCATATAAGCCGAGAACCTATCGCGGACTTTAAATCGGTACGAATCAGGTAGAAATCTCAACAAGAAAATCGATAGCCGGCTAGTCACCGCACAAACCTTAAAACCGAGAGTAAGCCTAGGTCTTGCCCTAAACCCATCGCATTGGTCTCAGACATCTCAAAGACATGATATCTAAACGATACAAGATCCTAAAACATGTCTCTGCGTTCATATCTCAACGTTCCCGAAAGTTCGTAAGAATAAATAATTTTTACGAAAACTCACGTCTCGAACAAACCAACAGATTGAACGCCTCAACAAAGTTAAATATGAGAAGACAACTCATGTTTACATCAAACCCACTCGAAACAAAGTAACTCAAACAAACATCCATTATATATATAAACCGCATAGCGGTAGGGGTTCAAAGCCACCGACGGCCAGTCCCGATAAAAATAAAAGCGTCCAAAACAGGCCCATACAAAATTCGAAGGCCACACTCGGCCGGACATATATGAACGAAGGCCACACTTGGCCGCAGAATACTAGATAAGGGAAAAACTTCTTCCCGTCAAACACTCACCTCTCACAGATCAAAGTTAAAATTCCCGGACAAGGAAGCTCCGAATGCATCCGCGGGATAGTTCACTTCCTCATCGTCACCAGCAAACTCGGTCATGGTCTCTACGGTATCAGGAGAAACCGGGATGGGATCCCAGAATCCCTGAATCCTCCCGTCGATCGGAGAAATGAGCGTCTCAGCGTGAGCATGATCCTTCATGCCACCCTTCATTAACTCCATCTCCCTCTCGAAAACGTAGTCATCCGCCCGCGTCTTCCAAAGGCTCCCAACTGAACCGCGACCCTCACTGAAGTCGTACTCGACCTGGAATTGAGAGGCGCGAGTCTTCATCACCTCGACAATCTCCCTCTTGCCCTTCCGTTCCGCCCTACTAATAGTCCTCGCATGATCACGAGCGAGTTGAGCATCTCGCGCCAACATCTCGTCTCGCATGCGAGCAAGATCCTTTTCCGTCTTCTCCGCTTTAAAGCGATAGATCATGGCTTCTCTATGGCTCGCCTCAATGGCCGATCCAAGCAAGTTCAAGCCCTGCGAAACCGGTTAACACGTTATAAAAAAAAAATATTTACTTGAAACGATCGTCAAAATTCGTAAAGCCTATACCCCGTTGATGATACGAGATCCTTCCGCGACGACTTTCGGCCTCCCCGACTCGTTCGTAGCCGGAGGACCATCGAAGCCCGAGGGAAGACCAGCAAAGAAATCATCGAAGTTTGGAATAGGGACCTCGCTCGTACCACTTCCATCGCCGAAAGCAAGGTCTGGATCCCATCCTGGAAGCATACAATCGTCCACCGAAAACTCCAGGTCACCGAGGTCAATATCTTTCCCCTTCGAAGAATTCGGCCCCGTCGCAACCGTGGGAGCAGCGTCGGGACCTTGGTCATCGGTCTCGGAATCACTACCTGTTTCCCCACCCAAAGCAGGACTAGGATGCACAAACCTCAACGCCTTTCGAATACTCTTCGGCGTAAAGGAAGTCCAGAGAAAAGGACCGTTCCTGAGCAGATCCCTCACCGCGATAATGTGCTCAGGAAACGGAGCAAGAGGATTGATGAAGGGACGATCGTTCGGCAACCTCCGGAACAATGGGATAAAACTCTTTTTGACAGACGCAGCGTCCACACGAACGAAGAAGAAAAAATTATTCCACGAGTTGAAGTTAGAAGTAAACCCCTTAACCACTGACATGAAGTTCCGAGGGACCAGCATGTACTTGTCCGTATCCTTGATGATCTGCAACCTAAGAAGCGCTTCAAAATGATCAACGGTAAGGGAGAGACCATGCTCATAGCTCAGGATCAGGACTCCAATGAGGTGCTGGATGCCAAGGGGATTCAGTTGGCTTATCGCGACCCCGAAACGATCCAACACACGGACGATAATTTCGGGAATCGGGAACCACAAACGACAGCGCACTACAAATGCTTCGTAACAAGTAAAGTAACCCTCCGGGGGACTACTAGCGCGCTCTCCTTGACGAGGTACCCTGAACTCCACCGAATCCGAAATATGGTAGAACGACCGCATGACCTCGAGGAATTCGCTAGTACTCCGACTTGGTGCACCTTCCTCGACCGGGCGACGGTTCATGACCGGGAACGATTTCTCTTTGGGAGGCGTGATCGAACCATAACACGCCACCCACCATGCCTCGTTGTCGGCCGGGTCTACCGAATGAGGAACGAAATCTATCTTTGGCACACGGAGCTCTTCAGAAACGTTCGCGGGCAAGGACCCTTTCTTTGAACTCCTCTTCTTACTCGACATCTCGTGTTTTTCTTTTTTTTTATCAAGAAGGAAATGATAGAGAGAAAGAAAAAGAAGAAAGAATTTTTCAAGAAACCTCTCTATGAGAATGAGTAAGTGTAAAGATTGTGAAGAAATTACCTCCCTTCTTATAGGCATGAGAAATTACTATTTACTTGCGGATTTTCGAACACGAACTTCGCCCAAATAGACCAATCTCGTCCGAACTCGCCATACCGCACGTTGGGATCTCACTAGAAATCCACGATCCTAACGAGCTGGGGGGCTAACTGTTGGGGTCGAAAACGGTTACGACGAAGTTAACGTCCAAATCCCCGCAAAATACAAGTATGTCTTTTCGCAACAAATCATGCTCGGTCAAGAGAACATCGCAACGTATGTTCCCGAGATAAAGCTTCGTTCGAATTCTGTTTAGATCGAACATAAGCCATCGGAAACATACCCAGACCGGTTATGGATAGGTCCGAGTATGACGATCGAAACACAGACGAACTAATCTCGGTCATTACACTACTACCGCCCATGCACGCTGTCCGGATGCTACGTAGCGACCGAGCTTTGGCTCGAGCTTGGTCGCTATGTAGCGACTAAGATTCGGCTCGAGCTCGGTTGCTACGTAGCGCCCGAGCGGGATGGACGCTCGGTCGCTATGTAGTGACCGACCGGGACGGACGCTCGGTCGCTACGTAGCATCCGGACAGCGTGCATGTGCGGTAGTAGCGACCTTCCGCTCGATCGCTACGTAGCGACCGAGCTCTTCCGAAACGTCGATACAACATTAGTCCATGCATTCTCGTCTACCCTTCGATGCTATCTCCCGAAGACCGTAGCGAACCCATATCACGTTTCCCGCCATTCTAAGCCATCAATCAAACTTTACCGTAAAAACCGCGGAAAGTTCGTTCTTTATCGAAAGAAGCCGTAATAAACGCTTTGAGTCAGAAGACGGCCCAAAGGGACCTAAGACATGACTCGAAGCCCAGCTTACGATTTCTTAACTAACAGCCCATAAGCCGCATGACGGTTTCCGCTTGGTTCGCAAGGAATGATAAATGTCAAGTTTCCGCGGATAAATACAAAATTTTGAAGATAATTACGAAGATCGGAAAAAATGGAATATCTCCATTTTTACGCTATGACGGCTTAAGAGCAGAAGAAGAAAATCGCAAACCGACCTAGGAGCCAGTATATAAGGAGTCTTAGGCGAGAAGCATGGGGGAGGACTTTTCTCAGAGCAAACTTTGCACTTAGATCGATTAGGCATATTTCCGTTTTTGTTATTTTAGCTGCGACTCAACTAGGTTATTGCCGTCTTAGGGTTTTAGAACTAGGAATCTCGCCGACAGCTCTCGTAGCCCAGGCTCTTACCTTGTTGTAACGCTCAAACGCGAATTCGGAATAAGATCTACTTTGCTCTCTTTTCGATTTCTTATACTTTATCGTTGTTATTCTTGTGTTCTGATTGCTTGGCGTGTGGTATTAGCAGATATCCGAGACCTCTAGAAAATTAGGGTTTTCCTTGTTTCCTTATTTAAACGGAAATCGACAGTGCGAATTTCGGTTCCCACAATGATACTTTCTTGCTTTCACTCTCTGTGTTTTTTGAGTTCCTTTTTACAGAGTTGGTTCTTTGTTGAATTTATCCTTCTGTGGAGGGCATTATTTACCACTCTGTAACTCTTTATTTTGATTTTGAAATCTAGTGTTAAAAAAATATGTTAAAGCTCTCTTTTTCTTCCACTAACACTGCATGACCAAAAACGGATCTTCTAACATTCGGCTCAACAAACATATTATCGATCTTCCCATAATCCTTTTCACTTACTATAGAAACAAATTGAGTTCAAAACCATACTGAGACAAAAAACATATACTCGTAGAAGAAACTTTTAATACAAACAGAACACAATGGAACTGCAAGCAAGTCCAGAAGACAGAGAGATAAGTCCACAATAAATAATCACGCTACAAGAGAACAAAGCACAACATGTTTATTTATATGATAAAAACAGATGAAACAGAGCAAAGGGATACAAAAGCATGCATATAGTTAGACTAAGAGTAGTCAGCGACCAAGTTGAGCGCTAGAAAACGTTGTTGTTGCTACTCCTCCACCTGAGCTTGTTGATGATGACACATGATATGTGGTGCGACCTGTATCAGCTTCAAATTCAAGTCTTGGACGTCCATACATGTACCAGAAAGGCAAGGGGTCACAACACGACCTAATTGGCTCATTGGAGAGCTTGTTGGTCTTATTCATGAGGTATTGGACCGAGAAAAGGCTATGGGCCTTGATGAGGCATTTATAAAGATAGGAATGACTGTGGGTCAGCATGGACGATTAGTATTCAATATGATTGACCAGGAAATGGATGGGATGAAGCTGGTTGGACAGGAAATGAAATGGGTGATCTGGTATGATCGAGAAATGGATTGTTCAAACCGAAATTGGCGAGAAATGAGTTGGAAATGGAAGATGAAGAACCTGAGCTGGAAATGGAACATCAGGAGCATCTTTATCAATAAAATGAGCTTATGGAGGTACTTGGTCGGACCAGGAACAAGATGAATCGAGTCCAAGCATGAGTTGTTCGAAAAAGGCTTTTATCGGCCCAAAAAGTGGAAAGACAAGCCAGCTTGGATTATGATTGACCCAAGAAGATTATGCACGTCCACGATGGTTTATTTTCAGTTTATTTATTATTTTATTAAGTTTAAACCAATTAGGATATGGTTTTTCATAAACCGACTTGGTTTTTGTTTAGGGTTTATTTTAGTTTAGGATTTCGTTTTCTTCTTTCTTTTATATGTAACCATGAGCCTCCATGTAATCATTCAACCATTATTCAATAAAAGTAAGCTTTGGCTCAAACAATCATCTCTGAGGAGACTTTTCTATCTTGTTCATGTGTGAACAACTCTTATCACAATAAGGAGAGTGATCTTCTGTGATCCATCCTAGACACCAAGCAGGGTGATCCTGTGTCTCAAAAGCAGCAAAACATCCTTAGAGCCTTCCACAGCCTGAAGGAGAAGACCATCCTCATCATCTATCATCCATCCACGCCCCCTTCAAGTGATCCAGGGAGAGACATGAAATGGACTTTTCAAGGATCCAATAATCAAATCATCATAGTAATTAAGATGTCAATCCATTTCTAAGAATTTTGAATCAAAGAGAATTCAGGTTTTCAATTAAACTAAATGCAATCAATAAGATGAGTGGGTTCAATCAATCTAACAGGTTTCTAAAGCAACTAAACATCAACTTTCAATCAATTGGAATAAGGAGGAATCATGGGCATAGGATTTTGATTTCAGATGACTAAGATTAAATCTAAAATGACAAAGTTTCAATCAACACATCCCCTAAGTCTAGATATCAATTCTAAGCAAGTTCTCTTCCAAGATAAAAGCTCATTTACTCTCATGATCAAACATCAAATTCTTTTGGTTTGTGTCAATCGAGCAATCATTAAGGATAGATCATTCAACTTTCCTAACTCCCCTAACATCAAATCCCTTTGGTAGGGTAAGCTAAGAGCTTGATGAGTTGGCTCAGACATTTCATCGAACACCTTCCGGGCAATGAAATGTCTAGAGTTCTAAACCAGAATGGCCAACTCAAGCTTAGCATTAAGATCACTCAATCAAACAAAGAAACACATTAATCTACTCTAAACATTCTAGATCATCACTTAATCATCCTAAATCACCCTAACCCATGAATCCAAAGATGACTACTCACTCATAATCATGGTAGACACTATATCAATAGTTGATCCAAATCTAAACATGATTAATGGTCAAAGTAATCAAGTAAAGATAAGAAATTATGATCAAGAATAGATCTTTCACCCAAAAGTGGTTTTTTTAATAGATAGAAAACAAGATAAGATCCTAACATTAGGTTTAAAGAGTATTTATATGACTTCTAAAACCTAATGGGCTCAGTCAACAACTTGAAAGGCCCAAATAAAACATAAATTTTCGATCAGAATAGGAGAAACACGTGCGGGTGTGTGAGGTCGCTCCACCAGGTCGCTCTGCTTCCAAAGTGGGTGCCTCACCCGCCGCCGGACGTCGCTCCGAATGCAAGCTTCGTATCTTTGTTTTTGCGCGCGGGTTGCGGACCTCACTCCCCATGGTCGCTCCACTTCTTGAAAGTTGTCGACGAGAGGTTGAGCTCGGAGCGGGTGCCTCACCCCGCTGCGGGACGTCGCTCCGAATACCAACTTCATTTCTTCTTTTTGCGCGCGGGCTGCGGACCTCGTTCCATCTTGGTCGCTCCCATTCTCGAGAGATGTCGACGGGGTGTTGGTTCGGAGCGGGTGCCGAACCCCGCTGCAAGAGGTCGTGCGGCCTTTGTTTCGTCTGGAGCGGGTGTCGTAGGTCGCTCCCATTGCCCGCTCCGGTGCTCTACTCGCTCAAACAACACTTTCCACTCCCTTTTTGATCCCATATGTTTACAAGTGCCTCCAAGAACTCCAATGGACACTCCAACACCTGATAAATACTTATGCAATGCAAAAAGGAAACTAAAATGCATAATCCCTAATCTAAATGACCAAAACATGCAAGAATGAAGAGTTAAAACAATGCAAATGTGCAAGATATCAACTCCCCCACACTAGTCCTTTACTTGTCCACAAGTAAACTTTCAAGAGCCGAAGGGAGAGAGGTTTGAAAATGGGAACTCATAACCAAAAGAACACTTTCTAGCCATCAACCTAACATCCTAAGGAAAACATAGCAAATAGCATGAGCAACTTTCTTAGTGCACTCTAGTTTCTCAAGGCTTATCAAGACTCTTTTATCTCTACACAAGGAACATTGTCATCCAACCAACAAGTTCCTTAGCCAACTCTCACATTCATTCACACACACACACACAAGGTGAATTCTTGCAAATGGATATTTGATCTCAATCATTTGGTTTGGTGAGAAAAGGTGGTCTAATGTGAAGAAAAATTGGCTTCGATTGCATCATTTATAGTGGCTCACACTCAAGAATGGGAACAAGATCATTATGCACAATTTATCTAAGAAAAGAAACAATTCATGCATACAATGCTTGTTCTCATCATTCTACCATTTTCCTAAGTACCTTTAAGTTCTACCCTTCTTTTCTTTCTTTCCCAAACCTAAAATACTCCCACTTTCATCTCTCACCCAATGAACTCTCCTTTCTTTCCTTTGATTTAACCAACCAGGGACTTGTTCTTCTGAATTTAAACCTTAGACTTAGCTCTCTCTCTCTTTTTTTTTCCCCACTCACTTATTGTTTCTTTGATTCTTTTTTTTTTTTTTGGGAGGGGGTTCTATTGATAATCTAGAACTTTTCATTTCTAACTTTCTTTGTCCCTAGGGGTTTCTTACTTTAAACACTCTTTTTGGTTCATCTCTTCCACTCAATCTCTCTAATTCACAAGATCAAAAGAATTTAAGCTCACAAACCCAACAACCATCCTAGAGGCTAACTCAAATGAGGTCCTAATGCTAGCCAAAGATGAGAACAACCCTATTGTCGCTCCTAATACTCTCAAGATTTTGCACATGACATGCTATCAATAAGAGGCCTCACTCAAGAAAATTATTGTTGGCTTCAAAAAATGGTGAGGGTTAATGGGTATGGAGTGCCATTTGGGTTAACAGAGATTGGTACAAATGAGAAAGATAACCCAAATGTGTATAATATCCATGATCAAGTATGCAAATGTCCATATGCAAGAGAAATTAAGTTCATTAAGCCTTAGTTCATTTGGAGTTGGTTTCAAGAACAATGTCAATCATCAAGCAAGCAACATGTTTCAAGAAAAGTTTTCAAGGCTCGAAGCTTACAAGCTTTTTCAAGAGATGCTTAAGCTACTTGATATGTTTAGCTAGGATGTCAAATTGAGTTCTAGATATGTGTTCTTTACAAGGTTTCTCCCTATTCATGAATGCAACCTATATGCTCTAGACTCAGTCCTAAAAATGCAAGTGATGCAACTACATGCTTCTTTTTGTGTTTTTCAAATTTTTCAAAAAAATTTTGGTTTTTCTATGCAAATATGTATGTACAATGCAAGACTCAATGCAATATCATCAAAGCAAACATGATCAAATACTTGGTACCTCCCCCAAACTTAGTTCACACAGTCTCTGTGTTAGGAAGTTGAAAGAGATACCCAAAAGAAAGAATAAATGCAAAGAAAAACTGGTATATACAATGGAAATGTTGGAGTGGTACCTCAAGCGGAGAGTGGAGAAGGAGGATCCTTCCCACTTTCAAGAGTGATGGTGAGGACTTGAGAGAGAAGCTCTTGAAGCTTGACTGGATCATCTTGGAGCTGTGGAGTGATGATAGCCTTTGCACTTGAGAATGACTTAGACCTTCCCTTGCACTTGATCTTGTACTCAATCACTCCATCTTTGAACTTTATTGGGTGAAGATTTTTCAACAGAAGTAGGGTGAGGTTCTTTCATCATCTTCTTCTTGTCGTGAGTAGCCTCTATGGCTCTACTCAACCCCTCCTTTGTAGCACTTTCCAAGTGCTCATCACACATCTCTTTAGAGGAGTCTCCATCAAAACCTTCTTTCTCACTAACAATCACTTCATCCTTGAGCTTCTCAATGGAAGGTTCTCCATAAGTAATGGTTCCACAATACTCAAAATTCATCATTGGAGACTTGATTGGGTAGGAGACAGCTTTGTTCACATAGAGGAGTGTGACCTTCTTGCTTGCAAAGTCAATGCAAGCTCCTACTGTTGTGAGAAATAGTGTGCCAAGGATCAATGAGACTCTCTTCTCAATTGCCATCTTCAAAATAGTGAGATCAATAGGGATGGTGCAGTCTCCAATCATCATAGGGTAGTCTTTGATTAAGCCTAATGGAGTTGTTGAAGAAGAGTCTCCAAACATGAGTGAAGATGTGTTTGACTCCATGTTCTCAATCCTAAGACTCTTCACCATCTCCATTGAGATCACATTCACACTAGCACCAGAATCAACAAGAGCATCATCAAGTGTGAACTTACCAAGGGAGCAAGACAAGGTGAACTTCCCTTGGGTTTCTAGTTTGGGAAGGGACTTTGGTGTGACTGGTGGTTCAAGCTGCATAGTAGAGATGTTTAGGAGCTCTCCTATTTCTTCTTTGTGAGCTAGAATGTCCTTGATGAGCATCATTTGGACATGAGCATCATGCATATTCGATATCTGTGGAAGCTTGACTCCTACATCTCCCATGTCTTTTCTGAACTTGGAGATCACCTTCTTTTGAGCTTTAGTGAGGAACCTTTATGGAAATGGGAGCTTGTTGTAAGGTGATTGCTCAACCACATGAGCTTCTTCTAGCTGAACCTCTTTCAATTGCGTGACAGCTTTCCCAATAACCGGTTTCTCAGCTTTGTGTCTAACTGGTTGCAAAACCTTTCCCTCAACCTTCTTTACAGTTTGTATCTCAACCCTTTCCACAATCTTATTGTTTAGCCTTCTCCACAATTTGTGCTTCAGCCTTGGCAACAACTTCTGTTCCATATATGAGTCTTTCAATCTGATCTTCCTCTTTCTCATGATCACTCAACTCAATCTCAGAAGTAGTAGAGAGGATACCATTGCAATACTCTTTGGGATTCTGCTCTGATTTTCCTGGTAGAGATCCCATTGGGATCTTAGAGGTTGAAGGCATAGAGGCAAACTGATTCTCCAAAGTCTTGAAGTGAGAGGAGAGTTGTAGGAACTTGTTGTTGAGGTCATTGTAGCTTCCATCAACTTTGGTGTGAAGGTTCTTTAGCTCATATCCAATGTGCTTCTCACTTCTAGTTTAAGACTCCAAGATCTGTTTAAACATTGCATCAGTGCTACTCTCTTGTGGAGCAGAGGTAGAAGATCCAGCTTGGCCTTGTGTAGACTGATTTCCTTTGGAGGAGAAGGCTTGAGAGTAGTTTTCTCTAGCTTGGTAACCACCTTGTTGGTTGTTGTAGAAGGGCTTTTGTTGGTAGTTGTTGTACTGAAAATTAGGCTCCTTTTTGTACCATGTCCCATTAGCATTCACAAAGCACAACTCTTCCTGACCTTCTAGACCATCAACTTCACTAACCATAACCAGCTCTTCTTGTCTATGATCACAAACAAAGTTGACCTTCTCTTGTTTGGCTTTGTTGGAGAGAAGCAAATCCATCTTCTCTTGTAGAGCTTTCAACTCTCTCTCTTTGTGTTCTGATCATCTCCTCCAATGCCTCTATTGCTGCTGTCGTGGTCATCACTGTAGACTGAATCACTCTTAGCCATATTCTCTACAAGCTCCAAAGCGTCTGCCTCACTTCTCCCCAAGAAGAATCCATTGCTAGCAGTATCAAGTTGGCTTCTAAACTTGGGCAAAGCACCTCTGTAGAAAGTACTAAGCAAACTCTCCATATTGAAGCCATGATAGACATTGAGAGATGTAGCTGTTGAACCTTTCCCATGCTTCTCCAAAGCCTTCAAGATTCCTTTGATGAAATCCAGAGATTTCATTCATTAGCTTAGCAGTTCTTGAAGTAGAGAAGAACTTGGTGAGGAAAGCTTTCTTGCACTCATCCCATGTGGTGATTGAATCTCTTGAAAGACTCTTCTCCCATGTGTGAGCTTTGTCTCCCAAAGAGAATGGAAACAACCTTAGCTTGAATGCATCTTTAGAGACACCATTGATCTTTGTAGTTCCACACAGCTTATCAAAGTTATCCAAGTGGTCTAGTGGATCCTCCAAGGCAAGACCATGGTACTTGTTGCTCTGGATCATGTTTATCAAGCTTGACTTGATCTCAAAGTTATTGTTTTCCACAGCTGGTGCTCTGATGCTAGCTCTATGCCCATGGATATTAGGCTCATCATGTGTGCCAATAGCTCTAGCTTGGCGCTGTGGGTGTTGTGGCCTAAGGTTGGCAGCTCCTTGGCCAATGCCCTCTCCATCTTGAGGCTGATTCTGATGTTGATCCATCACAAACCCCAATCTGTCTAAGTGAGCTTGTTGCTCTTCTTCTCTTCTTCTCCTTGCAATCTCCCTTTCAAGTGCTCTAATGTCTTCAACTCTTGGAACTAGGTCTGTTGGGCCTCTGCTCCGCAAGTTCATGCACCTGAGATACAAAAGGGCTAGGAGAGAGAATCAGTAACTAGATATAAGGAAAATAAGATTTAGTCTCAAGCAAGAACCAAATCTCAATGTCAAAATCAACTTAGAATTGGCAACGGCGCCAAATTTGAAATGAACTTTTCAATGGTCCAATAATCAAATCATCATAGTAATTAAGATGTCAATTCATTTCTAAGAGTTTCAATCAAATAGAATTCAGGTTTTCAATTAAGCTAAATGCAATCAATAAGATGAGTGGGTTCAATCAATCTAACAGGTTTCCAAAGCAACTAAACAGCAACTTTCAATCAATTGGAATAAGGAGGAATCATGGGCATAGGATTTTGATTTCAGATGACTAAGATTAAATCTAAAATGGCAAAGTTTCAATCAACACATTCCCCTAAGTCTAGATATCAACTCTAAGCAAGTTCTCTTCCAAGATAAAAGCTAATTTACTCTCATGATCAAACATCAAATTCCTTTGGTTTGTGTCAATCAAACAATCATTAAGGATAGATCATTCAACTTTCCTAACTCCGCTAACATCAAATCCCTTTGGTAGGGTATGCTAAGAGCTTGATGAGTTGGCTCAGACATTTCATCGAACACCTTCTGGGCAATGAAATGTCTAGAGTTCTAAACCAGAATGTCCAACTCAAGCTTAGCATTAAGATCACTCAATCAAGCAAGGAAACACATTAATCTACTCTAAACATTCTAGATCATCACTTAATCATCCTAAATCATCCTAACCCTTGAATCCAAAGATGACTACTCACTCATAATCATGGTAGACACTAGATCATTAGTTGATCCAAATCTACACATGATTAATGGTCAAAGTAATCAAGCAGAGATAAGAAATTATAATCAAGATTAGATCTTTCTTCCAAAAGTGGCTTTTTATTAGATAGAAAACAAGATAAGATCCTAACATTAGGTTTAGAGAGTATTTATATGACTTCTAAAACCTAATGGGCTCAGACAACAACCTGAAAGGCCCAAATAAAACATAAATTTTCGATCAAAATAAGAGAAACGCGCGCGGGTGTGTGAGGTCGCTCCACCAGGTCGCTCTGCTTCCAGAGCGGGTGCCTCACCCTGCCGCGGGACATCGCTCCAAATGCCAGCTTCGTTTCTTCGTTTTTGCGCGCGGGTTACGGACCTCGCTCCCCATGGTCGCTCCACTTCTTGAAAGTTGTCGACGAGAGGTTGAGTTCGGACCGGGTTCCTCACCCCGCTGCGGGACGTCGCTCCGAATACCAACTTCATTTCTTCTTTTTGGGCACGGGCTGCGGACCTCGCTCCGTCTTGGTCGCTCCCATTCTCGAGAGATGTCGACGGGGTGTTGGTTCGGAGTGGGTGCCGAACCACGCTGCAAGAGGTCGCGCTGCCTTTGTTTCGTCTGGAGCGGGTGTCGTAGGTCGCTCCCATTGCCCGCTCTGGTGCTCTACTCGCTCAAACAACACTTTCCACTCCCTTTTTGATCCCAAATGCTTATAAGTACCTCCAAGAACTCCAATGGACACTCCAACACCTGATAAAGACTTATGCAATGCAGAAAAGAAACTAAAATGCATAATCCCTAATCTAAATGACCAAAATATGCAAGAATGAAGAGTTAAAACAATGCAGATGTGCAAGATATCAAGACAGCCATTCCAGGGCCGTACCAAGTGGTATCAGAGCCTCTTGAAGGTTTATGGTTTGATTATCTTAACCAAGGACCACGTATTTCATCATATATCCATCAATCTTCTATGTATTCTTATAGAAAACATGAAGAGAAGGCTAAACAACCAGCAACAAGGAAGTTGTTGCAAGGAAGAAGAAAAGAGATCCAAATTCCACTGTTCTATGGAGAGTTTGATCCAGACACATATCCAGAATGGGAAAAGGATGTGGATTTCGTTTTTAACCTCCACAACCACACTGAGGAGAAGAAGTTACATCTAGCAACTACTGGCTTAAGAGGGTATGCGCTTGACTGGTGGTATCAGATTGCTAAAAACAGGAAACGCTGTGGAGAGTTGCAGATTTCTTCTTGGTATGAGATGAAGTCTGTCATGAAGAAAAGGTTTGTAACAAAGAGGTATGGTCAAAATGATTTGGAACGGTTGCAAAGCCAATCTAGATCATCTCAAGAACGTGTTAGGATATCCAGAGAAGAGCCACAGACCTGCTATGATCATGAGGCACAACGAAAGCCGCAACTACTGCAAACACATCTTGATTATCCTGACTATATGCAGAGCACACAGTTCAAAGAAAACCGAAGGAACATGATAGCTGAATCACTCACTGTTGTGACTAAAAAAACCCACAACAGAGGCCAGTCCCACGTCCAGCATCAGGAGATGATGAGCTAAGTTGTTATCAGAAGGCACCAGTTGAGGAGAAAGAAAAGATTGAAGCAAAACCGGCTGTGAAGATACCAGTGATTGAACCAGCATTGGCCATTCCTTTTTGAGGAGAACATTCAGCCATTGAAATACAGCTAGAGGAGCACGTACCAGGAGCTTTGTGTGGTCTTATTCGCGACCAAAACAAGGCTAAAGAAGAAGGAGAACTTGAAGAGGCGCTTGTAGTTCATAAAGAGTTACTTGAGACTTTGATTGAACAAGGTGGATTCATTAGATCTTTTTCTTGTGATTTACTAATCCAGCCTTTTGTATGTATTCAGTTCAATCTTGTGGAGCATCTGAGGTTTGTCAAGGGTCTACAACACTTTGTTTTTGAACCTGGAGGGAGCTTGAGTGTGCACAGAAGCATCAAGAACACCCTTGTCAAAATAGCAGCAACATTGAAGCTTGATTTTGAAGGGTCCTTGCATAAACAGGAAGAGCCAATGGTAGTTTCTGCAGACTATAAGTTGAGATCACGTGCCAGGAAGTAAATGATCAAGGCTTGTGTTTGGTATCAGTGTAGAGAAGCTCAATCAAAAGCAATCGGATCTGAGCTAAACAAGGAACAAAAATTGCTTTCTCTAAGTGCCGTTTGCAATGAGATACATCTAAGGCATGAGAAGGGCTTGCAACACTATGTATTCAAGCCAGGGGAAGATATGTATGTGTGCAAAGAGAGGAACAAACTCGTGGTTAAAAGAGCAAGGAGTTTGGAGTTGATTGATCAAGGTTATGTTATCTTACAAGGCTTGGATTTGAGGACAAATCCTTTTAAAGGAAGAGGAAACGGTGCGACCTGTATCAGCTTCAAACTCAAGTCCTGGACGTCCATACACGTACCAGAAAGGCAAGGGGTCACAACACGACCTAATTGGCTCATTGGAGAGCTTGTTGGCCTTATTCATGAGGTATTGGACCGAGAGAAGGCTATGGGCCTTGATGAGGCCTTTATAAAGATAGGAATGACTATGGGCCAGCATGGACGATTAGTATTCAATCTGATTGACCAGGAAATGGATGGGATGAAGCTGGTTGGACAAGAAATGAAATGAGTGATCTGGTATGATCGAGAAATGGACTGTTCAAACCGAAATGGGCGAGAAATGAGTTGGAAATGGAAGATGAAGAACCTGAGCTGGAAATGGAACATCAGGAGCATATATATCAATAAAATGAGCTTATGGAGGTACTTGGTCGGACCAGGAACAAGATGGATCGAGCCCAAGCAAGAGTTGTTCGAAAAAGGTCTTTATCGGCCGAAAAATTGGAAAGACAAGTCCGCTTGGATTATGATTGGCCCAAGAAGATTATACACGTCCAAGATGGTTTATTTTCAGTTTATTTATTATTTTATTAAGTTTAAACCAATTAGGATTAAGTTTGGTTATATTAAACAAATTAGCAATATGATTAGGATATGGTTTTTCATAAACCGACTTGGTTTTGGTTTACGGTTTATTTTAGTTTAGGATTTCATTTTCTTCTTTCTTTTATATGTAACCACGAGCGTCCATGTAATCATTCAACCATTATTCAATAAAAGTAAGCTTTGGCTCAAACAATCGTCTCTGAGGAGACTTTTCTATCTTGTTCATGTGTGAGCAACTCATATCACAATAAAAAAATTGATCTTTTGTGATCCATCCTAGACACCAAGCAGGGTGATGCTGTGTCTCAGGAGCAGCAAAACATCCTTAGAACCTTCCACAGCTTGAAGGAGAAGACCATCCTCATCATCTATCATCCACCCACGCTCCCTTCAAGTGATCCATGGAGAGACAGCCATTCCAGGGCCGTACCAATATGTAGCAATAGGCATTTTGTGTGGCAAACTAGGCAATGGTGCCTCAAAATTTAACACCTGGATCGCTTGCTTTATCGAAGGCCTAGAGTTTATATCAGGGTCAGCACACCACAACCCTACAGTCATAACACACTCTGCTTGTTTCATATCATAATCTTTACCAATTTGATGATCAATGGCTGAGATAAGTTCTCCTCTTCCGTACTGATCCCATACCCTTTCTACAAGACTTGCTTCAGGCTCAACTTTTCCTTGTCTCGGCTCCACTGACTTCTTTCCTATGACAATCTCTACCAAAACAATTCCAAAGCTATAGACGTCAGATTCTTTGCTAGCCCTTCCGGTGCTTATGTATTCAGGAGCCATGTAACCAAAAGTTCCAGCCAATCCTGTAGTCTGGGGTTGTAGCTCGTGATCCATCAACCTAGCCAACCCAAAGTCACCTAGCTTGGCATTAAAGTTTGAGTCAAGCATTATATTACTTGCCTTAATGTCCCTGTGGACAATGCATTTCTCCCACTCCTCGTGAAGGTAAAGCAACGCAGAGGCTACACCTAGAGAGATCTTGCACCTAAGAGCAGGATTATCCGGGGCTTTTAAGAAGGTCTATTAGATTTATTAGAATTAAAAAGATATAGAAAATAGCAATAAACCTAAGCGAGGTCTCCTAATCAAGGACCAGAAGACACGTCTCTTGTGATTCCTCTTCCTCCCTCTTCACCTTCTCCAGAACTTCTTCCCACTTCTCTGCCTCCACTTCTCCCTCATCGATTCCGACATGGCTTGGTCGTTGTCCTCCATGTTCCTCTTCTCGTTCCTCGTTTTCAATCGGGGTAAGTGTTGATTTAATATAACTGCTTTCTAGGGATTTCTCTCATGGTTTTGATTCTGTTTAACAAACAGTCGAGGGCAAGCAAGTTTTAGAAGACGGGTACGAGGTTACTACAGTGGTCGACGGTCATAAGTCTGGTTTGAATCCACACACGGTTTTACGGCGAGTCCCTCGATTCCTCTGTCTCACCCGTTCTCATTCCCGGCGTCCATGTCTTCCATTGCCAGGTTCCCATATCAAAAAAGCCTCATCCTTTTTGCTCTCTTTGATTTCCAAATTCGAAATCTCAAAACAGAATCCCATTGTTTTACAGGACGCAGTTGGAATCGTTCCTGAGAACAACAACGTCTTCTACTCTTGAGAAGTATTGCCATTGCGTTGTTAATAGGCTCATACAACTAACTCCAGATGCTCATAGGGTATATATACATAGATTTTTCTGCATTGATATTGTCTCAGTTGCTGATTATGTCTTGAGTTTCCTATGTTCTCTTTACATATTATTCATTGGTTCAGGATACTGTTTTCCACCATTCCCGGTTTAATGATGAGTTTAGATCTGAAGAAGAATCTGATGAAAAAGATGATGATGGAAGCCTTCAAAACCTCGTGATTGGGAAGCCCTATTTGGTGAAGGGAACAATGATGATACCTTTGTGCTAGGCATTAAGCATACAAGGTACATCCTCTTTTACATGGGAGTGCATGCTTAGTTGGCTGAGACTTGAATCTTCTTGTCGGTTCCAGGAAGAGCATTAGGCTGTATAATGATTTCATTACCTCGGACATGATTATTGCTTCCCCTCTCGGGTTACAGTTGGTAGGCACCCTTATATACTCTTATCTTTTTGTAAGATGATATGATTTTGTTATGGTGAATCTTCTTCTTTACTCAGTCTCTTATCAATTTTACTCTTTCTAGGCCTTGGGAAAAGAAGAAGACAAGAAGAGACTGAGCAAAGAAAAAGACAACAAGTAAGTGGTTCTTGATTACCTGTCCTCCATCGAGGTACTTTTGTTTACCATTGCTAAGAAGATCATATATATTGGAAGTTGTATTCTTCATCTTCTCTCCGTTACAACCTCCTCGGTGGACTTGCTGTTCGCCGTGGTCGTGAAAAGAGTAGAACCATAGCTTCTGTTTCTTGTTCTTGTTTGTTGTTACTACTACCAATCTGATTATTCAGAATAAATCACAAGAGAAACAGGAAGAAGGTATACGTTCTGCTTCTCATCAACTCTTGTGTTCTTTTTTTCTTTGACAGGCCCTGATTCTCATCAACTCTTGTGCTCGCACTCTTTATGTTTATGTCCGTGAGCAGCAAGTTATTACCTTTCATGTCAACTGCTGAATTGATGAAAAAAGTTATAAACAAGTACGCGCAAGACTTGTCACTGCCTCACCATGCCAACAAGCAGTGCAGGTCCGTGTGCCATTGGTTCTGACCTGTGGTCTTGTTTTCTTCTTGTTGTCTTGTTTTCTTGTATCACGGACCTAGAGATTGGTTTGTACATGTATATTGTATTGTTGTGGTCACGTTGAAAGTGTTTCACGGACAAGAAATGAAAGGCCTTTGTAATGATTGTATGATTGTGTATTCACAAACTTGTATAAATAATATCTTGTAATTGTAATGAAAGTGTATTCACAAGCCTTTGTTCTTCCTTCTCATGTTTTTCCTTTCTTTCTCCTTCACATGTTCAAAATATTCATCTAAATCTAAAACAATTTCTATCTTGTAAACAATTTTTGTAAACAATTTTTATCTCATGGCAACTTCTTCTCAAAACAATTTCGAAGGATCAATTGATGATAATTTTGATCAAACGCTCGAGAATCTTTTTGTCGTTGATGTATGGAGTGTGGAGAGAGTTCGTATGGGGAGGTATAGCTGGAGCTTTTGGTGAAGGGATGATGCATCTCGTAGATACTCTCAAGTATTCACATGTCTTAGAAACTTGTATAAATGAAACTAGTATTCACAAATTCTTTTACTATATTTTAAGAAAAAGTTTAAGTTTAATAAAAAAAAAAAATGGTTTTTAATTAAAAAAAAATATTTTTTTTAAGAAACCTTAAATAAGAAACTTGCAATGGAGCACGTAAATTTTCGTACCTCTTAATTCAGTCTCTTAATTCAGTTTTACAATTAAAAAGTATTTAAAAAAAAAAAAGACCCATTTAGGATCTCTAGGATAATGGTAACAGCCCATGTGAGATGAGGTTTCTTACCGAATAGGTGTGAGTCAAGGCTACCATTTGGCATGAACTCGTATACGAGGAGAAGCTCTTGTTTCTCATGACACCAACCAATGAGTTGAACAAGGTTTCGATGTCTCAAGCTGCTGATGATCTTAACCTCCGTGATGAACTCTTTCTTTCCCAGTTTAGAAGCACCGGAAAACTTCTTCACAGCGACCATTGTATCCAGGTCATTTAAGTATCCTTTATAAACTGCTCCAAACCCTCCTTCACCCAACTTTCTTTCATACAAGGGCCCTGTTCGTTTGCTCACCCAGGTGATCCATCTGGGTGAAGATGCAAATCCATGTTCGTTTTGTGCATTATAATGCTACATCCAGATGGATCACCTAGCTGAATTTTTAAAAACTCATCTCAAATTGTCACCCAAATGAAGGTGAGTCTTGATGGTGCATCTGGATGCAGATGCATCTAGTTCAGTCCAAAATGATTAATGACAAAAATGATTTTTTAAAATCAAAATATTATTTTCAAACCGTAAATTCTATTTTCTTGCATATACATTTTTCCGCTATAACCAAAAAATACATTTTCTCGCAAAAACTGAAAAACACACATTCCCGCTAAAACGGCAAGATGCGTTTTTCCGCAAAAAAAAATGTAAAACGCACATTTCCATAAAAACACATTTTTCGGTCAAACCAGTAAAATCGCACTTTTCGACCAAAACCGAAAAAACGCATTTTTCCGCAAAACCAAAAAACGCATTTTCCCGCCAAACCCCAAAAAACCGCATTTTCCCGCCAAAACCCAAAAAATGCATATTCTCGCCAAAACTCCAAAAAAAAAAATTTCCGACCAAAACCGCAAAAAGCATTTTCTCGCCAAAACCGGAAAAACGCAATTTTTCCGCCAAAACCAGAGAAACGCAATTTTCCCGCCAAAACCGGAAAACACAATTTTCCCGCCAAAACCGGAAAACAGAATTTTTCCGCCAAAACCAGAAAAACGTAATTTTCCCGCCAAAACCGGAAAACATAATTTTCCCGCCAAAACTTAAAAACAGAATTTTCCCGCCAAAACCGGAAAAACACATTTTCCCGCCAAAACCGGAAAAAACACAATTTTCCAGCCAAAACCGGAAAACTAAATTTTCCCGCCAAAACCAGAAAAACACAATTTCCCGCCAAAACCAGAAAAACACAATTTTCCGCCAAAACCGGAAAACACAACTTTCCCACCAAAATCGAGAAAAAGCTTTTCCCGCCAAAATCACGAAAAAAATATTTTCCCTTCAAAATTGAGAAAACAAATTTTTCTCGTCGAAAACACTTTTTCCGCCAAAACCGCAAAAATACACTTTTCCCGTCCAAACCGCAAAAACGTATTTTTCCGCCAAACCCATAAAAACGTATTTTTCGCCGAAACCACGAAAATACACTTTTTCGCCAAAAACATATTTTTCCTCAAAAACTGCAAAAATATTTTCCACCAAAACGGTAAAAATGTTATTTTTCCGCCGAAACGTAAAAAATTATATTTTAGTCATTTTATTAACAAGTCCACCTGGATGCAGATGGAAGTTAAAAAATGAAAAGCAAACGAACATAGTTGCATTCAGATGATTCATCTGGATGCATGGACGAAATGAAGAAACGAACAACACCCAGATAGAGCATCTAGATAAGACATCTAGATGGACCATCTGGATGCATCTTCCAGATGTACAAACGAACAGGGCCAAGAAGTTGCTTGTAGCTGAAGCAAGATCTTTATAAGAAAACCTTCTTGGCCCCCTGCTCCTCTTTCAAGATCTTCGTGTCACGATGTCAAGTTTTTCTTCTGTCTTCCCTGCTGCTTTCTCCTTTCTTTGATTCCTCTTCCGAAACAATGCAAACGCACCAGCAACCAAAGAGGTCAACAGGACAAACCCAGCAAGAGAAACACCAATAATGATGCCTGTCATGTTTTGAGTTCTCTCTCTAGGTTCTGCTACATCCAAGGTTGAGTTGAACTCCCAAGACAAGATCCTATGTGTTTGTACAGGATTCAGTCGATTAGAATAATGAACTTAGAAAATGGGGTGACTAAAGGCGTTTTTATTATAATCAAACAGAGGGGTTACAAGATTAACGGGAAGTAAGGAGACAAGACTGAAGGTTTAAGCAACAAGATCAAAGAGATGATTGGGAAACCCTAAATCTAGCCGCTTAGTGTGTAAGTTGTCCAAAAGTCCCTTTTTCGTTGTCTCCTCATCCCCTCTTATAGTGTCCTCGTCCGTGATGCCCTAATCGTGTCGTCCTTTGGGCCCTGTCGCTAAAGGCCGAGTATGCGGGCCTTGGTACTGTTCTCTCTAAACCGAGTATATTTGATCGGCTTAACTGATCGGCTAAAAGTACTCTGGCGTCGAGCCGACATCTTTAGCCGCTTAAGCCTACTAAACCGGTCAAGCTTGCCGGGCTAGGGCCTGTTATTCGATGGGCCTTGTGGAGGGATGTAATCCATCTCCTACAATAAGTCCCCCCCAGTTCACTCGTGAGCGGCGTAGCGGTCTCAGTGAATTTGTGGGTCAGGTTCGTTCGTATAACAGGTCCTAGCGTGTTTAGTCGCACGCTGTTTTATTGACGTTTCTAGTCGCTTCGAGTAATGTTGAGTCGTTGATGCGCGCTTTCGCTTCTCAATCTCTTACGATGAGATGCAGTTTACTCGGGCGATACATCATTTTTTTTGGTGAGAAGGCAGAGGTCGGTTTTGTTGGTTAACCGGAGACCGGTTTGGACGAAGATCAAGAATTGATGCCGGTCTGACGACCCGGTCGAAGACCGGTTTCAGCGAGAAGCCGAACCGTCGCGAGTAAGTTTTTGGGCATTCAGGCGGCCTTTGAGGCCCATTTAGGCCTTCATAGACCTAATGATTGCACTCGGAAAAACGTGCCCTTGTGTTTGCTATAAATAGGTCTCTCTCCCTTGCCTTCGTCATTCCTTTCTGCAGATTCAGGTATCCGTTTTCTCTCCCTTCTCTCTACTTTTACTTTCTCTCTCTAGATAGGTTTCTCCTTACACAGGCTCGTCGGTATCGTCTGGCGGTTGTAGTCGTCCCCTAAATCCAGGATCATGCCTCTGAGAAGTCGATTGTCGCGAGAAGAAAAAGGGAAGGGCGTCGCAGATTCTCCGAGTCCGATCAGAGATGCACGGGTAACCGACAGTCCACCGGATGATTTCAACTTGATTCATCGCGACGCTCTTCGGGATTCAGATAATATGACCCTATCTCAACGCCTTTTGGTCGCTGATGTTCATAAGATGATCCGTGATGAATGCGCGGATCGCGTTGAAGTCGGGAGCAGTGACGTGAGCGGTAGCGGCTCTGAAGCGTCTAGCCAAGCCTCAAGACCTTTGAGACGAGCTAGTCGAGAGATTCCTTTCGACCAGATAGACTGCCGTCCCACGATCTATCATCCTGGCGGGATCTTCGAAGAACTCGGTCCACTCCCATCTGAATTGGTTCGTGACCCGCGGGCTCAGTCATGGGGGAATGTCTTCGATTCTTGCTCCTCTCACAAGACGGTGAGGGATTTATTGAGGCGAAGTGGAGGTGCCGGCGTTACATACATCATTCCTTCCAAGGGACAGCGTCCTTGGTCGCCTCCGATTGGCTATCAGTGTGTCTACGAGTCCTATTTTGGAGACCATATGAAGCTCTGGTTTCCAATTCCCCGACTGATCACGTCGTACGCATTTCGTCGGGACATCACCATCTGTCAGTTGCTTAACGGGTCGCTGCGCATCGCGGTTATGCTGATGGTGATGGCAGCGGAGATAGATGTTTCGATGAGTGTGAGAGTATTCGAAGAGTTAACCTTCACGAAGGCGGAGCCACATGGAATATTTTCAGTGAAGATGCGCTCGAGCTACAACGTCTTGGCTGGGCACCCGAACAAGACGAAGGACTGGCAGCGCTCATATTTTTATGTCAAGTCTGACGAGCATGCCTTCTCGGAGCCACCTGGGGACGACTACCGCGTTCTATGGAACAAAACGCTTGGTAGATATTGTTTGTTGTCATCTTGTTGTTGCAGTTCGCCACCCAAATACGATCGCATACCCGGAGAAATTCTTCGAGAGTGCTCAGGCGATCGCAGCTCACAGCCATCTCCGTTGGCCTGATCTTAGTCGAGAGTGGATAAGACGTCAAGAAGCTCGGATTGCTAGAGGTGAGTTCATCGGTCTTTCTCCAAGAAGTTCTATCAACAACTTAGTCTCTCTTCTTTTTCTTTTCTACAGTTGATTGGGAGTCGAGACTTCCTGTTGTACTCGGGCCCCGTAAGTCGCGTCTGTCCCTTTTTACTCGGAAACAGCAGAAACTTCTAGACGAAGCTAGAAAGATGGATGGAGTGCTGGATTTGAGTGCGTTGTTGAAGGGGAAGCTGCAATTGCTCTCGAAGAAGTCAATTCCTGCCGATGTGCAAGGGTCGACCAGTTCTGACGCAGGCCGCGCTTCCAGGGAAGGAGCACCTGGTTTGGTCGACAAAGACGTTGGGGCGGAGCCTCCTGCCTCGAGTCCTAAAAACAAGAAGAAGAGCAAGAAATCCAGGAGGAAAGCGACCGAAGAGCTTCCTCTTGAAGAGATCGCTTCTCTCGACGAAACCTCCGAGGGTTTGGAAGCAAGGAAGGAAGAGAGAGGAAGGAAGATACCTTACGAAGGGGCTACTTCCTCCATTGATCACGGAGAGGCGCCGGCAGTAGGGCGAGAAGGCGCTACAGGGGGTTCTGTTCTGAAGCGGTGCCTGAAGATCGTCCCAGAAAGAAGAAGAAGAAGGGGTCCATCGAGGCAGAGCCGCGTCCTTCTGATGTGGAGACGGGCCTGGTCGAGGTTGTCGCGGGAGGCGGCGTTTCTCTTGAAACCCCTCCTGAGGAGAGAGAGGTCTCAGCGCGGGGCAGTGATCCTGTTGCGAGTGAGAGATCTATTACTGATCCGTCTGCGAGGAAAGGGTCTCGTTCAGAAGGTTCTACTGTGAGGAGGAGGAAGATCGAGTTCCCCGATCGCGTCGAGTTTTCCTACAACGAGACGACTCCCCTAATCCTTAATCCTCTTAGGTGCGCGGAGCTGACTCGCCAAATTCGTGGTGGGACGAAGGAGATGCCACAATTGGACGACCTTTACTTCAAGACTGAATACATAGAAGCTGCTTCCTCGAGAGCTCGGGTAACTGCGCTACCCTTCATACTTTATCTCATTATTTGATTCGTCGGGTTCATTCGTCTCACGTGGTCTGTGTTTGTCGTTTCTGCAGAGTGACGGGAGTATGAACTTTCTCGTTGAGAAATACGATAGTACTCTGAAACAGACGATGATCCAGTTGGGATCTTCGGAGAAGCTTGCCCAGACGAGGTTGAAGGTCATCGAGAGAGTAAGGGCGGAGCATAAGAAGGCCAACGAGAAGGCCGCGGAGGAGAAAGATATTCTTCGAGTGAAGTTCGAAGAGCTGGAGGGCAAGCTTAAATCTTCCAGCGCGGCGAGGAAAGAGCTCGTCCGAGAGAAAAGTCATTTGGAGCAAACGGTTGCGAACCTGGAGAAGGAGAAGACTGAGCTAGTCGAAGAGAGAGATGCCGCGGTAGACAAACTAATCAGAGAGAGGCAACGCTTGAGGGACTCCCAGGGTTTGGAGGTTACTCGTGGGAGGGAAAGAGTCGAGGCTGCTATGGCTGAGAAGGCAAGTCGCCGTTTTGATCGCGTGCGCGACCATTTTACTCGTCTGGAGGCTTTTGAGAAGGCGAAGAACCTGTATGGTCAAGCTTCGGGAATGAAGAAGTGCCTGGAGGTTATAAAGGTGAGTGGGACGGAGATCCCCCAAGAAATGATCGATTTCTTCGCTGAGCAGGAGAAACTTTACGAGGTGGAGGTTATAAAACTCCGAGTAGAGCCGCTGTCTGATAGCAACCTTACACTTTCTCCGCTGGTCCTTCCTTCTCGTTTCGTCATGGACCGGTTCAGAACGTCATTCGATCCTTATGGGTCGAACGTAAATTTGATCGGGCCAGAGATGGCTTCTCGGCTCGTTACCTCGCTCGAAGTTGTTGAGGAGCCATCAGAGGATCCACTGGTTGACGTCACTTCTATCCCTACTGAGCATGTCAAGTCCTCGGTGGGAAGTGGTTTTGACGAGCGCCCAGAGAATGAGAATCTGGAGGGGTTTCCTGGAAAGGACGACCTCGAGATGGGCGACACTCTGGTTCAAGGGGAAGAGACCGAGAACGTGGGCGTCGAGGATCCTGTGCTTGTCTCGGATTCTTCCTCCGAAGGACGAGAGGATGAAGAGGAGGAAAACGATGGAATCAAGGAGACGTCGCTGCCACGTCCCGCTGAGGAGGAGACGACATACGAAGCTGGGGATACAAATGTTCCTCCACCTCCTGTTGTAGACTCTCTTTCCCCTATTTCTACTTGGGTGGAGGACCCGACTGCTGCTGCTACCAAAGGTCCTGACGATCAAGATTCTGTGCCTTGATGTTTCACTTATGTTCTTTTATCCTCTTCTTTTTTGTTTGTGGTCTTGATAGAACCTGTTGTACGATTAGACATACTTTTATTTTATCGGCAAGTCACTGTTTTAAGCGGACTTTAAATTTGTGGGTTGTTGTGTTTCTCATCTGTACTTGCAAACTTGTTAAATTAAATGTCATTATCTTTAGTGTCTCGCGATGTGTTCGCTTAGAAACAATAGATTCCTGACCTTTGGCTTTTGTAAATAGATAAGGAAACGAACCGCTAGGGGGCTTTATTCAGCTCTTGTCGTGTTTCGATCGAGACGACGTCTAGGCGCATCGTTCTATCTCGAAAACAAGGGACTGAATCTAAGAGTGGAAGGTTCTTTCGTCTGTTTCCTCAATGACAATCGAGTAATTGGGTAGCTAGTCCGTTACGCGTTTAGTCGAGGAAAGGTTAAAGATTCACTCCGTTTAGTCGGCCAATGCTCCTTGGGCATAGGTGACTAGCGACTGTTGGGTCCTCAGGCTAAGTGTCTGATCAGGAAATAGCTAGGAAATGGAACGATAGTGTCCGCGTATCTCCTGCTGGAGGCACGGGAGCTGTTGGGTTTGATAACAGGTATCTACTCAGTAGAAGTTGAGACAAAGAACAAGATTTTGACTTTGGTTTTGTTACAGCTGGACCGGTTAAGGCTGCCTACGTACCTCGGTTGAGGATCAAGCCATTCGTAGTTCGTTTTTCCCGAGTGAAAGTGGCCGTTAGAAGCGCATTTACTTGGTCGAGTAGAAGTGACCGCGGAGGTGCATCTACTCGGTTTTTTTTTTTTAGGGGTAGAAGCGTCTTAGATGCATTGATTTCCATGCTCTGGGCACTTCTTCTCCGCTCGACGTTTGAAGTCGGTAGACTCCTGGTTTCACCACTTTGATGATTTTGTAAGGTCCTTCCCACCTAGCGCCGAGCTTGCCGGCGTTCAGCTCCTTAGTGTTCTCGAACACTTTGCGCATGACGAAGTCGCCGAGTTCAAGGGGTCTGGCTCGGACCTTTTTGTTGTAGTAACTCTCTATCTGATGTTGATAGTTTTGGATTCGCAGCAAGGCTTGGTCCCGTCGTTCTTCAATTTCATCGAGGGCGTCAAGCAGCATCTCCTTGTTGAGTTCGACATACTGGGGCATTTTCGAGCGTCGGAGGCTTGAAACGTTAACTTCTGCGGGGGCCATAGCCTCGACACCGTATGCGAGAGAGAAAGGTGTCGATTTGGTCGACCCTCGTGGTGTTGTGCGGTGGCTCCATAGAACTCCGTCGAGTTCGTCGGCCCAATGACCCTTTTTTAGGTCTAAGCGTTTCTTGATGCTGTCGATGATGAGCTTGTTGGAGGACTCCGCTTGGACATTTCCCTGTGGGTAACGAGGGGTAGAGGGGCTCAAACGAATGTTCCATCTGCTGCAAAACTCCTTGAAGTTGCCCGACATGAACTGTGATCCATTATTGGTAACGATCTCGTACGGTAGACCGTGGCGGCAGATGATGTTTTTCCAGACGAACCCGCGGACTTCTTTGTCGGTGACTTGAGCGTAGGCTTCAGCTTCGATCCATTTGGTGAAGTAATCAGTGAAGACGAGAATAAAATACCGCTGGCGGGAGCATGGAAGAGGTCCTATGATATCCATTGCCCATCGCATGAAAGGGTACGGTGCGACTGTCGTTCGTAACATTTCAGTTGGACAATGGATGCTTGGTGCGTGCCGTTGGCACTTGTCGCAGCTTCTGGCGTAGGACTCGCAATCTGCATTCATCGTCGGCCAGAAAAAGCCAGGCTTCTCACTTTGATTGCTAATGCGCGTCCACCCGAATGGTTACCTACGGCGCCTTCGTGTGTTTCGGCCATAACCCTGACCGTTTCTTCGCCGTGGATACATTTGAGTAGTACTTTACTCGCAGTCCATCGATGGAGTTCGTTGTCTAGGACAACATAATGGGCACTGCGCGTTTTTAGTCGGCGGGCTGCCCATTTCTCGGTTGGAAGTTCCCCCTTTGAGAGGTAGTCGATAAACTCAGTTCACCAGTCGGGGCCGAACTCGTCAATAACGAGAGTGTCGGTTTCGGTGACTGGGGCTGTGATGGCGGTTTGGTCCGTCGAGATATCGATGCTCGGCTTCTCAATGCGGTGTATTGGAATAGTTCGTTTAACTTGGTCATGGAGCTTGCTTCCAAGGGCTCCAAGGGCGTTGGCGACCACGTTCTCCCCTCTGGGGACTTTGACGAGTTCGAAGAAGTCGAACTCTGCGGCTAATCCCTGTACTATCTTGAGGTAGGCATCCATCCGATCGTTTGATATCTTGCATATTTCTAATGTTTTATCCATTCACCCATGTGCATTTTGATCATATAGATTAGGATTTAGCCATGTTTAGGTTGCATTTTGCATACATGAGTCCTTATCAGGTATTGGAGTACCACATGGAGTTCTTGGAGACATTTGGGTGCAATTGGAGTCCAAAAGAAGTGTTAAAAGTGATCATTGGGCGAGCACCTTACCGGAGCGACCAGCCCGGAGCGACACCGTCAAGTCGCTCTGATCTCCCTATCAGAGCGACCTTACCAGAGCGACAGGGAAGAGTCGCTCGCGTTTTGATCACCCGGAGATGCGGGAACGAATCCGGAGCGACTTCTCGCAGCGAGACAGCGAGGTCGCTCCCGAAGCATGGAGCGACTACTCGGAGCAACGAGGGGAGGTCGCTCGCGTTTTCATCACTCGGAAACGCGAGAATGAATCCGGAGCGACCTCTCGCAGCGACCCAGCGAGGTCGCTCCCGAAGCATGGAGCGACTACTCGGAGCGACGAGCGGAGGTCGCTCGCGTTTTCATCACTCGGAAACGCGAGAACGAGTCCGGAGCGACCTCTCGCAGTGACACAGCGAGGTCGCTCCCGAAGCATGGAGCGACTACTCGGAGCGACGAGCGGAGGTCGCTCCGCGTCTTATTTCTGCTCGAACTTATGATTTCTCAGGGGCCTTTTGGTCATTTCATGATGCACGTTTTTATTTTCTAAACCTATGTTTTAATACTCTGTAAGCCACCAGGAGGCAGATCATCTTTGTTCTTAAGAAAAACCCCCAAAAACTTTTGGAAAGTCATCTCTTGAATCAATTGATCAGTTTTGTTATTGAAATTCTGTGTTCTTATATCTATTTTTTTTGTGTTTCTCTACATGATTAATCTGAAATCCAACATGGGTTTAAGAGGAATCATGGAGATTAGTGAGTAATCCCCCTTTGAATTCATGGGTTAGGGAGATTAAGGGTGATTAGGTTAGAGCTAGGATGTTTTAGTGTAGATCATTCATATTTCCTTGCTAGCAGAGTGAACCTAATGCATCTTCTGAGTTGGCCACTCAGTTGTTGATCCTTAGGCATTTCTCACCCGAAAGGTGTTCGAGGAAATGCCCGAGACAACTCTTCCTAGCTTTTAGCATACTTTGCCAAAGACATTTGTTGTTAGAGGTGCTAAGATAGCCATTGGACTTGCTAGTTATGATTACTTTCATATTATTCAACCAAAGACATTTGATGCTTGGATTGTGTTAGTAAATGAACATTCATCTAGACATAGAGTTTGTTTAGGATTGTGTCTAAGCTTAAGGTTGATAGTTTGATTGATCGTTTGCCATCCTTAGTTCGAAACTTGATCACCCGAGGTCTAATCCCTATATCCATGAGTTCTCTTTTCCCATAGTTAAGAAAGTATCATTTAGTTATTCCTTTTAGTTAGTTATAGTTTAAAAACCCTTTTAAAAACCATTGGTTGCACTTAGATTAAGTGATTACTTGCATTCTCGGTGCTTTCATATCTCTCAGAACTGGTTCGACAATCATTTATACTACAACATTTGTCTTAGGAGCCTTGAAAACTCCTAACATCAAATTGGCGCCGTTGCCAAATTCTGAGTAGATTTAAACATTGAGATTTAGTCAATTGCTTGAGACTAAGTCATTTTTATTTTCTTTTGTTACTGACTCTTTTTCACCTCCTCTTATTCTACAGGTGTATGAACTTGCGGAGCAACGGTCCATCAAACCTAGTTCCACGAGCTGCAGACATCAGAGCTTTAGAGAGAGAGTGTGCTAGAAAGAAAAGAGAAGAAGAGCAACAGGCTCAACTGCAAAGACTGAACACTGATATGGGAGACGTTCATCAGCATGATGCAGGCGTCAATGGCGCTAATAACAATGCTCCAGCTAACCAACAGCGAGCAGCTCGACCCATTGGCACTTACGATCGCCCCAACATTCATGGTCATAGATTGGGAATCCGAGCACCCGCTGTGGCAGCCAACAACTTTGAGATCAAATCAGGACTCCTCAACGTGATCGAGAACAACAAGTATCATGGCTTGGCTCTAGAGGATCCATTTGATCACTTGGACAGGTTCGACAGCTACTGTGGGTTGTCAAAAACCAATGGTGTGTCCGAAGATGCCTTAAAGCTCAAGCTATTCCCTTTCTCTTTGGGGGATAAGGCACGTCAGTGGGAGAAGTCTCTACCCAGCGACTCTATCACCACTTGGGATGATTGCAAGAGAGCATTCTTGGAGAAGTTCTTCTCTACTTCAAGAACTGCTAAGCTGAGAAATGAGATTTCCAGCTTTCAACAGAAGGGCTTGGAAGGATTCAGTGAAGCCTGGGAGAGATTCAAGGGCTACCAAGCTCAATGCCCACACCATGGTTTCTCTAAGGAGAGTTTGCTGAGCACATTCTACCGTGGTGCTCTTCCTAAGTACAGGGCCAGACTGGATACAGCTAGCAATGGGTTCTTCTTGGGGAGAACTGAGGAGGATGCAGAGGAGCTGGTTGACAACATGGTTAAAAGTGATGCAGTCTACAGTGGAGACCACGACAGAGGTAGTAGAACAGATGATAAGCAGACGAGGAAGGAGTTGAAGGCTCTACAAGATAAGATAGACATCCTCATTGCTGACAAAGCTACCCAAGAGCAGCTGCACTTTGTTGGCAACCCAAGCCAAGAGACACCAGTTGTTGTCCATGAAGTTGAGGGTTTGGAAGGTCAGGAAGAGCTGTGTTTCATCAACAACAATGGTAGCTGGTACAAGAAAGAGCCCAACTTTCAGTACAACAACTACCAACAGAAATCCTATTCCAACAACCAACAGAGTGGTTATCAGCCTCGGAATAATCAGCAAGGCAGCTATCAACCTCAGCAAAACCCTCCTCCTGGTTTCAACAACAAGGGCAACCATTCTTCCCAACAGCAATCTAATCCCTCTACCTCAACTCCTCAGGTCAACACCACTGAAGCTCTACTGAAACAAATCCTGGAGTCTCAAACAAGAAGTGAGAAGCATGTTGGCTATGAGTTGAAGAACCTTCACTCAAAGATTGATGGGAGCTACAATGAGCTCAACAACAAGTTCAGAGCTTTGGAGAACCAGTTTGCTGCCATGAACACTCAACAAAATCGCCAACAAGGTTCTCTACCTGGAAAATCTGAGCAAAACCCAAAGGAAACCATGAAAGCTATCACTCTCAGGAGTGGTAAGGAGTTACCTCAGAGAACTCTCACCAAGGATGCTGAGAAACAAAGTGAGGGGGTTGCCATCAACATAGATGATGAAGTGGTGATTGTTGATGAGAAGATCAATGACGAGATCTTAGAGAAGATAGTGGAAGCCAAAGGAAAAGGAAAGGTTGGAGAAGAGAAGAAAACAGTTAAGGATGGTGAAGTTGTCACTCCTGCCAGTGAAAGTTCTTTTGTTCCTCCTGCCTATGAGCCCAAGCTCCCATTCCCAGGTCGATTCAAGAGGCAGCTGCTAGAGAAGTACCAAGCTCTATTTGAAAAGCAAATGAGTGAAGTCCAGATCACAATGCCCATTATTGATGCTTTCATGCTGATTCCTCAATACAGCAAGTTCCTGAAAGATGTTGTAGCTGCAAAGAAGAAAGAGATGGAGGGCATGGTGATTCTCACTCATGAGTGCAGTGCTATCATTCAGAGGCTTGTCATTCCAAAGAAGCTAGAAGATCCAGGATGCTTCACATTACCTTGTGCTCTTGGACCTATGGTATTTGATAGATGTCTCTGCGATTTGGGAGCTAGTGTCAGCTTGATGCCCCTATCTGTTGCTAAGAAGCTCGGCTTCACTCAGTACAAGAAGTGTAGACTTTCTCTGGTATTGGCTGATCGTTCAGTGAAGTACCCTGTGGGTATCTTAGAGGACCTCCCAGTGATGGTTGGAAATTATGAGATCCCTACAGACTTTGTGGTGCTTGAAATGGGTGAAGAAGCTCAAGACCCTTTAATCCTTGGAAGGCCTTTCTTAGCAACAGCAGGAGCTATTGTTAATGTGAAAGAAGGCAAGATTGATCTCCATCTGGGTAAAGGGCACATTCTCCATTTTGACATCAAGGAGGTAATGAGGAGGCCAACAGTTCAAGGGCAAGTGTTCTACATTGAAGAGATGGACGCCCTTGCTGATGAACTCCTTGAAGAGTTGTCACTAGAGGACCCTCTACAGCATGCTTTGACTGTAGAGAGAGAGGCTGTGGTGATTGAGAACCTGGAGAGTACTGCCTACGGGATGATGCTGGATTCACACCAGGGGTTTGTCAGTAAGGATCAGTACGAGGAGCTTCCACAGATGGTTCACCAAGAAGTCTCAGCCACTCAGCAAGATGACACCCAGCAGAATGACTGGAGTGAGCTTAAGGCACCTAAAGTGGAGCTTAAACCTCTACCCCATGGTGTAAGGTATGCATTCCTTGGTCCTAATGAAACTTATCCTGTCATTGTGAGTAGTGAACTTACTGAAACTGAGCTATCTGAACTTTTGAAAACGCTTAAAAGATTTAGAAAGGCAATAGGTTACTCACTGGATGACATCAAGGGAATATCACCCTCTTTGTGCATGCATAGGATACATCTTGAGGATGAATCAATGACTTCTATCGAGCATCAAAGAAGGTTAAACCCTAACCTGAAGGATGTTGTAAAGAAAGAGATTCTTAAACTCTTAGATGCTGGTGTTATTTACCCTATCTCAGATTCTAAATGGGTATCACCTGTGCATGTTGTACCAAAGAAAGGTGGTATCACTGTGATTAAAAATGACAAGGATGAATTGATACCAACAAGAACCATCACAGGTCATAGAATGTGCATTGATTACCGAAAACTAAACTCCGCATCTAGAAAGGATCATTTCCCATTACCATTTATTGATCAGATGCTTGAGAGACTTGCAAATCACCCATTCTACTGCTTTCTTGATGGGTACTCAGGATTTTTCCAAATCCCCATACACCCCAATGATCAAGAGAAAACGACATTCACATGTCCCTATGGTACCTTTGCATATCGAAGGATGCCATTTGGTCTATGTAATGCTCCAGCCACCTTTCAAAGGTGTATGATGTCAATTTTCTCTGATCTGATTGAGGATGTTGTGGAGGTATTTATGGATGATTTCTCTGTCTACGGATCTTCGTTTTCTGCTTGTTTGTCAAACTTGTGCAGGGTCCTACAGAGATGTGAAGACACCAACCTTGTGCTGAATTGGGAGAAGTGTCACTTCATGGTCAAGGAAGGGATTGTGCTGGGACACAAGATTTCAGAGAAGGGGATTGAAGTGGATAAAGCCAAGATCGATGTTATGGTTGGTTTGCCCCCACCAAAGACAGTGAAAGACATCCGGAGTTTTCTTGGTCATGCTGGGTTCTACAGGAGGTTCATCAAGGACTTCTCCATGATCACTAGACCTTTGACCAGGCTGCTGTGCAAGGAAGCCACCTTCAGTTTTGATGTGGAATGTCTACAAGCTTTCAAGAAGCTGAAAGGTGAACTCATTAGTGCTCCAATTGTCCAGCCACCTGATTGGGATCTCCCTTTTGAGATCATGTGTGACGCTAGTGACTATGCTGTGGGAGCTGTTTTGGGGCAGAAGAAAGATGGCAAAACCCATGTGATCTACTATGCCAGCCAAACCCTCAATGATGCTCAGATACGGTATGCCACAACAGAGAAGGAGATGCTGGCAATTGTTTTTGCCTTTGAGAAGTTCAGGAGCTACTTGGTTGGGTCTAAAGTCATTGTCTACACAGATCATGCTGCCTTGAGACACCTTTTGGCCAAGAAGGATGCAAAACCCAGGCTTTTGAGGTGGATCCTTTTGCTTCAAGAGTTTGATATGGAGATTAAAGACAAGCCCGGAGTTGAGAATGGTGTAGCTGATCATTTGTCCAGGTTGAGGGTAGAGTCTGGTATTCCTATTGACGAAGGACTTCCTGAGGAGCAGATCATGGCTATTGAAGCAGTGATAGCAGTTTGTGAGACTGGTAGGAAGCTGGAAGAAGTCAAGGCAACAGAAGAGAAGGAACCTTGGTATGCTGATTTGGTGAACTACCTAGCCACAGGAAGAGAACCTTTGAATCTTGTGGGCTATGCCAAGAAGAAGTTCTACAAGGATGTGAAGAGATACTACTGGGATGAACCCTATCTCTACATTCTCTGCAAGGATCAGCTTTATAGAAGAGTGGTTGCAAATGAGGAGATTGATGGGATCCTTACACAGTGTCATGGATCATCTTATGGAGGCCACTTTGCCACCTTCAAGACAGTTGCGAAAGTATTACAAGCTGGATTCTGGTGGCCACATATGTTCAAGGATACACAAGACTTTGTCTCAAAGTGTGATTCTTGCCAAAGAAGAGGAAACATCACAAAGAGGAATGAGATGCCTCAGAATCCAATCCTTGAAGTTGAAGTGTTTGATGTGTGGGGTATTGACTTCATGGGACCATTTCCATCATCTTTTGGAAACAAATACATCCTTGTGGCTGTCGATTATGTCTCCAAATGGGTGGAAGCTATTGCAAGCCCCACCAATGATGCTAGAGTTGTAACCAAGATGTTCAAGAGCAACATCTTTCCAAGGTTTGGAGTCCCAAGAGTTGTGATCAGTGACGGAGGTTCCCACTTCATTAACAAACTGCTTGAGGGACTTCTCAAGAAGAATGGTGTGAAGCACAAGGTGGCAACCCCTTATCACCCCCAAACAAGTGGCCAAGTTGAGATTTCTAACAGGGAGATCAAGTCTATCTTGGAGAAGATTGTGGGGATCACAAGGAAGGATTGGTCCAATAAGCTCGATGATGCACTTTGGGCTTATAGGACAGCGTACAAGACACCACTGGGCACCACACCTTTCAACCTAGTGTATGGGAAAGCTTGCCATCTGCCAGTGGAGCTTGAGTACAAGGCACTATGGGCAATAAAGTTGCTGAACTTTGACATCAAGAGTGCCAAGGAGAAAAGGATTTTTCAGCTACATGAGCTTGATGAGATAAGAATGGATGCTTTTGAGAACTCAAGGATCTACAAGGAGAAGACTAAAGCTTTCCATGACAAGAATATCCTGAAGAGAGAGTTTAAAGAAGGAGATCAAGTTCTTCTCTACAACTCTAGGCTGAAGCTATTTCCAGGAAAGCTTAAGTCAAGGTGGTCAGGTCCTTTCAAAGTCAAAGAGGTTAGGCCATATGGAGCAATAGTTTTGTGGAGTACTGATGGAAGAGACTTCACAGTCAATGGGCAAAGGGTTAAGCTCTACATGGCTACTGCATCAGAGGAAGATGGGGTTTCAACTCCACCGTCTGACCCTACCCCGGCCTAATCCAAAAAGAGGCAAAGTCAAGCTAGAGACTTAAAACAAGCTCACTTGGGAGGAAGTCCCATGCGTATCCTTGTATATATTGCATTGGTATTTTCATTTTTATCTTATTGAAAAAAAAAAGAGAGAGAAGTCGTGTGCAGGTGCTTGATCGATGCAGGTTCGAGCAAAAATCGTGCGTGGGAGCGAGGTCTCACAGCGACACTTCGAAGTCGCTCCAGCTGGGAGCGACGTTACGGGAGCGACACCTTGAGGTCGCTCGGCTTAAAGACGTTTTTTGCTCCAAAAACGCTCTCGGAGCGACCTCTCAGAGCGAGCACATGAAGTCGATCCAACTGGGAGCGACGTTACGGGAGCGACACCTCGAGGTCCCTCGCGTTTTCGTCGTCACGGAGCTCAAAAACTGGCCCGGAGCGACGTCCTAGAGCGACACCTCGAAGTCGCTCCAGCTCCAGAGCGAGGTTTCCAGAGCGACACTCCAGAGTCGCTCGCGTTTTCGTCGAATCACGACGCGAGAGAAGGACTCGGGAGCGACCTCTCGCAGAGACACCCTCACGTCGCTCCCGAACCGGTCCAGGTAAGTTTTCTGACTCTAAACCCCGGTTTACTTCAAGTAAACTGACCCTAACCACCCTAGACCGAACCGGACGACCCTAAACCTACCCCCAGCCCCCGCGAATCCATCTCTATCACTCTCCCCTCCTCTCACAAACTCTCAAACTCTCTCAAACTCACCCACACCAAAAATCCCAAAACTTTCTCAATTCTCACCCAAATCGACTAGTTCTTGTTTCTAAATCCAAGCTTTCGCCCCTGTAGCCTATTCCTCACCACCCATTCACCATTTCTTTTCATCCAAAGCAAGGTATTGAGTTTTAAAATTCAAATTCGTAGGTCCATGAACCCTAGGATTTAAAAATCGAAATTTGGTCATTTTCTTGCTAGATTGTGGTGAAATAGACTAGGGAAAGCTTATCTATCAAGTTGGGTTGTCGAATAAACGGTGAAATTGAGTTTAATTTGCACTTTGGCAAAGTTAGGGTTCATGGATTTGGGGGTTTTCGAATTTGACCTTAATTGGGTGTGTCTGTGAGTGAACTAGATGCGTTAAGGTGTTACAAGAGTGAAATCGTTGCATTGTGTTGAACTTGAGTTTAAATTGATAATTCATTTGTTAAGTTCACTTTTGCAAATTTTCACTTGCAAAGTCTTGCCCTTCTTTACTTCCATCTACTTATCCCTTTTCAAGTTTTTAATTTTTCAGGTGAAAATGGTTAAGAAGACAAAGGGAAAGTTGGAAGCTGAGAGGCAAGAAGCTGAAAGACAAGAGTTTGCACTAAGAGGAAAAGCTTTGCCCTGCGAGCCAACTGGCTCAGGGACGCAGAAGACTGTTCGACAGCAGACTTTGGCTGCAAGGAAATCGAAAGAACAGGAGAAGAGGGCAGGGAAAAGTGTAGCAGTTCCCATCCATGAGGAAAGTGAAACTGAGAGTGCTGATGAGCAGGCACCTACGAAGAAAGCCAAGATGTCCAAAGGCAAAGGGGTTGCGGTTGATCGAGATAGGGCGAAAACTCCATCTGTGGAGGAGCTGTATGATCACTTGAAGAATGAGGTCACTTGGACTCCAACCAGGTTCGCCGACCTTGATCTGCTGAAGGAGTTGGGTCTTGAATCTGACATTGAAGAGATGCTAGGACATTTGAAGATGCCAAAACTCCTCACCATGGCATATCCTTTCTACAAGGATGTCACTTGTCAGTTCTTATCTTCTCTTGCGGTCACTTACCACGACACCGCGCATGTGAGGCAAGGATGGGGCAAAATCAGTTTCAAGGTCAATGGACGAGAATACAACATGAACTTCAAGGACATTGGGAGAGTCATGGGGTTCCAAGACCTAGAAGACCACTCCCTACCCAAGTGTGAGAACCTTCCCACGGAGCTTTGGAAGTTGATCACTGGAAACAAACACACTACCGGGGCTGACAAGAATTCACACATCCGACACCCGTCCGTACGTTACCTCCACAGGATGCTAGTCCATGCATTCTACCCACGGAAGCAAGCTGGTACGGTTACTGAGGAAGACATGCGACTGCTCTGTCCGGCTATCCGTCCCTACGCCCAACCTGGAGTTTTACCCCTTCCCAGCACCGACATCTATGCTACCTTCGGGATGGTCAGTTTCTTTGTGGGTCGTCTCCAGCACTACAGAGACTGGGCGTGGTACACCACTGATTCGCGCCCAAAGATGGGGATAGGTGGAATGATCACACCACTGCTCCAATTTCTGAATGTTCCCTTGGGAAAGGACGCAGTGGGACCGAAGTTCATTGATGGCACCTACTTGAGGATTGCTACCTATTTTAGTGGGATGTATGGGAAGGACTACGTCTACCACTACTATTTGCAGGGCAAGCCAGTCGAAGTGGTTCTTCCAAACCGGAACCTGACGAGTTTAGAGATACCTGGAGCTATTAGCTTCAACATACCCCAGGAGTACTTTCTTGGAGAACACGGGCCTCTCGATCCAGTTAATGCTGCTCCATCAAGGAGAAGAAGTGTTCCTACGCGACATGACTCGCCTGTTGCAGACCCTTCTGAGCATATCTATGGACCTCCGCGCTACTACTTCAAGCCACATGACGGAGTTCTTCCCCCTGGAGCTCTTCGTGATGCTCATGACCACATTAGTCGCCTTCAGAGGTGGAACAAGGCTCAGGACAGAACGATAGAAAAGCTGAAGGATAAGTGCAAGGCGCTAAGCAAGACAGTAAAGAAGCAGGCAAAGACCTCAGCCAAATTCATGAAGAAAGTAGCTGATGTCTTAACCAGGGGAGGAATAGCTGGATGTAGCTCAGCAGACTTCGCTTTCGCGAACACCTCAAACCCCCAGCCTCCACCTCCGCCTGATGCTCTTGGCTTCCCCCTCACTGCTGCGCAGCTTCAGCGTAAGAGGAGGAACCCACCCACTCAACCTTCCACTTCCGGTAACAAGTCCCCATCCCTCGCTTCTTCTGATAGTGAGGTCGAGATTGACGAGGTTGAGAGCCAACCATGGTATGGAGGCTCCGGTTCAGCATCCGGTGGTTACTACACCACCTTCCCACCTGACGACGACGATGCTGGGGCATCAGCCCCCACCTACTATCCATAGGAGGTACTTCTTTCTCTCCCTTGTATATACCATTTCCTTTTTGCATATTAGTTTTCATTTCGGTATCTCTCTCTTTACTTGACAACACAGAGACTGTGTAACTCAAGTTTGGGGGAGGTACCAAGCATTTGATCATGTTTGCTTTGATGTTGTTTCATGAGTCATGCATTGCATACCTATTTGCATAAAAAAAAAAAAAAAAATTCATTTAGTTTGCATCATTTTGCATTTCTAGGAGAGTCTAGGGCATATAGGTTGCATTCACTTGCACTGGGAGCAATGATTTTAAATGCCTTATAAAGAACACTACGTTTCACCTGAAAAGCTATGCACCTCTCGAAAAGACTTGTATGTTTCGTGCCTTGAAAACTCTTCTTGAAACTTGTTGATTGCTGAAACCTACTCTTTGAAGCCAACTACAACCCTATTTGAACTAAACGAACTTAATGCTTCTTGCTTAGGGTCCCTTGTGTACTGAGTCATGGCTATACACACTTGAGTTGTCACATCTTTTATGCCAATCTTTTTTGACAAACTCTAGTGGTAGACCACTCCCAAAAACCTTTCCCTCCTTTTAAGCTTTCATTGTTTGATGAGTGAGGCCTTCTTAGGAAAGTCTTACATGTGCATAATGTTGAGAGTATCGGGAACGACAATGCTTGATCTTCATTCTTGCTAGATTAGGCACATCATTGTCTAGCCATAGATGGGGGTGAGTGTTGTAAAGTTTGATTTGGGAGTTTGAGAAAATGGAAGGAAAAGAGTGAACTCTTGTGCTTAATTGGCTAGTCTTTATGGGATAAGTAGAGAAACTTCTAGCTCAGTTTACGAAAAGTCTTGGCCCCCGAAAAAAAAAAAAAAAAAAAAAAAAAAAAAAAAAAGAAACTGTTTAGAGCTAAGTTTTGTTTTGAAGTTGAGAAAAATCCTTATGAGATTTCAAAGAAAAGAGTTTTGTGTGCAGGGTGTTCTTGAGATCTTTTGGTGAGAGATGTGAGTTGGGCTTGACATTTGGGAAAAATTGTGTAATTGTATGTTTGGGAAAAGGGTAGAACAATGGAGATTGAGCATTGTATGCATGAGTTGGTCCCTTTCTTAGATATATTATGTGCAATGTCAAGGCTACTTGTTTCGAGAGTAAACCACCGTAAAGATTTTATGTTTCGAACCTTTTGAATCACTTGAATAAAAGCCTTCCCTTACCCAAATGACTTGGACCGACTGACCATTTGCAAGAATTCACTAGATGTTTTGTGCTTAATGAATGTGAGAGTTGGTTGATTTGAATGTGTGGATGCTTGATGATGAGTGTAGGGACAAAAAGAGTTGAGATAGGCCTAGAGAAGCTAGAGTGTGCTAATCGTGTTTGCTAGTTGTGTTTCTTTTGGCTATGAGCTCCCACCTTCAAACCTCTCCCCCTATGAGTTCTAGAAAGTTAACTTGTGGACAAGTAAAGAACAAGTTTGGGGGAGTTGATATCTTGCATATTTCTAATGTTTTATCCATTCACCCATGTGCATTTTGATCATATAGATTAGGATTTAGCCATGTTTAGGTTGCATTTTGCATACATGAGTCCTTATCAGGTATTGGAGTACCGCATGGAGTTCTTGGAGACATTTGGGTGCAATTGGAGTCCAAAAGAAGTGTTAAAAGTGATCATTGGGCGAGCACCTTACCGGAGCGACCAGCCCGGAGCGACACCGTCAAGTCGCTCTGATCTCCCTATCAGAGCGACCTTACCAGAGCGACAGGGAAGAGTCGCTCGCGTTTTGATCACCCGGAGATGCGAGAACGAATCCGGAGCGACTTCTCGCAGCGAGACAGCGAGGTCGCTCCCGAAGCATGGAGCGACTACTCGGAGCGACGAGCGGAGGTCGCTCGCGTTTTCATCACTCGGAAACGCGAGAACGAATCTGGAGCGACCTCTCGCAGCGACACAGCGAGGTCGCTCCCGAAGCATGGAGCGACTACTCGGAGCGACGAGCGGAGGTCGCTCGCGTTTTCATCACTCGAAAATGCGAGAACGAGTCCGGAGCGACCTCTCGCAGTGACACAGCGAGGTCGCTAGAGGTCGCTCCCGAAGCATGGAGCGACTACCGCGTCTTATTTCTGCTCGAACTTATGATTTCTCAGGGGTCTTTTGGTCATTTCATGATGCACGTTTTTATTTTCTAAACCTATGTTTTAATAATCTGTAAGCCACCAGGAGGCAGATCATCTTTGTTCTTAAGAAAAACCACCAAAAACTTTTGGAAAGTCATCTCTTGAATCAATTGATCAGTTTTGTTATTGAAATTCTGTGTTCTTATATCTATTTTTTTTTGTGTTTCTCTACATGATTAATCTGAAATCCAACATGGGTTTAAGAGGAATCATGGAGATTAGTGAGTAATCCCCCTTTGAATTCATGGGTTAGGGAGATTAAGGGTGATTAGGTTAGAGCTAGGATGTTTTAGTGTAGATCATTCATATTTCCTTGCTAGCAGAGTGAACCTAATGCATCTTCTGAGTTGGCCACTCAGTTGTTGATCCTTAGGCATTTCTCACCCGAAAGGTGTTCGAGGAAATGCCCGAGACAACTCTTCCTAGCTTTTAGCATACTTTGCCAAAGACATTTGTTGTTAGAGGTGCTAAGATAGCCATTGGACTTGCTAGTTATGATTACTTTCATATTATTCAACCAAAGACATTTGATGCTTGGATTGTGTTAGTAAATGAACATTCATCTAGACATAGAGTTTGTTTAGGATTGTGTCTAAGCTTAAGGTTGATAGTTTGATTGATCGTTTGCCATCCTTAGTTCGAAACTTGATCACCCGAGGTCTAATCCCTATATCCATGAGTTCTCTTTTCCCATAGTTAAGAAAGTATCATTTAGTTATTCCTTTTAGTTAGTTATAGTTTAAAAACCCTTTTAAAAACCATTGGTTGCACTTAGATTAAGTGATTACTTGCATTCTCGGTGCTTTCATATCTCCCAGAACTGGTTCAACAATCATTTATACTACAACATTTGTCTTAGGAGCCTTGAAAACTCCTAACATCATCGTTGCGGGCATCGTAGTCGCCGCTAAACTGACTGGCGACTAACTGCGAGTCACAGTAGGCGCTTAAACGTTTGGCCTTGACAGCTTTTGCTAAGCGGAGTCCAGCGATCAAAGATTCGTATTCAGCTTCGTTGTTCGAGGCTGGAAAGCCGAAGCAAAAAGACTGCCTGATCAGTTCGCCGGTCGGGGATTGCAGTTGAACTCCAGCACCTGCGCCCCTGTTAGTCGAAGATCCGTCGACATGCAGTGTCCAGTTTGGGTTTGGGAGAGTGAGATCTTGCTCTAACTCCGGGGCCAATTCGATTAGGAAGTCTGGGAGGACCTGAGATTTCTCTGCAGTTCTGTTTTTGTAAGTGATATCAAGCTCACCGAGTTCGATAGCCCACTTCGTTAGTCTTCCGCACCTGTTTGTATTTTGAAGTATCGTTCGGAGGGGCTGGTCGGTTAATACTTCAACCGAATGTGACTGAAAGTAGGGGCGAAGCTTTCTCGCCGCTTCAACGACTGCCAGTGCCATCTTCTCCAGAGTTGGGTATCGCGTCTCTGGTCCGGTCATGCGCCTACTCGTGTAGAAGATTGGCTTTTGCTCACCGCGATCCTCTTTTATTAGAACGCTACTGGCTGCCGCTTGTGATACTGCGACGTAAAGAGATAGAACGTCGCCAACGTCTGGCTTGGCGAGAATGGGTGCTGTTGTCAGATAATGATTGAGTTGGATAAATGCCTCCTCGCATTTCTCGTCCCAGAAAAACCTTTTGTTACCTCGGAGGAGGTCGTAGAATGGCAAGCATTTGTCGTTGGATCTGGAGATAAACCGGTTGAGTGCAGCTATCCTACCCGTAAGCCGTTGCACTTCTCTACTGTTTTTTGGGCTCGGAAGGTTCAGGACCGCGGAGATCTGCTTTGGGTTGGCTTCGATTCCCCGCTGCGTGACTATGTATCCAAGGAACTCGCCTGAGGAAACCCCAAACCTGCACTTTGCTGGGTTTAGTTTCATGCCGTATTTGTTGAGAGTTTCGAAGCAATCTTTCAAGTGACAGAGGTGATCAGCAGCGTGTAGCGACTTGACAAGCATATCGTCGATGTATACTTCCATGGTGACGCCCAGCTTGTCTGCGAACATTTTGTTCACAAGCCATTGGTAGGTTGCTCCCGCGTTCTTCAAACCGAATGGCATGACCTTATAGCAGTATGTTCCTCTATCCGTGATAAATGCCATTTTTTCGCGATCGTCGGGGTGCATCATGATTTGGTTGTACCCAGAGAAAGCGTCCATGAAGGTGAGCATCTCGTTTCCAGCCGTGGACTCGACTAAACGGTCGATGTTGGGAAGAGGGTAGGTGTCCTTTGGGCAGGATTTATTCAAGTTTGTGAAGTCGACGCAGACGCGCCACTTCCCGTTCTTCTTTTTGACGACTACTGGGTTTGCTAACCACTCAGGGTAGCGCACCTCAGCAATTGAATTAGCGCCGAGCAACCGGTCGACCTCTTCGTTTACAGCCTTCGACCTATCTGGACCGAGTTTGCGTCGCTTCTGTCGGATAGGCTTGACTGTCAGATCGACGTTTAGTTCGTGAGTTGTTATGGCCGGATCAATTCCTTTCATGTCTGACATGGACCATGCGAATGTGGACACATTTTCCTTGAGAAAGTCGAGAACTGACCGCTGCATTTCTTCAGACAGGTACGCACCAACCCTTGCGGTCTGGCTTGGATCGGCATCGTCAATCGGTAACTCGAGAATTTTGCCTTCCTGGGAGCAGACTTTATACGTTGGAGGAGTGACGGAGTTAACCGATAAAGACGATCGTTGGAGTTTAACTGTGGCGACTAGGAGTTCCCTAATGGCCTTTTGATCTCCTCGCAGTGTTTTGATTTTGTCGTCCGTACCGGGGAACTTGACACACTGGTGATAAGTAGATGGAATGGCCTGCATTGAGTGTATCCAGGGGGTTCCGAGTATGGCGTGGTAAGGGGCCTTCGTGCTTATGACGGCAAACTTGACAGTCCGAGTAACTCCACATGCGCGTTCCGGAAGGCGGATTGTTCCCAGTATTGTTTCGGAGGATCCGTTGAAGCCGGTTAATGTTCTGGAGGATGGTTTGATGTCGTCGAGATCGACTCCCATCTTCTGCAGGGTTCCTCGGAAAATGAGGTCGACGGAACTTCCTGTATCGATGAGGACCTTGGTGACGTCGTACTCCCCAATTCCAAGAACTACAAGAAGAGGATCATTGTGGGGTACGTGAATCCCCTCAGCGTCATCCGGTGAAAAGGTTATCAGAGGGTGATTTGGCGGTCTAGTCGGCCATCTCTGTGAAGTCGCAACCAGCCGACGGTAGTCCTTGACGGAGCGAACGGAGTTGCCGCAAGGAGGAGAACCGCCCATGATGACATTTAGTTGACGTCGCGTTTGGACCTGCTTGGAGTCTAAGAAGGCGCGTAATTACGTCGCTGTCGTTTTTTGATGATGGAGTGTCGTTGCTTGACATCTTAGTTTGCTCCAAACGCCTCCGGAGGTCAGTGGGCTTAGAACGATTGAGGGGGATTCAGAGATCGCATGCTCCTGCGTTGAGTTTATCCCTAAGGTCGCCGTTCGGGCGTTCTTTGGGATCAGGGTCAACTGCCGAGATACGCCGCGACTTCCGTGCATTCAACATTGTTCAGAGATCGTTGCGCGTGGAGCTGTTGCTGTTTTCAGATTCGAACTTCCGTTTCAGAACATCTCTCAAATCTTCGAGTACAGGTGTGTCATCGTTCTCATCGTCCGACGATAAGTTTTGCTGGGAAAGTATAACCTCAATGCGTCTGCGGTTAGATGGTTGCTCTTCGTCAGCCGAGGAGTCTGCCTCGCCATTACTCTTCGGGGCGTCCTCCTCGTCATCGCGTTGTTGAGTTTCGCTGTGTCGACTTTTGCCTGTAGCTTTGCGCTGGGCTCTCCTTTCTTTATTCTTGCTCCAGCTCTTGTCGTTCTTTGGCTTAGCCTTTAGTGGTTCAAACTTGAAGTCGCCACTTGCTAAGGAGGAGAGGTAGTGCGCATAGAGTGACTTGCACTCTGTCGTATCGTGCCCTTTGACATCGTGATACTTACAGTGTTTGGTGAGATCGACGGTTTTGGAAGGTCCTGCCGCTGATCCTGCTGCTGTTGTAGTTTGGGTCGAGCAAACGGTGTCGACTGGTTTGTCGGACGAATCGAGCTCCCTTACCCACTTGTTCCATCCCTCTCCGCGGACTACGAGAGTTGAAACCGGCACGTTGTTCTCGTTGATGACATACATGTATCCGTCTTTGCGGCCATTTTTGTCGGTTGGAGCATGCTGGCGCGGTTCTTGTCGCGTGTTGGGGTTTTTAGCCGCCGGAGCTTTGGGTGCGTTCATCTTGCTGAAAATGGCGTTAGTATCTTCTTCCATTCTGATGAAATTGTCAGATCGCGCGATAGCGTCCTGGAGCGACGTAGTTGGGTTTTGGTATAAATCCTCTCGGAATTTAGAATGAACCCACAACGTGTTCCGCAAGGCGTCGATGGCGATACCGTCTGGAATTTCAATCCTCGAGACTACGGCTTTGAACTTCTCCATGTAGTCGCGGAGGCTTTTGTCTTTGGTTTGGTTGAGGTTCCACAAGCTAGAGGCAGTAGCGCTGCGCTTGGTGAACATAATGTAAGTCTTGAGAAAAGCTGCTGACAAGTCGCGGAAGCTTCCGATGGAGTTTTCTTCTAACTGGGAAAACCAGGTTAGGGCTTGCTCGTGGAGAGTTTCGACGAACAGTTGGCAGTAGCCTGCGTCCCTTTCTTCATCTGGGAGTCGAGCCTGTGCCATCGCAATGTTGAAAGCTGTCATGTGTTCCACTGGGTCTCCGCCGGGTTTGTACTCGGGTAGGCGCAGTTTTTCTATCTTTCCAAGTTGGACACTGGTCAGAGCGCTAGTAAACGGAGTGCGTGATGTTGCGGCGAGGACGCTCTCGATTTGCGGGGCCGCGCTGGTTACTTGATGGATCTTCTCGCTCATTTGTTGGAAGCTGAGTTTGAGCTCGGCGAGCTCGCGTATGGTTGCGAGATCAAAACCTACTGGGGGGTGGTCGGCGAGAAGGGTTTCGTTAGGCTCGGAGTCGTCTGAGATATGGTCGCCTCCGGTCGCCGTCGGGTTGGTGTTAAAGAGGCGACGGCATATCTGCTGGGGACGGCTTGTTTGGCCGTCGGGAGCTGTGAGGGCCGCGACCAGAACAGCTAACTGTTCGTTGGTCATCTTTTGGACTTCGTCTTGATGAGCAAGTCGAGCCATGATAGAGCTCATGAAATCTGCGGCGATGGGCGGCGCGGCTTCGGGCGTTGGGGTTGGTTCACCGCCCGGAGCGCCGAAGGTGGCGTCGTTTTGAACCATGTATATCTAGAACGTTACTTTAGTCAGCCCCACGGTGGGCGCCAATTGTTTGTACAGGATTCAGTCGATTAGAATAATGAACTTAGAAAATGGGGTGACTAAAGACGTTTTTATTAGAATCAAACAGAGGGGTTACAAGATTAACGGGAAGTAAGGAGACAAGACTGAAGGTTTAAGGAACAAGATCAAAGAGATGATTGGGAAACCCTAAATCTAGCCGCTTAGTGTGTAAGTTGTCCAAAAGTCTCTTTTTCGTTGTCTCCTCATCTCCTCTTAAAGTGTCCTCGTCCGTGATGCCCTAATCGTGTCGTCCTTTGGACCCTGTCGCTAAAGGCCGAGTATGCGGGCCTTGGTACTGTTCTCTCTAAGCCGAGTATATTTGATCGGCTTAACTGATCGGCTAAAAGTACTCTGGGGTCGAGCCGACATCTTTAGCCGCTTAAGCCGACTAAACTGGTCAAGCTTGCCGGGGTAGGGCCTGTTATTCGATGGGTGTTGTGGAGGGATGTAATCCATCTCCTACACTATGTGATTCCGTGTTTGCTCCTGTAGACCCCGAAAAGCCAATGGTAACTTCCGCAGGAAGCACCTTGGCAAGGTCAATGATGTAGAAAAGGCTTGAAGGATTAGATGTTTCTTCATAACTCCAAGAGATGCTCAAGTTTTTAGAAGCAGAATCATACGTGATCTGTGCATGGCATGTATCTTGGCTGTGCAAGCTTGCGTTCTAAGAAGTGTAGTTAGAGGAAGCAAGCGAGTTATTGTTGATCCCAACATGAGACTTAATGTCAAGAAGATCCCACTCATCATTAAAGAAAGTGTCAAATTCGATATGCACAAGCGGGAACCGAGATGAGTAGCCATTGGTTTCGTTAAAGAGGCCTAAGAAACCACCAGCTGAATTAGGAGAGATAAGGATGCCTTGAGGGGCAAGAAAGAAAGCAAACCCATGGCCAAACTCTGTAGAGTTACGCGTATCAATCTTGAAGGTGAAACTGGTTGTGAAGTCGGTAGGCCTCCCTGTTTCAGGATCCCAAATAGCAACCTTTTTAGCATAAGTAGCCCAACCGACACGACAAGTATAACCAGCATTGTTCAGTTCGATGGCGCCATTTGGTGTAGCGTCTCCTTGGTAAGCTATGTTGGGATCACCTGGTGTGAAACGTGAGATGTTAAAGTGGAGTGAGGTAGCAAAAGGGAGAACAAGAAGGACGGAAAAGAACAAGACTGAGTTTTTCATTGTGCTGGTAGTAAGTTCTGAAACCCGTTATGCCATTACTTATAATCTTCTCTCTTTTTTTGTAGATTAGGGACCATCAAGTCAACTTTGAAACTGAAATTATAAAAATGAAGTTCATTAGAGAACCAGAATCAACTTCTGATACCGAATCCGAATCAAATCCCTGTAACCACGGAGTTTTCTTTTGTCAGTCAACATAGTCTATCTGCTACATGAAAGGATTAATTGTGCTAAACAACATAGTTGATCCTAAGAATAAACAAATGCTAACCCAAAACGAGAAAATGAGTTTCATTCGAACACGACGTTAAAAGAACTTTAAAAACATAAAAGAAAGGTATATACTCAATAAACAAAAGTATATGACACATATGTAATAAACAATAGTGCATGATACTTTGATGTTCACAAAAGCTCCTATGTTGATTGTTTCTTTCTTCGTCAAATCAATCAAGCGAGTTTCGAGTGACAATATTCGTAGTTTCGTACCGTTGACTATATCTGAATCCATGCGAGCACCCGAACCATATATAACGGATAAGAGATTACTCAAATGAAAATGAGATGTTCTAAACTCGTCTGGCGTTTCCTAAGAAGACGACATTAGTGTATGAATTGGATGATGCGTGATTAGGAAAATTGACGTAGACATTGGGCTCTTTTGACAAATAACCAACTTTGGCCCAAATTGTTCGTTTTGTTTTCTAGTTGCATCTATTTCTTAGCCTTTGTTTTGTTTCATGCCTCCTTGGTTTAGCCGTCGTGAGGTTGGGACCGCCGTTTATAATTACGTATCCCCCCACCCACAGTATTTTAAGTATCTGATCTAGATTTGCTCCAACCCGTTTCGAAAATTCGGAAATCTGAAATTTTCATATCGGTAAACAATATAGTATTGTGTTCTACTTTGTGATTGTCTTCTATATAATTATAATCAAACTAAAATAAAACTGCAATCCAAAATACCAATCCGTAGATGCAACCATTATGGTGTAATGTAAATCGTTGATTGAAACTAGACGGCATTACAGCTCATGGCGTTTGTACTTTTGTTAATAGATGATAACACCATCCTCTATGGTCCAACAAAATTCAAAGGTTGAATACTTAATTGAATAATTTTATTAGACTTTATACTAAGACATACAGCCTTACCACCTCAAGAACTTGAATAATTATTCTCTCTGAATTTATAGCCTACACGCGACTCTCGTAATTCGTTTGACCATTTCAGTATTTTGCTGATTTGAGTGTTGAGTTTGGATGCAAAATCCAATTGTATAAAAAACTGAATAGAAATAAAGAGTTAAGTTGAAAATATTCCATCTTGATAAAATAAATAAAATACCCCCACAAGATTTAGAACACCAAACTAATCATGGTGAGTGTGCAAACTTGCACTGTAGATGTATCTACGCACCCAACTATCTTTGAGTATATATATCTGTATAATCCTTATCGTAGTGGTGAAGAATTCATCATAGGATTAGAAAACCAATGTTCTAGTTCTTTCACTGTGTTTGAACAATGGTTAGCCACATTATAGATGCTTTAAACAGCGAGAATAATATATGTTTTAATGGTTCTGAATACAGAATATTACTTCATCTTTAAAAAACAAAATCATGATACTTGGACAATTTATGAAAAATAAAATTTAGTTTGAAGGCTGAAATATTCTTATTGAATCACAAGTTAATTATAAAATTTTAAATTCACGTAACTCGGTTAGGGTTTTACGTATATGAATCTTCAAATTCAAACTACAAATGTAATTTAAACTTTAAAGACTAGGTCTCACCGGCAGAGAATTATTAGGGCAGCTAGAGATATGAGATATCTTAAAGACGATAGGGATACGTGTGTAATAATGATTGGACGGAAAATGGAAACTGGATTCTGAGAGATGATTTGTTGACGTAGCAAAGCCTTACACCATGAGGTTTGAGAATAACGGATCACCACATATTTGGAGTGGGCCTATCCATGACATGTTCCTACTTTCCCTGACTTCCCTGGCTCCCACACCTCTCTAATCGTACATCCACTTTGATTTTCATTTTTTCTTAGATTTATTATCTGTCAATGATTCACATGCATTGTTTTTTTTTATTACATTCAGCATTTCTTCCTTTAATTCAGAAATTTTTAGGCTTTTACATGTGAAATCCTTTTTGCTATCACTTTCTCATTAACCAAACCAAATGTAAGATCGTGGTTCTCATCTTTGATCGATTCACTCTCTACAAATTGCTGCAAACAAAAAAAAATACGAATGATTGATATCGGATGATATGCTAAAGTAAATGACGATGGATCTTATTTTAGGCATAATAACTAGTTGTTTCCGACTTTTTCACACACAAACTTTTAAGTCATCCCAAAAACCACATGAACAACGGAAAAATAATTTATTCCCCTATGAAGTAGTTGTTCCCGGCTATTTCACACACGAACTTTTAAGTCATGCCAAAAACCACATGAACAATTTTTTTTTTTAATTACATACACAAAATATCGATTTTAAACTAATTTCCCAAAAACCGTAAATGGTGTTGTTTAAACGTTAACTTGGTTTATGACCGGTGGAGGGTCGGTTTCATTTAGGTTGATAAAAACAGAATACTATGTCGTTTTTTTCTTCTTCTTTTTGTCAACTGCTTTTCTTTTTCAGAAATATTTTTACTCTTCATCATCAATTGAGGATAAAAAATTTTATTCTGCATTTTCGAGTTATATGACATAGTAAACAGTTGGGGTAGATATTTTCGAGTTATATGACATAAAGCGTATAAAGAGATCATATGACATTAATTTCTGGATTGAAGAGAATATATAAATCACTGCAGGACCGGAACCTGAGAGTAACATCCGCTTACGAAACCAATCAAGTGTCATAGACTGCGCCAATTTTATAGTTCCTTGTGACAATACATGGAAATTGGTAAGTTAGTATTTGCTGCTCTTCTTTCTTTATGCTTCATGTAAAATGTTTTATTTTTCTGCATGATAATAAATTTTATTCCCAATTGATGAAGAGTAAAACGATTTTTGAAGAAGAAGAGAAGTTGACAAAAAGAAGAAGAAGAAGAAAAACGACGTAGTATTATGTTTTTATCAACCCAAATTAAACCGTCTCTCCACCTATCATATAATCCAAGTTAACTTTTAAATAACACCATTTACGGTTTTAGGGGAATTAGTTTAAAATCGATAGTTTAAAATCGATAGTTTGTGTATGTAATTAAAAAATAGAGTTGTTCATGTGGTTTTTGACATGGCGTAAAAGTTTGTGCGTGAAATAGCCGGAAACAATTAGTTCATAGGAAAATAAGTCATTTTCCATTGTTCATGTGGTCTTTGGCATGACTTAAAAATTTATATGTGAAAAAGTCGGAAACTACTAGTTCATAGGAGAATAAGCAATTTTCCCTAATATGGGCTAATATTAAATTTAGATGATAATTACGTGTTATGAGAGATAAGTTAATCTTTAAAAAAATATAGATAAGTTAATCTTAGACATCTATATATATTATGTTCGTTCGTCGTCTGTCACATTTTGTCCTGATTTTTCTGTTCAGTCGCCACGACATTGCTGACTTGATAACCTTTCTTCTGGCAATATTCCTCATGTCCACCGTTGTTTAAAAGGATCTCATCTAATATTACTGGTTCTACTGCGAACATCTAAGTACGTATAACCATGCTCTAGGAACAAATTTGATATGTTGATACTAAAAAATAATTCATAACGAACAAACAACATAACAGATGCTAAATGTCATCTACATATTATCAATAGGTTGGAAAAACGTACATACGTTGTTTATGAGAGGTATGCATTCCCCAATTTCCTAAAACAGCAGTCACCTGCAAGTATATATATCCAAATGGGGAATGGTTAAAGATAAAATGGTGAAAAGGAAACTGACCGACGAAGACCAACAGAAAGATCAGAATGATTTAGCTAAAAAGAGATAATAACAATGAAACAACATAACGAAACGACAAATGAAAACATTAGAAAAAAGATGTCACAAGAAGCCAAATGTACATTAACATTACATAGCAATTGGGTGGATAGAATGGGGCCACGTTACGTAATTTTCAATATATAGTCACTCTCCAATTCTGCCTCATCGTCTTCTTCACTGCACATCCAATAACAATGGCGACTGAAGCAAATAACCCCATCAACATGAACTCAATGTCTTCATCTCTTCAGAGAACCGGTCAATGGTATGAACCGGTGTAGTCTCAACTATATAAGATATCTCCCACATGGTTCGTCCATAATCATATGAAATTTATAACTTGTATGTGTGTTAATGCAGGGTTTTCTCACAAGATATTCCTACAGATGTTGTAGTTGAAGTCGGAGAAGCTAATTTCTCCCTTCACAAGGTAACAAAAAATCATTTTTCCTATAAAAAGTTCTCATGATTTTGTTTTGTCTAGGTCCAAAATGGTTATAACACGAGATTTATTTGTAAATTTTCTTGATCTTGTATATAGTTCATGCTAGTGGCGAAGAGCAACTACATAAGGAAGCTAATAATGGAATCCAAAGACATTGACGTGACGAGAATAGATATCTCGGATATCCCCGGAGGTCCTGAGATGTTTGAGAAAGCGGCCAAGTTCTGTTACGGTGTTAACTTCGAGATTACCGTCCAGAACGTGGCGGCCCTTCATTGTGCCGCTGAGTTTCTTCAGATGACGGATAAATACTGCGACAACAACCTAGCCGGTCGGACACAAGACTTCCTTTCTCAGGTCGCCTTGTCTAGCCTCTCTGGAGCCGTCGTTGTCCTCAAGTCCTGCGAGATTCTCCTTCCTATTTCTCGTGATCTTGGTATTGTCCGCCGTTGTGTGGACGTCGTTGGTGCTAAGGTTTTTAACTCATAACTCTTTCTCAGTTACTTTATAACTAAATATATAAAGTAATATAAATCAATCTAGCTAGTCACTGCCGACTGGTTTTAACTTTAAAGTTAAAAAGGTTATCTAATTTAATATGATATTTGAACCCAATCCACATGTAATCCAAGTCGATCTAGTTCATAATCAATCTGACCTAAAATTGATCATATCGATCTTTGTCGGACTCTCCAAGATTAATTGCCAAAGAACCATTACTTTACTTCAAGGAACCGTATTAGAGATAAAAATCTCACATCCGAATTTGAAAAGGATCACACTTTATATATATAAATAAAATAAGTCAATCCATATGTCACTCAATAATTTTAGATTCATCTAATTAATATTTAGCTCCTGGTCTTGTTTAGTGTTTAGGTTAATTTATTTTCCAACTTTTACATAACTTAAAAAAAAAAAAAACGTTTACATAACTTAATATTAAGATCCCGGTCTTGGTTAGTGTTAAGTTGATTTATTTTCCAACTTTTACATAGTAGTAGTAACAAAAGTAAACTCCGATCTGGTAATTACATTGTTTTATGAGATCAGTTACTTCAGTTTGGTTAACGAACGGTTTAATCAACATAACATCTATTTATTCTCTGCTTCAGTTCCTTTAGTCACAAGTATCTATAATTCTGCGTCCATGCTTGTAACATTAACTGATGATTCGTTTTTTTATTACAGGCCTGCAACGAGGCAATGTTTCCTTGTCGAACACCACCAAACTGGTGGACAGAGGAGCTCTGTATCTTAGACGTTGACTTCTTCACCGACGTCGTAGCTTCCATGAAGCAGAGAGGCCTCAAACCTTCTTCTTTAGCCTCTGCAATCATCACTTACACCGAGCGGTCCTTACGAGATCTCGTGAGAGACCATTCCGGCAGAGGAGTCAAGTTTTCCGACCCCGAAAACAACGACTCAGAGGAGAGATCTCAGCAGAGAGATCTCGTGGAATCCATCGTCTCTCTCTTGCCTTCAGACAAAGGGCTTTTCCCTATCAACTTCCTCTGTTCTCTCCTCCGTTGCGTCGTCTTCTTGGAGGCTTCACTCGCCTCCAAGAACGAGCTGGAGAAGCGAATCTCCGTCGTTCTTGAGCACGTCACCGTCGACGATCTCTTGATCCCGTCTTTCACCTACGACGGTGAAAGACTATTAGACCTCGACAGCGTCAGAAGAATCATCTCTACCTTCGTCGAGAAGGAGAAGAACGTCGGAGTTTTCAACGGCGGAGACTTCAACAAAGGGCTATGCTCAGCTTCGCTACAAAGAGTCGCGAGAACCGTCGACTCTTACTTAGCAGAGATCGCTACTTATGGAGAGCTAACGATCTCCAAGTTCAACGCTATCGCGAATCTCGTCCAGAAGTCAGCTAGAAAGTCCGACGACGATCTTTACAGAGCGATAGACATCTTCTTGAAAGCTCATCCTAACCTAGACGAGATCGAGAGAGAGAAAGTTTGCAGCTCAATGGACCCTCTCAAGCTTTCTTACGAAGCGCGTCTCCATGCTTCGCAGAACAAGAGACTACCAGTAAACATCGTGCTTCACGCGCTTTACTACGATCAGCTAAAGCTGAGAAGCGGAGTGGAAGATAAAGAAGGAGCAGTAGTTGTAGTCCCCGAGGCTGTAGCCACACGTGGACAGGTCAAAGCTGATGCTTCGTTGGCTAAAGAGAACGAAGCCTTGAGGAGTGAGCTGATGAAGATGAAGATGTATGTGTCGGATCTGCAGAAGAGTGGTGCAGCAGGAGCTTCTTCTTCGAATGCACCACCGAGCAATAAGAAGAGCAGCAAAAGTACTTTCTTCTCGTCGGTTTCGAAGAAGCTTGGGAAGTTGAATCCGTTTAGACATGGGTCTAAGGATACTTCGAACATTGATGAGGATCTTGCTGGTGTTGATATCACTAAGCCAAGAAGACGAAGATTCTCTATCTCTTAAGGGGGAAACAAAACGTTTAATCAACGAATTTGTCGTTTTTGTTCCTTGCGTGTGTGTTTAGCTTAGTAGTGTGCTACTCTTTTTTTCATTATTTTTCCTTTTGATGCGTGATTTATTTTGTTTTTGGACTGTGTTTATTGTATAATAATAAGTGTGATATTAAAAAGTAAAGAAAATCAATACCACTAATTTAATTTTTTTTTTAATTACCGGCCGGTTCCTAAATCGAGAACCGAATTACCCAAATCTAAATAAACCTAATCGAAACCGAACAGAAAATCGAATGTTCATGTCTAAACTAAAAGTATAAACTTTTTTTTTTTAAACTTAAAAGGGTTAAACCCGGGTCTATCAGAGACACAGACCTAACCTCCGGGTGGAAAGTGCAACCCACCGATGAATCTTCTCCCGGGTATTCAAATGAGCCGTAAGCATGGATCCATATCCGCGTGGTCACATGTGGAGCTAATAAATTCGCAGTAGAGGAGAATCGATCCCTGACCTGGACCAACAGGGAAACTCCTCCTCTAGTGGAACCACTGCAATGTGGTTTAAAAGTATAAACTTTCATTAGTGAATTTCTTCAGTTCTAGATTGATTGTTTTAAACGGGTATGTAAGCTGGTATATCACAATTTAATTCTTATTTGTAACTTGAACCTTACGAGTTTCAAAATCTTTATTAGGCAATTCAAAGGTTTTAGTCACTAAAACAACTCGTTGCCGCTAATTTTAAGTTGATTTAAGAAGATTAGTACATGAAAAATCTGAAAATTCTAATTTAAGGTCATCATAGGCTTTGTTTTTTTTTTCTTAATGTAATAAGCCATAAATAGATTAACGAATCAAATTTGTTATAGACCAGACAGCCTTGATCTACCGTTAAGAGATTTATGACCTTAGAAGTTATCTTTCCAACCAGCCTTTCTGTGACTTGAGTAGAAGGGAGACAAAACCTAATTTTGATGAAATCTCTAAAACAAAGCACCAATGTCGGAGCATCTTCCTCCTCCTCAAAGGAGGGCTTCTTCCGGATTTGGTGATCCCGCATTGGTATTCCCTGAGTTTGCTTCAAAGCAACGCGGCCTCGAGAAAGTTCAAGAAGAAGAAGGAGAAGGAGAAGATAGCAGCTACGGCGGGAAAGGCTCTTTTGACCTGAGCTCCAGGTTCTCGAGCCCTTCCGTCTCTCGAAACGGGTTCGAAACACCCAAGAAGACTTCATCTCTGAAGCTGCCTGGGTTCAGAGAGGAAGAAGAGACGGACCGAAGTACAAACTCGGGTTCCTTTGTGGATCGCGAGGAGAAGAGAAAGTGCCCTGGATGTTTCAGAAAATGCTGTGCATGCACGTGCATGTTTCTTTCCATCGTTCTTATAATCTTGTTGTTGACAGGGCTGTCTGTGAACTCTTCGGTGAAAGCTAGTCTACCTCAGGTTTCTGTAACAAACCTCAGGTTCTCGAGATTAGATTTCGCCAATTCAACAACGGATCTTTTGATGAATGCGAACATGAAGACGGTTCTTGAGCTGTCTAACAAGAACGACAAGTTGTTGTATTACAGCCCCATGAAAGCTGCTGTCTCTTCTGAGAACATAAACCTCGGACAGAAGAAGCTTGGTGGGTTCATGCAAAGCCCTGGAAACGTTACTTATTTGAGTATTCCCACCAGGCTTAGAAAAGCGAAGGTCTATGATGTTGATGCTACGTTGCTGAGAAACAAAGAGAAGAAGCTTGAAGCTGTGGTTAATGTGCGTTTGAGTGGGAAACTGGGTTTTGATTGGTTGGGATTTAGGATTCGTTTACCAACTGTTATTGCTTGTGAAGATGTGAAACAGAGTGGTGTGATCAATGGACTCAAGCCCACGTGTGATGTTCGAATCTTTTGGCAATGAAAATCGATTAATACACAAGACCCTTTGTTCTTTTTTTTTGGTTTCTAATTTTCCTTGTTGTAGATGGAATAACATAGAAAAAAAGTAACTAATTTTTAGTTTCTCTAAAATTAACATAAAATTCACAAACGTATTTACATTTATTTTGGCATTACGCATTTAAATTTTCATAGTTTATGTTTTACTTCAGATTATGGGTATCTTTCCACAATCTAACGTAGGTTGTAAATATTTTTTGTTACTAGTGGTTTTTCCGTTCTTGGGGTTCTGTATCTTTGGTTGCATCTAAATGTTATATATAGGTAGTATTGGTTTACTTTAAACAACATTGTTATATTTTAAGATATGTGGTGAGTACTTAACAATCAAGATGCTCTAGACGTCAGAGAGAAAAAAAAAAGGAGATTTTTTGTGTGCCTGCGCCGACGAGTTTCATAGCACCGGTGCTAGGATTTTTCTCCCAATAGTCTTATCTTCCTTGTTTTCTAACGTTATGGTTTTATTCTAGTGGTGTCTTTCAAAGTTTCTGGAGATATTTTCTTTTTTCCACTGAATTTTGTAATCGGAGATATATTCGTCTTACTCCGATCTTTGTTGTTATGGTTATTGCAGATTGTTTGACGGATTTTAGAGCAAACTTTTCGAAAGAGAGATATCTTCCGGAACAACTTTAACCAAAGAAAAATATATATCTTTATCTAAAGAACTTTTATCGTGTAGGCAGTGGAAATGCATGCAACCCATTGTAATGCAGGAAAGAACTTCAATCGTCAAAGGACGCATACTAAGATCATTCTGATATCAATGTATTGGCAACATACAACCAAATTTTGGTTTGGAATTCATCATTGATTTCTCTTGTAGGAATCTTTGTTGGATCATATTTTTTACTGAATAGATTGTTTCTTAAGTGTTTGTTTTGGCTTTTCTTTTGATGCGATATTATATTTCAATTTTTATGTTATTGTTTTTTATAGACAATATGAATTAAATAACTTTTAGATGGAAAAAAAATATGTGGCGAGTTAGTCCTCGAGCAGTTTAAACATAATTGGTCGTGCATGTTCGTTATGTTTTTTTTTTTGGTGTAAATGTTAAGATTTATTCCAGCTTTTCTAAGTTTTACATAGTTTGTGGAAGAGACCACTTATTACAATAAAGGAGACAGAGCTTACATTAACTAAAAGGAGAGATGAAACAAAAATAAAGCTCGAGCAGAGATGGAGAAGAGGCAGTCACTGAGGGAAAAGACAAGAGCCTGTCACGCATAGCTCGATCAATCACCCGGAAGAAAGCTGAAAGATGGAGTGCTGAGCCACGAAAGATACGAGCATTTCGCTCCCGCCAGAGATTGTAGATGATGACCTGCAATAGCAGCTTAAAGACCTTCTTAGCTGAAACCGCATGAGGTCCCTGAAGACGTTCACAAAACGCAACTGCGGAAAGGAGATCAGATGGTGGATTGGACATGAACCTGCCACAAAAACATGACCAAACACCAGCTGCAAAAGAACACTCAAAGAACAGATGTCTATGAGACTCAACACCATTTGAACATAAGACACATCCACTCGGGACAGATAAGCCCCAAGATAATAACCGGTCACGAGTTGGCAGTCTTCCCAGCATAGAGAGCCAGGCAACAAAAGAACATCGGGGAATCTCTTCCTTGAACCAGATTGTAGAAAACCATGGGAGAACAGGAGATGGTTCCCTAAGAATTTCCCACGTAACTTTGGAAGAAAAGGAGTTAGTAAAACAGCCTGTTGTAGCTCCTCTCCAAAGAAAAACATCGCTACCATTAGAGGCAGACGGAGGCGTTATTGTAGACAAGATGATTTGGAGTGTCTCAGCAAAGTCAGACCTACTGGAGGGAGAAACCAAAATCCATTTTGAACCGCATCAGCCACTGTAGCCTGAAGCGGAATTCTCAAGTGCCTAGGTCCGGATGAACCAAATAAAGAGAACAAAGGACCCAACTCTGTCCAGTAGTCAAACCAGAAAGAAGCAGTGCAACCGTCTCCAATACCACACCACATATAAGTACCGAGTGAATCCCTAAGCTCAAGCATCGATCTGACTGTCCGAGAGAATCTTGGAGAATCATTAACCAACCAAAAATTAATCCCCGAAATCTATTATGAGCTAACCAAGGTACCCATAAGGAGCCAGAGGAAGAGAAGAATAACCAGACTCTCTTCAAGTGAAAAACCATCTCAAACTCTTCCAGCTTACGGATCCCCAAACCTCCTTCCTTCTTCGGTTTACAAATGTTTGGCCAGGCCACCCTAGCCCCAACTGCAGAGGAAGTGTTATTTTTCCAGAGAAAAGCATAGCAAAGAGAGTCAACTTTAGCGTAGAACCTTTTAGGCAGCACAAACACAGAGCTCCAAAAATTTACCATACCATAAATAACAGAGTAAATCATCTTGATTTTCTCTGCATAAGACAATGTTTTGACTGTCCAGGAATGGAGTTTGGATGGTATACGCTCGAGAAACGGCTGGATAGTAGCCCATTAGATTTTATGCGGACTGAGGGGTAAGCCCAAATATCTGGTGGGAAAAGCTCTGCGCTTGAAGCCTGCCAAATCACTTAGAACAGAAGCCTGCAACTCTGAGTAACCTCCATAGAAGATCTCAGTTTTCGACTCATTTACATCCAGTTCCGACCAACTCTTAAAAACAGACATAACTTCCTTAACACCATCAGTGGATAAACAAGAGCCATCCGAGAATACCAACAAATCATCTGCGAACAGCAAGTGAGTCAATTTCGGCGAAGAACAAAGATGAAGTCTGAAAGTGCCTGCATCTTCAGCCTTGCCTAGTAAGCGAGAAAAGCATGATGAACAAGTACATAGACATTGAGTCGCGTTGCCGCATACCCTTTTTGCCCTCAAAGAAACCTGCCAGCTTCCCGTTAATAGCCACTGAGAACATCGGGGAAGTTGTACATTCCTTGATCCACGTTATAAAGAGAGGAGGGAACTGCTGAGCTTTAAGTGTTTTGATCCCAAAGTCCCAACAAACAGTGTCAAAAGCCTTCCTAATGTCCACCTTCAACATAGCACTCTTGTGACAAGAAGAGGTATTATATTCCTTTATTAACTCTGAAGCCAACAAGACATTTTCTCCCAAACTCCGACCTTTTAAAAAGGAAGCCTGGTTCGGGCTAACACACTCTTGCAGGATCGGCTTGAGCTGGTTTGCTATGATCTTAGATATGACTTTATAGAAAATGTTGCAGCAACTAATCGTTCTATAGTCTCCCAACTTACACGCTTCAGATTTCTTCGGTATCAAGGCAATAGCCGTTGTGTTAAGATCCTTGAGCAGTCTCCCATTTCTGAAAAACTCCCGCACTGCCTGAACCACATTGGAACCCACTGTGTCCCAAGAAGCCCGAATGAACTCGACAGAATACCCAATCGGACCTTGACTCTTATTTAAAGGCATAGCAAAAATGGTTCCTTTAATTTCACATTCACGGACTTCCCGAGATAGATAAGCCTGCTGCAGGCTAGAACACCGAAACGGAAGAATGTCCTACAGGTCAGGAATCGTCGCTGATGAAATAGGTAGATCAGTATTGCCAAGAATGCTCTGAAAATAAGCAGCTGAATGTGATTTGATATCATCAGTAGTAAGGTACAAGTGATCAGATTCATCCTTTAGATAGTGTATGTGGTTCCTTGTCTGATGTTGAGAGACCACCCGATGATAGAAAACTGTATTTCGATCACCCACATCCGCCCATCTCACTCTAGAACGTTGCTTGTAGAACTTCTCCTCCGCCGTAAGAAGGACATTTAACTTCTGTCTTTGAACATGTTCTTCTCTAGCAGTAACAATATCAGGTGAGGTTAAAAGAGATCGTTGCAGGTCCACTACAACCACCGACTGATCCTTAACCCTTTGAGAGATTCCACTGAAATGCTGTTTATTTAACCTCTTCAAACCCCCTTTCAACAATTTCATAGAACGGACCAGTTTGAACTGATTAGTACCGGTAATCTGATCACACTGCCATGACCCTGAGACTATATCATTATATTGAGGATGATCCACAACATGATGATAGAACTTGAAAGGTTTGCAAACCCGGCGGGTTGCTGAAGGTAGCCGAAATAAACATGGAGCGTGTTCAGACTGCGACGGGTCCAAGAAATCCGCAAAAGAATCAGGGAACTTTGTACTCCAATGATGATTTATTAGAGCATGATCAATCCTAGTAGAAATGGGGTTTTCATCCTGACTGTTCCTCCAAGTAAAAGGAGGCCCCTTAAAATGTGCCTCAAAAAGCTGAGCGTCCTGGAGACATAGATTTGCATCTTCGATGCCAGCTTCGTCAACCCAAGAGGACAAATGGTTAGAATGATGGGAAGTCCGCATCATCTGGTTGAAGTCTCCGAGGACAGCCCAAGGAAACCAAGAAACTGGGGTAGAATCGTGAAGCTCCACAGACCCTCCCAGAGACACTGACGATCCTCCAATAAGTTGAATCCATACACAAAAGTAACGGTGAGACAAATATTTTCCGACTGAATAACAACCCCACAAGTGACTGCCTGGGCTGTAGCGCTGTAAACAAACATATAGAGACTTGAGGATCCCAAACCACAACAATACGGCCAGCTTCATGCTCTCCATAATTTCCAAAAAACTGCCATCCAAAAGGTAAAGCCCTCCTAATTCGCTCCGTATTTGACTCTAATATATGAGTCTCCAAAAAAGCTCCAAAAAGTGGCCTATGAATATTAATCCAATCTTCGGTCATAGTGTGGCGTCTATCACTATTAAGCCCTCTCACATTCCACACAAAAAACATATTTATATGATTTATTGGGATTTTGTGACCTTGCGGCCACACTTCCTGTTATTGACCAGGAAAAAAAGGTTCTTCTACAATCTTAGCCTTATCCAGTCTCAGCTTCGGACCAGCATCTAAACTTTCATCAATCACCACAGAACTTGACCTCACATCCACAGAAAGTCCATATGTCTTTGTAACTTCTGTACCACTGAGTTCCTCCGTAGGAATACCAACAGTAGGGTCCATGTTTGCAGAACCAGCCGGTGCAGATCTGTTGCCCCCTTGAGATACCGCTTCTACACCATCAGAAGGTCTAAATTCACCTTCCTCCATTTCTGGCTCAGTGACTTCTTTGGAGACAATAACAGCTTCAGAATTTCCAGGAGATGGAGTGACACCAACTCCTTGCTTCGACGACTCCTAAACTCCAGAAATACCAACAGGGAAAGTAACACCAACTCCTTGCTTCGACGACTCCTAAACTCCAGAAATACCAACAGGGAAAGTAACACCAACTCCTTGCTTCGACGACTCCTCAACTCCAGAAATACCAACAGGGGAAGGAACACCAACTCCTTGGTCTGACAACTCCTCAACTCTCGAAGTACCACCATGACCAGCGGAACCCCGTCTAATCTTGGGGTCTTGACAGCGACCATGACGAGACTTTGATCGATTCCTAGGTGCTTCTGGATTAGATTTCTTTGTTGAGGTGCGCTCGGGAGAACCGTGGGGAACATTCACGCGACATTTGTCCGTTTTATGACCATATTTCGAGCATGACTCACATTTTACTGGGAGCCAGGGATAAGAGACATCAATGATAACCTCCTTGCCGTTGGAGAATCCAGAAACAATTGATTGAGGAAGCTTGACGATAAGATCAACTTTGACATACATCTTTGCCACCTCAAAATTGAGTTTCCTTTCCGTTTCAGGCGCGAGGGAATCAGGCTAGCCAATTGCAGTTGCTAGCCTGTTCAAACTCTCCTTGTTGAACAAGAAATAAGGAACATTACGCATCTCTACTGGGACAACAGCAGAAGTGAGAGGAGCTTCTTCTGGAGAGAAATCGGGAGACCACGGCGCGACAAACATAGGCGCTCCTGCGATATTCCAACAGGTGCGAGACAAGATCTTGGGGTTCGTGACTCTAAGAAGGAAGTAGCCGTGCCCAATACGATGAACATAGATCTTAGGGCCTGACTTAGCCCACACAACATTTATAACTCCAATGATTCGACCCATTTGAGGGATATCTCCATGGAAACGAGCATATATGAAATCCTTGAACTCAAGTTTTGTTGACTCGATGTTCTCATCAGGTATAAGGACAAACGGAACACCAGACACGTGTTCAGTGGGGTTACCAAGCTCTTGCATCTGAGCCGAGCTCTTAAGCAAAGAAGCATAATTCTGAACTGGGCTCTTCGCCTCGTGTGAGGGTTGAACAAGATTCTTAGAATCAATCACCAATGGGAGAGAAAGATGTTGTAGCTTAGAGGTTTGAACCTCAGTCACGACTGGAAATGCACCAACCGGAGCCCCGGTAGGAGAAATTGAAACAAATCCCGCCAAGATAGGGACCGAAGTGCTGGACGAAGGTGAACCGGTCATCTGAGCCTTAGACCCAAGTGCTGCTACATCAACGGCGGAGCTGTTGAGGGGAGAGAGAGAGACCCGTTCTTCTTCGACGAACTTGCGGCGAAAGCGGCGGAGCCCATTAGTCGAGCGATTTTGGTGGAGGTGAGGAACGACAAACGATTTTTCTTTTTCTTCTTGGGTAGCATCATGACATGAGGGAGGAGGACCGGGAGAGGCGAGAGATTAAACGCCGGCGAGCGTGAAGCCTGAGGACGGCGGAGCTAGGTTAACGGAACCTTATCCCTTTTACAGTCGCCTTAGTTAACGTGTTGTTTTTAAAACTGTTGTGGGTAAACTTTTTATAGTGACTGACCCCACCCTGAAAGGCCCCGCATCCAGGAAAATCCTATTAGCGCCGTAGAAACCCGTGGGCCATCTGCGACATGATTTTTTTGGAGAGGTTTCAGTACCACCCCGCTGACAGAGCGTTGCAATTTTCACTGATTGATTGAGATATCATTGATGGCCTAGTGGTTTCAATGAGATTCTCACACATGACTGCCAGAGGTCGCGAGTTCGACTCTCTGTCAGCGGGGTGGTACTGAAACCTCTCCCAAAAAAATCCTGTCGCAGATGGCCCACAGGTTTCTACGGCGCTAATAGGATTTTCCTGGATGCGGGGCCTTTCGGGGTGGGGTCAGTCACTATAAAAAGTTTACCCACAACGGTTTTAGAGATATCATTGATGGCCTAGTGGTTTCAATGAGATTCTCACACACGACTGCCAGAGGTCGCGAGTTCGACTCTCTGTCAGCGGGGTGGTACTGAAACCTCTCCAAAAAAATCCTGTCGTAGATGGCCCACGGGTTTCTACTGCACTAATAGGATTTTCCTGGATGCGGGGCCTTTCGGGGTGAGGTTAGTCACTATAAAAAATTTACCCACAACAGTTTTGAGATATCATTGATGACCTAGTGGTTTCAATGAAATTCTCACACACGACTGCCTCCAAAAAAATCCTGTCGCAGATGGCCCACGGGTTTCTATGGCGCTAATAGGATTTTCCTAGATGTGGGGCTCTTCGGGACGTGGTCAGTCACTATAAAAAGTTTTCCCATGACAGTTCACGTTCGTTATGTTTATTCTGATTTTTGTTTATGATTAATATTGTGAATTTGTTGTTGCATAAATGTTGTTATGGGAGGAGGTGTTTGTTCATAGGCTGATGTTTGGTCGGTGGTATCATTCGAAATTATTTTACGTCCAGTTGTATAGTTCTGTGTTTTGGTCTTAGTTTGTGAATGTGAATGTAACATTGTTTTATTTGGAAAGTTGTCCAGGTGAGAATAGATTCTATGTGGTTGGTGTAACGGTGTTACTGAATGTTGAATTTGCTCTTTTCTATTTCTAATTGGCAGCTTCTGCTTGTTTTTCCATCAGACTTTGTGTTATTATTGTTTGGGCTTCTTTCGATGGTCTATGTTAAATAAAATTAAAAAGTTTAGTACATGTATGTTTGTTTTTAAATACCCAATAATTTAATTATTGTAACTTTAACATGCTATTAAATCTTGGGGAGGGGCTTAAAAGTTTAAAATTGTTGTCTTTGTTGTTTAGGTGGCTCATTACAATTGTTTTTAATGGCCCTGTCGATTATGATTTAAATGGTTTATAATATTTTTGGCTAGAGGTTTTTGTTTTAGTTCGACGAAGGTGCCATTTGTTTATATTTCAAAAACTTCAACGCAATGTATGTTTTCTCATGTATGTTGTAGCAGTGTTACGAAAGAGGCCATGTTTGATACAACCTTAAACTAATTTGTTGGGTCCCAAATGCAAGAGTGGATCGGATCGTGCTAGGCGGAACAGGTTGCTGTCTATTCCTGGGTCTTCGTCTGCTCCTCACACCCCTTCTCAGCTTGAGCTTTATTTTTGTTTCATCTCTCCCTTCAGTTAATTAAAACTCTAGAAATTCTCTCCTTGTAATAAGTTGTGCAATCACAACATTGTAAAACTCAGAAAATTGGTATTCCATGCCTTGGTATTCCATGCCTTGGTTTTCTTGTTGCCATGCCTTGGTTTTTTGTTGCTTCGCTGACATTCCATGTTTCCTTGCAGAAAGTATGATTTAATAAATCGATGGTGGTGTGGTGTGTTCTGTGTACTTGATCGTGTTGGCAATCATAACAACTTTGATTTTCAATATTTTAGGAAACATAAGAAACAAACCCACTGTTCCTTTGACCACGTTCATAAGAAACAAACCCATTTCAAAGCTCAGTTACATTTAAAAAAAAAACTCAAATTACATCCGAAAGACTTTTGAACGAATTAATAATGCTAAAAGTTTTGTTGACGTTATATCAAAAGACATTCTGGAGTTGGTGCAGCCATTTGGATCCACAGCTATACTACTCAAGCCTCATGGTATATAAAACTTACCCCTCTTTTTAGCGATAGAGACTTAGAATTAATTAATAACAAGGAAACCGTTTATCTTCTAATGAGTTATTGTACATCCTAAAATCTACGCTAAGTATTTGATAGTGATCGGGAGTTTAATATAGGGAAGATAAATGATGTAGGCAACAATAACTTTAGAACACAACGATGTAATTAGTTTCCAGTAGGTAAAAATGAGCTTTATTGATGAATAAGATCGAATACAATGAGTTAAACAAGATCGAATGTTACAAACGAGATCGTTAAGAGAAAAGATCTAAAGATGGATGAAAACAAGGTCGAAGTATGGGTGTAGCTCTCTCTAGGGTTTTCAACGTGTCCCCTTTCTTATGCATCGATCTCTTCTTATAACGGGCTGCTCCCGTGATCTTCGCAACTGTTCCGCGATCTCCAGATCTTCGAAGTCTCCGTCTAGAGCTCGCGTGCTCGCTATGGGCTTTAACTCTTCGCAACCCATTAATGTATTGACCGAAATTGGGTCCAACAGTTATCATAACAAAGTTTCACTCCGGTTTGTGCCAAACTTTGTTCTGAAAAGAGTAGTGATCAGACTATAAATAAATATTGTTCTTCAATGTAGCAGTGAGTTTGTCTTCCCTCAGATCCTGCAGACAGTTTCCATACATAATCTACGCGTATAAAAAGAGAAAATCATCGAAGTGTTAATAAAGAAGGGAAATTAAAACAATGTACTTTGATCATCCTGAAGCATTTTCTTTCTAATTTCGGGCTCTTGTGATTCTAAATCAGCTTCGTCTGATGCCAACTAAGCAAGTGCAAGTTTGCAAACGTATTCTTCAGACCATGCTTGCAAAAAGCATACCAATTAAGAAGGATCACCCTTTGCATTCGACCACAACATTCTCAAAACCTTGTAAGCCTCATATAATACATATCATTACAAAAAAAAAACAGGAAAATAATGCGAGAGAGAAGAACGCCATTACATCCATTAGCGATCCAGTAAACAATAGACCAAACCCCAAGAAACTGTAGCAATGTGAACATAAACAGGTTAACATAACCTGATAGTTTTTAGACCATTTCCAACTAGGGGTTCTTATCATTGGAACTCTTAAAATATGTATTTTATATATATATATATATATATATATATATTATATAGGTATAAATATTTGTAGGATACATAATTTTTGTGAAATCCCATAGGTAAAAGTTCTTAGAATGGGACTTTAAGAACATGATTAACGCTGTATTTTAGATATGTCTCTTAGGATATTATGATTTAAAAAAAAAAAATACAATTAACACGTGTCGCTCTTAATTAGGTGATGCAAGAACCGTGTCTTAGCATACACGTGTCGCTCTCTCTTCTCTTCCTGCCTGTTTCTCTTCTCTTCCTCTCTTCGTCTCTATCTCTTCATCATGTGTCTGCTCTAATCCATTGATCGGATCTCCGTTTGATGCTTGATTGATTTAGAATCGATGCTTGATTGATTTAGAATCGGGTCAGATGAGGGAATGGTGATCCGGGAGCACTCGGGGCTTACTTTAGAGGAGGTCAGAGACGAAGTTCTTCTTCTCCGAGGATCCAAGAGTGTTGGAGGCGGCGTGTGCGTTGTCTGGGTTTGGGTTTCCTTGGAATAAGCTTGGGAGGTTGTATAAAGAGGAAAGGTCTGTTTTATTTTATTTTGCAGAGTGGGGATGAGATTGGTTTGGTGCTGGGTAGGTTGAATGGTGGGGGGGTTTAGTACTGTGGCTGTGGCTGGTGTTTGTTTAGCGTATCCGAGTGTTCTGCGTGGTGGTGTAGAGATTGGTTGTTTGTTTGTTAAGCTGAGGAAATTGTTTGAGGAGTTTGGTTCAGAGGATGTTGTTGAAGAGAATGTGGAGTCTTGGTACGCCTTTGGTAGGAAGGTTAGGGTGTTTTACGATTTGGGGTTTGAGAGTGAGGAGATGTGGGAGTTGATGGGTAGAAACAGATCATTGTTTATGGAATGTTCAGAAGGAGCTCTTGTGAACAAGACTGATTATTTTTGTAGATTTGGTATTGGGAAAGAGGAAGCTGCTCTTTTGATTCTACCAAATCCTGATGTTATGAGTTTTGATTTAGAGAAGCCTGTGATCTAATTAAAGGAGTGCTGGATTGAGTAAGGACGAAGTGGATGCTCTTTCTCTGAAGCACCCTCACGTTTTTGGTAGAAACAAGATAAAGAATCTGGTTTATTTATTGGCTTATTTTCATTCAGTTGCATATTATGTTTTATTTATTGGCTTATTTTGGGGCGTTTTTAGTGTTGCATTGAGTTTATCATTTGATCGTGCATTATCTCTCCACTCATCTGGTTTTGGTATTAATGTCCTCAAATTAACAGTCATGCTAAAGCATGAAAAGAGTAGTACCATAGCTTCTGTTTCTTTTTCTTGTTTGTTGTTATTTTCTGTGTTGTGTTGTGTTTATTACAAAAGTTAATTTCTGTGTTGTGTTTATTCAGAATATAGCTGCTGGCAAATAGGAAGAAGGTACGCTCTGCTTCTCATCACTAAGCAAACTCGCATACTCGAAGGTAGAACTAGAAGATGATGGTTCAGTTTCTGAAGTGGACAAGGACATCAGTCTATTGAAGCACGGTCAGTCTCATCTCTTTTGTTCTCTTTGATGTAAATGATGAGACAGGTGTGTGATTGTTCAGTTGCTAGTTGTGTAAAGCAGTGTCAAGATAGCTTAAAGAACGGGAAAATCAGTAGGTTGACGGTTTGGTTAGCTGAATTGTTGAGTCCAATGTTTATCTTCTCATCACAATGTTTCACAATTTTTTTTTTTTAAGATAGCCTAAGTTTATCTTCTCATCACAATGTTTATCTTCTCATCACAATGTTTCATAATTTTTTTTTAAGAACCCCTAATTAAGAAACTTCTATTGGAGCACAAAATTTAAGGGTCTCTTAGCTGAAGTTCTTAACTACCAAATATTACTAAAAACTCATTAAGAGCCCCAAATGGGTTTGTAGGGTTAATGATGCTCTAAGAGCTTCTGCGTATGGGGTTCCACAAAAATTGTGGACCCCACAAATACTTATACATATATATATATATATATATATATATACATTATACATATTTTAAGAGTTCCAATTGGAAGAACCCCCATTGGAGGTGCTCATACATATTTTAAGAGCTCCAATGAAAAGAAGCCCCATTGGAGGTGCTCTTAGAAGCTTGAAGATCTCGAGGGTTCTTACGTGTGAAGAGCTTTCCTTGCCTGAATTAGAATCCAAACCGGAAAAGTAGCTATGCTTTTTAATCTCAGCTTATGATGAACATACAAAAATCAAACCGAAGAGAGAAAAAGAGGAAGATTAAGCACATGAGTAGAGATTATATTAGATGAGCCGACTTTGTCCACTGTATTTTCTTTAAATAATCTAGACAAAACCTCAATCTACAGCTAGGTGGCCGAGTTTCATCCTTAAGACTGACAGCAAATACAGTAGCTCACATATTGTGTTCAATATTTGCAAAAGAAATAAACAGTAGTAATGTAAGAACCACCTTGTAGAAAATAGATGACGGTTTGAAGGAGAAAGAGCAAGACTTCTCATTATTTTCGTGTGGCCACTTGGTAGCTTAGCTATAGTACAACTTTCAAATGTGAGACACAAAGAGGTCCTACCTGTAATTGGTATCAATTATCTATATATAATAACAATAACAAGTTAACAAATCTAATTTTGTTCTTCTATGACATCAACATTTTTTTATAGGAAAAAAAAAGGTTGATCTAACGTTTGAGTTTATCCTTACTTTTAATCTAACGGACATGATTTATTTTGATCACAAAATCTTATGTCATCTAATTGTTTCAACAGATCGACGTACCTCTTCTCTGATCGACGCACCTTTTAACAGTGACCTCTTTTGATAATGAAACAACACACCCTTTAAACTGATTAATAGATTGAAGAACTGGTTTGAGCCGTTGTTTTTTCTAAGAACGCTTCTCAATCCAAGTCCCAAGGAAAAGTTTTGGTTCATCATCATGATCTGCTCTAGCCTGCCAATTCAACGGCTACAATTGATTTCTAATAGATCTCGCCGCGAATCTAAACCACCACCGCCGTCTCCGTTGATGACGAGAAACCGACGTTATAAAGTTGATCAGAGAGAAGAGTAAAAAGTAGAAGAAGAAAGTTGTGGCGGTGACAACGCTGCCATGGACGGAATTGAAAAGCTAAAAGTTCAGAAAATAAGATACAGAGGATAGATCATGTCATCTGATGTTGAGGCTCAACTACGACGCCAATTCGGAAGTTTCGCCTGTTAAAGCTTCGCTTGGGTCGGAAGCTACCGTAGCAGATGTCAGTGTATGTCTTTCTCTAATCATATTCCTCTCTCGCCGTTGAAAATCTGTTTGCTTTTCTAAATTAGTTTTATATTAATTTCCCATACTAGGTGTAGAGATATGTTTGATTTAACAAAAGTTTCCGAACGTAGAGATGTGATGTTTTTAGATGTCAGTGAATAGATTGCATAGATGGTAGATGTATGCACAGGATAAGACGGTTAACTGGTTCAAACTAATTATCCATTCCTTGTTTCACATATATGTTCTTTTTAATCTCTTGCATTTCTCAACTTCGGTTATTTGTCTGATTAGGCTGGTTCCATATCAATGGCAAGAGAATCTAGATATCTATTGAATATTTATACGCTGTAGTCCGAGTAGGCTTTTTCTTGTGAATGTGATTGTATTACAGATCCAGCATGACCCCTGGGACAGTACCGATCATCCTTGCTGGTAGGTTCAAGGGAAAGAGAGTTATTTTTTTTTGAACCAACTACCCTCTGTTTTTCTTTTTTTTTGTGCCCGGTGAGTTTTTCTAATTCTGCCGCGTTCTATTATCCATCTTAGGCATCCACTACTTTTGTCACCTGATATGTTCCTATTTTTGTAATTGGCCCTTCAAGATCAATGATTGCCACAAACTGAAAGTCTCTGATGTTAGCCTCGATAAATTTGATGATCAGTATTTTGGAAAGGTAGCCGAGAAGTAGACCAAGAAGGGAGAAGGAGAGTCCGATGTAGCCGTGGATGTATATCTTTTAATCATACTTTCCTTTTATTATTCTCAGATTGTAAACAGTACAAACCTGAGCACAAATCCTAAGCAAATTGCTTAAAGATCCAAACCGACAGCATAAAAACCCAGAGGCAAAAGACAAATAAGTCTACGATTTATACTACTCAAGTTTATTGTTTTCTGCTCCACTTCAATCTCAAGCTCTCCCTTGTACTTCTTCACTTGTTTCCTCTTCCTCTACTGTGCTGCCTTCCTCTCGTGTCCGTACGTATACACTCCAAGGTCTATCAGAGTTTTCGAGGCAGAGAGAAAGGCAATAATCTTCTTTGGTAAATATGTCAACTGTTTGACCAAAGACATAATACAACTCCTCTCTTAATTCTCAGAAAGTGCCTACACAAGGGAAAAAACGACCAGAAGGCTGTGGATGGAGCTTTGATCAAAGCCATTGAGGTAGTTTCAGAGTTGAATATTTGCCTTGGCACAAGGTTTTCATTGCACAAGGAATGGAGCCGCATAAGCTTGTTTTCTAGATTCTAAAAACCTTTTATGAGCATTTAGAGTATCTGTGCCCTCATGTGTTACTATTTTTTTGTTCTTGTCCACCTGCCAAAGATATTTTGACTTGTACATTCTATATATCACATTTGGTATAAACAATCTATCTTATTTAATTTGAACTTTGAAGTAATATTTTTCAATAGATAATAATATTGTTATGTTGAAAACTCAGTGAATCTTCAACTAAACTGGGAGAGGACAAATAAATGAAATAGCTATTTCCACAAATCTTTTGTTGTAATTAAATTGACACTGGTGTGGACACACATCGACATAGACATCAGACAAATTGGGCTAACCACCCGAAATTTACCATTATGTTTTTTTTTTTTATGTGTAGCTCGAAATTTTAGACAAGCTTACAACCTGAAAGAAATATAATTACTAATAGATTTGGACCTTCGTGAGTGAGCAGAGCCGGTTTTGAGCACATAAGTGAGAAACATCCTTTTGGGGCATACAATTTTTTTTGTAGTTTTTAAGGCTAATTTTTTCTATAGTTGTTTGCAGGAGGAGATGTAGGGAATCTTTGTGGCTAGCGAGCAGTCTGTTACACGCTTCCCTTTTCTTTGTTCTCAAATAGTATAATTATTTACAGACTCCGACTTCTTTCGTCTTTGGAATTGTTATTTTTTCAAAAGTATTTGAACTGTTTTCGACTTGATTCTTATTGTGCATTTTAGTATACATTGGTTATAATTCCTAAATTCTTTTTTTACTTGAATCTAAAATAATGTCAATAGTTCTTCACGTTTTCAATCTTTGACGCATTGCTATCTAAATAAGAAAAATCTTCTTTTTCGGTTACATGTTTGTATTTGTTTCCAAATTCTATGATCCTCTCTTCTCTCTTTTCAAACTTGTATACATAAGTAATTATAAATGAGGCACAATTGCTCAAGAAATGACCAATTAAGTTTGAAATAGGAATTCTCTTTAAACTGAATGCTAAGGGAGACAAACGCTGGGAGAATAAAAATGTGTGAAGTGGTTTAAACAGATGATTATGTTGATAGATATTCCCAGAAACATATGAGTTTAGCTTTACGAACTTTCGATATACAAATAACTCCGACTTCTATAATTATTTACAGACTCTGACTTCTTTCGTCTTTGGAATTGTTATTTTTTCAAAAGTATTTGAACTGTTTTCGACTCGAATCTTATTGTGCATTTTCGTATACATTGGTTATAATTCCTAAATTCTTTTTCTACTTGAATCTAAAATAATGTCAATAGTTCTTCACGTTTGCAATCTTTGACGCATGGCTATCTAAACAAGAAAAATCTTCTTTTTCGGTTACATGTTTGTATTTGTTTCCAAATTCTATGATCATCTCTTCTCTCTTTTCAAACTTGTATGCATAAGTAATTATAAATGAGGCAGAATTGCTCAAGAAATGGCCAATTAAGTTTGAAATAGGAATTCTCTTTAAACTGAATGCTAAGGGAGACAAACGCTGGGAGAATAAAAATGTGTGAAGTGGTTTAAACAGATGATTATGTTGATAGATATTCCCAGAAACATATGAGTTTAGCTTTACGAACTTTCGATATACAAATAACTATTAGTCTTATTGAGGCATGGTAATTTGGTGTTTCAATTAGCACAGTGGACAGATATCATATTTATATGAATAATCTAATTGTTTTGAAGTTTAATACTTCTATATAAAGACCCTAATAAGCTGTTTTCAGAAAAATAGTATGGATCAGAAACGCTCTCAGGCACAGTGTTCGAGTATGGTCCTTAAGTGCTGAACATTACACCACCCCGCAAGCTGACTTGGCAATAGATCTCTGCCTTTTCCTCTTGCATTTCAAATCTTATACCAATTTGAGTAATACCCTGCGGTCAAAAACTGAAGCTGTGGTTTTAACCGTTGTGTTCCTATCCTCACTCCGACGGAGGCTGGGCCTCTCCGCTCTTACCTCAGCTAGGAAGATGATGAACCGTGTCACCTCCGGAGCCGGTAGCTCTGCTAGCTCCATGTTCAGTCAACCTTAACAACTCGAACTAACGTAGAGTCGACGGAAACTCCTCTACGCCTCGAGCTTCTGGATTACCTACACGCTTCTACTACAACGGAAACGCCCTACTACTCTACAAACACAGCAACCCTCTGACGTCGACTACATAATCAACTTCAACATGTCTCCAAGGCGTCTAACAGCAGCTGAAAAGGGTAAAGGAGTGGCTCAGAATGCCTCGGATTCTACCTGTAAAAGAATCAGAGCACCTAGCTTTGACAACTCAGCCCTTATCCAAAGAAACCTACTCACACTCATCAGCAGAGCTACAAACCCAAAGTACCACGCTATTACACATCTGCTAGAAGAACTTCCACGCAACTGGACTCTGAAAGGACACGTCTCTGGCTCAGATCTGGGACATGACCGCTCCCAATTTAGATTTGACAGAGAGGATGATATCCACGGCGTCTTAAACAACATACCTTATCAAATTAATGGCTGGATGGTGATCTTTCAAAGATGGGAGCCGGTTATCTCTTCAACCTTCCCGTCTCAATCCCTTTTTGGATTGATATCAAGGGTCTTCCCCTCCACTTTTGGCACGAGAAAGTTATTTACAACATTGGACTGGAGCTGGGAACCCTTGATGACTACATCATCTCCCAGACGTTCCTGCGAATGCGTGTATCTCTCAATGGCCTAAACCCCATCATCAAAGACACCATTGTCGACTTCGACACAGGTGAGGAAGCTCCAGTATCTCTTGAATATGAAGGAATCCAACAGAAGAAGTTATGCAGGAACTAGTAGATGTCTCTATACAGTACACCAACTGTGCTGATCCAGTGGAAAGAGAAGCTCGTCGCCAACATGTCCTGCAGAGCAATGCGGAAGGCATCATGGAAGAAACGGCCGCTTCAATCATTGCAGTTGCCACTAGAGTAGCAAATGCTAGCACCCAACCGCCTCTTCTCCCTGGCCCTGGAATGTCTATTCCCAAACGTAGAGGCAGACCTCCAAAAGAGAAAAAGCAATCTCCCAGACCAAAAATCTTAACTGGACTTCTCGTCAGCTCATTTTTCTCTAGCTAACCATGCGACACCAACCTCTAGACAAAATCGAACAAATTCATCAAACGTTGGGTCGATCCCTACTACCAGTAATGGCAGACCAGTGATGAAGAGCGTACCTGCAAGTGTGAAACCTCAGAAGGATTTTCACACCCAAGATCCTCCTCTTCCTTAGCTGTACTAAGCAGGAACTGTCGAGGGTTAGGGAATCCCAAGACAGTCCAGCGACTCAAAGATCTCCACAAGCTACACTCTTCGGATGTACTTTTCTTAATGGAGACGAAAAATCCCGACAGCTTCGTTCTTAATGAGCTACGAGACCTTTGCTACAACTCTCATTATCTGGTATCTCCACATGGTCATGGTGGAGGTGGTCTCGCTTTATTCTGGAACAGCTGCATTGACATTCAAATTGTTAGTTCACGACACAACTTTATCGACACAACTGCAGTTGTAAAGGGCCAGGCCTTTAACTGTACCTTCACCTATGGTGCACCTGATATGAGAAGAAGACAGGAGGTTTGGGATTCTCTGGCTGCGATCTCATCCTCAAGACCAGGACCCTGGTTCCTGACAGAAGATTTCAACGAAATGATGGAAAACTCAGAGAAATCAGGAGGAACTGATAGATCAGAGAACAACTTTGTGTTGAACTGAAGAGGAGATAGAGCTTGTACATTAATAAGTCAAGCTCTAGAAGATGTCCAGAAGAGTTCAATCAAGCTTCAGAAGTGTTCTGAAGTATCTATCTTGTGAAGTCAAGTGTAGGAGAGACTTAGACTGATCATGTGAAGTGTTTGGAGGAGTTAGAGAGAAGATGGCCTCAGGTGCAAAGATAGGGCGAACCAAGAAGAGGAATGGATCAACCAAAGAGGAAGGATAAGTGTTGTGCATAATTAGGGCGAGTGTACGGACCAGACAGGCCGTACATCGACCGTACAACACCCGAGCCTCATCCATTCATCCGGTTAGCCAAAAGAAGAAGAATGCAAGGTGTGGGCGCGGCAGGATTCAAATCATGTGACTGTTGGAGTGAGATGGAAGCAAAGGAAGATACTTTAAGGATAAGAGTGGTCCAAGGGACAGGCTGGAAAGGGAAAGGTGCTTTACCTTTACAGCCTCAATCTCCACCTTCCAATCAGTCCACACACGCCAGCTTGCACCAGAACATCAAAGACCAGCTTTCTCTCATCCTAGCCATCCATTCTATCTTTTATTTACAGCCTTAGGATCTAGGTTTATGATTAGCATCTTGTAAGAGCATATATAAGCCATGTAATGGCGATTTGTATATGCTAAGGGAGTAAGGGGGAGTTCCCCTCTCCACTTCATGAATGATAAACTTGTTCTTGAATGTGAAACCCTAATCTCTAATCTCTTATTCTCCTAATCTCTCAGTCGCTTAATCTCTGTTCCTAAGTTTCTTATTCTCTCATAAACACTCTCATCAATCTCTCTTTCTAAATCACCTAGAGCAAGCTCTCATCTTTCTCCATTGGAGTTTATACACACACACATACACCCAGAGAAGAGAACTCTACAAATCTCATATGGTATCAGAGCGAGGTTCATCAGAACCTGAGCTGAAGCTTCCGCAAGACCACAGCTCACGCCTCAGCTCAAAACCAAACCATTGAAGCTTTCCCATCCAGTTCAGTCCCTTGTGAAGAAGAAGGCTGAAGCTTGGCGATTTCCCTTGGTTCCTCATCCTGTTCTCTACCTGCTCAAATGGAGATTATCCTTGGAGGCAAAGGTGTACGGAGAGGCCTAACTAACCTGACTCCAAAGCTCCTTGTCCAAGAGAAGTTTCACATCAGGCTACAAGAGTATGGTGTCAAGAGTTTGGCGCCTATATGTTCTGAAGAAAGGAGGGGTCTTTTGAGTTGATGGTACAAGATGGTGGCCATGAAATGAAGGAGAAGGAGGTGGGTGATGATCCAAACTCTCAGTTCCAACAACAGTCATGGCCGGTTTCACAAAATGCAAAAGGAATCAACCTGGTTCCTTGTTGTAAGCGATTCTATAAACCATCTTGATAATGAGCTTGTGTTGTTGACTGGTTGTGATGTTGTGATGTGATTGAAAACCTGAAGATTGTTTAAAAGATTGCTGAATAAAATAAAATGAATTTAGAATCAGTCCCAGGATGCTCAAAGAGCTTTTCTTCTAGTAATCTCAGTCCTTGATGGTTCATCAGGTTTCCTAGTAATCCTAAAATCTTACTAGTTATACTAGGCTTACTAGCAGCAGTGTAAGCGCTTTTAAAAAAATGTCTAGTAACTTATCAGTATTACTAGGATTACTAGATATGTTAATATGCTTAGCTCCGGTTCATAATGATGCTTGTTGTGATTGATTGAGTCTGCTTGCATACATGGATTGAAACCGAATTGAAAGTTGTTGCATATAGTCTTGTGGCTGTCTTACATTGAAGCATTAGATTCATGTCTAAATTGCTGAGTAAAGAAGCTTTAAAATTGCCTAAGTAGCTTGCATAAATCTGGAAAAGAAAGTGCTTGTGCTTAGAGAGGTTGCTTGCAAAGATAAAACTTGAAAATAACTTGTTTAATCTGTTGCAATGCTCGTGAGATTGGGAATCCAACTTGATGATTAATCAAGGATTGATCCCAATACTCTTGTGTCTTATCTTTGCTCGAGTTTGAGTGGTGTTTCAGATTCACAAGAAGTGTTCTTTGCTCACCACCTATCCAAGACAAGAGGAAGACTTGATCCATTGTGTGGAGCAATGGGAAGATACTTGTGTGTAGAAGCCAGTTTAAGAAACGCAGGCCACGAGATTGTTGAGCTCCTGGTTCAAGACACACAAGAGGAAGACTTGATCCATTGTGTGGAGCAATGGGAAGGTGCTTGTGTGTAGAAGCCGGTTTAAGAAGCGCAGGCCATGAGGTTGTTGAGCTCCTGGTTCAAGACACACAAGAAGAAGAAGGTCACCACCTAAGTCATGAGGAAGGCCGGTGATCTGAGGGTACTTGAAGCTGAAGGCAAAAGGGTGGATAAGTGATTTAAGCGCAGCTGTTAGGGTGGTGTGCTTCTGGTCTTGAAGTTCATTGAGGCTAATTTCAAGCTTGAACCTATACTCAATTCAAGCTTACGGTGGGGATTCAAATGAGCAACTTGAAGAGCCAAAGTTTAAGACCTATTTCCTCCTTATCATTAAAAGAGAATGATAAGATGAAGCCCATTGTCAACAATCCGTGGAGAAGTCCACAGCCTGCTCCAAAGAGGGTAGAGAGGATGTTGTGACAATGGAGAGGTGACTTGCGGTTCTGTCCATGGTGGTTTAGTCACCATAGCCTACACATCAGATGAGTGTAGAGAGAGCAGTAGACATGCAAGGAAGAGCATCACCAGGAGGGTGATGCAATTAAGCTCAAGACCATTGCAAGCTAATCATGGAGTGATCCAGCCGAAGTGGAGGGAAGAAAAATGCTACTCAAGAGCATTGCAAGCTGATCATGGAGTGATCCAGACGAAGTTGAGGGAAGAAGAAAGCTACTCAATAAGCTCCTGGTGTGAGATGCTTGGAGAGTGAGCTGAGGTATCTCCTCAGTGCAATGCTTGGAGAGTGAGCTGAGGTATCTCCTCAGTGCAATGGTGGTTAAGTGGGGCTGTAAGCATCAAGTCTGAAGAAGATGGAGGTGTTCCCACAAGGGTGATCATGGAGCTTAGTATGCGCTCACCTTCAAGCTTGGATCTTCCCTATACTCGGTCTCAAGCTTAAGGGGGAGTGTTGGTGAGCTTGCATGATACAAAAAGTATAAGATTTGTAGAGTTCGATTCTCTGTTTGTATGTGTGTGTATAAACTCCAATGGAGAAAGATGGGAGCTTGCTCTAGGTGATTTAGAAAGAGAGATTGATGAGAGTGTTTATGAGAGAACGAGAGACTTAGGAACATAGATTAAGAGACTGAGAGATTAGGAGAATAAGAGATTAGAGATTAGCGTTTCAGATTCAAGAACAAGTTTATCATTCATGAAGTGGAGAGGGGAACTCCCCCTTACTCCCTTAGGTGTTACAAAACGCCATCTAAGGCTTATATATGCCTTTACATGTCTCAAAAAATAAGCCTAGATCCTATGGACATAAATGCAAGATAGATTGGATGGCTAGGATGAGAGAAGGATGGTCTTTGATGTTCTGGTGCTAGCTGTAAAGGAGAGGCGTGTATGGACTTGATGGATGGCTTAGATGCTTCAGTTTGAATGAGCGGCCAAGATGGATCTGTGTGCGGATAAGGCTGTAAAGGTAAATCACATTTCCCTTTCCAGCCTGTCTCTTGGACCACATTGATCCTGAGGTATATTCCTTTGCTTCCATCTCACTCCAACGGTCACATGATTTGAATCATGCCGCGCCCATTCTTCCTCTTTTGGCTAACCGGATGAATGGTCGATCTTCTGATGATGTACGGTCGATGTACGGCTAGGCTTGTCCGTACACTCGCCCTAAGTGTGCACATCACCCATTCTTCTTCCTGAGTCGATCAATTCCTCTTCTTGGTTCGCCCTATCTTTGCACCTGAAGCCATCTTCTCTCTAACTCTTCCAAACACTTCACATGATCAGTCTAAGTATCTCCTAGACTTGACTTCACAAGATAGATACTTCAGAATACTTCTGAAGCTTGATTAAACTTTTCTGGACATCTTCTAGAGTTTGCCCTATTAATGTACAAGCTCTATCTCGTCTTCAGTTCAACACTCCCCCTCAAGCTTGACTTTAGGAGATCCTAAGTCAAGCTTGGAACTCTGAAGAGACTCCCTCATTAAAAACCTTATAAGGAAAACCCATTGGGACAAAACCTTTCAAGGGAAAAAGAGTAGAGATCTCCAAAGCCTAGGGATTGGCCAGTGAGCTCTTGTGCCTTGGAACCAGTGTGGTTGGACACAAGAAGCTCTGGATCACGGCCTAAACAGGTACCGCAACACTTCAAGGCTTGCGCACACTTCACCACACATTCTTGGACTCTTCTATAGAACCGGTTTAGTGTCTCCCCCTTTCATCGGACTTCATGCCATCTTGAAAGGCTAGGAGCAACTTGATCCTCTCCATTGAGTCTCCAAGTAAGGTACCTGATACATTATTCCACAAGTGTATCAGTACTTATCAAGTAACATAACTCAATCAATTCAAATTCAAATTATGCTTATAGATCGTCTTTAGTAAAACTAGTATTCCTGATAGATTATTAGATATGTTGTCGTGTAGTAACACTAGTATTCCTAATAGATTACTAGATATTCTTGAAGGAAGATGAATTGAAATGAGTTTAGGGAAACTTCCCTTTTTCTTTGGTGAGGAGTGACTGGATTGGCTCGTCACTTGAATCCCTCATACTGGGCTATTGCACCATCCTCATGGCAATACCAAGTCTTCTTGGAACTCTCCTTTTGGACCGGCCTGAGTCTTCCCTTCTCTCGTGGCCTCTTGCCATCTCCATTAGGTAAGACAAGCCTAGCTCCTGCTCATTGAGTATCCAAGTACTTCCTTGTATAAATAGTGAGGGGTGGCTGCTCTTCACACACCACTTGAATCCTTCACTTGCCTTGTATAAATGGTGAGGAGTGGCTATTCTTCACACACCACTTGAATCCCTCACTTGTTGAGCTTAACAACTTCTTCTTATATCATGCAAGCTCACCAACACTCCCCCTCAAGCTTGAGACCAAGTATAGGGAAGATCCAAGCTTGAAATTGAGCGCATAATAAGCTCCATGATCACCCTTGTGGGAACACCTCCATCTTCTTCAGATTTGATGCTTACAAACCCACTTAACCACCATTGCACTGAGGAGATACCTCAGCTCACTCTCCAAGCACTGAGGAGATACCTCAGCTCACTCTCTAAGCATCTCACACCAGAAGCTTATTGAGTAGCTTTCTTCTTCCCTCTACTTCGGCTGGATCACTCCATGATCAGCTTGCAATGCTCTTGAGTAGCTTTCTTTTTCCCTCCACTTCGGCTGGATCACTCCATGATCAGCTTGCAATGGTCTTGAGCTTAATTGCATCACCCTCCTGGTGATGCTCTTCCTTGCATGTCTATTGTCCTCTCTACACTCATCTGATGTGTAGGCTATGGTGACTAAACCACCACGGACAGAACCGCAAGTCACCTCTCCATTGTCACAACATCCTCTCTACCCTCTTTGGAGCAGGCTGTGGACTTCTCCACGGATTGTTGACAATGGGCTTCATCTTATCATTCTCTTTTAATGATAAGGAGGAAATAGGTCTTGAACTTTGGCTCTTCAAGTTGCTCATTTGAATCCCCACCGTAAGCTTGAATTGAGTATAGGTTCAAGCTTGAAATTAGCCTCAATGAACTTCAAGACCAGAAGCACACCACCCTAACAGCTGCGCTTAAATCACTTATCCACCCTTTTGCCTTCAGCTTCAAGTACCCTCAGATCACCGGCCTTCCTCATGACTTAGGTGGTGACCTTCTTCTTCTTGTGTGTCTTGAACCAGGAGCTCAACAACCTCATGGCCTGTGCTTCTTAAACCGGCTTCTACACACAAGCACCTTCCCATTGCTCCACACAATGGATCAAGTCTTCCTCTTGTGTGTCTTGAACCAGGAGCTCAACAATCTCGTGGCCTGCGCTTCTTAAACTGGCTTCTACACACAAGTATCTTCCCATTGCTCCACACAATGGATCAAGTCTTCCTCTTGTCTTGGATAGGTGGTGAGCAAAGAACACTTCTTGTGAATCTGAAACACCACTCAAACTCGAGCAAAGATAAGACACAAGAGTATTGGGATCAATCCTTGATTAATCATCAAGTTGGATTCCCAATCTCACAAGCATTGCAACAGATTAAACAAGTTATTTTCAAGTTTTATCTTTGCAAGCAACCTCTCTAAGCACAAGCACTTTCTTTTCCAGATTTATGCAAGCTACTTAGGCAATTTTAAAGCTTCTTTACTCAGCAATTTAGACATGAATCTAATGCTTCAATGTAAGACAACCACAAGACTATATGCAACAACTTTCAATTCGGTTTCAATCCATGTATGCAAGCAGACTCAATCAATCACAAAAAGCATCATTATGAACCGGAGCTAAGCATATTAACAAATATAGTAATCCTAGTAATACTGATAAGTTACTAGACATTTTTTAAAAATGCTTACACTGCTGCTAGTAAGCCTAGTATAACTAGTAAGATTTTAGGATTACTAGGAAACCTGATGAACCATCAAGGACTGAGATTACTAGAAGCAAAGCTCTTTAAGCATCCTAGGACAGATTCTAAATTCATTTTATTTCATTCAGCAATCTTTTAAACAATCCTCAGTTTTTCAATCACATCACAACATCACAACCAGTCAACAACACAAGCTCATTATCAAGATGGTTTATAGAATCGCTTACAACAAGGAACCAGGTTGATTCCTTTTGCATTTTGTGAAACCAGCCCTGACTGTTGTTGGAACTGAGAGTCTGGATCATCACCCACCTCCTTCTCCTTCAGTTCATGGCCACCATCTTGTTTCTCATACTCAAAGGTCCCTCCTTGTTTCATGTCTTCTAGGCGCCCTCTTCTTGGACCCCATTTGGAGACCGGATGAGAGAACACTTCTTGAACAAGGCGATTTGAAGCAGGATTGCCACGCCTCTCCATACACCTTTGCTTCCAAGGAGAATCACCATCAGGAACGGACAGTAGAGACATAGAGACAAGGAGAACACTTCACGGCTTCACACTTCTTCTTCTTGAAGAATCTGAGCTCGGATGAACATGTCTTCTAGGCTTTGGTTTGAGCTGAGATGGGAGAAAGTGCTTTGCGGAAGCTACAGCTCAGGTTCTGACGAACCTGGCTCTGATACCATATGAGATTTGTAGAGTTCTCTTCTCTGGTTGTATGTGTGTGGGTATAAACTCCGATGGAGAAAGATGGGAGCTTGCTCTAGGTGATTTAGAAAGAGAGATTGATGAGAGTGTTTATGAGAGAATAAGAGACTTAGGAACATAGATTAAGAGACTGAGAGATTAGGAGAATAAGAGATTAGAGATTAGGGGTTCAGATTCAAGAACAAGTTTATTATTCATGAAGTGGAGAGGGGAACTCCCCCTTACTCCCTTAGGTGTTACAAAATGCCATCTAAGGCTTATATATGCCTTTACATGTCCTATGGACATAAATGCAAGATAGATTGGATGGCTAGGATGAGAGAAGGATGGTCTTTGATGTTCTGGTGCTAGCTGTAAAGGAGAGGCGTGTATGGACTTGATGGATGGCTGAGATGCTTCAGTTTGAATGAGCGGCCAAGATGGATCCGTGTGGGGATAAGGTTGTAAAGGTAAAGCACCTTTTCCTTTCCAGCATGTCTCTTGGACCACATTGATCCTAAGGTATATTCCTTTGCTTCCATCTCACTCCAACGGTCACATGATTTGAATCATGTCGCGCCCATTCTTCCTCTTTTGGCTAACCGGATGAATGGTCGATCTTCTGATGATGTACGGTCGATGTATGGCCAGGCTTGTTCGTACAGTCGCCCTAAGTGTGCACATCACCCATTCTTCTTCCTGAGTCGATCCATTCCTCTTCTTGGTTCTCCCTATCTTTGCACCTGAGGCCATCTTCTCTCTAACTCCTCCAAACACTTCACATGATCAGTCCAAGTCTCTCTTAGACTTGACTTCACAAGATAGATACTTCAGAACACTTCTGAAGCTTGATTGAACTCTTCTGGACATCTTCTAGAGCTTTCCCTATTAATGTACAAGCTCTATCTCCTCTTCAGTTCAACAAGAAGGAGCTAGGCATGTCTTACCTGATGGAGATGGCAAGAAGCCACAGGAGAAGGGAAGACTAAGGCCGGTCCAAAAGGAGAGATCCAAGAAGAGTTGGTGTTTCCATGTGGATGGTGCAATAGCCTAGTATGAGGGATTCAAGTGACAAACCAATCCAGTCACTCCTCACCAAAGAAAAAGGGAAGTTTTCCTAAATTCAATTCAATTCATCATTTTCAACATATCTAGTAATCTATCAGGAATACTAGTTTTACTAAAGACAGTCTATAAGCATCATCTGAATTTATTAGGAATACTAGTGTTACTAGACGGCAACATATCTAGTAATCTATCAGGAATACTAGTTTTACTAAAGACGGTCTATAAGCATCATTTGAATTTGAATTGATTGAGTTATGTTACTTGATAAGTACTGATGCACCTTTGGGATAATGTGTTAGGTACCTTTGCTTGAGCCTCACTGAAGATGTTACTGGTCATTTCCTAGCTTCTCTAAGGTGGCTATGAAGTCTATTGAGAGGGGGAGATCCAAACCAATTCTATGAAGAGGGCAAGCATAGTTTGAAGTCTTACTCAGCCTCACGGGTGTTTTGAAGATGATCCGGTCGCATCCTTGCCTTTCTAAGAAGGCTATGAAGATTGTTGAGAGGGGGAGTCCCAAACCGGTTCCATGAAGAGGTGAAGCTGAGGTGTTGTTGGGGTCAAAATCGGTTACGACGAAGTTAACATTCAAAACGTCCGAAGAAGAAAATGAGAAATTTCTTTGAAAAATACTTTTTCGAAATATATTCTTTCTTACGAAAAGCTTTGCGGAGGAAACACAAGACATCGGACAAGAGCTCGAAAAAGGTCGCTACGCAACGACCGAACGCGTATTCCGCTCGGTCGCTACGTAGCGACAGAGCTCAAGACAAGTTCGGTCGCTACGTAGCGATCGAGCGTCCATTCCGCTCGGTCGCTACGTAGCGACCGAGCGTCCGTCCCGCTCGGTCGCCACGTAGCGTCCGTCCCGCTCGGTCGCTACGTAGCTACCGAGCTCTTCCGAAACGTCGATACGACATTAGTCCATGCAATCTCGTCTACCCTTCGATGCTATCTCCCGAAGACCGTAGCAACCGAGCATGCACATAGCTCGGTCGCGACGTAGTGATCGAGCTCCAGCCAAGCTCGGTCGCTATGAGCACGCACACAGCTCGGTCGCTACGTAGCGACCAAGCTCAAGCCAACTCTCCACTCGCTACATTGCGACCTGTAAGGCCTAAAAAGGGTCCTCCTTTGCGTTCTCTTTTAAATCCTCGTTGTAACGCCTTTCGTTTCGTCTCAATCGGAGTTTCCGTTGAGATTTTACGACGAAAACAAGTAGGACTCTTCTTGGCTTGCTTCCACTCGCTACGTAGCGACCTGTCAGGCCTAAAAAGGGTCATCCTTTACGTTCTCTTTTGAATCCTCATCGTAACGCTTTTCGTTTCGTCTCAATCAGAGTTTCCGTTGAGATTTTACGACGAAAACAAGTAGGACTCTTCTTGGCTTGCTTCCACTCGCTACGTAGCGATCTGTCAGACCTTCACTCACTACATAGCGACTTTTCAGGCCTCAGAAAAGTCCTTCTTTGCGTTCTCTTTTGAATCCTCATCGAAACTTTTCGTTTCGTCTCAATCGGAGTTTCCGTTGAGATTTTAAGTCGAAAACAAGTAGGACTCTTCTTGGCTTACTTCTACTCGCTACATAGCGACCTGTCAGACCTCCAGGTCGCTACATAGCGACCTGTCAGGCCTAAAAAAGCTCCTCCTTTGTGTTCTTTTTTGAATCCCGATCGAAACGCTTTTCGTTTCATCTCAATCGGAGTTTCCGTTGAGATTTTACGACGAAAACAAGTAAGACTCGTCTAAACTTCTTTGCTTGCTCCTACTCGTCCTTACCTCCATCTTTGTGTTCTCCTTCAAAATCGATCAAAACGTCTCTTGTTTCGTCTCGATTGGAGTTACCATTGAAACTTTACGACAAAAAAAAAAACCCGCAAAGACTTGTTTTCTCGCATAGATTCAAAGTAATCGTATAAAACGGCAACGGTCAACTTAACACCTTAGCTGCCTCAAGTATACGATTACGTTGAACCTTTTTATAAAAATTGATGCCGAATCGAAGGAGAAGATAACAGTCAAGTTCAGAAGATAAATGTCAAGTTTCAAAGGATAAACACCAATATCAAAAATGGCGAACAAACACGAGAAGAGGAAGGGGAACTAAGCAAGCAAAACTGAGAAGAGACAAAACTGCATCTTCGAGAGAACTAAGGTATTTCCGACTTGAAATTTTTGAAATCAGACTTGGAATTTTCGTAGGAAATTACTAAGAAATAAAAACGCCTTTGAGACTGCCATAGAACTTTAGGAAACGTAAAACCTAGGTGGATAGTCTAGCGAACTAAGTCGTAGGCGATTTTTCCTGTCTCGATATATCGTTCCATAACTGTTCAGCCAGGTCTGGGAAGCCGATCTAAACTTTCCAAAAATCGAGAAACGATCGCCACGCATATCAAGCTCGCTTCCTAAAGAGATAAAAAAACTAGAGACATGAACGTCGTCTTAAAACCGATTTATTTCCAGCGATTTTCTCAAAACCGACATATCCCAAGTCGTCAACCTGGAAACAACCAAATCATAGTCCCAGCGCCGTCTTTAAATCGACCCGGATTGTCGATCATTCTAAACCTCGGAAGAAGAAACGTACACAACCCTTCAAAGTATCGGTTCAAACGTTTTCTTTCGTAAACAAGGGGGGGAGTAGGTACATATACTATACTCGTATACTCCCAAACTTCAAAAACTTTTGCCTTGTCATCAAGAAAACGCTTTCATCAAAGCAAACTCTCGCAACAATAGGCAGAAAAACATTTAGGCAATACGATGCCTCCATAAAATCGTCCCAAAAAGGCAAACGACAATTTAAAATTCGTCTAAACGTTAGCAACAGATCCAGACGATCATGAACATAATCTCGAAAACTATACAACATTTCTTGTCACAATCATGCGTATAGAAAACTTGTACCAATATCAAATTGAAACTCGACGATTAGGCAAAGTCTTGAAGCCCTTTCCGGCTTTATAAAGCCAGTTTCGTATATAAATTTCTACGGGAAATCTTCAAGCATCAAGGCATTTCAGTCAATTTCCGTTGAACCAAGTGAGTGACGGAAAACATCGAAAACATTTGCGACGAAGAAAACTCGAGAATAAATGTAGCATCTACCACATTAAAGGGAACACTTTCTTCCTGATTGTTGGCTAGATCTACCTCTTATCAATTCGTTCCAGAAACGAATGTGTCATGAGAATTCTCTCAAAAAGCCTATGAAAAACGTTCTGCAACTAGATTGTAGTGAAATAAACTTCGGTAACACTCCATGAGTAACTCCAAGCAACTTTCACCTAAAATCGAAATCACAGCATAAACATTTCTCATAAAACCCGCGGAAACAATGCTACTTTGACATGTGTATACATATCACCGATTTACAATCTTCGTAAAACCGGTCCCCATTACTTACACGAAAATCCTTCGTACAATTAGACCATGTCTTACGAAGAAACTTTTGAAAGTAAACATAACTGGTTTTACGAAGTAGTATATTTTGTATAGCAAACACAAAGCTGTAAAATCTGACTGACCAATCTAAAGAGAGAGATCTTTACATTACGATTTAACATATCTCGTATTTTAGCCATGCGGCTCACTGGCTTCTGCGTTTCGTTCCCCTCGGTCACATCCGAGCAGGCAATCGTCCCGCAACTGACTCCACACTGGTTATGTATCAAACCTCTTAGGCTACGTCTTCCTCAGACAAAAACTAATCAATTCTCATAAGACTATAGGTAACATTATACGAAACATTCATCGTATAACTGAAACCTAAAGCATAGAATCGTTTTCTACGACTATCGGCCATATTAGCACGGATAACTCTGGCAAACTTGGCCTATCAGTCTCGACAAGCGCTCTTTAGCCATCGGTCAATTACGCCTTCCAGTAAAGGTCCAAGCCAGAATTTCCCATCCCCATTAAGGACGATCGTAAACTAACATAACCATGGTCTAATCATCGACCTACAACATCCTTGGCTATCTGAGTAAACACATCCTTCACGCCAAGCCAAACTATTTGAGAAACCATCGCTCCATCACTTAACGACTAAACGACAATCTACGATTTGTCTAAAACATCGTGAGACTTTTAAGAGAATAATTATCGTACAACCCACGGTCGGAAATCATATGATAAATTCTTCGTAACGAAACTCAGTCCTAACAACCAAACGGTTAACGGAAAACCAAAACTTGTCGACAATCGACCAAGTTCGATACATTCTACAATTCACTTTAAGCCCGTAATGTTTTACCCATAATATGCGGCATTTAAGGAAAAATTCATAACAAAACTTCTGGAGCTATACGAAATATCCTCAAAAATGCACGAAATAGATCTCGGAAGGACAACACTTTACAAAGCACTATGAAGGAAAACGCTTCTTCCCATTGAAAAATTTACGCGACACCTCAGTCCTAATTCCTCGATCGCAAATCAAATTATTAGCATCCAAACAGGAACAACAATTTTGGCTGCGAACATCCGTAGTCAAACCAGAATGTTTCTCAAACGCAGGGCTAAGACTAAACCCTTGCAACATCGCGAAAAATCTTCAAGCCCGCGAACATTTCAAGCACGAAACGCGGCATACGAAAGAATAACAAATCTTCAGCATCGCGAGACGTCGCAGATGCCTGAAGATTCGTTCTTCGACGAAATTTCCTTCCTCGATAAAAACACTTTCTTGGAAGACCAGACAGTCATACGCACTAACATCTTCTCAAAACATATCCTTCGCGAAGACTCGAAACGGTAATTTTAACCATTAAGTTTGTTGCTGATCACAACAAACTCTTAACGTCCTAAACAGACTTAGCCATCTCGTAGAGATGACTCTCGTACATCCGACACAAGGATAATAGCGCTATAAAAGAAACCCAAAATTTTTGGTCAGCACTTCCAGGAGGCTTAAAAATTGTCCTTGGAGAGATGCTTGGTTCCAACCATATAAGCCGTATAAGCCGAGAACCTATCGCGGACTTTAAATCGGTATGGAATCAGGATGAAACTGAAACGGGATACGTAAGTCGAATTAGTCATCGCACCCTCTAAAACAAGGAGTAAACCTAGGTCTTGCCCTAAACCCAGCGCACTGGTCTCTAACATCTCTAGGCATAGTATCAAAAACCTTGATACGAGATCCCAAAATTTGTCTCTTTGCCAATATTCGAGCGTCTTCAGAAATCCCACAAGTTTACACACTGCGGAAAACTCTCGAAACAGATCACGGATATAGCAGTTCACACAGAGTTAGATTACGAGATGACAACTCGTAGTCTTCCTTCTGCACCCATATAAAATGCCATCGGCAGCAACACGCCTGATAACCTCTACATAAAAACTAGACCGTAAAGGTCTCGCTGAAAAACTAGTCATACGAACCTTAACTCCAAGACAAACTACGAAAGGCTTGATCCCTTCAACAAGGGTACGTAGGCAGCCGTCATAAGGCGCAGCCCCAATCTTATCGCGTTCTACTTTTAGAAGAGTGAGAAGACCACTTACCACGGACCTCTTCGACCATTAATTCCGCCTAACTCACCTAACTTGCCAAGCCACTCGCTGAAACCTCACGCTAGAAGCTCATGGTTCTAACGAGCTGGGGGGCTAACTGTTGGGGTCAAAATCGGTTACGACGAAGTTAACATTCAAAACCTCCGAAGAAGAAAATGAGAAATTTCTTCGACAAATACTTTTTCGAAATAGATTCTTTCTTACGAAAAGCTTTGCGGAGGAAACACGAGACATCGGACAAGAGCTCAAAAAAGGTCGCTACGCAACGACCAAACGCGTGTTCCGCTCGGTCGCAACGTAGCGACCGAGCTCGAGCAAAGCTCGGTCGCTACGTAGCGACCGAGCGTCCGTTCCGCTCGGTCGCTATGTAGCGACCGAGCTCTTCCGAAATGTCGATACGACATTAGTCCATGCATTCTCGTCTACCCTTCGATGCTATCTCCCGAAGACCGTAGTGAACCCATTTCATGTTTCCCGTCATTCTAAGTCATCGATCAAACTTTACGGTAAAAGCTGCGGAAAGTTTGTTCTTTATCGAAAGAAGCCGTAATAAACGCTTCGAGTCAGAAGACGGCCCAAAGGGACCTAAGACATGACTCGAGGCCCAACTTATGATTTCTTAGCCAACAGCCCGTAAGCCGCATGACGGTTTACGCTTGGTTCGCAAGGAACGATAAATTTCAAGTTTTCGCGGATAAATACGAAATTTTGAAGATAATTACGAAGATCGAAAAAATGGAATATCTCCACTTTTATGCTATGACGGCTTAAGGGCAGAAGAGGAAAAGCGTAAACCGACCTAGGAGCCAGTATATACGGAGTCCTAGGCGAGAGGCATGGGGATGGGCTTTTTTCGGAGCAAACTTAGCACTTAGAGCGATTTAGGCATATTTTCGTTTTTGTTATTTCGAGCTACGACTCAATTAGGTTTAGCCGTCTTAGGGTTGCTAGGACTAGGAATCTCGCCGACAGCTCTCGATCCCAGGCTTATACCTTGTTGTAACGCTCAAACACGGATTCGGAATAAGATCTATTTTGCTCTCTTTTTACGATTTTTGTACTTTGTCGTTGATATCTCGTGTTCTGACTGCTTAGCGTGTGGTATTAACGAATTTCGGTTCCCACAGGTGTGAAGTGTGTGCAAGCCTTGAAGTGTTGCTGCACCTGTTTAGGCCGTGATCCAGAGCTTCTTGTGTCCAACCACACTGGTTCTAAGGCACAAGAGCTCACTGGCCAATCCCTAGGCTTTGGAGATCTCTACTCTTTTTCCCTTGCAAGGTTTTGTCCCAATGGGTTTTCCTTGTAAGGTTTTTATTGAGGGAGACTCTTCAGAGTTCCAAGCTTGACTTAGGATCTCCTAAAGTCAAGCTTGAGGGGGAGCGTTGAACTGAAGAGGAGATAGAGCTTGTACATTAATAAGGCAAGCTCTAGAAGATGTCCAGAAGAGTTCAATCAAGCTTCAAAAGTGTTCTGAAGTATCTATCTTGTGAGGTCAAGTCTAGGAGAGACTTAGACTGATCATGTGAAGTGTTTGGAGGAGTTAGAGAGAATATGGCCTCAGGTGCAAAGATAGGGCGAACCAAGAAGAGGAATGGATCAACCAAAGAGGAAGGATAAGTGTTGTGCGTAGTTAGGGCGAGTGTACGGACCAGACAGGCCGTACATCGACCGTACAAGACCCGAGCCTCATCCATTCATCCGATTAGCCAAAAGAAGAAGAATGCAAGGTGTGGGCGCGGCAGGATTCAAATCATGTGACCGTTGGAATGAGATGGAAGCAAAGGAAGATACCTTAAGGATAAGAGTGGTCCAAGGGAGGCTGGAAAGGGAAAGGTGCTTTACCTTTACAGCCTTATCTTCACAAAGACCCATCCTGGCCGTTTAATTCAAACTGAGCCAATCTCCACCTTCCAATCAGTCCACACACACCAGCTTGCACCAGAACATCAAAGACCAGATTTCTCTCATCCTAGCCATCCATTATATCTTTTATTTACAGCCTTAGGATCTAGGTTTTTGATTAGCATCTTGTAAGAGCATATATAAGCCATGTAATGGCGATTTGTATATGCTAAGGGAGTAAGGGGGAGTTCCCCTCTCCACTTCATGAATGATAAACTTGTTCTTGAATCTGAAACCCTAATCTCTAATCTCTTATTCTCCTAATCTCTCAGTCTCTTAATCTCGGTTCCTAAGTCTCTTATTCTCTCATAAACACTCTCATCAATCTCTCTTTCTAAATCACCTAGAGCAAGCTCTCATCTTTCTCCATTGGAGTTTATACACACACACACACCCAGAGAAGAGAACTCTACAAATCTCACACTTCGTACCTTTCAGAAGTTTCCTGTCACAATGCGATCTCTTTGACATACAACACACTGGTAACTTTCTGTCTTGGAGAGGGAAACGTGGAACACATGTAGTCCATTGTAGATTGGATAGATCGATTGCAAACAGTGAATGGTCAGACATGTTCCCTCACAGCCGCAGCCACTACCTCCGCTATGAGATTTCGGATCATAGGCCCCTTCTCACCATCTTTGATCCTACGAAGAAAAAAGCAAGGAAAATTTTTAGATATGATCGAAGGTTACGCTCCAACCAGCAAGTCAAAGAGATTGTGGAAAAGGCTTGGAGTGAACACACTGGCTCTCAAGTTACCTCCGTACCCAGCACCATAACAGAAGGAAGATGATTGAGCACCTCCAAGACGCTCTAGACAAAGCTCCCTCGGCCCCCATTGCAGACGATGCAAACATATATGCCATAAATCTCTCTCTCCTCCAAGCATACAGATCAGAAGAGGAGTTCTGGAAACAGAGGAGCAGGCAGCTATGGCTCTCCCTCGGAGATAAGAACACGGGCTATTTTCACGCTGCAACAAAAGGGAGGAAAGCAAGAAACCGCTTATCAGTTATAGAAGATCAAAACGGTGATGTTCTCTATGAGGAGGAGCAGATTGTGGAATGTATAGGAAAGTATTTTACAGAAATCTTTACCTCCTCAAACAGAGACTGTACTTCTACTGTCAATCAAGCACTGACGCAAAAGATCACACCAGAGATGAATGAGCAGCTGATCAAACTCCCCACGGCCGCTGAGATAAAAGCGGAAATGTTCTCTATACATCCGGATAAAGCTCATGGCCCAGACGGTTTTTCTGCTAGCTTCTTCCAATCCAACTGGGAAACTATTGGACCTGCAATCACACATGAGATATAACACTTCTTCAGTACTGGTAATCTACCATCTACAATAAACTCGACATTCATAAGGCTTATACCAAAAATCAAAGCCCCAAAGCTAGTCTCGGATTACAGACCAATAGCTCTCTGTAATGTCTACTATAAGGTAATCTCAAAAATTATTTCTTTGAGATTGAAGCCAATTCTACAAGCAGTAATATCAGAGAATCAGTCCGCGTTTATACCTGGACGTGCTATCTCGGATAACGTGTTGATCACGCACGAAACACTCCACTATCTCAAGACCTCTGATGCAAAGAAACATTTCTCCATGGCAATGAAGACTGACATGAGCAAAGCATACGATAGGTTAGAGTGGAATTTCATCAGGACAGTGTTAATAAGATTGGGGTTTCACGAAAAATGGATCACATGGGTCATGGAGTTCATCTCATCAGTCTCCTACTCCTTCTTGATAAATGATTCAGCCCTCGGGAAGGTTGCCCCTCAACGCGGCATCAGACAGGGGGATCCTCTTTCCTCCTATATCTTCATTCTCTGCAGTGAGGTTTTATCAGGACTATGCAAAAAGGCTCAACAAGATGGAGTTTTAACAGGAGTCAAAGTAGCAACTAACTGCCCTAGAATCAACCATTTACTTTTCGCTGATGACACAATGTTCTTCATACGATCAGATGAGAGAAGCTGCTCCACCCTGCTCAAGATTCTAAACCTGAACGAAGAAGCATCTGGCCAAAGAATAAATTCAGATAAGTCATCAATTACTTTTGCCAAGAAAACCAAATTAGCTTCAAAGAACAGAGCAAAGCAGATCCTCAACATTACTAAAGAGGGTGGAGTAGGCAAGTACCTAGGTTTACCTTAACATTTTGGACGACGCAAGAAGGACCTCTTTGCCTCCATTGTTGATAAAATCCAGCAGCGTGCGATCTCCTGGTCGTCGAGGTACTTATCTACAGCAGGCAAGATGACCCTCCTTCAAGCAGTCCTCTCAGCAATACCCACCTTTCCTATGTCATGCTTTCAGTTACCAGTTAGTATATGCAAGAAAATACAATCAGTATTGACTCGTTTCTGGTGGAACTCAAATGATGAAAAGAAGAAGATGTGTTGGGTTTCTTGGGAAAAACTAACTAACCCTAAATGTATGGGAGGACTCGGGTTTAAAGATATCCAACGTTTCAACACAGCCTTGATAGCTAAAATACCCTGGAGAATGCTCAACAATCCTAACTGTCTACTATCTAGAGTATTGGTGGGCCAGTATTGTCAAAATGATAGTCTACTGAAGGTTAGCCTAACGAAAACAGCATCACATGGATGGAGAGGAATCCTAGCAGGAAGAGACTTACTTGTCGAGCACCTTGGGAAGGTCATTGGAGATGGATCAACCACCAAGATTTGGGGGGAACCATGGATATCACCATCCTCTGCCACACTCCCCTTTGGTCCTACAAAAGAAGATGAGAGTGATCTTTATGTCTCTGACTTGATCCTAAGAGGGAGCGGATCTTGGAATATCACAAGACTACAAGAGCTCTTACCTGAGCTTACTAAGGAGATCATGTCTCTCAGACCAAGTGTAACTGGCGCACAAGATTCTTATGTATGGTACCCTGTAGCATCGGGGTCTTATTCAGCAAAATCAGGATATGCAGCAGCATCAGCGAGCCTCTTCCCTACAATGAATCAACCGGTGGTCCCAACTACTTTCAATTGGCACACATCAGTGTGGAACGTGGAAAGCCCTCCAAAACTGAAACTCTTAATCTGGAAAATCCTCCATGAAGCGCTTCCAACTGGTTTAAATCTGCAAAAATGAGGAGTACTAAGTGATACAATGTGTATTCAAAGTGGGCAGGTTGAAACTATGGATCACCTATTCCTACATTGTACCTTTGCCTCCGAGGTTTGGAGTCTCGTCCCTTTGAGATCACCCTTCTGCTCCTCTGCGTGCCCATCAGTTATAAACGCAATTGAAGACTCTGGACGATGGGCTCGTCTTCCTCCAACAGGTGTCTCGACGAATATCCTCTTCTGGATCATGTGGGCTCTATGGACAACATGCAATCAGCTAGTGTTCGAATCGAGACACCAATCACCCTTAGCGGTAGTGTCGCGAGCAATTGCCGGTGCACAAGAATGGAAGCTAGCCCAATTTACTTCTGATCCTCCTAGAACCATACAAAAGGGAATAGCTCTCGCGCTGACACCAACGGTACCGCAAGGTACAATCCTCTGTAATAGTGATGCAGCTTGGAATCAGAACTCTGAATCGACGGGACTTGGATAGATCTTCACACCTCCAGGATCCCCAACTCTCCAGGGTTCACAATACCAGACTCATGTGCAATCGGCTCTCCTGGCTGAAGCCCTAGCGATCCGATCTGCTCTTCAACACGCCATCCAACTTGGCTACACTCAAATCTGGCTCCGATCAGACTCTCTTGTGCTCGTTCGAGCCATCACTTCGATCGCAAAACCAAAGATCCTCCACGGAGTTCTCTCGGATATCGAAACTCTATCATCTACGTTTTCTTTCTGCGTTTTTTCCTTTACCCCAAGAGAGCTTAATGGGCCAGCGGACCATTTAGCAAAAGCTACTCTTTGTAATGTGAACTCTTCTAGGGCCTAGCCCATTTAATTTTAAATGAAACTTGGTTGCTCGAAAAAAAAAAAAAGCTGTTTTCAGTGGAATCCACGTAACGTCATGTGGTTGATGTCTGTTACATTCTTCTTGCACCATTTTTCAGATTTTCAAAAAGTTGATCCAGATCGTTACTAAGTTGTAAACGAAGGATTGTTAGGAGAACCAAAACAATTACAAAGAGTATGGTCCAACGCAGCCTCAAGTGCATCACTTAACTGTTTGTGTGTGTGTTCAAGTGTGGGTTAGACCTTCTCCAATGTATTCTCCTATTTCTATCTATAAAATAAGATTACTCTGAAATAAAAATGTATTTTTCTTTAATGTATTCCTCTATTTTTATTCATTTTTAATTTTACAATAATTACTTTTTATTTATGAAAGTTGAAAATCAATCCTATTTAGTTTTAATTATTATAAGATTTTCATACAATTATAACTTTGTTTAAATTAAAGTTTTATTATAAGATTGTTAGGTAAGTAAAAAGTGTGATATTATGTTTATAAAATGTGTTTCCCTACAAAAATAATTTTTTTTGTTATAATTATAAAAGTTTAAAAGTTGAAGGACTGTTTTAAAAACAAAAAAAAGTATGCCTCTATAATAGAGGAATGCAAAAAAAATTTCTCTATAAATAGAGAAAAAATAGTAATCTCTATTTTAAAGATGGATATAGCAATGGATTGGAAAATTATTTTTTTTATTATAGCATTTGGAAATAAATATAGCAATGAGTTGAAGATGCTCTTAGTTTGGACTCGAAAAAGAAGTGGAGAGACCTCATAGCAGAGCCGGGCTTGGGCAAAGTCTCGCAATGTTATCCGTGTAGGGCCCCCACCTAATGGGGCCCCCATTTCATATTTTTCCTTTTGTAGACATGTAATGTTAATATATTAATTATATGTGCAAAGTCAAACTAAAAAATGAAGTTTTGGTTTGCACTGTACAAAATAAAAAATATAAGTTATTAACATTGGCGCAAGTAACTTACAATAAGTTATTCGACTTTCTGTACTTTATTTTTATTTAAATAATCGTAAATATTATAATAAATTTAAATAAGTAAAAAAACATCATTTTTAACTCACTAGAGGAAACTTACGAGAGATAATCTTTTCAACTTCTCCTCTTCTCTTTACTCTGTAAAAGCAAGCAAGTTCCTAAGAAAATGAGAGATTTTTTCTTGTTCTATAGTTTTTTCGATGTTGCTTTTTATTATCAAAGTTACGATAAGTTCATCTTTATTTCGAATAGGGCCCCGAAAATCTTAGGTCCGGCTCTGCCTCAGAGGTAAGTTTCTTTGGAGAACTTGGTATTCCTAATGTTATATATTAGTAACTTGCAAATACAAACATAATCTGAAAGTTACAACTTGTACAACATATTATCCCAAATTCAAATTTTAATAAACAATTTAACTGTATTATATCTAAATAATTTGAAAAGTTTTGAAAAAATAGAAAAGTTGGTTGTCTTATAATATAAAGAAATTTTGTATAACCTAATACTTGACAAAGATCAAAATTGATTTACTTATTTTCTTTCATTTCTATGTATTTTAAACTTTAGAGTTGTTTAAACTATCAGTGCATTTTTGTTAAATGTTTCAAGTTTCAACAAACTTTATACAGCTTGACTGAACAATTTTGTTTTACAAAGAAAATCAGTAAGTCAAAGTGTTTATCTTCGATTTCATATTTTTGTAATCTCTTAATTGACCAGTATTTAAAATAAAAAAAATAAGACAAAATTAAAATAATTCTTTTTTATATTTTTTGTACGCGTATAATATACTACTCTTTTTTTTATAATATTTGACGGTTTGAAAAACAAATTGTTTCAAATTCCATATAATGAAAAATTTATTAATTTTTTTATGTTAGACTTTATGTATTTTGCAACTGGTTTTTCTATTAGTCATATGATTTTAGAGAATAGAGTAGGTATTGAGAGATTAAAGGTAGATTAGAGAAGATTAATGGGAGATTTGTAGAGAGATTAGGTAGTAATTATGTTTAAGAGTATTTAAGAATCAAACAAGAGAGAGAGTCTAGAGAGATAATCTCAAACTTCTTAATTATTAATCTGATCAGAGTTTACAATATATATGAGGAGGCAACACTAGGATGAAGGTTTCATAAAGAGGCACTATTACAACAGATACGATTTGCTTTAATTCAAACCATCCAATGAGCTTCTTCCTTGTGCATAAAGCTCATTTTGCTTTATCCAGCTCTTCTCCAGCCTGTCACACACGCATCCTCTTCCCTTGCAACGGTCTGATGCCTTAGCAAAGGGAATAGGGCTTCTCTTCTTCATCCAAAGTTACCCGGGTAACTAGTATAACTAGTATACTAGGATAACTAGGGTAACTTTGGTTTAACCTTTGGAAGTTACTCGGGTAACTAGTATTACTACGCAATGTACGGCATCTTCATCATACTCAACTCCTCATGTCTTTCTCTTCCCATATATTGATCTCATCTCAACACTCCCCCTCAAGCTTAGCTTTGTGAAAGTCTAAGCTTGGATAGCCATGAGATCTTCCTCATTAAAAACCTCACCAAAGAAAACCCATTGGGACAAAACTTTGATGAGGGAAAAAGAGTAAAGACCTCATGACTTAGGGGATCAGCTCCTTCTCTTCCCAAGATCTATGAGTCCCAATCTGATGTGAATGGACTCCATAGTCTTTTGTCTTGCTGCCTTGGTGAACACATCTGCCAACTGATCTTCACTTCTTGTATAACATGGCAAGATCACTCCCAAGACTATCATCTGCCTCACCTTGTGGCAGTCTACTTCAATGTGCTTTGTCCTCTCATGAAACACTGAGTTTGTACCAATGTGAATAGCCGTCTGATTGTCATAATGCATAGTCATTGGTGTTGCTTGCTCAATCTCCAAGTGCCTAAGAATCCCTTTTATCCATACCAACTCGTTGGTAAGCTTTAACATAGCTCTATACTCAGCTTCAGCACTAGAGCATGATACAACCTTCTGCTTCTTACTCTTCCAAGTAACCATGTTTCCACCAATGAAAGTGCAATAGCCTGTTGTAGACCTTCTATCTGCTCTATCTCCAGCCCAATCAGCATCATAATAACCCACAACTTCAGTGCTCTTATTGACTCTCATCCATATACCAAGCCCTTGAGTTCCATTCAGGTACATGAGAACTCTCTCCACCATGCGCCAGTGATGCTCTCGTGGAGCTTGCATATGCTAGCTTACTTGGTTAACAGCAAAGCATATGTCTGGCCTGGTGATAGTCAAGTATATCAGCTTCCCCACAAGCTTCATATACAGCTTTGGATCATAGAACAGCTTGATGTCTTCAATCTCCCCCTCACGTGGAACCTTGTACCCATCTTCCATGGGCATCTTGGTTGTTCTTCCTCCATACGCACCAGCATCCTTCAAGAGATCCAATGCATACTTCCTTTGAGAAATGAATAACCCTTCCTTGGATCTGCACAGCTAAATCCCAAGAAAGTATTTCATCTCTCCCAAATCCTTTATATCAAATACTGATTTCAGAAACTCCTTGGTGGCTCGGATTCTTTCCTTATCACTGCCTGTTATGATGATGTCATCCACATACACAAGCAAAACAATGATGCCTGAGGGAGTATTGAGGGTAAAGAGGGTGTGATCAAGCTCAGACTTCCTGAAGCCTCTACCATTCAGTGTTGTGCTTAGCTTATTGTATCATGCTCTAGGTGATTGTTTCAATCCATAGATGGCTTTCTTCAGTCTAAAAACATTTCTTGGCTTCACCATTCCTTCAAGACCCGAAGGAGGTGGTAGCATATAGATTTCATCTTCTAGCTCTCCTTGGAGGAAAGCATTCTTCACATCCATTTACCAAAGATCCCACCCAAGGTTGGTTGCAACTGATAGGACAATCCTAATGGTATGGAGCTTTGCAATAGGTGAAAAAGTATCAATATAATTCTCTCCATAGGTTTGTGTGAAACCTCTTGCTACCAGCCTTGTCTTACGCCTATCAATCTTCCCATTAGGTAAATACTTGATGGTGAAGATCCACTTGCATGACACAGCTTTCTTCCCTTTAGGCAACTCACTCTCATACCATGTGATAGACCATGGATTTTACCCACTTTCAGCCATGGTCTATAAGTGTTTTAATATATGTTTACTACTATATAGAGTCTATTTAGAGTATTTACAGGTTCAGGTACGTTTTGGAGAAATATGGTGATTTTGGAGCCTTTTGAGGTGCAGAACTGTACAAACGCGTCAGATGTCTAGCTATGGATGGAGACCTTTCAACCGTTAGATTGATCTCATCGTTTGACACAGGATATAGATTTGAATTAGCTTTCCAATGCCACCGGTTTTAGGTCAATCAGCATCCAGTAGTAGAAGTTATTCCCATTCTACTGAGGAGTGGTCAGTCTGCCTCGTTAGAGGAAGCTGTCGAGAACAGGAACGTATGTCAATCGATGCAACACTCTTGACATCGATCGATATGGATGCCAGAACGTGGGCCGAGCATATTTTATGACTGACTGAAGCCCAGAAGAAACCCCAAGTTACCAGAATACCCTTGGACGACCAGAAACTCTATTTGTGTGTTTTCTAAGCCATTGTTGACGGCTACGCATTATTTTTATTCTTTGTTCTTAGTTAGGAGAGAAGAGAGGAATTCCTTGAGAGTCCTCTTAGAACTCCATTGGTTTTATCGTTGATTTCTATTATATTATTATTCAGACTATGATTTCTATTATTGCTTCCATGTCTGAGTAATTCTCTTGTTAGGTTTAGGGATTTCACGAGCTTAATGTCAAACTGATAATCAATTAGGATTGCAAGGTTATATATAGACCTCTACACCAGGGTGATTTGTAATACTAGGATCTGGAGTAGTTAGAAAAGCACGACAATGTGGCTAATTGCTTGAACCTAGAATCATAAGACAATTGAGAGGCACGAAAGTACCATCAATTAACGGAACCCGAGCTCTGCTGGATTAGATACCTAGGCGCATACGATAGTTGGTCTAGGAATCTAGTTGAACCTAATCGATTAGGTCGTTAATGCTTGTCTGAGGTAGTATCGATCAACGCTCAGACCATAGCATCGATCGATGCTCACTCCTTGTTCGCGTGCGACAGACGGGACAAAGACTTAGGCATCTGATTAGTAATTGCATGTGAAGGCTGGATTACTTGCTTATTAAAACCGAGTTCTATAATTGAATCTATAGACCTTTAGCATCCTTGAATTGTACTTTTGAATCTCTTGATTGATAAATCCCTAGATCTAGCTATTTCTCATTACTGTTAACAACTCTCTGCTAAGCGGAACAATTGTCTTGTTCATCTTGTTTATTGCTTTATTTACTTATTTATTTACTGCTTATTAGACTGTTTGCCTAGCTTAACCTTGATTTCTATAATCTAATTGGTTCCCTAGCTCCTTGTGGATTCAATCCGTAAGTACTACGATTGAACCTCTTATTTGAGAGAGTAAAGTCACTCTTTGGGGTAATTTGAGTGATATCACCATGTATCATTTCTAATCATGGCATCAGCCTCATCACTGACTGAATCCCTCCACTCTTGAATCAGCATTGCTTCTTCCTAGCTTCTTGGCACATAGCTTTCATCTAAGCTTACCATAAAGGAGTAGTGCTCTTCCGGAAACTCAGCAAATGAACACACAGCTTGGGAAGGATGCTCCATAGCCTGGGCATTGTAGTACATTCTCGTGTTTACCCAATTTCTCGTGTTTGCCCACTCGAAATCATCCCTTCTTACCCGTGTGCTTCTTCTCAAAGGAACTTCTACTTTTTCCTCAACAGCTTCTTCTTGTATCTGGATTTCTTCTCCAGCTTCTTGACCTTCATTCTGAACTTCTCTTACTGATTCATCTCCACTTTGGACAGGAGAATCTGAGCCTTGATCTTCTAGACCTCCAGCTTCTTCTGAGCCTTGATCTTTTAACCCTTCAGCTTCAGATTCACTTTCTCCCTCATGTTCAAAGTGGGATGGCTCTTCAGCGGCCACTTGAGTAGGCTCTTCACGCCTGCTCTGATCCTGGGACACGCCAATACCGAGTTCTTCTAGTATGTTTCTCAAACTAGCAGCTCTATCTGATGGTTGAGAAAGCTCTTCAAGCTCCTCCCAATTCTTCTCTTCATAATACCCTTTATCTTCCATGAACTTCACATCCCTAGACACCAAGACTCTTCTAGCAGTGGGATCAAAGCACTTGTATCCCTTTTGAGATGCGGAATATCCAATAAGCATAGCCTTGGTGCTCTTTGCTTCGAGTTTGTTTCTCATCTCTCCTGGCACCAGTACATAGCACACACACCCAAATGTCCTCAAGTGATCCAGAACTGGTCGACTCTTGTTGAGTACCTCAAATGGAGACTGATCCTCTAGGATTCTGGTTGGTATCCTGTTGATCAGATAGCAAGCAGTCATCACAGCATCACTCCAAAATCTCTTAGGGACACTCTTGTGGAACATCATTGAACGGGCCACTTCCATGAGGTGTATGTTCTTCCTTTCAGCAACTTCATTCTGTTGTGGAGTGTAAGGACAGCTAGTCTGATGTAGAATCCCATGTTGAGCTAGGTGATCTTTGAATGTGTGGCATATGTATTCCCCACCATTATCTGACCTGAAAATCTTAATCTTGACATGATAATGGTTAGTAACATAGCTTTGAAAAATTTTAAATGCATCAAGAACCCTATCTTTTGTTTTAATGAGTGTTAACCAGGTGTATTTGGATTTTTCATCATGAATGTAACATAATACTTATAATCATCCCTAGATAAACAAGGTGCAGTCCAAACATCAGAGTGAATCAAATCAAAGCAATTCTCATAAATAGTAGATGATCTTTGAAACACAGTCCTCCAATGTTTGCCCAAAATACATGCTTCACAATCATTATTTTTAAACATGACATCTGGTAACATAATGCTTAAAGCCCTAACATGTGGATGTCCAAGTCTAGCATGCCACAATGCATCTTTATTTAAGGAAGAAACAGAACTAAATGAGAACAAGAACTAGAGATGGGACTAAGATCTTCAAGCATATAAAGGTCTCCTTTGGTTGCTCCTTTCCCAATCAAATTACTGCTCTTAATATCCTCAAACTTAACATCATCAGGACTAAAGATAGCATTGCATTGAAGATCAGTGGTGCATCTTTTGACAGATAAAAGATTAGAAGTAAACTCAGGCATGAAAAATGCTTTAGAGTCCTTATTAAACAGTTTCAGTTTACCAATTCCTCTAATAGGAATTCTATCTCCATTAGCAATCATAACATGTCCATGAGCCGGTTCTATGTCTTTAATCAGGTTATTATCACTAATCATATGATGAGATGCACCAGAATCAATGATCAAAGGTTTATGCATGTTTCTAGTAATCTCAGTCCTTGATGGTTCATTTTGTTTTATCAGGTTTCCTAGTAATCCTAACATCTTACTAGTTATACTCGGCTCACTAGTAGTAGTGTAAGCGCTTTTAAACATGTCTAATAACTTATCAGTATTACTAGGATTACTAGCCGCAGTGTAAGAGCTTTTAAAAATGTCTAGTAACTTATCAGTAGTACTAGGCAATGTATGAGCAGCATATGAGTATCCAAGGGTGTTTCCGAGAGTGTTACCAGACTCCTTAAGAGCTTTGAAGAAGGCTTCAAGGTCAGCTCTCTTGAATACCTCCTGATCCATACCCTTTCCAATTAGTTGATGAGATGCCAAGGCTCTACCTTCACTTTCACCCACCTTAGCGCATGAGCTAGCTCCGGATGAACCAGCACCATTTGCTTCAGCAGAAAGATGAGCCTTTGCTTCCCTATCCCTGTTGAACCCGCGTGGCTTGAGGTGAGGATGTAGGATCCAACACTCACTCTTCTTGTGACCTGTCCTTTTGCAATGCTCACAGCTTCCCTCATACTTTTCATACTTCCTTCCTGAGCCTCTGTATGCAGCCTTGTTTGGTTGCATTCCTTCAGCTTGATGAGCCATAGTGAGCTCACCCTTGCCTCCAAACAGGCCAAGAGATCCCTCCTCCTTCTGAAGTTGCGCGCATACTTCCTCCATGGATGGTAGGTTAGGCGATCTCAAGATGAGTTTGATGACATCCTTGTAGCAAGGATCCAATGTCATCAACAACCCAAACACTTGATCTTGTTCTCTTCTTTCCATAAGAGCTGCTTGATCAGTGGTGTTAGGTCTTAGACTTTCAAGTTCAGACCATAATGATCCAAACTTTCCCATGTGTTTGGTGAGCTCTCCTCCATCTTGCTTCATGGAGTTAATGGCTCTCTTCAGCTCAAACACACGGCTGATGTTGGAGACGTTTCCAAACCTCTTTAAGAGGGTCTCCCACAAGTGTTTGGGAGTCTCACAATAGCTGTAAGCTTCAAGAAGAGGGACATCAAGAGATCTTTGCAGCACGGAGAGCACCATCAAGTCTTCTTGCACCCACTTCTTTGCTTCAGCTTTGGTGAGGGTCTTTTCCTCTTCACCTTCTTCAGTTTCTTTGGCCACTGGCTTCGGACCATCATCGGTGATGTGGCTCCACAGCCCTAGCCTTCCAATAGCAGTCTTCACCAATCGAGACCACAAGAGGTAGTTTGAACCACCTTTCAACGCAACCGGGACAGTAACTAGCTTGCTGAAGTTGTTTCCCTCCATCTTCTCTTGCTTGAACCAGAAATGACCAGAAAGCTTCAAACTTGCAACTCAGCTGAAGAACACACAGTACCAGACTTCAAGAACACACGAACTCAAAGCACAACACCACAGGACTCAACTTTATCACACAACTTCACGGAACACTTAAGAACACAAGAGCAAGAACACAAGAACACAAGAGCTAGAGAAAGAAAGAAATGGAACGAGGTTTCTCAATACCAAAGCCAACCTGGCTCTGATACCATGTGATTTTAGAGAATAGAGTAGGTATTTATAGATTAAAGGTAGATTAGAGAAGATTAATGGGAGATTTGTAGAGAGATTAGGTAGCAATCATGTTTAAGAGTATTTAAGAATCATCATGAACAAGAGAGAGAGTCTAGAGAGATAATCACAAACTTCTTAATTATTAATCTGATTAGAGTTTACAATATATACGAGGAGGCAACACTAGGATGAGAGTTTCATAAAGAGACACTATTACAAGAGATAAGGTTTGCTTTAATTCAAACCATCCAATGAGCTTTTTCTTTGTGCATAAAGCTCCTTTTGCTTTATCCAGCTCTTCTCCAGCCTATCACACGCGCCTCTTCTTCCCTTTGCTAAGGCATCCTCTTCCCTTGCAACGGTCTGATGCCTTAGCAAAGGGAATAGGGCATCGCTTCTTCATCCAAAGTTACCCGGGTAACTAGTATAACTAGTATACTAGGATAACTAGGGTAACTTTGGTTTAACCTTTGAAAGTTACTCGGGTAACTAGTTTTACTACGCCATGTACGGCCTCTTCATCATACTCAATTCCTCATATCTTTCCTTTCCCATATATTGATCTCATCTCAACAAGTCAGACTATTGTTAAGTATAATTATTATTGATATTTTTATTTAGAAAATTTACATATTAAAAATTGTTTTAGACTGTATATACAATCCTAAAAAGTCATCTAATAAAAACGAAAAGAATAATTCGCAAAACATGTGTGTGACAAAATTAGATTTAATAAATGTATAAATTAAATGAAAAATTATTAAATTAAGATAAAATAATTAATAAATATATATTTTTATTTAGCAAATCATTTAAATTTGGCTTTAAAAAATTAATTGGCGGCGCGAATGAGGGGGTTTGTTTCCTAGTATATATAAAAACAAAAAAAGAAAGCATTTGATTTGCTGATATGTGGATCTCCTGAAATCTGAGAAGAAATTCTGGATCTTCTTCACCGTATCTTGTTGAAACCAGAACACATAGACTGAAACTATTTTAAACATCTGGTGCCAATTATAAGAAAGAACCTGTGTGGAGACTACTCAATGCCAAGAAACGGCCCAGTTGTGAGGGGGTGACGTTTATCTCCGCTGAATGTGGTCATGTGTTTCCGATTTGAAACCATATTCTGACCTCTAAAACCTCCACCGTGTACCGAACGGAGAGAATGACGAATCTGTTCATCATTGGTCGCGAACCTCCGTGTTCACTGGATGTAGATGAGCTGGACGGACTCGAGAGTAAAATTATTATCTATGGACGTGGAGGAAACCACAGTACAGTTCTCGGCTAAAGAGGGATTCGATGGAATATCAACATTGTGTCTTCTAGAAGGTCGAGCGAGGGAATCAGACAATCACTTTACTGATCAAAAGATGAATCGTCGAAGAAGGAGAAAGCATATGCATTAGTGGAAAACAATTATAAAGCTGGTCTTATGAGCAACCATAAATGAGGTTGATCAAATGGGTTTTGGATGGGCTTGGAATGATTCTGAAAGCACAAACCCATTTTGTTTAAAAACTTCAAACAAATAAGAGTGTGACAAATATCATAAAATGCCCTATGGAGAGAGTGAACTCAACTTTTTATATATAGATGTTTCTAAGTTTGTTGAATGTTAGTTTGAAGTCAGAAGAAAGGGGTTTCATTTATCTGTCGCTATCGTCTAGAGATGGATTAAAACTCGTATCAGGATGAAGCCACATGCAAAAATATTGGGAGTTCCAGATAACACTGGTGATTTCGGCGGTTTATGGTGAGGCGTTGTTCTTTTGTTGAAGCTCCGTCCTGAAGTTGGTGGGATTATAATTGGGATTCTATGTTCAGTTTTAATATATGGTTTTAGTTTAATTGTCTCCCGGATCGCGGTCTATGTCTCTCCATTCTTGGGGCTTTGTCTCCGGAGATTTGTAATCTGCCGGTTTAGTGTTTTGAATCCGAGTATGATGCTTTGTTTTCTTAATGAAAGTTCAGTATTAAAAAAAAAATATTTTAAAACTATAGAATCACAATAATAAGAAGTCCTTCTCTTATTCAATCACAAAGTTCTCAATCACAAATCTTAATCACACATTATGCATCACACACTGCATCCATATATATAGGACTTAAATAAATCCTAAATCACTTAGCATTATCATATCTCCTAATCCTAAAGATAATCATAACTTCAAATAGGAAAAGGAAACTTTATCTCAAGCTTATCCAACAACATTTTCCCCCTTAAGCTTGAACTTGTCTTCACACACATTTTGAACTTCAATAAGATCTCTCATCTCCTTGAATCTAATTCTTCCAAGTGACTTAGTAAGAATATCCGCTTTCTGTTTGCTTCCTGGGATATGATCGACCTCAACCAACTCGTTTTCAACACACTCACGTATAAAGTGAAATCTCCGGTGAATATGCTTGCTTCGGCCATGGAACACGGGGTTTTTGCTAAGTGCTATGGCAGATTTTTTGTCCACTTTGATCACCACCCTTTTGCTTTCTTTTCCGACGGCTTCACTAAGAAGCTCTTGCAGCCATATCGCCTGTTTCGCCACTTCTGTCGCAGCCATGAACTCAGCTTCACACGATAATAACGCCACTATTTCTTGCTTAGTTGAGCACCACGTTATGGGACACTCACCCAAGTAAAATATGTGCCGGTCGTACTCTTACCATCATCAACATCAACATTATGAGAACTGTCGCTATAGCCCATCAGTTCAGTCCCTTTGTCGTGCGGGTAGTACAGCCCGAGAGAACAAGTTCCACGAAGATATCTTAGTACTTGCTTCAGAGCAGCACCATGGGACGTCCTAGGATCCTGCATATACTTGCTGAGAACACCAACTCTAAAAGATAGGTCTGGTCGCGTGTGTAATAAGTAACGGAGACATCCAATGGCGCGACGATACTCGCTTTCATCAATCTTTTCTTCATCAGACGACTTGGAGAAGGCTGCGTTCAACTCCATAGGTACATGAGTAGGTTTACAAGAACCCATCTTAGCTTCTTCTAGGATTCTCTGTGCGTATCTATCTTGCTTGAGCACGATCCCACAATTACCTTGCATAACTTCAATTTCCAAATAGTATGTTAACAGACCGAGATCGCTCATCTCAAACTTTGCTGCCATCTCTTGCTTAAACTCTAGTATAGAAGCCAACGAGGAACCAGTAACTAAAAGATCGTCTACATAGACCACAACAATAAGCAGCTCTTGGTTCCTTTCTTTGCGATAAAGTGACGGCTCCTTTGAACATCGCTTGAAGTTTAAGCCACGAAGTATCTGGTTAAGCTTTATATTCCAAGCTCTAGGAGCTTGTCGTAATCCATAGAGAGCCTTCCTCAACTTATACACCTTGTGTTCTTCCCTACCGACGACAAAACCTTCTGGTTGAGTGACAAACACGTCTTCCTTTAGCTCTCCGTGAAGGAACGCGGTCTTAACGTCAAGATGGTGTATCTCCCAACCATGTGATCCTGCCAAGGCGATAATCAATCTTATTGTCTCAATACGTGCCACTGGAGTGAACACTTCATCATAGTCCACGCCATGTCGCTGAACGTACCCTTTAGCTACTAGACGGGCTTTGTACTTGTTGATCGATCCATCAACATTGCGCTTAACCTTAAACACCCATTTCAAGCCAATTGGTTTAGCACCTCAAGGTAGCTCAACAAGATCCCACGTATTATTCTTTTCGATTGAAAAGATCTCATCTTTACACGCATCAATCCAAACCTTCAGCTTCTTAGCTTCATTGTAGTCTCAAGGTTCCTCATTAACTATCATTAGAAAACGTTCACCCTCTACTTCTGCCATAAGAACATAATCGTCAAGATATACAGGTCTTGTAGATGTTCTTGTTGATCGTCGTAGTGGAATAACATCATCGCTATCCTCATCTTCACCAACATCTTGTTCCCCACTTTCATCATCATCTTCATTCACATCATCATTGCCTTCGGCGTTTGTGGCGACATCACTCCAAGGCTTTTGGACGATGGTGAACTCACCAACTTCCTTGTCGACTGCTTCCTCTGTCCAGCACCATTGCTTGCCTTCATCAAACACAACGTCACGGCTCACAATGATGTGTTTGGTTTGAGGATCGAGAAGACGGTAAGCTTTAGATCCCGGTTCTGTTCCTAAGTGGACAAGAACTCTGGACCTGTCATCTAGTTTCTTCCTACCAGCCTTCTCTGTTCTTGAGTAGCAAACACACCCAAACACCTTTAAGTGTGACAAGTTTGGTTTCCGACTTCTAAATGCTTCGTATGGAGTCAGTCCTTCAAGTGATCTCGTTGCAACCCTACTGATCAAGTAAGTGGCATGTCTTATTGCTTCTCCCCAAAGATGGTTTGGCATGCTCATATGCTTTAAGATGCTTCTTGTCATCTCCAATAACGTCTGGTTCCGTCGCTCTACTACTCCGTTTTGTTGAGGAGAATAAGTTGCAGTCAAGTGACGACTGATCCCAAACTTGTCGCAGTAAGACTGAAACTCATGAGACACGAATTCACCTCCTCTATCTGTCTGTAGCGTCTTTAACTCTGTTTTTGTTTCTTGCTCAGCACGCAGCTTGAAGACTTTAAACTTCTCGAATGCTTCACTCTTTTCTTTGATCAGAATTGTCCACATGTATCGTGAGTAATCGTCGATAAGAACAAGAATGTATCTCTTGTGAGCTGGTGTTGGTGGTGTGATAGGTCCACAGAGGTCTGCGTGAATCAGTTCGAGAGGCTTTGATGCTCGAAAAGTAGTTGCTTGTGGGAAAGGCTTCCTGGTTTGTTTTCCCTTCAGACATGAAATGCAAGCTTCAGTATTGCTCTCGACTTCAGGCACGCCTGTTACAAGTTCTTTCTTAACCATTGACCTCATGGTCTCTTTGTTGATGTGACCCAACCGTGTGTGCCACAAAGTAGACTCCGCATACATCGTTACCTGCAAACACTCAATATGATCTGCTTGGAGTGTGGCCTTGTATAAGCGATTCTGAGCCCTTGTTGTTTTAACCATTAATAGTCCATGCTTGTCGACTAGCTTGAGCGTGTTATCCTTCATGTTTACCTCACAGCCTGCCTCTGTGGCTTGTCCTAAACTAATGATGTTGCTCCGTAACGCCGGTATATAGTAGACATCTTTCAAAATTTTCTTCCCTCCATTGACAATGAAACGAATTGAGCCTTTCCCCAATATATCGATCCGTGAATCATCTCCAAAACGTACCTTCCCAGTAACGGTATCGTCAAGTTCGAAGAAGAACATACGGTTTCCACTCATATGGTTGATGGCGCCATTATCTAAATACCATACATCCTTGGTATCTGATTCGGTATCAAAGGTTTTAGGGTTCACATTCTTCTCATTCAAGTAAACGACCTCGTTCATCATCAGAGCATCATCTTCTTGAGTGTCTTTGTCCTTCTTCTCATTCCCTTCGACGGTCTCTTGCAGTTTCAACATCTTGTCTGGACAGTCAGTAGCGTAATGTCCAAGTTTGTCACAATTGAAACACGTGATATGCGAAGCATCTCCTCCGCCTCGTCCTTGCCTATAGGCATCTCTTTGTTGTTGAAAGGATCCACGGCCACGACCTCGTCCTCTCCAATTCGATCTGCCACCGTGTCCTCGTCCACGGCTGTTGTAGTTCTCGTGATTTGAACCTGCATTGGCATACATCAGCTTCCATGTTTCATCATTGGTATCCTCTTCTTCTTCTTCGGTTATTCTTTCTTTGTACGCCTTTAATCTACAAACTATATCTTCATAGCTTGTGGTATTAAGATCCAGAACTTGCTCAAGGGAAAGCAACTATATGAATGTACTTCTTTCTTGGTAAGCTCTTCAAGAATTTTTTCACAAGCTTAGGTTCTTCTGGTGAAAGACCTGAGTATCGCGATAGAGAAGCTTCATAATTTTTAGATAGATATTTCTTTTCGGAAAAGCGAGCTTGAGATTAGTAAAGCTGCAAAGAAGAATCTTCACAACTTACAACATGCGCTTGAGTCAGGCTCAAAATGATGGTGATACTCATAGAAACAAGCTCAGTGCAAAGAAGAAAAAAGCCTTGAAGTTGCTTGAGAGACTAACAATGGTGGAAACTAATTTAAAAGACAGAGGTAACCAGATAAGGTCACTGAAAATAGAGGTTTTTCGCTGAAAAAAATATATTCCCAGAAGAAAGAAAATATCAAGGGAGAAATAGAAAAGCTTGTTTAAGAACGAAAGGCAACTTGGAGAACAACTTAGAGAGTTGGAATCACATATAAGGCTGGTCGATCACGGAAGAGAGAGAGCTGAAATAGAGGAGAACCAAGATGCTAAGAGTGGTGAGAGCTTAGAGCGATGTGCTAAAAGAAGAGAAGATGAAGGAAATGGAAAAGCATATGAAGGAGCTTCATATGGAGCTAGTGAAGCTAGGAAGACGGCTGAGTGAGCTTGGAGAAGAGGTGGAGAGGACGAGAGTAGCTGCACTGAAAGTGGCTGAGCAGAAAAGAGAGGCGACAAGACAGCTATGTGTATCTCTTGACTACTACAAAGATGGTAGGAGAGGCTTTGGAAGGTTGTTGCAGGACATAAGATAGGAATGATCTTAGCATCGTGAAGTTTGGTTATTTAAAAGCAGTTTAAGGACTATGCCTGGGCAAAATAACCGAAACCGAAGAACCGAACCGGAACCGAACCGAAATACCCGAAACCGGAACCGGACCAATACCCTCAAATATCCGAGTGGTTTTTATATTTTTATATCCAAAATAACCGAACCGAACCGGAAAAGAACCGAGAACCGAACGGGTACCCGAATATATAAAAATATTACTTATATACATATAACATAACTAAATATATATATTTTTAATTTAAATTTTTTTAAAAAATATCAGAAAATAGTTGAGGACAACTAAATTATTATAAAGTATCCGAAATACCCGGAAGTATCTGAAATTATCCGGATAGTTTTATCCGAAATATCCAAAGTAATCCGAAATATCCAAAAAATTTATCTAAATTATCCTAATTATTTGATATTTTACCCTAAATAACCGATATTTTATCCAAATTATCCGAACTACCCAAACTATCCGAGCCCGAACCGGATCCAAATGAAAACCAATTTTTTCTGGGTATTTTCCGGTTCCTACATTTACTATCCAAACCGAACCCGAAACTATCTGAACCGAACCGAACCAAAAATAGGTCAAGTAATAAATGGATCCTCTAGTCCCCTATCCAAACTACCCGAAATACCCGAACCGAACCGATACCCAAAATGCCCAGGCCTATTAAGGACATTGGCTATATGTTTTTCCTTTAATCCCACTAATGTGTTGTGTTCTCTTGGAATTTAAATGTTGTTTCAAAGTCTGTTAGCTGTTGTTGAACATAAACTGAAGATGAATAATGTATGTTTATAGAGGTAAATATAAATGTTAACTTTATCTCACATCTCAAAGTCATATTAGATGTAAATTGATTGATCAGGACAAATTTCTTTAACTACAATCAAACAAACATGGTGTGTGTACTATCCAACAATTGTGTTGTGGTTGTACAATTTTTCATTTTCATTTAATTCATCTAGCTCGAAAAATGATCTTATTCATTTTATTATTCAGCATCGGCTACACTTTCTTTTTGGTTCTCTCCTCTATCCTTAATTTTTGTTTCTGTCAATGATGACATTACGTGTTCATTATGTGAGATTTGATAGAATTATCTTATCTAATCTATTAAAATAGGAGTAAAAAATAAAAATACTCTTTAATTTTACAATTTATTTACACTATATTGCCACTGATATATTTAATGAATCTATCTTTATGTCAATTAACTTCACCAACTGGAAAATTATAATGTAAAATAAAAAATTGTTTATAAATACTATAATATGTATTTTACGCATATTTACATTATTGATTCTACTAGAAAAAAAAATATAACAAGACAAATATATATATATATATAATTGGCTAATATTATTGCTGCTGAAAACACAATAAAATTATTGTCGATCTCTCTTATCAAATTGTATGTATAAAAAGTACATATTAAAAAGTTATTTAATATTGGTAATTTTACTTTTTCAGCATTGGTAAGTTTTTAATATATATATATTATATTTAGGGCCTGACTGGTTCAACCGCAGCGGTTGCGGTTGCGGCTGCGGGAGTTTGCGGATGCGGGTGGTTGCGGTTTCTAGCGGTTTTAAGAGATTTATACGACTGGTTCTGCGGTTAAAAATTGGTGCGTTTGCGGGATACTTATGACTGGTTAACTACCAAACGCAACAGCGGTTAAATAATAAATTAACAATATTTACATTTATATCATTATAAAATATCAAAAATAATAATATTATAATAAATATAATATATATATTTAGAAATTTATAGTTTAAACTTTTTAAAAATTATAGAAAATATTTTCATTTTAAAGTTTTATAATATTAATTAAAATATAATAGATATATTTTAGTATTTTTATAATTCTAATTTAAATTTTTTATTGGATATTTTTATTTTTGTATTTAAATTGTTTTAGAAAAAGAAAAAAAAAAATTTGTCCTCCCGCAACCGCCTGCAACCGCAAACGCTAGCTGGAACCAGCTTTTGAATTTATGAGGTTTAGAGCGATTTGGAGCGGTTTGGAGCGGTTTGAGCGATTGTTGCAAAACGCCAACAACCGCTACCAACCGCAAAAGCTGCGTTTGCGGGTGGTAGCGGGAAAACCAGTCATACCCTTAATCTTATAAAATAAATTTTGGACAATATAAAAGCTGGAGGATTGTTTGCGGATGAAGTATAGTCTGGATTTATTCGCACTGGCAGCTTCTGGGGGTTTGAGGCTCACAACGTCGTCCCTGACATAGTAACATGGCAAAGGTAGAGTTGACTATGCTTCTGCAATCCTGCAAGAAGCAACATAAACTGATTTGTCTCCTTTTTTTTTAATTATATGTAAACAGAAAAGGAAAATTGCTAAAAATATCATTTTCAAAATACAACTTTTCATGTTTACATTAACCATTTTTATCATCATCTTTAACGAATGGTAAAAGACATTTATAAGCCTTTGATTAACTTTGACATAAAAAAACATATGGTTAACTAATCTAAACTTAAAACATCAACTCTAAACCCTAAACCATGAAACATCAACTCTAAACCCTAAACCCCGAATCATCAACTCTAAACCATAAACCTTCAAATCTAAACCCTAAAACATCAACTCTAAACCCTAAACATAAACCCTAATCTATAAATCTAAATTTAAAACATCAGCTTTAAACCCTAAATCATCAACTCTAAACCCTAAACCATGAAACATCAACTCTAAACCCTAAATCCCAAAAAATCAACTTAAAACCCTAAACCCTAAACCATCAAATCTAAACCCTAAAACATCAACCCTAAACCCTAATTATAAACCCTAAACCCTATATTTTTCAGAAAATCGAACCCTAAAACCCAAAACCTTCATATCTAAACCCTAAAACATCAACTCTAAACCCTAAACGTAAACTCTAAAATCCTAAACCTTCAAATTTAAACCCTAAAACATTCACTCTAGGGTTTTAGGGTTTAGGATTTAAGGTTTAGTGTTTAGAGTTGAAGGTTTCGGGTTTAGGGTTTAGAGTTGATGTTTTAGAGTTAATTTTTTAGGGTTTAGAATTTAAAGTTTACTTTTTAGGGTTTAGTGTTGATAGTTTAGGATTTAGTGTCTACCTACTGATAGGAATGGTAACCCGATGGATCTTAATGCTCGGCCCTTTGTGATGAACGTACAGAAAAACCTTCTTTGGGCCCTTTACATGTAAGACCGATTGCTCATGCTATTTGGGATCCTCATTTTGGTCGGCGGGTCTCCGAGATCCTTTCGACGACCTATGTTGTGTTGTGTTGAAGGGATATCTAGAGGTTTAGGGTTTAGGGTTTAGGGTTTAGAGTTGATATTTTAGGGTTTAAAGTTGAAGGTTTAGGGTTTAGAGTTGATGTTTCGGGGTTTAGGGTTTAGAGTTGATGTTTCAAGGTTTAGGGTTCGTATTTCGAAAAAATAGGTTTTAGGATTGATGGTTTAGGGTTTAGGGTTCGTATTTTAAAAAAATAGGGTTAGGATTGATGATTTAGGGTTTAGGGTTGAGTTTTAGGGTTTAGAGTTTGAATTTCGAAATAGTATAATTCGAAAAAAAATTAAAAAATTATTTTTTATTTTTTTAGATTTTTATATATTTAAATATTTATTTATTATATATATAAAGAATAAGAACATAAGAATCTTTTGCCGCTTAATGAAAAATATATTTTTAAAAATACCCATTTAGTGGTGCTAAAAATGAAAAGTGCTAGCATGAAAGTGGTAAAAATGTAATTTTTCCAACAGAGAATTGGGAATGGATTTCCTTTGGGAGCTGTTGTGACAACTCCGGAGATAGCAGGAGTATTGACTCGCCAATGCTACTTCAACGCATTTTGTGGGAAAGCTGTGTCTACTACAGCAGGTCTAGCTGTTCTGAATGTGATTGAGAAAGAGAAGCTTCAGGAGAATGCATCCATGGTCGGATCTTACCTCAAAGGAAAACTCAATCATCTGAAATAGAAACACGAAAATTTGTATAAAATCTTAACAAACCAAGTATATTACACTCTAAAATATTTTAAATTATTGTGGAATATTTTATCGTAAAATATTTTATAAATTAAAAATAGTTTAAATTAATATGAAATATTTTGTCTTAAAATAGCATCTAATACCTAACTATTTATTCCTAAGAATTAAAAATGTTTAAAACACATGTAAATAATCAATTAACTTCACCAACTGGAAAATTGTTATGTAAAATAAAAATTGTTTATAAATAATATGTATTTTACGCATATTTACATTATTGATTCTATTGGAAAAAAAATATAACAAGACAAATATATATATATATATATATATATATATATATATATATATAATTGGCTAATAGTATTGCTGTTGAAAACACAATAAAATTATTATCGATCTCTCTTATCAAATTGTGTGTTTAAAAAGTTCATATTAAATAATTATTTAATATTGGTAAGTTTTTAATATAGGTAAATTTTTAATATATATATATATATATATATATTATATTCAATCTTATAAAATAAATTTTAGACAATATAAAATTAAAGAAAATACCTGAACGGGGGTGCGGGTCAAAATCTAGTGAGAGTTTAAATGAAGAACATGAAGAACTTGCAAGAACAGAAGAAAGAAACGAAAGATTTCAGTAGAGAAAAAAAGTGAATGAGGGAAAATGATTCCTTAATCTTTACAATGGTGTCTACAAGATTATTAGTAGGTTATCTTTCTAGGGCAACCAAAATAATCAAAGTTAGTGTTCAAAAAGTTACTATTTACAGAGTTACTATTCACAGAGTTTTTTTTTGTCACACACTGTTCACCAGTTAACTTTTGTTATTTATCGCTTCATGTCAACACATCATTAAGACATGTTTGTATAGATCATAAAGGAAACACTTACCAGAACTAGGGGTGGGCACAGATCGGATAGTACCATATTTTTCAGTATTTGTGATTTGCTTCATATTTTACGGATATCTGATTTTCTGATTTGATTTGCTTTGGAAAAATACGGATATTCGGTTTTCTGGATATCCGAAAAAATTTATAGATATTTGCGAATATTCACGGATATTTACGGATACTATATTTACTTAATACAATACAAGTAAATCTACAAAACACTATAAAAAAAATTTCTCTTAAAATAAACTTTACATAATATAAAAGATAAAATAAAAATTAATGAAACAACGTGTATTATGAATTTTTAAAAATTAATAAATATTTCTTATAAAACAAATATTTTTAGAAAATTGTAGTTTTCGTTAAAGATTTTTATTTATTTTTAATTTATATTTTATAAGTAATTTTATATATAAAATTACATGTTAGAATAATAATTTTATAAGATTATACATTTAAAATTATATATTTAGTCATAGATATACGTACATCTATTTGTATATAAGTCGGAGCGGATCGGATATCGACCTTTAAATTTTTAATATTTGTGATTTGCTTCGCTTTGAACAAATAATAATTTCTAATATTTGCTTTGCTTCTGAGATTTACGGATATCCAAATTTAAAATTTAATGGATAAAATGTCCATCCGTAACCAGAACTATTGAAACTTATGAAAACAAGCCTAGGTCTGGCTAATGGGCACATGCTCCAATGTGCCGGTGGGTCCAAGTAAAAAGCCCATTTTAAGATCGTGGTTGTGCAAACGAGGTGATGTGGAAACTTATGCTCCAGTCAACTAAATGAGAAGTAGTATATTATGGTAGACAAATTTGGGGGTAATGGTGGATTTGGTGAGAGTTAGGTAACACCATTTCTCCATGTCGCTGTCTTTCGTGGTAGGCTTATCTCTTTCCTTATATTTTAATTTTCTCACAAACAAATTACGTGACGACCGTATGTGATAGGCTATCATTTATTTTTGAAGTCAATACGGTGGTTGTTGCCAAATTGACATTGACATTGACATTGAACAATTTCACATGGATGTGTATGCGCCAAATGCTTGAGCCTGCACTGTGCTTCGCGTTTATTTTAACAACCACGACTTTGGGAGAAACCAATATAATGTGTCTTCTTAACGGCGTCATCTCTGACGGCGTCTCAAGCTGTTCAAATTGAACCTACGCTCAGTCACTGTTTCACACCGTTTCTTTTTTTCTTTTTTTCCTCGCCGTGACTGGATTTAATTTCCTCATGTGTTCATTTCTGTGTTCTTCGACTTTTTCTTCTTGTTTTTGTTGAAACTCGGTTTTAACGAAATGGTTTTAGACCATTTTCGGTAAATTTCTGGATGAAGACGTTCGTCGGAATAACCGTAAACACTATAAAATAGTGTAACCAAATGTCAAAAGTAGAATTCGTTTGAATGAGAAATGAAGTTCTAAAATGTGTGACTTAAATGTACACATTGGATATTGGGTTTGAATTTGGATTTAAATATGTTAGATAGACTTATGTCTAATAACTTAGATTTAAACCATATTCATGGTTATCTTTTATATTTGGCTAAATATAAAAATGTATACCTATAGCAAAATAAATATTAGCATTGATTTGGTCAAAGACACTAATATTATTTTTGTAAGTTACGGTCAATAGTCGAAAGAATCATTCTTCATTATGATTATTGATGACACTTAATACTCCATTCATGCATATACGTTTTTTGGTTTTGAAAAGAAAAAACCTAAACGTTATGTTTTGTGGTACTCATCTTTTCTATATAAAATGTAGAATATATACGAACATGAACATGAAACAACAAAATATTCTCCCACTCAGATTAGTTATGCTAGTATTTTTTATTTTATTTTGAGTCTGAGAGTACATCACAGAAATAGGATCGATAGATTCTGTTTTTCGGTGATGGTAAACAGAAACAATGCTGCGGTTGTATCCTGAGAATCTGAGCGCCATGAAACCGTCACACAACGGGACGTTTAAAGATTTAAGAAAAAAGATTAACTATTTCGACTCTGCAATTCTTCTTTATTTTTATATTTCGGTATTGAAATTTTAATTTATGTTCTTATTATTCTTTACAAATATCAGTTATCCTATGATAGTAAAATAAAGTTCATACACTCTTAAATCTTTAAACATTGTTTATGCTTTTGCACTAACAATACTGATATTTGTTAAAAGTTTTGTTTTTAAGAACATGTTAAAAGATGCTCGAGTCCGATCAGCTAGATTATTTTAAAATATTTTTTCTGCCACTTGAGACAATCGGTTATTAGTATTAATCGTGTTCAGTCAATTGTAGTGATCGATCTTGTTTTCAGCACTAATGATACTAACATTGGTTTAAGTTTTATGAAACTAGTCAACAGGTGCTGATCCTGGGTTCTAGCAATCGAACAGGAAAGTAAATAGCAGGTTGTGGAGTTTGATTATTGATTATATTAAATTGCAAAATTTAATGATTTAAAAAAAAAAATTCTATCAGTTTTGATCATTTTCAATATGGTTTTTTTTAAACAAAAAGGAAAAGAAAACTGATGTTGATTTTATATCAAACCTTTACAAATTGCAAAGGAAAAGTGTTTATTGCTTTTGGTCAAAACTATATTTGTAACTATTGGTACTTTCTGAACCGGTGGTCCCATAGGCTTCTAGTCTATTATGATGTCAAAAAAAAAAAAAACTATTGGTACTTAATTAGTAAAACAATATGTTGAATAAAACGTTTTCCTGGATTAGTTATTGTGGAGTTATTGTTTAAACATTATTAGTCATATGTTTGGTATTGATAGTATATTAATATGGGTTTGGGTTTGGTTTCTCGTGAACAAACTCATATTTCAATATAGCTAAACCAAAGTGATTAATAAAATCTTAATCTTTAAGAGATCGAATGGTATATATTTGGAAATGGATTTAGTGAGTCGACGCCCCAAATTTAGTTTGGGAGAGGTCTGCCACATATAAATCATTTGCCATAGAAAATAAAATGTTTGTTGATACTGATCAAAACATTTATATTTCGTCAATGATTAAATGCAATCTGTAAAAGGATTGACCATGGAAAAAAAATTGAAAATTCTAAAACCAATATGACTGAAACTGATATGTGTTTTGTAGTTTCTAAAGTCAATATGGTTGAGAATAATCATATAAAATTGTGTGGTTTTGATGGCAAAAATAATATTTTATAATGATATGTATATTTGCTAAAAAGCAAAATATGGTTTTGGAAAAATCCAAAACATACAAGTTGGATTTATAAATCAACTTGAGAGAACTATGAAAATAGTAGTATGTAAAATGTGAATTTCTAAGAATGAAACACATTTTTCAAGAAAATTGTAATAATTTTCGAAATTGTTTTTTATTCATTTAAATCTAAAAGAGTTGTAGATTAACTTTCTAAACTCTTAAAGGATGTTAAATGTAAATATGCATGTTTTTGAGTTATCTCAAGAAATATGGGGGAAGCTTTGCTTACCATATAAAGTCGTTGGCAATAGGTCATATGAACTTAGTATAGTTATCACAATATGGTCGATTTAAAAAAAAAAAAAAACTAGTGTCATACACTGAATTTTCTGTATAATGATTAATTCTATCTTGGAAAAAGATGACAAAAATCATTAGACAATTCTCGACTCTGCAATTCTTCTTTATTTTTATATTTCGGTATTAAAATTTTAATTTATGTTCTTATTATTCTTTACAAATATCAGTTGTTCTATGGTAGTAAAATAAAGTTCCTACAGTTTTTACATGGTTTTCTGTAACTTTGCATTGGTCCCCATTGGTCCCCATTGGTCCAACCGTCCAGTGCTAATTGTTTTACTCTTTGTATGATATATTCATAATCTAAAAACGATAGTATAGTGTTACTAATATTTCCTTGTTAATACATTTTCCGAAGGATATATGAATTAATTAAAAATAATATTTAAGGTAAAAAATTGGAATGAAAAAAAGTTCCTAAACCATTGGCTAAATGGTCTACACAGTCCACGGTGCTTTTTTTTTACCTATATCCATAAAGAAAAGTAAATACTAATATGCAATCTGCGTAAGAATCAAAGCAAATCACAAATACTAATATTTTTAAGAACGGATATCCGATCCGATCCATTATATGGATATATACATATATTTTAAAATTTTAATATATAATTTATATAAAGCCAGAAAATTGAACACATTGATTCCGTTCGTTCCATGCTATCGGTCATTCACGCAATAAACAGTCTAAGCTCAAATTTCACGCGAACTGGGATCGCTCGCCAGCTAGGTCAGATTGAAGCAAAGTATATTTTATATAAATTTTACAATATTTTTATTTATTAAATTTGTTAAATTAGTTGTTAGAGAGGCCTTATCATAGCATGAACTTCTTTTTCTTTTTTAATACTTGTATTTCCCTATTCCAAATCGGTGAATAGTCAGTATTTTGTTTTGTAATAAAATATTACTATTTTCTATTATTTTAGATTTTATTTATTTTTTATTTTTATTTGTACGCGCCAAATCGAATATTTGGTTAAAAATTTCGGATATCAAGGACAATGAATATTCGGGTAGCTACGAATTATATAGATCGGTTAACTGATTATTCGAACGAAACGAATCAGATCCAAATACTTCCAAAACAGATATTTGATCCTTTCTCACCCTTATCTTCAAGAATGTATCAAGTATGTAGAACATAAGTTAATAGTATTTTTTACATAAAGAGGAATCATGGTACATGGTAATCAGACAACAAAACGATACACGTTTGTTGTGAGAAAAAAAAAATCGATTAAATCCAGTAATTATTCTAGAAAAAAAATCTCAATAATAAAAAGACATATGAGAGCCTAAAACTAAAAGTAACGAATGAGAGTAAGTGCTATACGAAGCCATTCGAGGGCCTAGGGAGATTACTAAAAAAACATTAGATTTTTGTATTACTGATTTACTGTATAAATTTGAGTATGGAGCAAATTTTATGACATTTTTTTCAAAATATAATAAAATACAAAGTGCTATAATTTATTGTGAATTTCAAAAGGATGAGAACCATTGGAGATATGCGAGAACTTTGTGAGTGCCATTGCACAATTCTAGTGGAGTTCAAACCCCCCAAAAAAAGAAATTTACTGAGCTAAATGGGAAAATATCTGTCTACCGAGAGAGGAGGGCGGAATTGGTTTCCTTATGATTCATGAGTTCAACCTGGCTCTATTAGCAAAACAACTTTAGAGACTCGTTCAATACTCAGATTCGTTAGTGGCCCGAGTCTTGAAAGGGAGATACTATAGACTGAGTACGCCTTTGCGAGTAAACTTTGTAAGCAGCTCATCCTATGTGTGGACTAGCATTTCAGCGGCACGAAAGCTACTGCTATTGGGAATTAGACAGGAAATACATCCTGGATATGAAGTCAAGGTATGGGAGGTTCAGTGGATTCCTACAACACCTGCTAGGCCGACTATCCCTCTAATTCTTGTATTGTACCCAAACATGAGAGTCAGTGATCTTATTAATCCAATATCGAAGAGTGGGACTTGAGTTTACTGGAGAATTATGTTAGCCCTGATGACATATCTTTCATAAGGAGTTTGGTCATAAGCTCAACTCATCGTCGTGATACATTCTGCTGGAATTACACCAGGAATGGCCAGTACACGGTCAAGTCTGGATATTGGGTACCTCAAAACTTATTAAAGACTGAGGAAGAAAAGGAGGTGCTGGAGCCAAGTACCACTAAGCTTCAAACCTTCGCTTGGAAGATAAAAACACCTAAAAAGATATGTCATCTTATTTGGCAATTGATAACAGCTTATGTGGCAGTTACGAGAAACTTAGTTAGCCGTAATATGAGGTGCGATAATTATTACCCAAGATGTGGAGAACCAGAAGAATCTGTTACTCATGCCATTTTCGAATGTTCCCCAGCTTTACAAGTGTGGTCTCTATCAGCGACTCCAACAAGTCCTGATATCTTGTTGAACCAGAACAAGACAGTGATCATTATCCTTAGATAATCGGGTATATTTGGAAGGCCAGAAATGACAAACTTTTCAGGGGAATAAACAGAGATCCATTGGAGTTAGTTCGTTATGCAGAGAGTGAATGCCAAGCCTGGTTTAATGCAAACGATATGGTGCCACCAACTTTGCAAGCACAGGGTATTGAGGAACCTCAAGCCATAAGCTTGGATAATATTTGTATGATAGATGGGTCATGGACTCCCACAACACAGTTCAGTGGAAGTGGATGGGTGTGGATGGATAGCCTTGGGAAGGTTCAACTTATGGGGACATGAAATTGTATTCGACGCGAATCAGCCTTGCATTAAGAAGTAGAAGCACTGCGAAGGGCGATAAAGAATATGCTTCAACACTCGCCATGCCAGAGCTTTGGGACAGATTGTAAGGAGCTGATCGCCATGATCAAGGAACCTCATGCTTGGCCAAGTTTTACAACGGAGTTAGAGAGGATAGAGACTCTGCAAATATGTTTTCCACGAGTGCAAAATCAGATTCAAGACTTCTTAGCTAAAATTGCTAGATCTTTCTAAAGAGGTATGTTTTATTGGTTGCTCTATTCTTACCCAGACCACTTCAAATTTGAGTAATAGAATGGTCTTTCGTTATCAGAAAAAGAGAACCCTACACCAAAATATCTTGAGATTTCATGGTTTTGGAATATTCACAATTAAATATTGATGCTTTGGTATACTTGTATGTATATATAAGTTCAGAATCCTACGTCCAAAACTATCTATCGAAAATGTTACAAAGCAACTTTATTTTGCAATTTTCTCGAGCCTAAGTATCCAACCGATATTTTTTTTTCCCAAACTAAAATTTATTCGTAAGTGAAATACGATGATTTAATAAATTAACTGACAAATAAGAAATATTTCTAGAAATAAGAGACTAAAGAACAGACAGATCTGGGGCAACTTTCAAACACAATCATAACAAGGGTAAAGAACTACAACACACTATGACTTAATAAACTAAAACAACTACACCAAATCATACGACAAATCAGTGCAAAAACATCCTAAATAGCGAATAACAATAATTCGGATAAATCAATGTTGCCCTTAGCACATTGTAGATCCAAAAATATACACTAAAAATTTGATAGTTATCAAGATTTTAATCAAAGGAAGACAAATGATGTAGGCAACGATATCTTTAGAACACAACGATATAATCAGTTTCCGGTAGGCAAAAATGGACTTTTATTGATGAATAAGATCGAATACAATGAGTGAACAAGATCGAACGTTACAACGAGATCGTTAAGAGAAAAGATTTAAAGATGAATGAAAACAAGATCGAAGTATGGGTGTAGCTCTCTCTAGGGTTTTCAACGTGTTTCTTACTTATGCGTCGACCTCTTCTTATAGCGAGCTGCTCTCGTGATGTTCGCAACCGTTCCGCGATCTCTGCAATCGTTCCGCGATCTCCGGATCTTCGAAGTCTCCGTTTGGAGCTCGAGTGCTCGCTGCGGGCTTTAACTCTCCGCGGCCCATTTACTTGATCGTGGCCCATTAACATATTAATCAAAGTTGGGTCCAACACACATCAATCGATATAAAGAAAATTATATTTAGTTGGGTGAATCTTGATATATATAAAAAAGAGTGAATTGGTTTAAAACCCAAAAAGAATGATGAAATTAGCAAACTATTATGATAGGACAAATTTTGTGTCTATCAACGAAGGTACCATGGTGGGATTTAAAGTATTGACTTAATTAGGGAAAAAGTTGTGTATACAGGATGTCATTTCACAAAAAAAATACATGGGTTTTTTAAATGTTGAGGTAGTTTCTCAAAATATTTTATAATCATCGTTATAATAACAATTATATTTAGTTAGGTGAATCTTGATATATAAAAAAATTATATGGGTTTTTCAAATGTTGAGATAGTTTCTCAAAATATTAATAATTAATATCTCATTTGAAATATTTATAGGAATATTTTTTTTGATCAAATATTTATAGGAGAATATATCAACATTAGAGACCTAAAGACCCATATATTAAAATACAATTGTTTTAAGTGACATTTTTGAGATACTTAAGATTTACAACCTTTTCAATAAAATTGCTTTTAGGAGGGGGCTTGAACTACGACCAATATGTTTAAATTTTAGTTTTAAGTGTTTAGCTCCAAACTTTGATTTTTATTTAATTAATTGAAACTTCATCAAAAATGCTTTTGACTAACTCAAAGTTTATGATAATACCCTGCTAATAGTACTTTTTGATCTACCTTTTGTTGAGCTGAAGGCCACTCGGTCGAACAAGTACGAAACACTGGAATGTTGCTACCTAAATTCTTTTGTTAATGGCATGTGGTTGGAAAGAGTATGATACAAGCTATATATGACGTTAAATCACAAATTCAATTTCAAATAGTAGAAAATAGCGATAAGTGATCCATCCCAATCATAAGTGACAGTTTTAGTCCAAACATATTGACAAATGTGTGTTTTACTAAACAAAGTGAAGTAGGTTATTAGCTGCTGATCCAATTATTGCCAAGTTAATGCATACAAATTTCATGATATAGATTGTGAAATTTACTATAAATTTCATGTTTCTGCGTGGGAGAGAGATGTGAACAAAACACAAGTTAGGTTAATCGAGCAACAAGAACATAATATAGTGATATGTTGTTGAATAGCTTGGAACACAACAAAGGTATGTATTATATGGAATGGACAGATAAATCCGACATATAACTTAAGTTGCCATAAGATCGCATTTAGGAATATATGTTTGCATTTACCTCCACGTGGAAGATATCATATAATTATGCTTATTAAAATGATATATATAAATATATATATATGATTCATAATCATACGATTAAAAACCTCTTAGCATCTTTATAATCAAGTAATTCATCTACATAAATCATACTTACGGAGAGGACAACTTACTAAAGTCTATATTGTACTATGAATAATGTATAATTTTGCTATAACTTTCAACCTTTTTGCAATATATTGATTTTGTTTTATCAAACTTCACTGAAAACTTTTGTTAAAAATGATTATATTATATTTATATTTTTTAAAAATGATTATAACATTCAGATAGAAGGACAAAGGAAACTTTTTAGTTCTCAATACACCTTCACCAAACCATCTTCGCTACTTTACCGTCCTTTCCTTACCTACCCCCATCAACCCACTCAGACACACAGCCGTCCCGTTAAAACTAACGCCGTTTATCATTTCATGCGTTTCACCAACTCCCACGTACCTAACGCCGTTGTCTTTTTGCCGTTGGTCTCACATCTCAAACCAACCAACCTCTTATAAAGTCGTCTCTCTCCCCACCATCTCTTCCTCAGCAGCTCCTTCTGCTTTCTCTCACATTTGCCTGAAAATCAATCAATCACTGTAACAACAAAGAAAATCGAAACCGAGAGTGAAGTGTAAGCAATGGATCTTCTCTTGTTGGAGAAGTCTCTAATCGCCGTCTTCGCGGCGGTGGTTCTCGCCACCGTCATCTCCAAGCTCCGCGGCAAGAAGCTGAAGCTCCCTCCAGGTCCTATGCCGATTCCAATATTCGGAAACTGGCTCCAAGTCGGAGACGATCTAAACCACCGCAACCTCGTCGACTACGCTAAAAAATTCGGCGACCTCTTCCTCCTCAGGATGGGCCAGCGAAACCTAGTCGTCGTCTCCTCCCCGAACCTCACCAAAGAAGTCCTCCACACGCAGGGAGTCGAGTTCGGATCTCGAACGAGAAACGTCGTCTTCGACATCTTCACGGGCAAAGGGCAGGACATGGTGTTCACCGTCTACGGAGAGCACTGGCGCAAGATGAGGAGGATCATGACGGTTCCGTTCTTCACCAACAAGGTGGTTCAGCAGAACAGAGAAGGATGGGAGTTCGAAGCCGCGAGCGTGGTGGAGGATGTGAAGAAGAATCCTGACTCCGCCACGAAAGGGATCGTGTTGAGGAAACGCTTGCAGTTGATGATGTACAACAACATGTTCCGTATCATGTTCGATAGGAGGTTTGATAGTGAGGATGATCCGCTGTTTATAAGGCTTAAGGCCTTGAACGGAGAGAGGAGCAGGTTGGCTCAGAGCTTTGAGTATAACTACGGAGACTTCATCCCTATCCTTAGGCCGTTCCTTAGAGGCTACTTGAAGATCTGTCAAGATGTGAAAGATCGAAGACTCGCGCTATTCAAGAAGTACTTTGTTGATGAGAGGAAGTGAGTTTGTTCGTCTCTTTTGGTTTTGTATCATTCTTGTTTCTTGAAACTGATATTGAGAAATCTAACAGGCAAATCGCGAGTTCGAAGCCTACAGGAAGCGAAGGATTGAAATGCGCCATCGATCACATCCTTGAAGCTCAACAGAAGGGAGAGATCAACGAGGACAACGTTCTTTACATCGTTGAGAACATCAATGTCGCTGGTAACTTCCGTACCCTTTAGGCCTTTTCTCTGTGTACTATTTTTGTTCCTTGTAGGATACGTAACCAGTCCCTCTAGACGTTTCTTGCTTGGGTGAGAAAAGGACAACAGAATCCTATAAATTTGGGACACTAACTAGAACAGTTTATTAGGCTCATCTGGCAAACACTTTTCTGGTCGGAAAATATTGAGATTTTTATGCTTACGTGTCTCACCTAAAGGTGGTAGATTGTACTTGTGTAATGGCTTTTTAGTTTGATTTCTTTTGGGTGAATCCTATAAATTTGGAACACTAACTAAAAACAGTATATTAGATGGTCGGAAAATATTCAGATTTTTAATGTGTCTCACCTAATGGAGCTGGATTGTACTTGTAATGGCTATTAAATTTGTTTAATGCTGATTTCTTGTTTATTTCTAATGAAAACAGCTATTGAGACAACATTGTGGTCCATCGAATGGGGAATTGCGGAGCTAGTGAACCATCCTGAGATCCAAAGCAAGCTAAGGAACGAAATCGACACGGTTCTTGGACCAGGAGTTGAAGTCACGGAGCCTGAGCTTCACAAGCTTCCATACCTCCAAGCCGTGATCAAGGAAACACTTCGTCTAAGAATGGCTATTCCTCTCCTCGTCCCTCACATGAACCTCAACGACGCTAAGCTCGCTGGCTACGACATCCCCGCGGAAAGCAAGATCCTGGTCAATGCCTGGTGGCTAGCGAACAACCCTGAGAGCTGGAAGAAGCCTGAAGAGTTTAGGCCCGAGAGGTTCTTTGAAGAAGAGGCACACGTGGAAGCGAACGGTAATGACTTTAAGTATGTGCCGTTTGGTGTTGGACGTAGAAGCTGTCCGGGGATTATATTGGCGTTGCCTATTCTGGGAATCACGATTGGTAGGTTGGTGCAGAACTTCGAGCTTCTTCCTCCTCCGGGACAGTCTAAAGTGGATACTTCTGAGAAAGGTGGACAGTTCAGCTTGCACATCCTTCAACATTCCACCATCGTAATGAAGCCAAGGTCCTTTTAAAATGACTTCTGTTTACACTATAGTGATGTTTGTTGAATATTCCACGTTTTTGTTTCGTATTTTGTAAGGTGTTTGTGTAAAATGGTTTCGTTCCAATATTGCAATAACTATTGGTTCCCACTGTTTTGAAATTGGATACTCTCAAATTACTAATGGGCTTTTAAGGCCCATTTATTAATAATAGCCCATAGCAGCGGGAGTGTAAGCACCAAATGCTTTAATCACAAACTAGAGATTCTAAGTGCGGATATATTTTTTGTTTGAATTTTCTTAAATATTTTTTTGTATTATTTTTTGTAATCATATTTATATTTAATATTAATTTAATTTAATATAATTTTTGGTAACCATATTAAATATGTCAAATTACATAACTATACATTTGTGTCATATGTATTTTAGAAATTATTTTTAAACTTTATTCCTAAAGTTTGCAACATATTATATTTTTTAGTACTTACCTAACATAATTAGTCAAAAATATTCGTGCCTAAAAAACCCGACTCGGAATCGATCCAAAAATCAAAGTTTCATACTTTATTAGACATGGCTTATATATTCGAACAGTTCTTAAAGTATTATACCCGAAAACCAATATGAAATCCAATCCGCACCGAAAACAGAACAATTTTCTAAAAAATCTTTGAAAAAATAATTTTAGTATATTCTGTTTAATATATATATGTATTTAATAGAATGGATATTACTTAATTTAAGCTTCTTATAAAACAGTTCTCGTTATATATTATTTAGCTTAATTGATTTTTATTTTATTGGTGTAAAATTTGATTTAATTTTGAAAATTAGATATTATTAAATTATATTTTTTATATTGATTTTTACTCATGGGCTGTTGGGTAACTGTATATCACGATAATAACAAATATTAATTATAACTATATATTATTAAGTTAACAAATACCATTGAAAGTGAGTTTATATTTATTTTAGGTTAGGCTTTATTAATGTAGCAATTGTACTCTCTTTTTTATAATGGATCCATTTAGGTCAAGCAAACAAATATACAATTGGCCAACAATCGATGTAAACATATTGTCTTTGATCATATGATGATCGTTCAAGATTGATTGAAACAGAAAATAAATTAAAGCACGAAAGAACCTTCTTTTATGTTTGGGAGTTATGGGTCCCGACTCCCAAAAATATAGGAACTAATTAATGGAGGTGGTTATAGAAATATATAAGATTAACAGCAGTTAGTGTTTAAATAATAAAGAGAATAATAAAAAAAAATTTAAATAGAAGGAATAATAGTTGGACACAGCCTTTATCAACTGGTCATACCGCTGTTTTAATAGAATAGACTAGAGAGTGACCCGCCCTCAGAGAGCGGGTATATTATTTGTTTTGTATATATTATTTAAAATTAAATTTATATATTTGTTTCTTTCCTTGTAATATATATGTATTTTTTGTAATCATACTTGTGTTTTTATCAACAAACGTATTTGCGTAATTTTTAAAAAATGATTAGTAAAGTATTTGTTTAATTGTATTGAATTTATCTATTCTATTAAAACAGTAGTGTGACCAATTGATAAAAGTAGGGTCTAATTTTTTTTATAATTATATCTAAATAATTATCTAAATATCATATAACCGCCTTCTAAATGTAACTGCCTCTATATAATTTTAGTTTTGGACTAATTACCCATTATGTGGGCCATATGATATTTAGATAATTATTTAGATATAATTATAAAAAAAATTAGACCCTACTTTTATGAATTACTTTTATCAATTGGTCACACTACTTTAATAGAATTTATCTATTCTATTAAAACAGTAGTGTGACCAATTGATAAAAGTAAAATCTAATTTTTTTTATAATTATATCTAAATAATTATCTAAATATCATATAACCGCCTTCTAAATGTCACTGCCTCTACATAATTTTAGTTTTGGACTAATTACCCATTATGTGAGCCATATGATATTTAGATAATTATTTAGATATAATTATAAAAAAAATTTGATCCTACTTTTATCGATTGGTCACACTACTGTTTTAATAGAATAGATTATTCTATTAAAACAGTAGTGTGACCAATCGATAAAAGTAGGATCTAATTTTTTTTATAATTATATCTAAATAATTATCTAAATATCATATAAGCGCCATCTAAATGTAACTGACTCTACGTAATTTTAGTTTTGGACTAATTACCTAGGCTATATGATATTTAGATAATTATTTAGATATAATTATAAAAAAAATTAGATCCTATTTTTATCAATTACTTTTATTAATACATTATTGTTTTAATAGAATAGATTTCGAAATTTTTGAGAAGACCGTTTGCTCCCTACTCGCTCGCTCGCTGCATCGTCGTCCTCGATTTCTCTTTCTGCGAATTTGATCAATCGCGCAGCAAAGATCCATCGCCGTCGTCGCTGTTCCGTAGTAGAGATCATCAGTTTTCCATAACCGTTTCGATGCTCCAATCGCCGTTTTCGAGACCCGGTTAAGATACTGTCGAAGCCTCTCGAAATTTTCTAAGTATCTCTCTATCCGCTCTCTTCGATTTTCTAGTTTACTTCGTAGAAAATTAACCTAAATTCGATTGGGAATCAAAGTTAGATATGAATGTTAAGGAAACGCAAATCTAGTTACGGAATCGTCGCGTAGTTGCGATTGAAAATCTGATTTCTAGATCCGTGTGCAGTCGTACAGCTGAGAACCGGCGTTGTTAAAGAATGCTTCAATGGATGGGAGGATCGAGGCGGAAAGTAGCCGCTGTAAGTGGCTTTTGCTTCTTCCTTCTAGTGATAACTCAGAATCAGAGAGATTCATATTATAGCTTGGGTGAAAATAACCTGAGGTTTTAGATGATCTAATTCTGACTTGTTATTTGTTATCTTGCATCTTTTTGGGGCATTCAGTCGCATACATCGGTGAAGAAGAGGTGTGTAAGCTCTTATTCCTCTGTTTACGATGTGTTTTTCTTCAGCAGCATATGATTCACACTGATGATGTTGTAGACATTTAGTGCTTACTCACTTTAATTCTTCTTTGTTTTGAACCTTTAAGGCAAAAACAATACTTTGAGCAGAGGAGACGGCAACAGCATCAGTTCACGGCTGGGTCTGGGAGCTGTAGTAATGATAGAAACAGTAGTAATCAACACCAATCTTTGGATATTCTCAATTTCATCAACTTGTCAACTCCTGCTACTCCTGAATGCAAACCTTCTCGTCCAGAAGATGGTAACTATATGCTTGTTCAAGCTATCATTCTGAGTGTGGACCATTGAATTAATGCTCCGAACCTGATTTATAACTCCATTTTGCTCTCTCCCTGTTTGTGTCATTTGTTAGTGAAAGAAGTAGTGGAAGATCGGGATGCTAGTTTCTACAGTCTGAAGGACAACATTACAGGAGTAGGTAAGGTCTCCAAACTCATGATCAAATATAATATGGTCCTCTTCGGCTCATTTAGTATGTGTGATGTTACAGGAAGTTCATTTAACAATAAAGCAGAAACTAGTTCCTCAAAGAGGCAAGTCAGTTTTTCTTTGTCTTGCTTTTGTGTAATGTGACTGTCTTAGTTTTGATTTTTCTTAATTTTTTTGCTAGTGGAACTACGGCTGATAGAAATTATATGCTTCACTGTCTTATAGGATTTCGCTTAGTCTCCCTGACAACCAGACAAATGATTTTAAGAAAGCGAACACAACAGCGGATCTGATGGGCGGCACAGAGCGGAGTAAGTATTCAGTATAACATAGCATCTAGAAATTAGAAAGGTTTACTGTTTTCTCGTTCTTGTACATAGAGTAGATAGTCATGTTTCATTCTAGTCTGACTTCCCAATCACTTTTCACTCTGTGCTCATCCGAATCTGAGCCATGGACATTGTACCTTTTTCAGAGTTATCCGTCTTTGATTTGGTTGGTGATGATCACACAACAACCAATCGGAAAGAATGTTCTCCATCTGAGCCTCACATGGCATTTTCAGTTGAAGGTATGGGAAATTTTATCTTTCCATGTGTACCTAAATAATGATTAGTTTTTAAGACGAGATTTTTATACTGTGCCTTCCTCTTGTTACTCTTACTTTCTCCATCCAGGTTTAGGTAAAATAAACACGGAAACTCCGCCTAATTCTCCACAACCATCAAGCAGGTGAGTAGCATTCACGACTTTGTTTGTACTGACACCTATTTTCATTATGTTTGTTTCCCCTTTTGTCTAGTTGTACTGTTTTCTCTTACATGAGAAGCTAATATGTACTGTCTAGGATATAAATCAGTGATTGTATTTAATTTTTGGTGTGAAAGAAACTTTTCGTACGGGTGCTCCTCTCCATGGAATGATTCCGGTCAACCGACATCAAACGTCAGGGAAAGGCTCAGCGACTTTGAGAAGGAAAGGGTAACAAAGTCTCATTATCTTATCTTTTAGCTGTCTTGTTTCAGTTCTGAGTGTTCTCGAGACCCAATTTTTCAATCTTCCTATTACAGGACATCATTGAAAGTAGCAAAATGTTCCAAGATGACAAACATTATAGGTCTCCCATCGACATACAAGCTACATATGGGGGCAGAAGTCAAAAACTGCGCACTTCCACTGATCACTTGCACAAACCATATATCAGCGACTCAAGAGGCTACTTATGTGACACTGCAGATTTCAACAAAAGCAGGGTATTTGATGAAAACGAGTGGAATGGTAATTCTTATGCAAATGGTTTTTTTTTTTTAAATATATTTTCTCGCACAACTCGCCATCTATGCAACTCTAATTATCTCACTTATTTTCTCTTAGTTACTCACGACCATCCACCTTCTGTAATCTACAGAAAATGGCTTGATCAAAGTAGCATGTCAGTTCGTAGTAAATATAGTATAACATGTAATGAACACAGTTTCATGTAGTGTAACGTGAACACCACATGTAACATAAAAAATTCTGGTCCAAGATCATATATGCATCTTGTTTCTTTCTTTCCTAGTGAGATCAAATACCAAAATGTATGAATTGTTTTCTTCTTCTTACCTCATCAGCTAAACCCACCTTTCTAGATGACGGGGTGGGCAGATTTTACTGGAAGGACCAACAGCCACGTCAAGAGAACCGTAATTTCAACAATTATGGAAGGCATTACACTGGGAGCCGCTCTTCTGCAGAACACCATGCTACAAAGAAGAGGTAGTTTTCAAATTCTCTCACTTCGTCCCTCTACGCATAGTGGTTCTGTAACTTTTGACATTTACACTCTTTCGTCTCTAGGGATTACCTGGAAACGACCTGGAGGTCCAACATCGAAGGTGGGTTTAGTTCTACTAAATTAAGAATAATAGCTGCCTTCATATATGCTTTTTATCAAGGAACTTTTATTTGACTATGTAAGTTGTCTTCATAGAATAAATAGTCTAAGCGTATGCCGTTTTAAAATTGCATTGCTTTACATCATTCTTTGGAAATTCTTAATACCATCCATTTGTTTTACTTCACTTTCGTTTTGTATCTGCTAGCTTACATATCTACATATTTATTGGATTTATAGGGTGTTGGTCTATTTATTTGGTATATCCTTTGTTCTTCCTTCTTTCAGGTTCACCAGTTCGAAGACCACAGCGTCTAGAAAGGGCCATCGATCATCCGAGTTTTGAAAAGGAAACGTAAGTCAGATCCTTAAAATGCGTCTAGTCATATCTGAACTAATGACTGAAACTTTTTGTAAATAACATCGAGTTATTTTCAGAACCCTCGACTTTAACTTTGACAAAGTATTTGACCCACCGGTTTGGTCATCCGTTGTACTTGAGGAAGACAAAGACAGCCATAGCTTGCGTAGGTAAGCAACTACAATGTCCATCTTTCTAATTGTGTTTCATATGCTTGAGATATACTGACACCTCTCACTATTTCTAACAGTGAAGAATCTTGCTCGTCTAGTGCAGGTATGAACCCTTTTCTAGAATTCTTATGAATCATATGTTTTGATGTCGCAAAGATTTGTTTTTCCCCTATTTATTGAACCGTCACTGTCCCTGATCTTTTCAGTTTGGGCCAATGAAACCTCCATTTCACATGAGACCAATACAAGACAGAGGAAAGGGGAAACTGATTCTTTTTGCAACCTGGGAAACAAGAAGTATTTGAATAATGGCCTTTCCTATGAATCTTGGGAAGACTGGGATGTGGATGATCAACAACTGAAGAGAAAAGTTGGGTCTGGAAAGCAGGTCAGACTATCAAACCCAGGAATGTTGAGATCTACCAGTCAGAGAGACTCCTCTTCCCGTGGTGGTCTCGACGCCCCTTACAATTGGTTTGCAGAAGGATTTACAGCTGCAGGCATAAGCTCAGGTTTGTCTATCACTTATTTACCCTCAAACATCTTCACTGGCGGACTGGCCTAAAACATAATCATTATCTTGGCGATTTCTCACATGAAAGTTCCTGTTTTTGACCTCCGTCACAGATATTACAACCGAGAGAGACAAACCATATCCTTTCCTAAACCCCGTTGTTGGTAGCTCGCACCGGCGTCAATCTCGAGCCCCTGATTCTATTCCGGAAACATGGGTCCCTAAGTATTCAGCAGAAGGCAGTGGATATGGTGATGATGAACACAACTACATGAACTGTGTATCAGCAAACCATAAATCTAAACTAGCAGGAGACGTATGCAGTTTTGGGAGTGATACGTTATCAGAGAACGATAATGAACAAAGCAAAGAAGTGAATGATCCAAAAAATCAGGGAGATGAGACCTCATCATCCGTTGCAAAGAGCCTCTCAGACGAAAATGAGTATGTACGGTAATCACTTCTTCTCTATTAATTCAGACAATATGTTCTCCCATAATCCAATGCTTCTGACACATGGAGAAATTTTCATTGTTGTTAGATGTAACCCGAACAAGGAGGTTGTGAAAGCTCGGCATCAAGGAAACAGAGGTAAATTGAATTTCGTTTCCAAAGAACTCCATTTTTCTATTATTAGTAGGATTACAGTAAGCTAACACAAGAATCTTGGATATGATCAGGTGGAGAAAAGACAAGTAGAGACTCGCACCAACAAATGATAATGCTGGAAAGACGCACGCTTCAATTCGTTTGTTTAAACAAGACATTGCTCCTTGACTCTTTAAAAACTTAGGTAAGAATTTCATACTAGTATTCTTGTGTCTTTTATTTCAAGTTATCTCGAAAACTGAAATACGTAAATAAAAGTTCATGTTGCTTGGGGATAAGGGAATGTGCAAATTTGGTATATTTTTAGTTGAGGGGTTACACAGATGTAAAAATCAACAATATGTTGCCTGTACAGGCGTTTAGTGTTTGCGTTTGCACCTACTCTTGCATGCAACTGTATTTGTTAGTCACATTACTCGCGTTCTGTCTATACTATTTTAAGATGCTTTTGCTGTGGTCCTGTGGATAAGCGCGAATACCATCACATAAAACATGTTTTGACCAAATTTAGTTAGGGATGATTTTGCAGTGTGCGTGATATGAAAGTTTTAATCTTTTGTACTTTTACAAGGTTCCAAATAAGTTACTATAGATCTATAGTAAGATATTAAGACAGCCTATAGGGCTTAATTATGACATCTTTGTTCTCATAATGGATATTGGTGTTAATAAAGTTAGTACCTTTTCTTTAAAAATGTTGCATACTTTAATTATATGGTGGATAATGAGATTCCTTGATGTTAGTATTATAGATAAACCGTATACTTTAAATAACAAGAGAAAAATTAATGTCTATTTGCAAGCTGGGAACGTGAGCCCCAGTTACAGCTTTATGTTGTGCATCAGGCATTTTTGGAGCTTCTATCACTTGATTTTATTTCTTACATGCCGTCCTAAAATGTCATTGGATGTTACTTACATTAACAATACCCTAATAATATTTGATTATACATAAATATTAACAACGAACAAAAATATTGTGGCTGTTTGTTTCTCATGTGCAAACATGTCTGGTATGAGATTAATATTTGCTACGTTAGTCAAGATTAGCGTGATGACAACTATGTCAAGAAGAGCTCTCACATGGCTAACACATAAAAATTAGCCTAATCATATCAAACTTGAGAATTTAGTACTTTGATCCTAATATCCAGTGTTTTTAAAACCGGACCGGAAGCTGAACCGGATAATTTTTGGGTCACGGTTCAATATGGTTCGACCGGGTCAAACCTGGTTCAATAATCTGGTTTAATATATTTTTAATGTATAAATTTAAAAGTAATGTTAGTAAATATGATACATAATTAAAATACAAATGAATTTAAAACACAAAATATTATAAATATAAATTAGTTTTATGTTTATATAGATGGTTCGTAAATTTTTAATAGTTTTAATGGTTTTTAGCAGTTTAATAACTTAGAAATCTAATCTGGTTACGTGACCGGTTCATGGTCGAACTAATTATTAGACCCAACCCGGCTATATAATCGGTTCATGGTCGAACCTGGTTCAACCATCGGGTCGATCCGGTTTTAAAAACACTACTAATATCATATCATATATATATATAATTTAAACTAAATTATCTTTGGATTCACATGTTAATTTTCATAGGCTTTGCTGGTTTATTTATTACGAATATAGGTTATCCGGGTGCTTCCTGTAATTTTAACAACTTGATTAAGTGTTAAGTTTCGAGATTCGAGATCATTATCAGTTGTAAAAATACTATGGCAAGACACAGAAGTTAATAAAATATTTTGATCTTTATAGTTGTTTCAATTTTATAATCAAATTGTACTTGTGTGATGTCCATATAATCTAATGTAGTGGTTAGGAGTTCGGACTATACAAGTCCGTTTCAAGAATTAGTTGTGATGAAAAGAATTTAATACAAGGATAAGGGGAAAGTGTAAAAGTGGCCCTGGGATGATTATCTATCTCTTCTGCATGCTAAAATCAAGAAGAATTCCATATATTATTTATATAAGAAAAAATCCATATATAAACATAGAAAATGGCAAAAGAGTACATATTTTGCTGTCACAAAAAAATCCCATATACAATTAACAAGAACAAGAAAATAAAATATACTTGTTGCGGACACAGCCACTTGTTTCATCCGAATTAATATTACTCGTTCTGTCGTTCAACAGGAGTCGTGACTCGTGAATTGGTGCTACTACGAGGTAGAATGGGGTGAAAACTGAAAATAAACGTCGTAGCATAAATAGCTAGTGGAAAGCAGAAGCAACAAAGATTCAAACAAAAGAAGAACGCGTGATTAAAAAAATATGGTGTCAGTTTAGTGAGATTTAGATTTGTTTTTTATTTATCAATAATTAAAAAACATTTTACTCTATTTTTCATGGTAGACAACGTATACAGATACATGTACATGAATACCCAAAAAGGTGTGTATTCTATAAAAAAAAACCAGTTATATGCAAAATACTAATTTCATCTTCTGATGATGGTTTATTTAGGATAATGTGTTAAAATACATAGTCGATCGGAAAAAGGAATACAAATCTATAGATTTTTAGAGTATTAGTCAATACAAAAAGGTTCACAAGGGAAAACAAGAAGACGTTCAAAGTCTTCAATGTGTGTGTTCCATGCATGGCATATTGATTGGCATTCTAAAATTTATGATTGACCAAAAAGGTTAAAAAGCGTAAACAACTAATTAGAAATTTATCCCAATTTGGAAGAGAAAATACCTAAAATCATATAGATGAATATATAATGAGAATATAAAATTACATCATGATATACAATATATATTTGATGATAAATAGTAGGGGAAACATATATATCTTATTTTCCAAAAAGTTGAATCCAACCAACTGTAAATTAAAAAAAAAGTCAAACAAAAGTCTTTCATCTAGTGTATGTTAGTTTGGTCATAAAGCGGCGTGTGCTCTCTCTCTCAACTCGAGTGTCGTGCATGCATCTCTCTATCTCTCTCCTCTTTCTCTTTTGCATGCTCTAATCCTTTCCTTCTCTCTCTATCTCACCCATAGTTTTAATTTCACATCGAAAAATTAAAAGGAAAAAAAAAAACAAAATTCACCCAAGAAAAACCTCGCTGCCTCCTTCTCTTCGCCGTCACAAGTCCTCTCTCTCTTCTTCTCGCCGTGATTTTCACTCAACCTCCTCCTCCTCTCTCTGATCTTTAACGCGACTTGGATTGACCACGTCGATATGCATGTTCATGACTAGTCTCTCCTCCAATTCACGTCGATTCCACCTCCGATTCGCCTTTCCCTTCCTCTTAGGGTTTTGAGATTTTCGATTTGGATTTGGAAAAATCTTGAGCTGAGAGGATGTTTGAAGTCAAAATGGGGTCAAAGATGTGCATGAACGCGTCTTGCGGCTCGACCTCTAGTGTCGAATGGAAGAAAGGCTGGCCTCTTCGATCTGGTGCCCTCGCTGACCTCTGCTTTCGCTGCGGGTACCTCTTCCCTCTTTAATTTTACTACGTAGATGCTTTCTTAAATTCGTAATTAACGCAAAATTAATACATGATTAACTTTTGATTTTGTAATGATTGTGGTTGTAGATCGGCTTACGAGACGTCTCGGTTCTGCGAAACATTCCATATGGAGCAATCTGGTTGGAGGGAATGCTATTTGTGCAACAAGGTGTGTTTGGTTCTTTTAAAAAAAAAAAACAAAAATTCTCCCTTTTTCAATTTTTCTCTGCAATGTTGGTTTGATTGAGATTCTGTTAATGACAGAGACTTCACTGTGGGTGCATTGCCTCTAAGCTCATGGTCGAGTTTATGGACTACGGTGGTGTTGGTTGTACTTCCTGTACTAACTCCCATGTGAGTTTTTGAATATACTACAACCTGTTGCTGTTGTTCTGTGTTCTGCGTCTTAACGATTCCCTTTTCTTTCAAGAGTAAGAGAGGTGAGAATCCAGGTGTATTTAGCAGATTGCCAATGAATATGCAACAAACAAATGGGGAAAGAAGCGAAGCTAATCTCTTTTCTCAGCCACTAGTCTCTGGGGATGACAAAAGAGAAGAGTTCACGCCTCACCGTGGCTTTGGTAATCTCATGAAACCAGATAACAATGTCACCACCACTGTGTATACGCATGACTCATCATCATCATCCCCTGCACAGCCATCTCTGAATATGGCTTTGGCAACACTTCCTTACAGCCCATCTTTTGCAACCCCTGTCGTAGACGGGAATAAACCCATGGCTGCTGGTGGTGGTGCTTCTTCTCAGTCTCACCTTTTCCAATGCTCTCCGTCTAGTATACTCCAAAAGCCTTCAAAAACTGTTCTTGGAACTCCTCCTCCAGGGACTAGCAAATCCGCTCAGGCCCGGATCGGTAGGCCTCCTGTTGAAGGGCGTGGGAAAGGCCATTTACTTCCTCGGTATTGGCCTAAATACACTGATAAAGAGCTTCAGCAAATCTCCGGAAAGTATCCTTTTTCTGCTTATTTTCCTTGCCAAACATTTTATTTTAGAGACTTCATGTTTTTCCTTGACAGTTTTTTTTTTAGTTTAAATTTAAACATTGTTCCTCTCTTTGAGAAAACTCTTAGTGCTAGTGACGCCGGTCGCATTGGTCGTCTAGTTCTTCCAAAAGCCTGTGCAGAGGTAACTCTTCTCATCATTATCTGTGGCCCTTCCTTGAGATATCTTCTAAGACTGAAGTGGGGGCTGTGTATATATCATAGGCATACTTTCCTCCCATTAGTCAATCAGAAGGCATACCTCTAAAAGTCCAAGACGTGAGGGGGAAGGAGTGGACCTTCCAGTTCAGATTCTGGCCCAATAACAACAGTAGAATGTATGTCTTGGAAGGTGTCACTCCCTGCATACAGTCCATGAGGCTACAGGCTGGTGATACAGGTTACTGTTTTTCACCTTCATATGCTTCGGTGAAATTAATTTTGTTGCTTATATAAATATTTTGTTTTATATTGTAACAGTAACTTTCAGTAGGGTTGATCCTGGTGGGAAGCTAATCATGGGCGCCAGGAAGGCAACTTATACTGTAGACATGCAGGGGTGTGGTTTCGCCAACGGTGCCTCAAACGAGGACACGTCATCGTCTGGCGTTACTGAGAACCTTACCTCCATAAATGCTCCCTCTTGTCCGTCGCAAATACTTGAAGGTCTGCCTGAGCATTTGGGGTCGCCTCACGGTGGTAACGGGTTGAAGAAGAGTGAGATTAACGGAGGCGATGATCCGTCGCGGGGTAAGGAAAAGAAGAGGACAAGAACTCTGGGGGCGAAAAACAAGAGACTGCTTTTGCATAGTGAGGAGTCTATGGAGCTGAGACTCACTTGGGAGGAAGCTCAGGAGCTGCTTCGTCCCTCTGCTAATGCAAAGCCTACCGTTGTTGTCATTGAGGAGCATGAGTTTGAGGAGTTTGACGAACCTCCTGTCTTTGGAAAGAAGACGATACTTACTTCAAGACCTTCAGGGTAAAAGTTCTGACTCTTTCTTTCACTTGTCAAGTCAGGCTTACAAGCGGTTTACTAACGAATATCTTTGTGAAGCAGTGAACAAGAACGATGGGGATCTTGCGATGACTGTTCTAAATGGAGGAGGCTACCTTTAGACGCTCTTCTCCCAGCAAAGTGGACATGTTCAGAAAATGTTTGGGACAGTAGCAGGTAAGAATCTTTAAGATCGTTTTGTTCTTCTTGAGTTCTTGTTGCTGTAATTTGATGTATACCGTTTGATAGGTGTTCGTGTTCTGCACCGGAGGAGAGTCTAAAAGAGCTTGAGAATGTTCTCAAAGCTGGAAAAGGTATAACTTTGGACTCTCATTGAGATCTCAAGAGTCATTACACTTAAGTGTCTTTGTGTATGTTTATTTTTAGAGTACAAGAAGAGAAGAATTGGGGTAAGCCAGACAGCGAGAAATGAGCAAGAACCATCGGGACTAGATGCACTAGCGAGCGCAGCAGTTTTAGGAGACGCTTTAGACGACTCCTCAGAGGTTGCGACCACGACGAGACATCCAAGGCACAGGGTTGGATGCTCGTGCATTGTGTGCATTCAGCCGCCAAGCGGGAAAGGTAGGCACAAGCCCACGTGTGGGTGTACAGTGTGCAGCACCGTGAAGAGAAGGTTCAAAACGCTGATGATGAGGAGGAAGAAGAGGCAGTTGGAGCGCGATGGAACAGCAGCAGCAGATGAGGAGAACAAGGAAGGAGTCGAGCCTGAGAAGAATGAAGGAGAGAAGGAAGGGAGAATAGACCTGAACAGTGATCCTTATAACAGAGAAGACGCTGAAGCTGTGGCGGTGGAGAAAGGAGAAGAGAGTAAAAAGAGTGAAGAAGGGGTGTGTTGGGGTGTGTCTCAAGGCGGTGGTGTTTTAGGAGAAACCGAGGTACGAGGAGGAGAGGCTGAGAAAACCACCAGTGAAGAGCAGAAAGTTGCAAGCTGATATTGAAAACGACAAAAGAGAAGAAACAAAACTCGTAGCTACTTTGTATTAGTATATGTTCTCTAAGGAAGGAGAAGAGAGAGAGAGAGAGAGAGAGAGAGAGAGAGGTACAGTTTTGTGTTTGGCTATGTCATAGTTTTAGGCTGAAATAAGCTTCTGGTCCAAAAGAACAAGAATGGCAATCGTCTGCTTTTGTGTTTTGTTTTTCTTTATGGCCTGTGGGGAGTTTGGGGGTTTAAGGTTTTAGTTTTAAATCCATTGATCTAAGGCAAGATGGAGCTTCGGTGTTTGATGATGAAACAGTTGAATTTTTGTTGTTGTTGTTTTCATCCTCGCATGGGAAGCATTAATTAGGTTCAGATTAAGATGATTCTTCTTCTTCTTCTTGATCCATTTTACGTCTACATAGTACCTGGTTTAGCTTTACAAATGTGTATTGAAAGGTCTTTTTAATGTTGCCAGCCAGCATTTAAGAGAAGTGAATTTTACTTATACTCGTTTGTATGTTTTTTACTTTCTTCTTCTTCTCTACGCAGGAACAACTATGAGCGATTTATAAAGAGTTACTAGATTTTGACTTAGCTTAGAAAGCGCGCGGGTTTGTTTTCGAAATTACGTCATTATTAATGAATTCATATATAAGATAATGTAAGTTTGGAGGACACATTTATTCGGAACTACGAACCGAACCATACCAAACTGAAAAAATCAAAATCAAAATTAAAAAGAATTTCATAAATAACTAAACATATCATATATATGTGGAACCGAAATATTGAAACCGAACTGGGAGCCTAATGGGTACCTGAATTTAAAAATATAAATTATATAATTACAAATATTAAACATATTCAATTTCTAGATAATTGAATATCCTAAAATATTATTTAAAAACCTAATTACCCAAACAAATTACAGAATATATTTTTATTCAAAATATTAAAATAATATTTGAATTATCTGATATTTTTATCCAAATAATCTTAATTATAAGATATTTAAACTGAAAGACCTAAATTATCTGATATTTTTTTATCTATAAACCTGTAGTTACCGGAAAAACCAGAATCAAAACGAAATTAAATTTAACCAATTTTTTTTTTGTTTTGCATATTTACCGGTTCACAACTATGCTACTGAAACAAAATAACCAAATTGAAACCAAACCAAATTTTTAAATAATTAAACAGTTTCTAAATTTCTAGAACCAAAACACCAAAACCAAAATCCCGAACCAAAACAGAACAAAAACCTCGAACTGAAACAGAATGCTGATAAATAATAGTGTATATACATTTAAATGGTGCGAAGAAGGCATTTTATTTTTACAAATGATTTAACTTCTTTTAGTAGAGGTACATAAATGGTTTATAAATGAGATAAGATATAAGCAATGTTTTTATATTCAATCTGGACTTGCGGTCAAACCGCAAAACTCAGTTGCCGTATATAATTATGACTGACTTATGTTCTTCATGTAGTATTCTATCAGAGATTCTACCAACTAATATGTTTCCATAAAATTTTGATTTATTGAAAACCTATTAATTAAAAATCTAATAAGACCCAAAATCTCGTTATTAACCTGTGAACCAATACTGGTTCATCCGGCAAAAACCCAGAAAATCTTATAATACTTTAAAAAAAATTATACTTCTCATATACTTTATAATAGTACATAAAATAATAAAATATTTGATTTGTTATATAAACTAAACACATTGTATTTATGTTATGCATTTCAAATTATAAGTTTTGTAATAATCAATACTATTACAATTTTAATGTAGATAAATTATTTCTTTTGTTTAGAAACATACAATGAGTTAGACCTATTGATATGAGAGATAATATCATATGTTAAATAAATACATGTTGTATACTCGTATCTTTTTTTTAAAAAAATTGATTAGTAATAAGGTTAACGTATGTATTTTGTCTTCTTTTGGTTCATACGTGTAGCTAAGGGGAGTTGTAACTTAACTATGTGTGTTTTGCTTGAGTTAAGATACATGATCGATTAGGAAATAAAACATACTAGATCCTGCTGGCGCGGATATGAAATTTCAGTTTTTAATTATTTATTTTATTAAATGATGTATTTGTAAAATTCATTCATATTATATTCATTAAGTAAATATTTATTTTTTTTTTGCATCTTAAACTATCTATTTTTTTACGAATGTGTGATATCATATAAAAAATATAAAAAAATGAGTATACATAGTTAATTAGATAATTGTAAAAACATAAATGTTTCTTTCGTTTGCGATATCATATAAATAATGATCTGCCCAGTTAACAAAAATCATGATTTTTTTATGTGTAATATTTTTTTATTTTGACTATTTCCTTAAAACTATATTAAATTTTACATATTTTAATTAGAATATGTTTAATATCTTTACCTTTTTTATTTGAAATGCAACTCAATATTTTTTAAAAAATCATAACAAAATATTTAGAAAATATTTTTAGAATTTGTTTGAAAAATATGAAAATTACATTTTAAATTAAAATTATCCTAAAATATGATAAGTTTTGATGTCAACGAAAACTCAAATTATGTCAAAAATAATTATATTCAATGATAATAACAATTTAAATTGATTATTTTTAAAAAAATACATTTAAAAAAATATAGTTTGAAAGAAAATTCATTTCTCTTTCAAATATAAAATGAAAATATTATAATTAAATAATAAAAAATATAAATAAAAACCATAAATTTAGCAAATGACAATTGAGTTATATTATGCTAAAATTTTATTTCTAACAATTTAGAAAATGACAAATTCATTATGAGCAAATAATGCCATATAATTTTTAAAAACATAGCTATTCTTAAATATTTTTTGAATAAATAAATATTTTTTAATTTAATCAACTGAAAATAATATCCGTACAATTGTGTGAGTCAAATTCTAGTTTTATTGATGCATGTTATATATTAGTGATGTATGTTTTACATAACATTTTAATGATGCACGTTTTTTAAAATCTCCATTATTTAAATTATGCACGTAAGGATAACTCATGAGTTTTTTTTGTTGATTAAATAACATTATGTCCAAATTTATTTACGGATATTTCATTAAGGTAACTGAAAAAGACAAACAATAAAATAGGATGTTTAAATTCATTTAAGCATATTTCATTGATGTAACTGAAAAGACAAGTAATAAATTATGCATTTTTATTCGTTTTAGGATATTTCATAAATGCAACTGAAAAAGACAAAGAAAAAAATAGGGAGTTTAATTAATGAAGTAAAAATATTTTCAAATTGATACTTCTCTTTTAATAATATAGATTAGTAGTGATCGAGTTAATTTAAGTATGGGTCCCATAAATTGTGTTGCTATAATAAAGTTTAGTTATAATATTTGGTTAGTTATAATAGGCTATTTTAAAAACGAAAGGGTGGAACAACTTTTTTAAGTAGATTTTTTAAGACTTTTTCCCTTTTAATAGTATAGATGTAAGGTTTTTTTTTTTCATTTTTATTGTTACAAAGTTTGTATTGTCTTTTTAGTTCAAACTTGAATAAGATTTACGGCCATGTCTGGCTTGTTGAAGTACATTTTGTTTATGAATAAATAAGGTATACAGGTGGAATATTGTCAAAAGCACCGGTGGTCTAGTGGTAGAATAGTATCCTGCCACGGTACAGACCTGGGTTCGATTATCGACTGGTGCAGAAAGGGCTGTGATGATATTTGGTTATAGCGATGGTTGGGTCCACCGCATTCTTCTGTGATCATTTGGATGAGATTAGCCGCACCCTGAGCTCTTGATTTTTTTGTTTAAGCTTTTTTGATTTATATAAACTCTAGACTCTAGTCATATTGTTAGTCTCATGTTATAACTGTACTGAACACATTTCTCTATTTTACAATTTCCAGTAACACATCTATCTACCGCATTAAAAAATATAGCTTCTGTTAATTTAATTCGAGTCCAACAAATATGTGTACAACTAGGATAAGACATGCGCCTTGCGCAGAGTGAGTTTATTTGTATATATTATCGATAGTTTCTTTTATATATTTGATCATTTTATTTATATATAGAAAATATTTTTTGTTGTTATTATATAATTTCTTTCCGATGGATCATTTGGATGAGATTAGCCGCACCCTGAGCTCTTGATTTTTTTGTTTAAGCTTTTTTGATTTATATAAACTCTAGACTCTAGTCATATTGTTAGTCTCATGTTATAACTGTACTGAACACATTTCTCTATTTTACAATTTCCAGTAACACATCTATCTACCGCATTAAAAAATATAGCTTCTGTTAATTTAATTCGAGTCCAACAAATATGTGTACAACTAGGATAAGACATGCGCCTTGCGCAGAGTGAGTTTATTTGTATATATTATCGATAGTTTCTTTTATATATTTGATCATTTTATTTATATATAGAAAATATTTTTTGTTGTTATTATATAATTTCTTTCCGATGGATCAGATCAATTTTTATTAAAAATAATGGAACAAAACTATAATTAATACATCATGGGTTGATCGGATTGGACATTAAACAAATTATGACATAAAAACCTTATTTTTTCTATCGAACACATTCTTTTAAAAAATGAACAGTATTTTTTCACAGTTGAATTATTTTGACTTTTATCTTCCATATGATTTTGAAAGCTTTCAAATCAACCATCGAATTGATACATGTCATTTTAATGTTTTTAGTTGTATATTTAAGGAAAACTTACATTTTTGTAATTTAAAGTCGTTTTAAAAAATTCAAAATATAACATATAAGAAAAAAATCTAACATATAAGAAAAATATAACATATAAGGTGTCCTCATTTTTGTATTTTAAAGTCGTTTTAAAAAAAAAATATATAACATATAAGGTTTCCTCATTTTTGTAATTTAAAGTCATTTTAAAAAATTCAAAATATAACATATAAGAAAAAATCAAAATTTTTTATTATATGGTTAATGTGATTGTTTATTTTTTTAATAATATAAAATTAAACAAAAATGAAGAAGGATGCAAAAATTGTTATCAAATCTTTATTATTCATAATCATTAATTGTCATATATATGTAAATCATATTAGGTAATTCTGTAGCTTTTATTTAAGGAAAGAATACACACTTCTTATATTTTAGGTTAATATAATGTTCTCTAGTGGACATTAAACAAATTATGACATAAAAACCTTATTTTTTCCATCGAACACATTCTTGAAAAAAGTGAACAGTATTGTTTCAACAGTTAAATTATTTTGACTTTTATATTCCTTATGGTTTTGAAAGCTTTCAAATCAACCATCGAATTGATACATGTCATTTTAATGTTTTTAGTTGTATATTTAAAGAAAACTTACATTTTTGTAATTTAAAGTCGTTTTAAAAAAATTCAAAATATAACCTATAAGAAAATTCTAACATATAAGAAAAATATAACATATAAGGTGTCCTCATTTTTGTATTTTAAAGTCGTTTTAAAAAAATATATATATATAACATATAAAGTTTCCTTATTTTGTAATTTAAAGTAATTTTAAGAAATACAAAATATAACATATAAGAAAAAATCTATTTTTTTTATTATATGGTTAATGTGATTGTTTAATTTTTTTTTAATAATATAAATTTAAACAAAAATGAAGAAGGATGCAAAAATTGTTATCAAATCTTTATTATTCATAATGATTAATTGTCATATATATGTAAATCATATTAGGTAATTCCGTAGCTTTTATTTAAGGAAATAATACACACTTCCTATATTTTAGGTTAATATAATGTTTTCTACTGTTATATAATTATGGAATAATGTGACACCATTAGATTAAACTATACTTTATATTAGATGCTCTCGAATTCTTTGAAATGAAATTTAGAAGACATTTAGAGTGCCACCTAGGATTTGGGGTTTTTTTTAATTAATACAAAATTAAGGTTCTAATTTTTCAAATGCTTCTCAATTAATATATAGGGGATTAACAATCTCACAAGTCCCTTTTTAACACCCTTGGTTCATATTTGGTAACACACTACTCCAATTATTCCTCGTATGTTTCATGTTTGGAGACCACTTTCAGTGTTCATCTAGAATATCCGGGAATCTGTTTTCTCTGGCTCATTTCGAGGCTGCTTATTTTAAGTACACTGAAAAATCATTTCATGCGTCTAAGTTGGAGGAATTTGTCAGGTTTCATCATGATTGTATTTGTGTAGAGACAGTTGGAATATAACGTGTCAGGGAATTAAGGAAACCTTTTGCTTTCGTACTGATGAACCTCTCTGCTTTTAGTTCTTCATTTCCATGGGAGACTCCAGCCATGGTAACAGTTTTACTGCATCATCTTGTGTCATATAATAATGCATAATCTCTTGCTGTATTTGAGCCTACAGAAACCACTTTGACAAAGCTGGCATCTTTATCACATTCTGTTCACTTCATGTAGCAATATGGTATTAAGTTCCTTTGAGCACAAGCCTTTTGATCCAAGAGGTGTGACGGTATTCAGTATATTAAATGGAATACTATCCATTGGTATAGCTTTTTGTTTGCCTTCCAGCCGTTGATATCATGTTTCTTAGCCTCGTTGTATTAAACATATCAGATGACAAAACTAGCAATCATCATCCTCTGTACTTGGAGACCATATCTTCATAAAGAGATTCAGGTTAGCACATCACTGATATTTACCCAACTAGTACATTTGTTTTTTCTCTTTTTTGCTATTTCTCATGTATTATGGTTTGGTTTAGAAATGACTTGTGGCTTCACATTTAACTAATAAGTACATCTGCCAATACTTTATTTCGGTTTTACAATTGAATGGTTAACCTAATTCGTGAGACTTTCCCCTTTCTTATATATCCTGTTTTCCATTTTTCATCCTTATATTTACCTCGGCATAGTTTCATTGTTCCATTAGTTCATCAAACGATTTTTCTGCTCAAAATGTTGCTCAATGTGTTGGCCTCAGACCTCAGTCTTATCACTGGTAAGTTGTGATATCCCAAAAATTTTATCCTATGCTTATATGTGTAGTTGTATTATAGCTAGTGGATCGGCTATATAGAGTAGTCCATGGTTGTTCTCTTAACAAATCTATTTGTAAATGTTTAGTTGATTATTCATCAAAGCACCAGTGGTCTAGTGGTAGAATAGTACCCTGCCACGGTACAGTCCCGGGTTCGATTCCCGGCTGGTGCATTTAGAGCTGTGATGATAATAGGCTTTGGCGATGGTTGGGTCCATCGCATTCTTCTGATCTATATGGGAAGAGATTTGCCGCACCCTGAGCTCTTTTTCCTTTGTTTTCTTTTTTCGACTATGTTTTTCACTTCATCTTTGAACTCTTAACAATTTCACTGCACTATCTTCTTTTTTCCTTCTTAACGTTGCCATATAACTACCTTCACTGTCTTCTGATTAGATTAAATATTTAAACACCGATATAACAATTTCCCTCTGATGTCAAAAAAATATATAACAACACTCAGATTGGGTCTATTTTTTACAAACAACACATGTGTACAAGATTGTCAAACATAAAATACTCTTCTTTGTGGCAGTAATTTCCTTTACACAAAAGCTTTGCATCTTTCATTCTTTTTTCTACACATAATTTCTTCGGCTTTCCAACCATCAGTGAGAATCACATGCATATGATGGACCATAACGTATCCCGGATATCATAATGTTTTGCGTTTTCAGTTCCAGAGCACCCAGTTCTGACCGGACTGGTTTGCACAATATTGTGCTTAATCTTATGAAAGCATCCAACTTCACTGTCATGATTCAAACAACAATAGGTCCCTATCAGAACACAGCTTGGTCGTGGTACATGATGTCTTATGCTTTGCTGGGTGGCCAATACCGGAACACAGATCCTCCCGCAATGTTCATGCTTTGATCTCATTTTAAATTTTGTTACATTTGCAAAACCAAATTCAAAGCGTTGTTTATTAATTATATTATCGATCGTTTCTATTAAGCGGTCGTGCCAAACCAGCTACTCTTCTCATTGAGCTACCTTTTCTCTCGCTTCTTTCCTCATCTACCATTAAATTTGTCAATCTCATCTAAGTGTTATGCTTATTCTTCCCCTTCTGCTAACACTGTACGATTTATTCATGTTTCAATTTAATATAATAAAATGTCTCAGTTTTCTTTCTATTTTATCTAGCTTATTAATTAGACAAATATATAAAGAAAAGTCACCAGAATGTATCAAAGAGCAAACGAAAACATTTGTAGCATTGAAAGAAAACCGAGAGTCTTACAATTAATAATCGTCAAACTCAGCATTTGTTTTCTTTTTTCGACTATGTTTTTCACTTCATCTTTGAACTCTTAACAATTTCACTGCACTATCTTCTTTTTTCCTTCTTAACGTTGCCATATAACTACCTTCACTGTCTTCTGATTAGATTAAATATTTAAACACCGATATAACAATTTCCCTCTGATGTCAAAAAAATATATAACAACACTCAGATTGGGTCTATTTTTTACAAACAACACATGTGTACAAGATTGTCAAACATAAAATACTCTTCTTTGTGGCAGTAATTTCCTTTACACAAAAGCTTTGCATCTTTCATTCTTTTTTCTACACATAATTTCTTCGGCTTTCCAACCATCAGTGAGAATCACATGCATATGATGGACCATAACGTATCCCGGATATCATAATGTTTTGCGTTTTCAGTTCCAGAGCACCCAGTTCTGACCGGACTGGTTTGCACAATATTGTGCTTAATCTTATGAAAGCATCCAACTTCACTGTCATGATTCAAACAACAATAGGTCCCTATCAGAACACAGCTTGGTCGTGGTACATGATGTCTTATGCTTTGCTGGGTGGCCAATACCGGAACACAGATCCTCCCGCAATGTTCATGCTTTGATCTCATTTTAAATTTTGTTACATTTGCAAAACCAAATTCAAAGCGTTGTTTATTAATTATATTATCGATCGTTTCTATTAAGCGGTCGTGCCAAACCAGCTACTCTTCTCATTGAGCTACCTTTTCTCTCGCTTCTTTCCTCATCTACCATTAAATTTGTCAATCTCATCTAAGTGTTATGCTTATTCTTCCCCTTCTGCTAACACTGTACGATTTATTCATGTTTCAATTTAATATAATAAAATGTCTCAGTTTTCTTTCTATTTTATCTAGCTTATTAATTAGACAAATATATAAAGAAAAGTCACCAGAATGTATCAAAGAGCAAACGAAAACATTTGTAGCATTGAAAGAAAACCGAGAGTCTTACAATTAATAATCGTCAAACTCAGCATTTAACCATTCTTAGAACACACACCAAACAAGACTCACAGGATGGATAAAAATCAGGCATCTTCAGTGGGAAACTGCATCTCCACATCCGCGACAGTCTTCTTTGCATCTTCAACTTCTGGACCTGTTGTCTCTTCCAATCCCGCCTGCCAAATTTTCAGCTTTTTTTGTAAGAGACAAAACACACACAAGAGCAGGAATCCCACAGTTCCCTCTATTGTTTGTCTTTCAAAAAGAAGAGACTAAGATGCTTTGTTGTTGAAGGGAATTAATAATCGGATCACAAAAAGCTGTAGTTTGAAGATAAACAAACTACTCTCTAGTTTTTTTAAAAAACATAAGACTTATAATAATAATAAGCAGTTATAGAGATGGGGGAAAGTGTAAGTAATATCACCAAAGTGGACTTGAGGTCAGCTAAAGCAGACTCGAGACGTTTGTGGCAATCAGGAATCATCATCCTTGACTCCCCCAACACATTCTCCTACATCAACCAACCACATAGATAATCAGATAACGGATCTATGAAGCACAAGGAAGCTACATAGACTTAGAGCACAACACAGACAATGATCACCTGCTGTTTGAGGTCGTAAGGGTCAGCACCTTTGTCCTTCATGTCAGCAGTCTTGGCAGCTTCCCTCTCGACTTCTTTCTCATAGGAGTGAAGCTCTTTCACGATCCTTTTGCAAGTTGATGTTTTTATCTTCAGATTCCTAATCGCTTCCATTGTTTCCTGGGCCCAAGTTCGGAGTCAGTACACAGACAGATCAACCCCCGCAATATTATATTAATTAGGGTTTCTAAGATTACAACAGATCGGGAACAAGTTTTGATTTTTATGGATCTAACATTTGAAATGGTCGGAGATGATCAAAAACCAGTATAATAGAGAGTAGAAACCGAACCTGCGGATAGATCGAAGACAAGACGAGAGCACGCCGCGCTGAGCGAAGAATCCAGAAACAAACTAATGGACTGCAAATTTTAAGTAGAGTAAATTATATTACTCTAAATTTTCAATTACTCTGATTTCTACTTAAAAAAAATAAAAACTTACCTACGGTATTGTTTTCTCGTATTTCTACTCTTCTTAATATAGAGGAAAAATACATGTATACTACTACTACACCTTTACTCTAATTTTTATTAATATAGTATTATTTTTTTCGGTTTAAAATAATATTTTTATGTTTTTTTTATTTTTTATTTTATTTTTTTCCTACCATTTTAGACATTATCTATTTGCTTTATTATATTGGTATATTATCAGTCAAATCTGTAGAATGTATTTTCAATATAGTATTTTAGAACGTTTTGAAATATCTGCTAATATTAAACAATTTTAAATGATTTTGGATGAATAAAATAATAATTTTGGTTAAAGGTTTTCAAACCTCATATGAAACTATTTTGTGATTTGATTTTTCACATTTTTAGCTTGAATTTTAATAGTTGGAGTAGTTTTACATTGCACAAATTTGTGGTTGTTGTTAAAAAACAAAAATTTATGTAAATGTGATTTGTTTCTGATGGGTGGTGTAGTTTACTGGTTTTCGTGTGTAATACCATTGTTTTTTGAAGGCTAACACCATTGTTTCACTGTCTAATTTCCATAACTTTTTTATCTTTTTATATAAGTTCACACAGAATTGGCAGTCTATGAAATCCAAATTCACTCAATGATAAAGTAAGAAATATTTAATTCGTCAAAATATGTTGGCTTGTAACTCAAAACCAATTGAAAACGAATATAGATTATCAAATACTTCTTACATATTATTTTAGTTCTCAATCTTATATCAATGTTTTAATACTTGATGCTCTTTTCTTTTTTGAAACACTTACTTGATGCTCTTTAATCGAGAAAGTTCATTCAGAAATCATACTCTATTCACATGTCTTCGCTGAAGTTTCATAAGCCGAACAGAGGTAGGAGATGGGAACAGTGGTCCTCTTTCTCTTCTTCCTTCTTCAAAAAGATGAGAAGAAAGCAAAACTTTAAAGATTAAATCACATCTCTGTTTCTTGATTCTTTGGTTAAATCTCAGTTTATGTGTCAGTGGTCCTCTTTATCTCCAGCGATCATGCACTCTCGTATGTTTATTCCGGACTTTTTTTGACACAATGTTTATTCCGGACTTGTTGAGTTTCAAACTGTTCATGTCTCTTCCATGTTGTATTTACCGCCAATTTCAACTTTGTAATTTCAAAATATTCAAAGGATAATGGCGCAATCCATCACCAAGTTCTAAGAAATAACGCTAACAAATCTTGAAGCAGTAGTTTAACTCTGGTAGTGATTGGCGACCACTTAAGTGCGGATTTTAGTGCGGAATTGTAAAAAACGCTTTTGTTACACCAATCATGTATTTATTGTTTTCATCTGGCGTTTTTGTAAAAGATTACAGAAAACCGCGCACGGGTTTCGATACCTCACAAAAGATTACGCGAATGTGAAATCCGCTCAAGCATACAAAAAGGTGTGGTTTTCTTAAAAACGCACATACAGTATTTGTATAATGTGTATTTTAACAATAAAAAGTAAAAATGATAGTATAATAATCTGCAGGATAGTTTAGACATTGAAGACAAACATAAGAACTTTCAAAGACACGTGGTCCATTTTTTGTAATTATGCATTGTATCATATGCTTATTTATAAAATAGAGAGCACGTAATAATATTTGTGTTTTCAACGGTAGTTATTGATGAGGCTTTGTACGTCTTTATAAATGTGTGGAACATATTAAATGTTTAAAATTTTGTAGGTAAGTACCAAATTTAAAATATTTAAATATATAGCAAAACATACCGTACGTTAATTCTGTTACAAACAAAAAACAAAAAACAATTTGATTAAACAATCATACAATTTAGTAACGGTTTCTTAAATATTTCTTACCCAAAATACTAACCAGAATAAGAATCAAATAAATACTAACATTTTTACCAAAAAATAAAATAAATACTAAGATCACTCTTTTTAGTAAACAACCATATATTACTTTTACTTTTTCTAATTAATTTTAACATTTTGATTTGATTTTAGATTTTCAGATTTAGAGAAATATGAACAGTTTGAGTTTTTATAAGTTTCAGTCCAATAAAAATAAATAATATGTATATGTATATTTGAATTTTTATTTCGAGTTTTTTTAATATTTTAATTTTAAAATAAAATAATATTATGATATCAGTAAACAAAAATTTAACTTATAATTCTTTTAATATATTAATTTTATATTACTTTTCTTTTATCAAAACCGCACTACTTTTTCTATCAAAACCGCACTACTCCTTTTTATCAAAACCGCACTTATCCCGCAAACCGCACGGACCGCACTTGTACCGTACCGCACTTTAATTCCGCACCGCTTTTATTACCAAATCCGCTGTCACCATTCGGACCCTCTGTTTATAAGTCATAGAAAAGACAAGAATATGGTAAGTGGTCAATTATGTCTCAAGTCTTATCAGTACTTGCACGCCCTTATAGTGATCGATCATTTTTGAATTAAAAAACGACAAGATGATAACTACTTTTATTATTTGGTTACATTGCTTAAAAGAAAAATAAATAAAAGAAAAGAAAAAAACATAAAACTACAACTTCACAAGACAGAAAGATACTAATATTCATGTTACCGGAGGTTAATTAATTATTGACATTACATTAAGAGGGGTTTTTTTTTTACTTGGTTTTTGTAAGTTGACGCCAGATTTGCTCAAAAACCTGGATGATAAGATCATGATACTCCTTTGGATTCAAGGAAAGGTAACAAGCAAGAAGATCCTCCAAGTCTTTTGAAGCTCTGATGTTGTTCTCTTCTATCATCTCCACCATTGATTCTCTGAAGTCTTTCTTTGGATCAACCGAACTCTTCATCACTGCAAAACTCTCAAGAAAAGCTTGTTTGTTCTCTGATCTAGACGTGCTTCTACGCGTACCTGAGAGTTGAATTCTAGGTGAATTTACTCTTCTGAGGTTTATCCCTGAAGGTGATTTTCTTCCACTAGAGACTTGCTTTTGGTATTTCTTCTCTGTTATGCATTCATCATCTTCATCTTCTTCTTTCTCTTTATTAATCTTCACAGAAAGATGGGGTTTTAGCGGTTTCTTGGTTGAGTTTCTTGCAGGACAAGCTTTCTCTGTGAAAGCTTTATTGTTTGCTTTGATCTTAAAGTTGGAATGATCAACGAATTCATCTTCCTCCTCTTTGTAGAAACTATACACAAAATACTTAGGGGACCTTTCAAGAGCTGGAAACGTGTAGTGAGACGAATCTTGACCATTGATCTTGCTCTTGTCAAAACCAGCAGATGCAAAAGGAGGAGTGTTTGGTTTAAGAGATGGCTTGTAAAATGTCTTTCTTTTACTCATCCTTTTTCTGTGAGTAGAGTTTCTTGGTAAGTTGTGGTGAGGACTGTTAGCTACTAAGCTGTTGGAGAAATGAGAGGCTGAAGAGTTATGAGGAAAAGAATCCGAGGAGAGTTTCTTCTTGTTACAAGTGTTTGAGGAAGAATAAGAAGGTTTGTTTTTGGGTTTAGACTGTTTAGTCATGTCTTTGAGCTTGTGAAACCATGCATTTGGGATCATATCTGAAAATTTGAACTTGTGATTCCCCATCTCATCTCTTACTCTTCAAAATATTTTCTGAACTTCTCTTATATAATGAAACTTTGTTTTGTTTCCCTAGATAAAGAAAAGCAGAAGAAGCAGAATCTCTATGTGACAGATAAAGAAGCTAAGATTGGAATGCATGTAGTGAGAGAAGAATAGGGGCCCAATTTTAGAAAAAGCTTAAAGAATGACACATGTTTTGTATCATTATCACCAGCATCAGCGTGAACTACTTGAGACATCACATTTACACACGATTTAGTTCATTTGAGGATTATTTAAATAGTTTCGGTGCGGAATATGGTGGATAATTGATTCAGGGGATTTTAAACTGAATGACTAAGAATATAAAAGATTAATTAATATATTTGCTGTAATCACATTCAACTTAATTAATTTCTTAAAACATTAATTACAAAAAAACTAAAAAGAAATAGATGAACAAAGTTATTAATTATTATAGTATATAAATTTTCTTAAATTAGAAATTGTAGTGCAACGAAAATCACATACAATAAATGAAAAAGCTAAAAAGTCTATGAAACCAAACGTTACCAAGCAGATTTTTTAAATAATTTGTAACAAAATCAGTTTCAAGTAATCCACTAAAAAGTATATTAAAAAAAAGTTATTATGACCAAATGGCAAGTCAAAAATAAGCTTTTGGACTAAAACGTTCACACCATTTGCAGCCTTTATCTTGGCCAAATGGATAAATGAAAATTTATAATATAAACAAAAAAAAAATCCAACATTTAGCTGAAAAACTTTCACATATGTAAATTAAATTATCTTGGCTAGTACACATAATAATGAAATTATATATTTTCCTTTGGATGCTTCTTTGAATTTGGTAAAGTCTGAACCCATATCTTATGTTTTAGCTACAAATAATTTTATATGGTTATGTTAAGGTGATACAGGTATGCAAATGATGAGAATAGGATAATCGAATTTTCTATAATTATATTAAGGTGATACAGGTATGCAAATGATGAGATTAGGATAATCAATATTTTCCATTTTATTTGAATATTTGAATAAATAGGAGCAGCTTTTGAGTCGTAATGATGATTTTGGGGAACATTTGGTCCAATATGTCCACTATCGCCGAACACTTTGAGACCATTCTACATGGGCGTTAAAGTTACAATCAACACAATCGTAGAGCGCAGCATTACAGGGTCTAGCACAAACGTACTATACAGGCTTGAATGAACTGTTAGTCTGTCATACATCCAAAAGCTGTAGAATTTTGTGAATGTGAGACTTGATCTTCCTAGACACATTCACTGAATTTGATGCAATCAAAATGGAAGCTGATTTTGCAATCAAAACAGGTATACTTGTGCTATCCAATATCCATCTTGCAGGTAATTGTGCACTCTTCTCCACTTATAACTTTAATTTCAAGCATGTGATTTGAATGAACCGGATGATATAAAACCATTTCCAATTCACTTCTATTTTTTCAAAGAAATGTAGACAAATCTGTTGGAAATGGTCTAGGTCGTCTCCAAACTGAAGATGATATATCTCACCACAAGTCATACATGACAAAGCTCTACTGCACATCTTCTCAAAGCAAATAGCACAACCAGTCAGATATGACACCGATACAAGAACTTGAACCATCTTATGTTTTTGAATTGATGCAATATCATTCCAATCTCCGATGACTTTTTCGGCTAACAAACTACTATATGAAAACAGATTAGGCAGGAGTGTCAAAGGGTGTTTCCACTGAAGAAGCCTGTTTTTATTATGGTTAGCCAGTTCTTCACAGAATTGACGTGTGGAAGCAGCTGGTTGTGCATTTTCGGAGGATACCAAGTATTCTCCTATCACATATCATACAATATGCCCACTTGTCAAGCTTACTCATATCATATGGATCGGTCTAATCACATGAATATGGACCACAAAAACAATAACCTCCAACATATAGCTGGAAAAATTAGGGAACGCTAGGCCTAAAAGAAGGAAAGCATTTATACTTTCTTTGACTAGTGTATCGACTCCGGTTTAAAGCCACACCATAAGTTTGGTTTCCATAACATTAGTAATTTAGTATGGATATAAAACCTCCAAGGTCCATGAAACTAGAGGATGATTCATTTTAATTTTTTAAATGTTGATTTTATTTTTCATTAGACGTGGGACCGTGTTCAACAAACGCTGCTGCATTGACCCACCAAACAATAAACAACCTTTTCAATATTCATTAAACAAAAGTCATCATCTTGGACTCTGTTCATAACTCATAAGCAAGAGCCACCAAACACTCACCGTTCCTAAACTTCATGGGACTCCACCACCATCATTGATTTATGACTCTCACATCCAAAGACGTGAACTCCACGCAACACAAGCCAATCTTTCTAAGTTTATACACACCAAACAAAACAAAACAAAACAAAAAGCGTAAAGAGGATCATTACACCACAGCAACAACAACAACAACAACAAAAAGCTTCAAGACAATGAGAGTTAAAGCAACATTGATTAACTTCAAATCAAAGCTTTCCAAATCATGCAACAGATTTGTCTCTCTCTTCCGCTTCAGAGTTAAAAGATCTCTCTTTATCAGACCTCTTCGTCGTGCTCGTCATGGCAATGTCAAACCTAGACATCATCATCATCATCCCAAGAAGCCAATCTCTTCTTCTTCTTCCTCTTTGCTGTCTTGTCTCTGTTTTCTCAGCACAAACAAAGACCAGAACATGAGACAAACCAAACCTAGAAGTTCCTCTTGTAAGACAATTTATCAGTTCAGTTTTGGATAAAAAAAATGGGACACTATTATAAGCATTTTGATCTGTTTTTTTGTTCCTTTCAGTTCTGATTGCAGTTAGTGTGAAGGATGATGATTCTTTAAAGTTAATACATTCGCCTCTTACACCAGCAGCAGCCAAGAAGCTGTTCACTTCACCCATCACAACGCCTGTTTATGCAAAACAGACCAAGAAATCACTGGGCACAAGAGAAACATTCGAAGACAATGCAGTGGAAGACGCTTGCAGAAGCTTTGAAAACTATCTGATTCAACTGATTGTTGAAGAAGGGAAAATGGATGACTTGATGGACATAGAGGAGCTCCTCTCCTGTTGGAAGAATCTTAAGAGCCCTGTCTTCATTGAACTAGTCTCCAGATTCTATGGAGAGCTCTGCAGAGACCTGTTTTCAGGTGAATGAACTCATCCAAAGAGCTTTTTTATCTTACTTTGTCAATCATTGAACACACCATTTTAAAGTTTCCAAGTGCAAAGTGAAACTTAAATGTGTGAAGACTATCAAGATTGTAATTTTATGAGTCTTACATAACAAAGAAACTTGGATTTATCTCAATTGACGCAGATATTCATTTTATGGTTCATATATTGGTCGTGTGAATGAGTAGATTACAATCCTTTAGACTTGTACGTATACTCCTAACAAAATCTGATGTTCTTTTTCTTTATGTAACTTTGTATACATTCAAGGTTTGTGCCAATAACAAATCTAGACTTTTAGTGGTACACCGAGATTTAAGCCACTTCTAGAATCAACAAACTGAATCTTGAATGTGAAACATAGTTACAAAAGCAAATGATATCCTTACCTACAAAACTTGCAAACCAATGCATAGATTTTTACCTGACACATCTTAAACAATTGAATCTGCATAGCTGTTATTTTCACCCTTCTCCTTGAGAAAGATAAACATGAGATTTAAACACTGAATCTCCAACCTTAAACCCCGGCATTGTGATAAACTCAACTCTCAAATCCTCTTGTCCTTCTTCTTCTCTTCCATCATCACCCACTACAGACTCCATGTAGGCACCTGAGAATCTGGTTCCTCTTCTGACCACAAAGATCTTTGCTTTTAAATCCAAAGAAGCTGCAAACGATCCAAGAACCCATACCCACTTGGCCATTTTCGCAAAGATTCGATAAAACACCGTTCTCGGATGCTTACCGAGCAGAACTAGTCCCCTCATATCCAAATTCCCAAAGAAGGATGCTTCCATCGACGGATGAACAACTAAGAGGTACTTCTGACCGCAGAATCTTGCAAACGCCGAATCTGGAAACGCTGCTAACGCGTCCAACGGATCGTCTAAAGTCATTAGCTCAGTCACATCGTAAGGATTAAGCTTCATGCCGTGGAACATTCTCCGAACGATGTATGACTCAAAAGCAAACTTCTTATCTGAGTTCTTAGCGTACGTTACATTAGGAACGATGGATTCAACTGCTTTCTCAAGATTCCAATCCGTAGCTTTCATGAGAGTGATCAACGGCTTTGCAAAGTCGTGTATCGACTTAGAAGCAGCTCTAAACACGAACTCAAAGGAGGAGACGCTCTCGAGTTTGTTATTCTCTGCGACCAAACAGTTTAGTGTCTCCTTCAGAGAGAGAACCTCACTCTCCTTTGCTTTCGTCTGCGTCTTGAGTTCCCACAAATGCTTCTCGTTCACTTCCACTTCGTCTCTCAACCGGTTCAAACAAGAAGCAGCGTCAAGCTCGGTCTTGGCTTGGAGCTGCTTCGTTTTGAGGTAGAGGCGTTTGAATCTTCGTAGGGTCTCGAGGTGAGACACGACGAGGTTGTCTGCTTCTATGATCTTGTCTGGATCGTAAGGCAAGTGAGCTCGTTGGAACTCGAGATACGCGAGCTTAAGAGCTGAAACAGCGTCGAACAGCTTCGAAACCTCAGCATCGTTCCAACGGAAACTTGGAATCTTCTTTCTCGAGGGTTTGCAAGTGATATCTTCGAAGACTTCTTCTACTACTTCATCAGAAGGAGTGTTCGGATTCGGTTTTTGGTCAGGGAACACACCAACGGATCTGAATTTGCAGACTTTAGCGAACTTGGAGATGATGTCTGAAAGGTTCGATGTTTTAACGACAGCATTCTCCATTTGATGGAACAGAAAAGCCCTAAACCAAAAAAAAAAATTTGAAAATTTCAAACTTATATTAGTTAAAGTCATAGCAAAGACTTAAACAAAGATGCAAACGAACAGAGTTACAGAGACCGAAACTCAAGCAAGAAACAGCACAAGTTTAAACACAGAAGAGACTGTAGAAGAGAAAGACACCATTTAAAATCGATAGGACAAGGCAAGAACATAAAAGGATTGAAGAAAGGAAGATCCACCTGTTTGTGTGTGTTTTGTACACTAGTAGCAGCCAAAGCACAAGTTCGAGCGTTTTGTTGCTTCTTCCTCTCTTCTCTCTCTGCTTCACATGAAATGCTTGATGTGTTGTTTAACCTTGGAGTGAGGTTTATATTATCTATCTATATTCTTCTTTTTTAGATCTTGCTCGAAGACGAAGATAAACAAGATTTTAAAAATAAACAAATTATATATACAGCCTCGTTAATGGTGATGATTCTGGGAATCCTAAACCATAAATCGACTATAATTGGCGTTTAGTTCTCTTTGATTTTCACCTGTTTTCAAAACAATTATTTATTTTTTTATTATATATTTTTGAATAAATCTGGGAATCCAAGAGAAAAACCTCAGGAATCTCAACAGACACCGTCGCGGAGAAACAAAAACCTTTGTCTCCCTCTATCTTTATATTAAAAAAATAAATCATAACTAGATTAAATAATTAATTTGTTCAACTGTGTAAATCTTATACTACTATAAACTTGTTCATGCTTCTTCAAGTGTTTGGACTTTTGAGGGAAAGAGAAAGGCAAAGTTCCAAAAGAGGTTAAAAGCTGATTTGCACACGAGTTTTCTATCTCCCTCTTCTGTCATCTTTGTCTCTGAAACTGAAAACAAATTGCCTCTCCCAAGAAAAACGTTAGGACATGTACTAGTTACTGGGCCTCGTTTAAGGGCCCATTTGTTTTTTAGTTGTTGGGTTAAATTCAACCCTTTCTGAAAATACCATAACACCAACACGTGACTGAAATGCCTTAGGCATGATCTCATCGGGAGTAGGCATGAGAAGCATCGAATATCCGAGGAATTTTAAAATATCCGGATCCGGATCTTTATCCGGCGGATCCATAATTTTACTATCCTTATCCGGATTCGGAGTTCGCGGATATCCGGGTGTCGGATATCATTCTAAAAATTATAATATCATGCGGATATCCGGATCCGGATTTGGATTTTAAAATAAAATAAAAAATATTAATATGTATAAAATATTAACAATAATTTAAAAATAAAAAAAATATAATGTTTTTAATTATTTCTATGTATAATATTACAAAATTTACATAAAATTTATATATACTATTATAAAAATGAAAATATATTAAATAAAATTAGTTTTTATATATAAATATTACTATTTTGAAATAATTATTAATAATTACGGATCCGGATATCCGAACTAATAAATCAAGATATCTGGATCCGGATTCGGCCTTGACGGATCCAACATTTTACTATCCGGATTTGGCCTCTCCGGATATCCTGATTTTCGGATCGGATCCGGATCGGATCTCGGATCGAATCCGGATCTCGGATAAAAATTCCAGGACTAGGGAGCGGTACTTCTACCATACAATCTCACTTCTTCTCTTCCTGCTTCTGATGGATCTTGTCAAAGGAAAGCGAGAGTTTTTTTTTTTTTTTTGAATAAATGCTAAATTTTATTCAATCAAAAACCTCTTTGTGTTACATTTACAATGCTTCATATGTAAGAAAAGATTTTTTATACATTTTTTTACTCTATTCTTCATTATGGCAAATGTAAATTTGTCGTGCAATCCCAACGTTTGTTTACAAAATAACTGAGACGAAGCTAACCCAAAAAAAAATCAAATAAAATTTTTAAATAGTGACAGTGGCATGCGGTTCAAATGTTTCTCTCCTCCGTGACAACCTACTCTCCTAGACCAGTTAACTTGGTGCCCTCTTGCTCGCTGGAGTCTTTGAAATGTTCTGCTGATTTAGTATTCTTCAAATATATTCAACCACTGAATCTTTCAAAGATGAATCAAACATGTTCAGAAAAGTTGTTTTTGTATATTAGTTTATTACTAGATTGCAATAAAAAAATATTGTCAAAGATATATATCATAAACATTGTTACTCTTTCCGAAAATAGCTTAATAAATAAATATATATATACAAAATTTTATACATACTTAAAACTAATCTCCAATTAATCTTCGACATTTAATCAATTCGCTAGATTCACACCGACCGTCCAACTCGCACGTAATGTAATTTCTAACATAGATAGATAGACTATTACCACTGGAAACCTATAATTAAATATGCTCGTATGGGTTTCTTAGAGCAGCCCAATTGGAAATCTATATACGGGTATCTAAATCCAAAATTATTAGTATTTTAATAAAGTATAATTATCTAATTAAATTCTATTAAGCAGAACCAATTATACATTAGCAGATGTAAAGATAGTTTCTAAAGTGTCGGTCAAAATATGTCTGCACAGATATTTTTAATCTTTTCTTTTCTATTTTCTTATTTTTCTTTTTTCTTTTTAAATTGTTGAAATACTCTTAAAATTCTACTAATGGAGCTGCTTCTAGTGTCACGTAGGTGTTAAAGTTCATAATATATGGACTAATATAAGTAAGAAAAAGCCCAACAACATTTTCATGGCACGTATATAGTCGAGTCGTCGACCATGCAGGCATGCATTGCAGACTGGTAGTGATTCATAAAACATCTATTTCCCGGACTCGTTGATTTCATTTACATTTTGTCATAATATTAGTTCTCGAATACTCTAATTCATCATGTTTTACAAGGTTATACATATTGAAAAAAATCACGATGTTGTTAGAAAAAGAATAATAATAATCACAGCGAAAAAAAAACACGACGTAAATATGATATGTCCCATATTCTCTTTTCAAATAAATAAATAAACAGATTACCGACGGATATTTTTTGGTGCCGGTCCTTCTGAACAAAAGAATAAATAGGGGATAACATAGGATGTTTTTTTAGTAAAAAAAAAAATATATATATGATGTTTTGTAATAATATTTCCTTATATATTGACCAATAAACAGATAAATAATTACTCTCCAATCAGATTAAATAATAGAGGAAATAATTAGTCTCCAATCAGATTAAATAATAGAAGCATCTCTCAGCACCGATTTTCAAAATCAACGGGACGGGTAGAAGCTGCCGGCCAACATTCTGAACATCCAGCTGACGTCGACCTGTTCCACCGTTGGGATATTGTCGCGTGTTATCATCTCCTTTTATAAAGAAACACATGAGATGAGACGCCTTTTATACGGAGGACCTACTTCTTGATGTACGTTTTCCCTTTTACCATATATATAATTTTTGAATAGTTTCAGATGTAAAAGGTACGATAAAACTTAATCACGCTTAGGCAGAGGTAATAAGCAGCTAGAGAAGTCATCGAACAGAGTTATTGAGTGATGAAAGACGACGTAATAATTTGTGTAATTGTTCGATTTTGTATATAAAAAAAAAAAAATATGTAGCTTCTACGGACTGTGCAAAAAGATAGAATGAAAAACCATCATTTTTAATATAAAAACGAAAATATCATTAAACCATTAGGATATAAATTGGTTTGGATTGGTTTACCAATTTTGACACCCCTATGGGATCAACCATTAATATGTTTTTTTTGTCTCATTTTGACACCTCTATGTATAAAATGAGAGAAATGCCATGAATTGTCCGTCAAATTAGTGGGTTGTATTGTCATTAAAGTTCATATGCTAAATTTTCTTATGAATATAAATATTCTTCAGTTATTAATCGTTGAATTTCACTCTTTCAAAGGTAACCGTTTGTTTTCTTTCTTTCTTTCTTTCTCTGGGTTCAACGGTTACATTTAAAATCATTCATCCAATATTTGCCCACCTTTAGGACTAGAATAAGAGATACTTGAAGCTTCAGCTAAACTCCTGTTTTAGGCATCTTTAAACTTTTTCTCTTTATCTTTTTTAAAAATACCAAAATTTGAAACTTATCTTTTTAAAGTTCTTTATGACCACGAACAAGTAATCTTCCCCCCCCCCCCCCCCCTCCTTTATAAAGACATATAACTACTCCCTTTTAAAAATCTTATTCCAAACTCCATTAAAAGTAAACAAAACCAAAAAAAAAAACACGACAAGTTAGCGTACGTGTTTCACACGCTTGTTGCTCTTTCTCTGGCTTCAACAGTTATGCCTGAGATCGAGATTGTCGCCGAGGACGGCGACAACCGCAATAACAACGCCTTGTTCGGAAAATACGAGCTCGGGAAGCTTCTCGGATGCGGCGCCTTCGCCAAGGTCTTCCACGCTCGCGACCGCCGCTCCGGCCAGAGCGTCGCCGTCAAGATCCTAAACAAGAAGAAACTCCTCGCGAATCCAGCCCTAGCCAACAACATCAAGCGCGAGATCTCGATCATGCGACGTTTATCTCACCCCAACATCGTCGGGCTTCACGAGGTGATGGCGACGAAGACGAGGATCTTCTTCGCGATGGAGTTTGTTAAAGGAGGAGAGCTGTTCAACAAAATCTCAAAACACGGACGTCTCAGCGAAGATCTCAGCCGTAGGTATTTCCAGCAGCTGATCGCCGCCGTCGGTTACTGCCACGCGCGCGGCGTTTACCACCGCGATCTCAAGCCGGAGAATCTCTTGATCGACGAGAGCGGGAACCTGAAGGTATCCGACTTCGGTCTCAGCGCGTTGACGGATCATGTCCGACCCGACGGATTATTGCATACCTTGTGCGGCACGCCAGCTTACGTGGCGCCTGAGATTCTCTCCAAGAAGGGATATGACGGCGCTACGGTCGACGTGTGGTCATGTGGTATCGTATTGTTCGTTCTCGCCGCGGGTTTTTTGCCGTTTAACGATCCGAATCTGATGAACATGTACAAGAAGATTTACAAGGGGACGTATCGGTGCCCTAGATGGATGTCTCAAGATCTGAAAAGGTTCATCTCTCGTCTTCTTGATATCAATCCTGAGACGAGGATTACCATTGATGAGATTCTTAAGGATCCTTGGTTCGTTAAAGGAGGTCTCAAAACGATCAAGTTTCACGACGAGGTTGATTTGGATAACGGTGCCGTGAAGGGCAAGGAAGATGGAGGAGGAGGAGAATCTGAAGCGGTTAAGAGCTTAAACGCGTTTGATTTGATTTCTTTCTCGTCGGGATTAGATCTTTCCGGTTTGTTTGACGGCTGTAGTAGTAATTCTATTGGAGAACCGGAGAGGTTCCTCTCGGAGAAGTCGCCGGAGAAACTGGCGGAGGAGGTGGAGGAGTTCGCCAAGGAGGAGAAGCTGAGGGTGAATAAGATGAAAAAGGAAGACTATGAGCTCGAGATGGAAGGGCAAAACGGGAAATTCACGATCGGAATATACATTTCGCGGCTGAACGATTTGCTCGTGGTGGTGGAGGCAAGGCGGAGAGGTGGCGAGGTTGATTGCTACAAGGAAATGTGGAATGACAAACTTAGGATTCAGCTTATTCGCGTTACCGATCAAACGCCAAACGCAAGTATTTAAAAACGTTCACTACAAGAAAAGTGTATGAACAGCCACAAAACTTTCCGACAATTTATGTCATCAGAAAAATAGCTAGGATTTTCTGAGAATTTACTGAGAACATATTTATTTTGCCGGAATCTGATCGGAAAATTCCGATGTAAAGAATTTGTCGGAAGTATCTCATAAACGTTTTCTGGTAATTTTGTCGGAAACTTATATATATACCGATAACGTATCTTGTTCCCGGTAAATGATTAATAAATAGACGTAAATTCGTCGGAGACGGTTATTAATTAAATTTTATTAACTTTGTCAATTGTTTATTAATTTTAATAAGTAATTTAAAAAATTTACAGCCACTTCTTTCATCGATCTTTTTTAATTTCAATTGTTTATCTTTATCTTCATCTCTATTTTCTATCCTTCTTCTACTCTTCCTCTGCAATCTACTTCAACTTGTTCGAATCAATCATAATTTTAAATCCATCTATTCCTTAACTTCTCTACTCTTCTCTCGGTCTTTTTCCCAATCTTCTCCTTCGTTTCGTCTCTGGTTTATCTTTATCATTATTTAGAATCTTTTACTTTTTCAGATCTATTTTTGACAAACACCGCACATCATAATCTCAAACTTTACAGCTGTTGTCGTTTTTTCGACAGTCACCACCGTCGCTGTTTCTTCTACTACTGCTACCGTCACCGTTTCTTCCACCAACTCCCAACATCCGCGTTTCTTCTATGGCCACCACTGTCGCAGTTTCAGCCACGACCACCACCATCGCCCCCGTCGCCGTTTCATCCGCATCCACCACCACCGCCGTTTCAACTGCGACCACCATCGATGTTGTTTCTTCCGCGACTACCACCAACATTGTAGATCCTTGCACCGGACCACCGCCGTAGTAGATTTAGTTATATTATAGTTTATGTATTTTACCATTTTATATATTGAATATTTGGTGATATTTATATATATATATATTTCATTTTTTGTTATTTTGCATTTATTTTTTTTAATTTATTTTTTTAAAATCGTCTGAACGCTCTCGATATTTTCCGATAACCCTTAGCGACAAATTAAACCGAGAACGTCTTTTTCTCGGTAACTTCCGAGAACATGCCGACTTCGTACCATTTCCGACCGTCAAACTCCGAGGTATTACATTTCTCGGAAGATCCTCGAAGATGAGGTCTTCTGACGATGCTCCGACAAAACCGAGCGTCGCTATGCGTGCCTTTTTCTTGCAGTGGTTACCAGATTTATCATGATGTGCTTTCAAATCGAACACCAAATTACAGCGGTTGGATTGGTTGGATTGATTTGCGTTCAACTATGTTTTTAGAATTATCATCCAAAAAGGAACAAAGAAAAGTTAACATATCTATTTAAATTACCGTTCTAAATTGTAGCTTATTTATTTGGGCAATTCTCTCGAATAGCCATTTTTAAGTTTTTGTCACAAAATACCCCTCATGAAAGAAAAAGACCAAAATAACCATTTTTATTTTGAATTTTTTTATTTTTATTTTTTAAAATTTGAAATTTTATTCCCAAAATTCATCCCTTAACTTTAAACTCTAAGTCTATATTAGTTAGCCCTAGGGTAAAAATACGTATGTTGGTCATTTTTACTCTTTAATAAAACTTATTTAGTCATTTTTTCATTAAATGCTATTTTCGTGACAAAAACATAAAAATGACTATTTTAAGAAATTTTTTTATTTTTTATTTTTATTTTTTGATTTCTTATAAAAATGTATTTTCAGCTTTATGTTGACAAAAGAAAAAGTTTGGACTTCCATTTTTACTAATTGGTTTATTCAACTTTTCACTTGACGATTTCATAATTCGGCTTATCATGTTATATCTATTTCAGTATAGTATTATAATTTTTTAGAAAAGTATTATATTATTCTATTATTAAACATATGAGATGATTGAATGGGAGTTTCCACATCCAGTGGTGAAAAAGATAAAATGGGTTGTACAGTTTCCTTATACTGTACAACTTTAGAAAGCTATCATTGTCAACTTGATTACTAGGCCTGGGCAAAATAACCGGAACCGAAGAACCGAACCGGAATCGAACCGAAATACCCGAAACCGGAACCGGAGCAATACCCTCAAATACCCGAACGGTTCCTATATTTTTATATCTGAAATAACCGAACCGAACCGGAACCGAACCGAGAACCGAACGGGTACCCGAATATATAAAAATATTAATTATATATACATATAACATCATTAAATATATATTTTAAATTTAAAATTCTATTAAAAGTATCTGAAAATAGTTTATGATAACTAAATTATTATAAAGTATCCAAACTACCCGAAAGTATCCGAAAGTATCCGGATAGTTTTATCCGAAATATCCAAAGTAATCCAAAATATCCAAAATTTTTATGTAAATCATCTTAATTATTTGATATTTTACCTTAAATAGCCGATATTTTATCCAAATTATCCGAACTACCCGAACTATCCGAACCCGAACCAGATCCAAATGAGAACCGAACTTTTTCCGGATATTTTCCGGTTCCTACATTTACTATCCGAATCGAACCGAACCCGAAACTATCCAAACCGAACCGAACCGAAAATAGGTCAAGTACTAAATGGATCCTCTAGCCCCTATCCGAACTACCCGAAACCCGAAATACCCGAACCGAACCGAACCGATACCCGAAATGCCCAGGCCTATTGATTACAACTCAAAAGGAGTGCAGGTTAAGGAACCATTATCATTATTAAAGCATCTTCTTTTATTTTGTCAAAAGATTATTAAAGCATCAACATAACCACTCGTCTAAAATCATTGTCAGCTATACCAAATATATGCTATCACATGATCATACATCTAAACAATACTAACTCATATATAATTATCCAAATTATATGGTTAATATAACAATATATATCAAATAAAATGTATTATATTTGACAACATAATCATATTTTATCCTCAAAATAGTGGATAGAATGTTGGAATTCAACAATCCAATATTTAAACCGGTTCATTCCAAATAGATATATATATATATATATTATTCGAGAAGTCAATTTCTTATGTGTCGCGCTCACGTTAACTCTCACGATGGTTGATTATACTGATACCCTTAATAAATTAAAAATATTAAATTTAAATAGTATTATTGAATTTTTTATTTAGTTTCCTTTTTCAAAATTTCCAAATAATATTACAAGGAAACATTTATAAAGTTTTAAAACAAATTTAAAAACGAAAATGTATGTATATATAATATTATTTCATTAAAAAGAAAAGTTCACAAAATAGAAATATTCCATTTAAAAATATTTTTAAATAGCATAAAATATACTTTTGAAGTAATAAAATATTTTTTAAAATCTATATTCTCTTAGATGAAAATATATTTGTTCATATAATGTGATTTCATAAGACAAGATTCACACGCATAATCTTGATATGTGTTCTAATTATTGTAAATCTAAGGCATAAAATTATTTAGAATTTATAAATTATTCTAATTATTGTAAATATTGATATGTGTTCATGAGCTTCCAAAAATGTATTAATTACTTATGTATGTAACTTCATATTGTTCATCGCTTTATTTTCTATTTTTTTTTAAAAAAAGTTCAACATATAATTTGATTAATATTATGAAACTACATGCACATTTAAGCGATAAATAAAACTAATTTAATTTTACTTAATTATAAAAATAAATTATACTTCAGTTTGAATTTGAAAGAATATTTGTAACTCAATATACTCACAACATGAGTGATTCGAGTAATCCAAATTGTATCTAAAATCATAGAATTAACTACAATAAGAATATATAATTTTATAACAATAATTTATTTTATAAATGTAAGCTATAAGATGACTCAAAACATATTAACAAATGAAAATACAATATTTACCAACTGTTATAATTTAGTTCTTTTGTAAAATTTATATATATGATGAGACTATAGAATATTATCGTTATTATAATTTACATAGTTTGGAATCAAACACTTTAGTTTATTTTATATTTCATTCTAAGCACAATATATTTTAAGCTATACATAGTCTTTCTCAAATATATTTAGATATTTAAGACAACAACCAACGTAAATGTAAATAAGAAAATTAATCATAATTTTAATATATTTAAAATAAAAAATATATTATAGTTGAATTTGAAGAAGTAGATGCAATCTAATATACCCAAATGATAACAAAATCGAGTATAGAAACAATAAAATCGATTAGATATAACATATCTAAAATCATATATCTAATTAAAGTAATATACTATTATTAATATAAAATATGCATACAAATTATAAATTAATTTAAAATTTAAAATAAATAATAATCAATTATTATAGTATATTTATTTTATAATATTTATATTTGTGCCTGAGTATGGGAAAATCACCTAGTATATATATATATATATATATATATATATATATATAAAGTTAATTTATCTAATTTAACAGATTGGATCGGTTGTTTTTTTTGAGAAAAATTTGATCGGTTGGTTTTGGCGGAATCTTTCTTTAACAGTATTCATTTGATTTAATTCCGTATGAACATGTGCTAAGCTCAAACAGCAGTTACTGCCAACCTTTTGGTGCTGAGTCTAGACGTAGATGAGGAAAATATAGGAAATTAGGCTGTTTGGTATGAATTAGGAAAGTAGTTAATGAAGGGAAAATGTGCTTGTTGAACTTAATATATGCTTCTTTGGTCAAAACAATCAAATTAATTCCATCTAATTGTATGAATTCATATCGGTTTATAACAATTTATAAATCAACCTATGAATTCAGTTTGTCTAAGATCTCATGCAAATATTGAAACAAATCTAGATCTTATGATTTCAAATATACCTGGTTATTCTGCATCGGAAAGTTGAATAAACCAAGTCAAGATTTCTAGCACTACAAGAAATATGAATATTGGTAACAGTTTGCGGTAGCACGAATTCACCAACTGCTATTAAAAGTAGCAAATTTAAACACCAACTCTATCGTAGCATTAAATTAATGGTAGGACAAAATTTTATTAAACACGGAAACAAAATTCGCGGATTTTGTTTACGGTAAGATTTTTGTGCGAAAAAATTATTTTTGCCCGCCAACACTTAGGAAAATAACTCATTATTCCCTCTCTTCTCAAACAAAGATTTTTTTTTTATTCACTTCAATCTATCTTATCTTCGTTTAAACAAAAAAAAAATCTATCCATCTTCTTCAAACTTAATCCACTGGATCTAGTGAGATTTATCAATAGAACCTAAACAATCCATCGTTTTGTGATGGAGACAATTCCAGTTTCCGCTGAGAGCTTCAAGGTAGGGGTGAAAGATGGCGGAGATTATAGATAGAGGTGTGTGGCTGCCTCCGGGATGCTTCCTCCGAATCGTATCTCTACCGCCGTTCACTCGATTCTGAATCGCCATACCGGAAACCAACCTATCCGCCTTCCTCCGTCGCTCTTCACCACCATCACCTTTGCCTTCTCTCGCTTCTTCTTTTTCTTCTAGAGGTCGCCGATGTCTGAGTCTTACACTTAGCTTGAAGAAATAAGGTTGAAGAGGATGGTTGTTACTGACGAATACTTCACTAAAGTTAATGAATTTCATAAAGCTTCAAACTTTGAACAGATATACAAAGTGGCTTCTGTGATAGATATCAAATATTTTTACACGGACTTGGCATGTGCAGAGGAGAGTTTCACTGAGTTCTGGATATCAAGACTCTATCACTTTGCTCCAACATCTCTGGTCAGATTCTGGCCAGTCTCGTCATGAACCCACCCGAGGTATAAAACATGTATATCACTTTATCAGCTGGTTTCGTTTCTAGCACTTGGGTGGCTGGAGCTTTCATAATGATAATTGAGTTTTAACAAATTTTGTGAAATATGATCAGCCTGGTGATGAGTTATGCGAGTGGTGATGAGTCCTGCTACATAGCAGAGAAAGACGGAATACTCTCGTCCTTAGCAAAACGTTCAAAGGTTAGCCATTCACAGAGAACTTACTAACTAAACTTGCAGATTTTCATGGAACTAAATGAAGGTTTCATGTATAGAAACTAAGTTCTTGAACTTGCAGATGTAAATCCTCTGATCTGAGGACGAGGACTATGTTTTTGTCCTTTCCCGATCTGCAAATGTAAAGCTCGTACTTGTTCTTAACTTTGTAGAGCTGTGATTTGGTGGAGATAGTGTTTACTGAATCATTAGATTAGTGAATGGAAGGTCTGTTAATCTGAAGATTTTTTTATTACTGTCTTGCTTATTGAATAGATATTAATCTCTCATTTTCTAAAAAAGGATGTTGCTTTGTTTTTGAACAAAAACTACAGGCCAGAACATCAGGAAGCTTGTGAAGGATGGTTTATGCTTGAACATCAGGTTCTTTGATTTTCTATTTTCGTGAAGCTTGTGTACCCAGTTTTGGCTACTTAGATTGAAAATTTCTCAAGTGGAACTTTGATCACTAATCGAGAAGAATGTCTTGAACTGTCTGTTTCTGTACCTTTTCTCAGCAACGATGCCTGAGGAAAAGATTGTGGATACCAAGAAGAGCCACAACTCTTGAAGGGACCAAGCAACCATTTTCTCATTTTTCTCGATAGTCTATGATGTTAGTTTAGTGTTTGGATGATCTTATGTAAAACTTGTTCTTTTTATATGCAATATTATTGTGGCAATGACTTGTCAACCAACTACTTACAATTCAAATAACAAAACGTAACTATATATTGAATTTGTATTGACTTTTGTATGTTTTAAAATTTTAATGGAAAAGTATATGCAATTTTATAATTTACTTGTGTTTTATTAGAGTAAGTTATATTTATTATTCTTATTGCAATGTATATTATGAAGGTCATGTTTAAAAATTATCATTTATATTACTTTTAGATTAAATTTAAGATTTGAAATCAAATAATAAAAAATAGAGTTTTAAGAGTTTTAGTTAGCCTTGGGTATATGATTAATTGGGGTTTTAAACCCTAACCCCTAAACATGAACTTCTAAATTTTAATATTTTCATAATATAGCTTTAATCTTAAATTTAAATTCAAAATTTAATCACTTTAAATATATAATTTCAAATTTAAATTCTAAACCTCAAACACTAAATCTTAAACCTACACCCCAAATATGTTACCTTAAACCTCAAACTTAAACCTTACATATATACAAAATCATAAATCTAATCTTTTCAAACTTATAATAAATTAGAAAAAACAAATATAATTAATTTTTACTTTGACTTCTAGACCCTAAACATGCCCTGAACCCTAACTACAAACTCTAAACATTCCCTAAACCCTAACTGCATTCTTCAAACCTTATATCCTGTTGAAATAATATCACTTTTTATTATTTAATTTCACATCTTAAGTTTAAATTCAAATTCTAATATTTTTTTTAAAAAAAAATTGAAATATTTAGTCAAAACCTAATCTTTTTTACTAACTTCAAATTTTAAATTTAACCTCAAAGTCTAATAAATCTTAAATCTAAACACAAAATGTAAGAAATATTTTCATTTAGATTTTATTATTTAAATATTTTAGTATCAGATTATTTTTAAAAAAGTTTTGTTTATTTGTATTTTATTTTTATTTTTTAAAATCTAATAATAACAGGAAATGCTAACTTTCATCATACCCTAAACCCTAAATTTTGAATATTTCATCATAAAATCCAAAGATAACACAACAAGTAACATGGTAAAAAGAAAATCTCATACTAATAATAAATTAGAATTTTTTTATTTTTCTACTTCAAGATCTAAACCCCAATCATGCCTTGAACTTCAACATCAAATACATAATAAACTTCAAAATGAACATTTGTAAAAAGTAATTACTAGAACAAAAGGATATTAAATTTTAACTTTTAATATTTAATCAATCACACAACATGTGGAATTTTTGATACAAATTTAGATTTCAAATTTTAAATTATAATACCAAATTATTTAAAGTTTTAGATAGTTTTTATAATAACTATAAATAAATAAAAAGATAATTTGTATTGTTTATTTTGAACCATTGATAAGTTTAGATCAAAGGCCCAAAATAACTCTTCTATCTATCCTCACCTTTTGTTTCTATTGGTTAGGCGTGGATCACCATTTGCACCGTTAGATGGTATGGTATCGAATCGACGCTTGAGATTAATTGCTTTTATAATTTTTTTTTAAATTATTTTCTGAGATCTGAACAGATCTCGTTCTTGAGAGACGAGAGAGAGAGAGGGATAGAGAGAGAGAGAGAGAGAGAGAGAGAGAGAGAGAGAGGAAACAGAGAGAACAGAGAAGAGATGGAGATGGTCTCGAGAGTAGAAGATGCGACGGCCGGTACTACCCTTTCTCACACCCTTGATTGAACCTCGTTAGGCGTCAGAGAAGGTAAACGGGTCTGATAGAGATGTGTCGGAGAAGACATGGGAAGAGGCTCGTCGGTTCCGTCGCACTACCTTCGATCGAGTCGCAGTCTTTCACCACCACCACGGTCACTTCTCTATTTGCCTGTCTATCTCTCTCTCTCTGTTTTGAATCTGTTTTTTTGTTCATGGGCAGAGCTGGTGGTCGTTAGCAGAGGAGACAATATATGGTGGTATGCAGGACTGGAATTAATTACATCCATGAATCTGTTTATATTCATGTGTGAACTTCTTCTGGTAACCATAGTTTTAGATTTTGTTGGTATGTTCTGTTTTTATGTTCATTGGAGCTCTGATAAATTGCAAATTTTGATGATTCAGGTGGTGGGAGTTTGAAGCGTCAATGGAATTGGAGTCGAGAAATATAGAAGAGAAGAGATGGAGTTGGTTCAGAGGCAAGGGAAGAGATACAGATAAGAAGTTTGATGGTGGTGGAAGAGTAAAGATTGATGCGGTTGACGGCGGCGAAGAGTTGGTGCAGAGATAGGATTTATTTTTTTTAGGTTAAGCTGGTTTAGTTTTTTTTTTTAATTTCTAAACCGGGTTTATGTGTAAACCTTAGGTTAATCATGGTTTGGTTTAATGTTTTTTATTTGTTTATGGTTTAATGTATTCTTTAATTATTTGCATACTGATTTTAATCAATAAAATTTAATTTTTATTTATGAATTAATTTTTAATTTAATTTTAAATAATTAAATTTTAATAAATTAATTTAACATTTTTTATTATTTTATTTTTGATTATAGCATTATATTCGTGTCATTATAAATTATGTTATGCCACATTTTTAGCAAAATTATGGTGCTATTAAAATGTTTTAATATAACTAAACTTAAACGCTACGATATTTCTATTTATTATAGCACACGAAAATATGCTACGATAAAGGGGGATCTATTATAGCTGCGGTTGTCAGAGCGTTTACAAAAACGTTAGGAAAGCCCTATAGTAGTGTTTTTTGGGTGCTACCAATACCAATATTTCTTGTAGTGTAGCACTTCAAACTACGTCGTGCCTCTATTGATATCCACACGCACACAAACTGGATCGATACGGGATGCTAGTACCGTTGAGACTTGTTTAAAAAAACTCACGAACACTTCGTCCTTTTTATTATTAGGTTGCGGCCAAGGGAAAAACCATGCTTATATCATAATATATGTTTGGTATATATACACGTAACCTGAATCAATTAGGTTTCCTTATGGGCGACTTAACTTTGATGTTTTAATAATAATGACCATCGTTATTATTTCAAAGTAACGTGACCCTTTCATAAACGTATGTGAATATATATACATATATTATATCATATATAATATTAGTATGAACCTAATATATAAATGATCCGGCTTGCTTAGGTGTTTTACCATGTAAGATCATATAATATTGACAATGAATTCTCAATTCATAGATTATAACCGGTTTCTAGCAAAACATTATAACCACCTAATATTATATGATTGTCAAACCTCGAGCTACGACTTCTACTAGAGTAAGTACAAATGATTTTAGGACATTTCAAACAATCTCCCACTTATACTAAAATCATATATTCTCATAATCTCTTTGTCTCTATATCTCGATCTCAGCATAAGGCAAGAACTAGTGTCATCCTTATTAAGCTAGATCATTTTTATCAAATTTCGATTTATACTGATAAAACAAACGACTGACATTCACCTCGTTTGAGCACGGCCATGCATTTTTCCAGTATCAAATCTTCGATAGGCCCAGAGATATTTATCTCCCGTTATATGGGAGGAACAAATCTTATCTTGTTCCATCCCTGTTCTTTACAAACTTTCTAGAACACCTAATCAATGCCTTTATAATCACCAGTTACGGCTGAGGTTTGACAAGGTCAAAGTGAACTAATCCGTAAGTAAAAAATCATGACTAACTCAGGTCTAAGGACTATACTCTATAGTCGTAATGAGAAACTCTTATGACACTCATATAAAAATCTTATTGAGCTCTCATAGCGGGCCAGTCCGATACTGTGTTCCCCAACACATATCTATGTGATTGACTTCAATACCACATATTGAATGACTCAATGAAACTTAGACATCAATCACCTCACATACTAGTCAGGTTATTAATTTCCCCAGTTAACAATCTTGACTAGGGACCTCAATAATTTATAACATCTCTCACCTATAGGGTTTCATGATCAAGTCACGTACTTGATGACCTATAAGAATGATATAAATTATTTTTGAACTTTTATTTAATTATCTAATAAAAAAATAAATCTGAAACAATTTCATTAATTTTAAAACATAACCAAATGTATGTAAACCTGAACATCATATCATAAAAGAAAAATCTCCCACTAAAATCAAGATCACATCTTAAGAAACTTTATTCCTATAGCAGTGGTATAACTCTCATGCTTAGGTCGTGGAAGAAGTTTTGTCAATGGATCAGCAACATTTGCATCCGTTGAGACTTTGCTAGTCTTCACATCTCCTCTATCGACGATATCACGAATGAGATGATATCTTCTTTGAATGTGTTTGGATTTTTGGTAGGATCTAGGTTCCTTCGCCTGTGCAATGGCTCCATTGTTGTCACAATAGAGATCCACTGGGTTAGAAATACTCGGAACCACACCCAATTCAGCAATGAACTTCTGAATCCAACAGCTTCCTTTGCGATATATTCAGCTTCAGTTGTTGAGTCTGCGACGGTGCTCTGCTTGGAACTCTTCCAACTCACTGCTCCTCCATTAAGACAAAAGATGAAACCAGATTGTGATCGGAAATCATCTTTGTCCGTCTGAAAGTTGGCATCAGTAACCACTCACAACACGTTCATCACTTCCTCCATAGACCAAGAACTTATCATTAGTATTTCTTAAATACTTGAGGATAGTCTTGACTACTGTCCAGTGCCTTTCACCTGGATCAGATTGGTATCGACTCGTCATGCTCAAAGCACATGCAACATCTGGACGAGTACAGAACATGGCATACATGATAGATCCTAGAGCAGAAGCATATGGGATTCTACTCATGCTCTCGCTCATCATGTGTCGACGGACACTGAGTCTTGCTGAGAGTTATGCCATGAGACATCGGCAAGAAGCCTTTCTTGGAATCATGCATCTTGAATCTATGCAAAACCTTATCGATATAAGTATCTTGGCATAATCCAATAGTCATTTAATCTATCTCTATAGATTCTTATTCCCAAAATATATGCAGCATCTCCCATGTCTTTCATTGAGAAACAACCTCCAAGCCACGCCTTTATAGAATTAAGCATAGAAACGTCATTTCCAATGAGAAGTATGTCATCTTACATACAACACTAAGAAAACAACTGCGCTCCCACTAGTCTTCTTGTAAACGCAAGATTCTTCTTCATTTATAATGAAATCAAACTCTTTGATTACCTCATTAAAACGAAGATTCCAGCTCCGAGATGTTTGCTTCAAACCATAAATGGAACGTTGAAGCTTGCATACTTTCCAAGCACTTCCAGGGATTGTGAAACCTTCAGGTTGTGTCATGTACACATCCTCTTCGAGATTTCCATTAAGGAAAGCTGTTTTCACATCCATTTGCCAAATCTCATAGTCATAATGAGCAGAAATTGCTAGGAGAATACGAATGGACTTAAGTATTGCAACTGGTGAATATGTTTCATCATAGTCAATACCATGAATTTGTTTGTAACCTTTTGCCACCAATTTAGCTTTGTATATCCGTATATTACCATCCATGTCAGCTTTCTTCTTGAAAATCCATTTACACTCAATGGTTTTAACCCCTGTTCGAAACCTCGGCCGCCGAGCCCGAAAACGCGGCGAATAAACGCTCGGCGTTCAAGCAGCGTTTTGATTTGGCGTTAATCGGACAAAAAATCGGAGACTTTGATAAACATCGTTTTTTGCCCATTTAAAGTTAAAAATCAATCAATATATACAGGATCTGTAAGTATTAGGTTAAAGAAACATAGAAAAGTGATGTAGATAAGAAAACTAAAGGATGCGGCTGTGTTTTTTGAGTTGCAGTATCGCAGCCCTAAATGAGGAAGATGAAGTGAGAATTACAACTATACCCTTCAATAAAGAAAAACAAAATAATATAACAAGAATTCACTATCTTTCCTTCGAACTCAGGTGGCTGGGACGTTTAAGATGCCAGAAACCACTGCACCAAACAAACAATTTAGTTTATATGCTAAACTATACAATAACTAGGCCCCGCGTATACCCCGCTTAATCCCTGATTTTTCAGTAACTCGCTAGGCCCAAGATAGCCGCCCGACTAGCGCCTAACGTAGTTTCGAACAGGGGTTTTAACACCATCAGGTAAATCAACCAGAGTCCACACTTTGTTTACTGACATGGAGTCCATTTCAGATTCTACGGCTTCTCACCATTTATCGGAGTTTGGGCCCATCATAGGTTCCTAAAAGGACGTAGGTTCATCACTCTCTATTATCAATAGATCATGATGATCCGTCACCCAAACCCCATATCTAACAGGTTCGTGAAGTGTTCTTTCAGACCTACGTACCCCAGGTTTCACAGGTGTAGATTCTACGACTCTTATTAAATTTAATTGATCATCTTCCTGAGAGGATGAAAAATTCTCATGTGTTTCTTGAACTTCTTCGAGTTGTACTTTACTCCCACTATTCTTCTTAGAAAAAAATTCTCTCTCAAGAAAAATGCCACTACAAGCAACAAACACTTTGTTCTCAGTGGGGTTGTAAAAATAATAACCTTTGGTGTCTTTGGGATAACCAACGAAGAAGCATTTATCAGATTTTGGTTCAAGCTTATCTGTAAACATATGTTTGACATAAGCATCAAAACCCCAAATTTTCAGAAATTTTTTTTTGGAACATTTCCAGTCCACATCTCATATGGTGTCTTCTCAACTGATTTTGATGGAAATATATTCAGAGTAAACGCAGACGTTTCTAGAGCGTATCCCCAAAAGGATGGTGGAAGATCTGCATGACTCATCATAGACCGAACCATATCTAATAAAGTTCGATTCCTCCTTTCGGACACACCATTCCACTGTGGTGTTCCTGGAGGAGTGAGTTGTGAAACAATTCCACATTCTCTCAGATGATTATTAAACGCTTGATTCAAATATTCTCCACCTCGATCAGATTGAAGAGCTTTTATTTTCTTCTCAAGCTGATTTTGTACTTCATTATGAAATTCTTTGAACTTTTCAAAAGATTCAGACTTATGTTTCATTAGATAAACATAACCATATCTACTGAAGTCGTCAGTAAATGTAATAAAGTACTGATAGTTTCCTCTAGCATTTATACTCATTGGTCCGCATACATCAGTATGTATAAGTTTCAACAAGTCTTTGGCTCTTTCACCGTGTCCAGTAAAAGGAGCCTTAGTCATTTTACCCAACAAACAAGATTCATATTTTTCATATGATTCATAATCAAATGAGCTCAAAAGTCCATCACTATGGAGTTTTTGAATGTGTTTCTCATTTATGGCCCAAATGACAATGCCAAAGAAAAATCTGATTCGTATCGTTAGACTTGAATCTTTTGGTACTGCTATTATAGACATGCACGCCTTGGTCTAGAATATAAAGTTCATTCTCTAATGGGCTGCTACCATAAAAGATATCATTACGATCAAAAGACAACATTTGTTTTTGATCGAAAACTGAAATCCTTCCAAATCCAAACAGGGAATGGAAATAATATTTCTATTTATAGCAGGTACATAGTAGCAATTCTTAAGTTCTAAAACCAAGCCTGAATGTAAAGACAAGTGAAATGTTCCCACGGCTAATGCATCAACCCTTGCTCCATTTCCCATGCATAGGTCCACTTGTCCTTTTTTCCAAAATTCTACTGTTTCTTAGGCCATTCATATTCGTACAAATATAAGCACCACAGCCGGTATCCAATACCCAAGAAGTAGAATCAGAAGTAGTAACATTTACTTCTTTAACATAAATACCCATAGACGATGTTTCAAAAGTCTTTTTCCCTTTCAGATCTTCCAAGTAGGGTTTAAACTCTTGTTTGAGAACAATTCTCAGGTTTTGATACCATTGGAGGAAATTTGATCCATTCAATTTGTCCTTCTTAAGAGCATATCGCAATGAAAATGAGTTGTGAGGAGTTAACATAGGTGGATTAGAAGAATATCAAATATTAGTATGATGTTCAGGAATTAGAGAAATCTCAACAATTAAGAAAACTCATATTATATTCAAAACATTTTCCTCAAATTGAATATAATAATTCAAGATCGATATTTCACTAAAATCCGAGTGAGCTTTGGCTCATCGCCCGAATGTATAGCTATTTAGGTAAGCAACACTTTGCTAATTGTATCCAATATAATTTTTGGTTGTCAAATGACATTTTATGTCTTATCCAACCTATGTCTCTAAGCCCAAAACCGTTTTGATAGCTTAGTCAAGTAAACCAATCTTATATTCATATGGTAACTGTTACCATCTACATCACTCATGTAATTGCAGACACCTTGCTTTGGCAAGCACATCTTACATCGAAACGAACCTTGATAGTTGATAAGATTGGGTAGACATTAAAAATACTTGAAATTAATTGAAAAACAAATTTTAGTTCAATTTTAATTTTATATTTAAAATTTATATCAAATATAAAATATAAATATAACTAATACATATCTTATATGCATTTTAATTTTTACAAATAATTAAACTATTTTAATCTAATTGAAACCATTAATATTTTTACATCGTTTATCTTAATTTAATCTTGAGAATCTAATCATATTAGTATTCCAATTAAATGAAAGATTAAACATGTGTTCGCCTGAACCAAACCAATTTACAACCGATAAAACTGAACCGGCTGGTATCAAAGGATTCAATCGGTTTCACATGTCACGAGTGTAATACTTGTACCAATTTAAACCTTGGATTCATAACATTACATTAATGTTTTATGGCTAGTTATTTAATATACATACGACAAGCAAAGAATGCATAATAATATAATAAACCGTATAAAAGGAATCTGTCGAATGATCAAACATACTGATCCCATTCATGCCGTATTTATATGTAATATTGAATTTTCCTAAAATCAATATTCCTTAGCAAATAAATTAATACGTACATCTTTATCTAATAATTACAAATATATAGTTTTAGAAATCGATCAATACCATAATCAAATTAGGGTTCATATCGAATACATCAAATTTAAACTATCGAATTACTAGAATTTATTTATCTAAATCAAATTATAGATTAAACAAGATCAAATTTCAATATTAAACAAGTAGGTTCTGATACCACTGAAGAAATTCATACCGGTTTATAACAATTTATAAATCAACCTATGAATTCAGTTTGCCTTGAATTTCATGCAAACAAGTCTAGATCTTATTGTTTCGAATATACTTAGTTATTCTGCAGCGGAAAGTTGAATAAACCAAGTCAAGATTTCTAGCACTCCAAACGTCGTGCCTCTACTGTTATCCACACGCACACAAACTGGATCAGTTGAGTACTGTCGAGACTTGTCTCAAAAAACTCACGAACACTTCGTCCTTTTTATTAGGTTGCGGCCAAGGGAAAAACCATGCTCATATCATAATATATGGTTGGTATATATACACAGTAACCTAAATCAATTAGGTTTCCTTATGGGCTCAGCCTATACTTAACTTTTCTCTTTTAATAAATGGTTGGTATATATACATGTAGTCCATACTTAACTTTGCTCTTTTAATAATAATGACTATCATTATTATTCAAAGGTAACGTGACCCTTTCATAAACTCACATCACATATGTGAATATATATACGTATATTATATCATATATAATATTAGTATGAACCTAATATATAAATAATCCAGTTTGCTTAGGTGTGTGACCCTGTAAGATCATATAATATTAGCAATGAATTCTTAATTCTTAAATTATAAACGGGTTTTAACAAAACATTATAACCACCTAATATTATAAGATTGTCAAACTTCGACGCTACGACTTCTTTTAGAATAAGTACAAATGATTTTAGGACATTCCCAACACTAATGACATGTGAATTATAAGTTGCACAAAATACGAAGGCAATCGAATGTAAGTAGTAAATACCAACAAGTGTATTTTTTACGTTATTTTAGGTTCATTTCCATTTGTTATCTCTTTATGAACCAAATTAAAAACTACAAATAGCCAAAAAATAACTTAATCCTAAACAAAAAATGCAGTATTGCTAGCAACAATATAATGATAGCAGGCAATCAATGTAGATTGATCTGAAATCTGGTTCAAATCCAATTCCATGCTAAGGGCATGTAGTTGGTTAAACCAATGCATGTTTAATTAGGCTTAGATATACTTTAGGAATCACTTTAGGAATGTATCTTAAGTGATTTCTTTTACTCTTTTTTTTTTGTCATTATAGAGTTTTGAAAAAAATATATTCACCATCAAAGGATGGGAGAAGGTTCAATGCAGAGAAAAAAAAAGAAAACCAAAAACAACACTCCAGTAGGAGCAAAGAAAACCAGAGATAAGGAGACCCGAAGAAAGCGCAAACTCCACATAAAGGAGCCCTTCATGCTGATGCTTCCTGGCCAATCTGGGTAGCTAACCATGCAGGACCATTCCTAGCAACGTACGATTGATACCTTTGATCTCTTGTCACACTTACTGCAATTAAGTTGGCAATAAGATTACACGAGCTTGGGACATAACTGATTTTGGCGTCTCTGATGGAAGAAATCGCCGATAGGGCATGAGAGACAGGTTGGAAATTCCCAAAACAGAGAAGTGGGTGGTCCATTGCCTTTTTAACCTCGAGAGCGGAGAATTCAAACACCACTTTCTTTAGTTTGAAATCACGCATGGCTTCAGCTGCCCAATGTAGAGCCATTACGTTGGCATGATAAAGCGATCAAACATTAGAAAAAGCTCTTCTACTGTGAGATAAAACGACTCCTCTTTCATCTCTGACCACCCAAGCGGCACCAGCTATTGTAGAACTTCCTTCCCAAGAGGAACCCACATTACATTTCACAAAAGAGGATGACGGCTTTTGCCATTTCTCTGGAACCGACCCCATGAATATCGACGTATACTCTGCTTTAGGGAGAGTATCATGGAGATTCAGCCACACCGCCGCGTCCTCCATAGCTCTACGGAGAATGATTGCAGGATCTGGGTACACATGCTCATAGCAAAAAGCATTCCTTGCTTTCCACAGATGCCAAAGGATCCATGGAAAGGATAGGCGAAGACAAGGCCCAATCGCCGTGTTTTTACTGCACCTAATAAGATAATGCAGGTTGAGGAACACAGAGTTCTGAGACCAGCCAGCAGGAGGCAGAGGAAACCTAGACTTCTCCCATACATATTTCGCAGTTTTACAGTTGAAAGGCACATGACATATCGTTTCTGAACCTTGGTCACACACAAAGCAGACTGGATTCACTTGGACACCACGTGTTTGAAGTCGAGCCTTAACTGCTAGAGCCCCCGAATTAACTCTCCATAAGAAGTGCTTTAACTTGGGAGGAGCTTTTGTTTTCCAGAGGTTGCTCCATAGTTGCCTTTCCAAAGGGGGCTGATCATTGATCTTCGGATTATCAAGTACAAGCAGAGCTTCAATAAGCTTATACCCGCTCTTAACATCATATCTACCGTTTTTAGTCAGACCCCATATTAGTTTATCAGCGCGAGAGAGATTGAGCTTCGTATTTAACACCAAGTTAACGTCTTCTTCAATAATAAGTTGACGTACAAGGTTATGATCCCAAGTCCCTGTCTGACCATCAATCAAATCCGATACCCGCAAGGTGAGATCAACAATAGCGTCCTGATGATAACGGGGAGGACGAGGAATCGATGTAAGCAACCAATTGTCCAGCCATACTCTAGATTCTTCACCATTGCCAACCTCTTGAAGCAAACCTTGTTTCATCAGATCTCTACCATGAAGCATACTACGCCAAGCAAAAGAAGGTCTCACGCCCACGCTACAGTCGAGGAAAGATGAATGACTAAAGTAGCATTGTCTGAGCAAGCGAGACAGTAACGGGTTCGGCTCAGACCACACTCTCCATGCCTGTTTAGCTAGTAAGGACTGATTAAACTTCTCAATATCTTTGAAACCCAAACCTCCAAGTTCTTTCTCTTTACATAGCTTCTGCCACGCCACCCAAGGAATCTTCTTTCTGTTGTTTCCGCTGCTCCACCAAAACTCAATCATTACACTGGTAAGCTTATTACAAACGTCCTTAGGAAGCTTGAAACAAGACATCGCGCACACTGGAAGAGCTAAACACACCGATTTCAACAATATCTCGTTTCCCCCATGTGAGATGGCCTTAGAAAACCAGCCTCAAAGACGACCTTGCAGCTTCTCCCGAATGAAACTCAAGAGTTTGATTTTAGAGCCACTGAAGCACTCTGGAAGACCCAGATACGATCCTTCTCCACCTTCCTAATCAATCCCAAGAATTCCTTTCACCTCTGTTTTTGTTGCCTCAGGGACCTTGGCGCCAAAACTAATTGAGGATTTTAGATGATTGACTACCTGTCCCGACGCATCACCATAAAGCTTAAGACACGCCAATATCTCCGCACCTTCCTCAGAATTCGTTTTACAAAGTAGGAGACTATCGTCCACAAACAGAAGGTGATGTATCGAAGGACAAGAATCAGTAAGACGAACACCATGAATACGACCAGCTTCTTCTGAGGAGTTAAGACAGATCACCAATGCTTCTGCGCAAAGAATAAACAGAAAAGGAGATAACGGGTCGCCTTGACGAAGACCTCGTTCAGGTTTGATGTAGCCATGTGATTCCCCGTTCAGCAAAACCGAGAAAGAGACTGAGCTGACACAAGCCATTACCCAGTGAATCCATATATGATCAAACCCCATTTTCTCTAACAAAGTCTCAACAAAATTCCACTCTACTTTATCATACGCTTTCGACATGTCCGTCTTTATCGCCATCCAACCTTCAGCGATTTTCTCAACAGTACGGAGTCCGTGAACCATTTCGTGGGCTATGATTATATTGTCAGGGATTTGACGACCAGATACAAAAGCACTCTGGGTTTCCGAAATTATCTCAGGCATGATCGATTTCAATCTGTTGCAGAGAATTTTCGAGATAATTTTATACTGGACCGAGCATAAGCTTATTGGCCTCATATGTCGCATCCTAGAAGGATTTAAGATTTTCGGCAACAGACTGATTTGCGTATGATTCCACCCAGAAGGCATCACTGAAGAACGGAAAAAACCCTGAATCTCTTCAGTAAGTTTTAGACCGACGATGTGCCAGAAACGCTGATAAAACAGCCCTGTTAAACCATCTTCGCCAGGGGCGCTGCTTCCTTTGACGCTAAATGCCGCAAGCCTGATCTCCTCTGAAGTGATCTGCCTTGTGAGATGCGAGTTTATGGAATCAGAAACTCTTCTTTGAAATCCCAAGAACAGAGTCTCGAGATCAGCTGGGTTAGAACTCATGAGGAGATCTCTAAAGAACTCCACTGCAATGTTTCCTTTCTCCCCTTCAGAAAATTGCTCTTGTCCGGCCTCATCTAGCAGCATCAATATCCTGTTCTGCATTCTTCTTCCTCTCACACAGTTGTGAAAATACTTAGTGTTACGATCACCAGCACGTAGCCATTCTTCTCTGCACTTCTGTTTCCAAAAGAGTTCCTCCTCTCTAAGAGCTTCAGCTAGCTCTTGTTTAATCTGGAAGGAAAAAAAGTCGACTTTTTTTGTGACAACCTATCCTGCGGACCCCAGATTTCACAGCACTGCAGCGCACCGACCCTAACCCCTCACCGTGGGAGGAACTGCCTCTACATCCACCGGTAGGTTATTGATGCGCTTGGCGTTACTCAAACCCAAGACCTCACCCTTTAACAACTCTCCACAAGACAAGTTGTCACCAATTGAACTGGGGATTGATTTTTGAAACTTCTATTTCCAGGGCTGCCTTGAGGCGAACAATCTTGTTCCTGGAGTTCAGATCAGCATTCCTCTTCCAATTCATAATTCTTCTCCGACACCATCCAATGCGATCCATCGTGCTACTACGGTCCCCTGACTTCCCTTCCCAACTTCGTCTTACCATATCTTCAAACCCATCCCTGGACAACATACGTTTGTCAAAGAAAAACCGACCTTTCCTTGAGGCATCATTTTCCAGAGCGAACCAAATTCTGATCGGTCTGTGATCGGAGGCCCACATTTCTAGATACTCCATGTTAACCTTAGGAAATAAGGAGAACCATTCACTATTGCCGAAGCTCCTATCCAACCGACATTGTACCCAAACATCCTCACGCTTTCCTCCCCTTGAGAGACAATTACCAGTGTACCTTATCTCTCGCAGCTTACAATCTTGAAGCATATTTCTGAAACCCCAGAAACTTGAATCACTCCGAATGGCTCCACCACTTTTTTCATCATTCGATAACAATTCATTAAAATCCCCAGCTAGCATCCACGCCTCATCTCTACATAACCCCAGCGAGACCAGACGATCCCACACATCAAGACGCTTTGCTTGTACGGGGTCACCATAGACGCAGGTTAAAAAGAAAGAGATCGAACCCAATTTGACTTTCAGATCGATAATTCTTTTATCACTCGATATAACGTCCACTTGATAGCTATCTTTCCACAACAATTCTAAACCCCCACTCAATCCCTCCGGCTCTACAGTAATTAAGTGATCATAACCCATAGTCTTCTTCAAACCCAACATAAAATCAAACTTCTGCTTAGTCTCCATTAAGAACATAAAATCCGGGAAAAATTTCCTACGAAAAGCCCGGAGTTTCCGAACTGCCTCCTTGCTACCAGCACCTTGACAGTTCCAAGAGAATATGCTCATTGGGGAGGCAGCGGCTTCAATACGGAAGCCACCGTAGAGTTTGAGACTTTGAGGGATTTGTTTTCTGGGAGAACCAGAGTAGAGGGTTTGCGCTTTGCATTGCCATCTTTGGAGATGAGCATGGAAGAGGTATCGATAACGGGAACACTGGCCTTTGAAAAGGCTTTAATTTTCCATGAAGAAGGACGTCTCCTTCCTGCCTTGCTCATCCCCTGGATCCCGGAGACTCGCCCTCCCGAAGAAGGGCCAAGCCGAAAACCCGTTGGATGAACCGGTTCCAAGCTGGCAGAGAAATGCGAGGCCGAAGATTCAGTATCATCCTCCTCCTTATCTCGTAGGGAAAGCTTCGGATGAGATATTTGAGTATACCCCGAAATACGAAACTTGTCTGAAGTAGGATCGTGGTAAGAGAAAACATGCCCCTTTCCTTTGTCAAGTTCCTTAGTTATTTTTGTCAAACAGATAGAGGACTTTGTTCTTTTCTCTTCGATACCTTGCTCAAACACGCTGGATCCGAGTTTTCCTTTCAGTTTCGTCTGAATGAGAGATGTAGAGCAAAGACATCTTTCTGTCCTCCTTTGATAGTTCCGGAAATAACAAGGGGAAACCCGGAGGACCTTCGAGGAGATTAGTGGACACAGGAGCGTCATTGACGTTGCGAGAAGTTTGTAGAAATATCTTGACCTTTTGGGCACCTTTCTTCAACAACGGACAGTGAAGTTTCTCATGAGTCAGTCGGAGACAATGGAAACAACGCTTATGGATCTTTTCATATTCAAATTCAATGGTAACCGTCGACTCTTTAGAGACCTCCAGCCTCATGAAAGCCTTTGCTGGGTTATCGACGTTGAAGAGTATTTTAGCTCTGATGTAATCTTTGGTATGAGACACTTTGGGGTCATAAGCTATCTCTTCAACCTTGCCAACCTCTTTATCCAGCGCATACATCGTATTGGTTGTAAATAGATTCACCGGAATATGACGGATACGAATCCACAGCTCCATGTATTGAAGAAAATCATCTGGAGGATTGGCAGTCCAATGATCGATGACCATTTCCCAGTGGTTGTAAGACCACGGTCTATCATTCAACAGTCTGGAGATCCTCTTCACGCTGAAACACAAAATGAAACCGGTCACGAGACAAAGCGATCCCGCGCACCCTGTCATACACCCTCCATGCCGTTGGCATGTACTCGATCATTCTCGCCATCGATTGACCCTCCGGGTTCAACAGACGACCAAGCAAACTGCAAGCATTCTCGTCATAGACACGGAAACAAGGACTGTCTGGGAGAACCAATGGTGCTTCCTCTTCCAACGACATAGATTGAATAGCCTTATGCAACATGTCTGCCATTAGCTCAGAATTCCAGAGCTTCACTACGGTGAGGGAGAGGCGGAGCTGAAACTTTTGTGGCAATAGATCTAACGTGATTGTTGCGAACTTCCCTATAATAACACAAAATTCTGCTACTCTTTTTTGAGAATCCATCAGAGAAGGAAAGACTTGATAAAGGAAAAGTTCGAAAAGGGGTAAAAGGAAAGAAGATCTTTGTCTTAAGGAAAGAAACAGAGAGGAAAAAAATTTCAATAAAGTAGATAGCCAAAATTTTGGAAACTTCCTTAACGAGGAATGCGAAAAACCGTGGCTGTATTACCGGTAAATAGAGTCCACTCAACCGAGGGAAGATATAAAAAAGGAAATGGGAGATTTCCGGTAGAGAGCAAAAAAAAAATACTGGTTTCTATATTCTATTCTGTCATTCATAAATCACGGCAAGCCCTGGTCATGAGCTTATGGAGGGTGATTTGAACTTTGATCAATGTTCAAAAAAGTGGGATAAATAATATAAAAGGGGCCATTTCTTGGTCTTTGCTTTTTCGGATTGAAAGACAAGACTTAAATCAATACTTCTGATCTTTTAAAGTTATTGTTACTAAATATAGAAAATTCCTTTTCTGCTACATATATTATGGGCCACTAACATATTTACGTGGCCAACAATTCTAGTTACCAATGTAATAACCGGATCTCCTTCAATTCTGATACAACAAACTAATTTTGAAAAAACGCAGGAAGTGTGGTAAAGACTTTACCTTTTAAGTTTTTGTAATACGCAGGAGACAGATAACTTCTCAAACTGGACAATGGGCCTTGATTAAAGTGGCCTACAAATTTGCCTATTGCTGTCCTTTATAATAAAAACAAGAGACTACTGAAAAATACTTTTATTATTAAAACAGCTCACATACAACGATTAGCATATGCCATTTATATAGGAACTTCAACCCTTAAATCCTAGAACATTAAAGCTTAATATATTGATAAGTGTCTTAGCTTCAACGTTCAGATACACTCCTGCAATGTTAAGAACTTATTCTGCAGGACCACTTCTCTAGCTGTATTCTTCCTGCCTTGTACCGTACAGCTCTGTCCTAACGTTAACACTGAAACTCCTTCTTTTGGCGCCATTCTTCTTGGGCTCTTAGTCTCAACACTTCTCTGACCAATCTGATATTCATGGCCCATACACAAGCCCATACTTCCTTTCTGTTTCTCCTCTGTTTTATGAAACAGAGATATATCACTTTCACCCCCCCCCCAAACTTGTGATTGGTAGAACGCCAACACCATGTTTGGAGCGAAGCTGAGTGAATGCACGCCGTGGGAGAGACTTTGTGAATATATCTGCAAGTTGAAACTCTGCTGCAATGTGGCGAACTTCAACAACTCCGAGACCAACACACTCCCTAATATAATGATAATCAACTTCAATATGTTTTGATCTCCGGTGGAAGCTTGGGTTCGCAGAGAGATGGATAGCAGAGAGATTATCACATTGCAACAAGGCGGGAAAGTTCTGAGGTACCTGCAAGTCTCGGAGGAGATAGCTTATCCATGTTAACTCTGATGCAGTCTCCGCTAAAGCTCGATATTCAGCCTCGGTTGATGATCATGAGACTGTTAGCTGACGCTTTGCACACCAAGAAACCATATTTGAGCCAAGGAAAGCGCAGAAATCAGTAGTTGAGCGTCTTGTCTCCTGACATCCAGCCCAGTCACTGTCGCTATATGCGTTGAGATCAAGAGAACTCTCCTTATAGAGATGTAACCCGTACTCTGATGCAGTCTCCGCTAAAGCTCGATATTCAGCCTCGGTTGATGATCGTGAGACTGTTGGCTGACGCTTTGCACACCAAGAAACCATATTTGAGCCAAGGAAAGCGCAGAAATCAGTAGTTGAGCGTCTTGTCTCCTGACATCCAGCCCAATCACTGTCGCTATATGCGTTGAGATCAAGAGAACTCTCCTTATACAGATGTAACCCGTACTGAGACGTTCCACAAACATAATGGAGTATCCGCTTGAGATATTGGAAGTCAGTCATTGTAGGAGAATGTAGTCGCTGACACACAAAGTTGAAAGAGAATTGAATGTCAGGTCTTGTCAGTGTGAGATATTGAAGTTTCCCCGCAAGACTCCGGAAGTAAGAAGGCTCCGGAAAAAACACTTTGTCGTGGTAGGCAGCATCGAGGCGAGTGGGTTGTGGCATGGGCATAGGATTGGCATTAGACATCCCAGCTTCATACAGAATCTCCTCGGTATACTTGGTCTGGTTCAGGGAAAATCCTTTTGGATGTTGTTGTACATGAATCCCGAGAAAGTAATGCAGTAAGCCCATGTCTTTCATTGAAAACGCTTGACTCAGATGTCGAACAAACTCTTCGAGAAGCTCAGGAGCATTGCCTGTAAGCAAGACATCATCAACATGGAGCAAAAGGACAAGTGTATGTCCATCACAGTGAAAGGTAAACATGGAAGGATCGGCGTTACTGCATCTGAATCCATATTCAATAAGAAAGTTGGTGAACTTATTGAACCAAGCACGAGGGGCCTGCTTGAGGCCATAAAGGGATTTGTTCAATTTGCACACATGATCAGGGAACAAGCCGTTGACAAAGCCCGGAGGTTGTTCAATGTACACTTCCTCTTGGAGCTCACCATGAAGAAAGGCATGCTTGACATCCAATTGTCTAATGCTCCAGCCCTTTACGACTGCAACGCTTAGAACAATACGTATTGTGGAGGTGCGGACAACAGGGCTGTAAGTTTCAATGAAGTCTATCCCTTCCTCCTGCTCATAACCTCTAGAAACCAACCGTGCTTTAAAGCATTTGAAAGTACCATCTTCGTTCAGTTTCACAGTAAAGATCCATCGACAACCAAGAACATGCATCTCATGTTGCCTTGGTACTAATGTCATTGTACCATTATGATGTTGAGCCTCCGTCTCCTCACCCATAGCACTCGTCCATCCTGGGTGTTTCAAAGCAGTTGCAACAGATGTAGGTAGAGAAGGGATATCTACTTTGGTGAGAAGAGCATAACATGGATTTTGTTTCCTGATACCATGTTGCAGACGAGTTGTCATTGGATGAGTTCGACCGGCAACAGGTTCTTGTCTTGGTAAGATTGGTGTTGGGCTAGAGATCTCTGCAGGTCTCGGAATAGGTGTTTCAGACTCTACCACAGTGTCTTCTTCCAACAACTCAGTATCTGGTGTTGATAGTGGTTCGTTGTGGAAGCTTGGGACAGAAGGCACAACATGAGAATATGTGCGGTTGGAGGAGCTGATTGTCAAGCCTTAAGAAGAGGTGTAGAGTAAGGTTCAACATAGTTTTTGTATCTCCCTTCAAACGGAAAGCACTCTTCATCAAAGATGACATGTCTTGATATATATATGCGCACAGTAGGTGGATATAAACACCTATACCCTTTATATTGAGCATGATAACCCAGAAAGATGCACTGTAATGATCATGGATCAAACTTATGTTGAGTGTAAGACCGGAGGCATGGATAACAGGCTGATCCAACAACTCGAAGGAATGAATACTCTGGCTTCTGCTTGTAGAGGAGTTCATGCGGAGTGTTGAACTGGACCACAGAGGAGGGAAGAAGATTACTCACGTAGTTGGCAGTATAGTAAGCTTCAACCCAATATTTGAATGGAGTTTTGCTTTGGAACATCATCTCAAGAGACAGCTCGGTTAGGTGTCTGTTCTTACGTTCCGCTAAGCCATTCTGTTGTGGGGTAGCAGGACATGATATCTGGTGTTTTATCCTATGAGCAGCAAGATGATTTCGCATGTTATGACTCATAAATTCACCACCTCCATCACTCTGGAACACCTTAATCATTGTGTTGAGTTGATTCTCAACTTGTTTCTGAAATGCCACAAAGACTTGAAAGAAATCTGACTTTGCTTTAAGAGGGAACAACCAAGAGTATCTAGAGAAATCATCCACTAAAATGGCATAGTATTTGAAGCCTTGATTGGATACAATAGGAGAGGGTCCCCAAAGATCACAATGAATTCGATCTAGGGGAGCTAAAGCATCAGATAAAGAAGCAAAAAAAAGTAGCTTGGTGCTCTTTCCCATCTGACAAGGCTCGCAGACAGAAGATGTTCCGCTCTTATTGGAGACAATTTCCTTGTTGTTCTTGAGATGTTGAAGAATCGCAGAATTTGCGTGTCCAAACCAAATCACTTGCAGTCACCTGTCAGTTAGAGTAAAAGGCCACAAAATCTGAATTCTTCAACATATAGAGGTTCTCATGCCGAGGTCCTCTTGTCACTACCCTCTGAGTTTTTAGATCAATCACATATACTCAGTTAGCATCAAAGAAAACACCACATGGATAATCATCACATAACTTTGATATAGAAAGTAATGACTTCTGAGTGGCCGGACAAACCAAGACATCAAGTAATGGGATACTACCTTGAGGAGTTGTAATGACAGTTGAACCCACATGAGTGATTGGTAGTTGATTCCCATTACCGACTAGCATAGTCTCATTTCCATGGTAAGGAGTAGCATTCTGAAGAGCTGACACTGCAGAAGTAATATGAGTTGTTGCACCAGAATCGGGAAACCATTCTTTTCCTGCATCATCTGAGACTTGAAAGGCAGCAAGTGCTTGAGGAACATCATTGCTTTGATAGGCATTGTCGAAAGCTGTTCCAGAACTTGAGAGCTGTGTGACCTATATGCCCACATATCTGACAATGAGGTTGGTTTCCTTCAGAGTTCTGAGACTGGTTCCAGCCACTAGTGTTGACTTAGTGCGAGAATCCTCTGCCTCTAGTAGAATAACCACCTCTACCTCTATTTCCAAAATGAGAGAAGCCACCACCAGGTCCACGGTTACTTGCACTGTTGTATGGTATCTTCTGCGTCTGGAATGCAGTAAAGGGAGCGACGTCTGCTGGTGGTTCGTAGGACTGCAGGCTAGTGTGGAAGCCTGATACTTCTGAGATGACATCACCCAACGTTGGTGGTGGATACCTTGACATGGAGCTGTGGACCACAGTAGAAATTGGATCATACTCTCGAGTAAGTCCATTGAGAAAGGTGAATATCTTCATTGATTCTTCTACTGGCTTTCCAATGGAGCTCAGCTGATCACAAATTGCTCGAAACTCACGAATATAGACCAGAAAATCTTTACCACGAGTAGTAAGCAGTTGGAGGCGTCTCATGAGATCAAACTCTCTTGCAACTGAGCTTTTGTTGAAGTTATCAGCAAGAGAAAGCCATACATCTTGAGATGTGTTGAGGTTGTGAACATAACCAAGAACCTCTTCAGTAAGGGTTCCAAAGATCCAAGACTTGACAAGCTGGTCTGAGGCTCTCCACGCTTCAAAGGCTGGGTTCGAGTGACCACAGGTACATCATTAACCATTGCTGTGACTGTCTCATCAGGTGGCGCGGTTTGACCGTTAACAAAACCTAGAAGCTTCTGACGGCTAAGAAGAGCTTCAAGCTGAGTTTTCCACAAAAGATAGAGTTTTCCAGAAAAGATAGTTACTCTCATTGAGTTTTAGGGTAACATATCTGGTAACATGAAAGGATATTGGGAATGGGTAAAGATTTGGAGCGGCAGCCATGATTGAACATGTTAGGGTTTCTTATAGCTCTGATACCATAATAAAAACAAGAGACTACTGAAAATTACTTTTATTATCAAAACGGCTCACATACAACGATTGGCATAATGCCATTTATATAGGAACTTCAACCCTTAAACCCTAGAACATTGAAACTTAATCTACTGACAAGTGTCCTAGCTTCAATGGTCAGATACACTCCTGCAATGGTAAAAACTTATTCTGCAGGACCATTTCTCCCGCTGTATTCTTCCTGCCTTTTACCATACAGCTCTGTCCTAACGTTAACATTGAAACTCTTTCTTTTGCCGCCATTTCTCTTGGGCTCTTAGTCTCAACACTTCTCTGACCCATCTGATATTCATGGGCTATACACAAGTCTATACTTCCTTTCTGTTTCTCCTCTGTTTTATGAAACAGAGATATATCACTTTCACTTTACACATAATGGATTTTGGACTGTATTGTTTCGTCCAACGATCAAATTGACGCTGAGAGGAGAGTTGAAATTGGACTTCAGATGGTTACTTGGTTAGCTGCTTTATCATGGCCATGAAGTATTGAAATTAGTTTATGCCGTTGCACAAAAAATATATATTAGTTGATGCTATAAAAGTATAAAACAATAAACATATTGTTGAAGTTGGTGGATTAAACGGCTGAAAGCGAAGAATAAGCAGCACAATGGAAAGATTACTAGTTGAGCATCTCTATAATATTATTTGACCTCTCACGTTAACTTTTATGATGGTTGATTACACTAATATCTTTAATGAATTAAAAATATTATATTTACAATACTATTATTTATTTTTTATTTAGTTTCCTTTTTAAAATTTTCCAAAAAACATATACATATAGTAAAAAAGAATTTTTTTATAAAGTAAAAAAAAAAACACAAATTGAAAAAAGAAAATATATGTATATATAATATGATTTCATAAAAAAAAGAAAGTTCACAAATTTTTCTGAGATGATTACATAAAATAATTAAGTAACATAAACTTATATATGTTTAATTGACTAAAAATAGTTTATAATTAGTATTATTGAAATGTTTTATTTATTTTTATATGTTATGTTGACTATAATATCTTTCAATTACAGCAAAAAAATATCGATAAATTATATTTTACTTATATAATAATATTTTAAAATAAAATCACAATTTTGTCTACTTCTTATTTTAAGAGATATTAAAAAAGTAAAAAAAAAAATTAAAATAAACATCGTTTGATCAAATAGTTACAAAATAGTTTAATTAGGTAGGTATATTATATTTTATCATTATTAAAGTTATTTTTTTCTTAATAGTAAATTTACTTTTAAATTTTATGTTTTTATGTTTGTGGAATTTAAGAGAACCATAATCAAAATACCAAAGGCATAAAGTTATTTAGAATTAATAAAATATTTTAATTATTGTAAATATTGATATGTGTTCATGAGCTTCCAAAAATGTATCAACTACTTATGCATGTAACTTCCTATTGATCATCGCTTTATTTATTTATTTATTTATTTTGAAAAACATCAACATATAATTTGATAAATATTATGAAAATACATGCACATTTGAACGATAAATAAAATTGATTTGATTTGACTTAATTATAATAAAAATAATTATATTTCATTTTAAAATCATAGATTTAACTACCATAAGAATAGTAATTTATTTTATAAATATAAATCATAGGAAAATTTAAAATATATTAAAAATGAAAATAAAATATTAAACAACTGTTACGATTTAGTTCTTTTGTAAAATTTATATATATGCATGAGACTTCAAAAATTATCGTTATATTAATTTATGTAATTTGAATCAGACACTTTAGTTTATTTTTTAATTTCATTCTAAGCACAATATATCTTAAGTTATACATAATTTTCATAAAATATATTTACATACCTAAACAACAACCACCTAAATGCAAATAAGAAATTAATAAAATTTTAATATATAAAATAAAAAGTATTACAGCTGAATTCAAAGATGTAATTCAATTTACCCAAATGATAACTAAATCGAATGTAAAAACAACAAAACTGATTAGATATAACATATATATAATTATATATATAATTAAAGCAATATAATATTATTAATGTAAATGATGCATAAATATTATAAATTAATTTAAAACTAAAGTAAATAGCAATCAATTATTATAGTATATTTACTTTACAAATATTTATACCGTGTATGAGTACGGGAAAATCACCTAGTATACTCTATTACATCACCACTGAAGTTGAAGTGATTGATCTGATGACTCCCTCAGCGAGCTGCAGAGGTGGATCGTCTATGAGACTTTGAAAAGGCCAAGAGTTTCTGAGTTTACAGACTTGACAAGGTCTCTTAATTTCATAGAGTTGTAAGATAATATTCCCGTCCTGAGCCAAGCAAACATTGGCCGTAGGCCCTCCAAATATTTGAAGAAAATTACATATACTTAGACCTCCAAAACATAATTTTCAGAACTTCTAAAAAAAATTAGTTGAAATCTTTATTAATTCGTTGAAATCTTTATTAATTTGTCTATAGCCCTCTAAATCTTAGGGCCGAACATTATAAAAGAAAATTCAAACCTCATTATAAACCTGAGTAACAGGAGGTGTGGAGTTGGTTGGTTCCACAATTCTACACCAATTTTTGATTATGCAACTCATAGATTTGGAAACAATGTAGGCATTCATTCAATCTAGATGACTACTAATAAGGGTCCAAAATACGTTTGAGAAGTTATACATATCTGATACAAAGTTCCACCTATTTTGTGAAGCTTTCAAATAGATATACATTCAGAAAGGAATAATAGTATTCCGATTTTCGAGTGTGAAATTGATGAGATCTTGTGTGCCCATGTTCTCGATCTTGACTATATTTTGTGTGCAGTCATGCATGTTAATAAGACGTGGTGAGACTTAGAAAAAAAAACGAATCATACGAACTATAATTTTGTAATTACGGTCAATAATTTAAACTATGATCTATCTATGAACTGGTTAACGCATTTAATTTGGGTTCTTAGACGGAAACATCCTCCACGTGCAGCCACATGTTCAATATGTTGTGTAATTCTTTCTTCTTTCTTATGTACATATGTATCGTATAAGATTTTCCTTTGTACAGTTTGACATATATAGCATAAAGCACGTGAAGAGGTTTGACAAAAGAAAATTTATGGAATGGTTTGGTTTCTCAATACAGTAACTGCTGGCTTACACGTCTGTGAATTGTTTACTACTGGTTCGGTTAATCGGTTTGCTTCGGATTTGGCTGAATCGGTACGGTTCATCCGGATTGTAGAACTCTAGTGCTTGGCTCAATATTAAGTTGAGCCAAAGTGCAAGGATCGATACAAGCGGCATATTAATTTTTATTTTCTTTCCGCATCTAACTTTTTTTATATATAAGTTTATTAATAACAAACCACAAACTCTAAAGTTTATAAAAATAATTATGAATTGTTTTGATCGTTGGGCATTGAACTTATTGGAACTGAAATGGATTAAATATCTTATAATCAGAATAGGAATAAAATTAAGTTTCTTTGTTAAGGTCTTCGGCCGTATATCTTCCAGTATTTGTTCATACATATGATGGATAATAAATAATAATCTTTTGCAAATCTCGAGCATACTCAAAATTTAATAAAGTAATATCTTAGCGTACAAGAGTAAGACCATTAAAGTTTTTTAATCGCCGAGATGATATATGTCTATAATTCTATAGTTATAAATTTTAAATTAAAGAAAGACTATTAATATAATCCACCATAATGACTCACCTTTTTATCAAGAAGCTCTATTTCCTCCATTTCTTCTCTTCTTTTTCACGTCTCCTCTTTCATTGATGCTCTCAGGAACAAGCTTGATAACTAACATCCTTGGATGTCCAGAGACAGGTAAATTAAATCACAATATATATAATCTTGGTGAAGTTTCGATAATAACCCTTTGGACAACTTTTTGGTGTTGGACTGATTGGAAAACGGCAGAGAAAGATTTAGCGAGTACCACGAGATCGTGAAGAAGGTAAAGAAAGATCCAACCTTCGAAAAGACGACGGATCATGCTGTGATGGGAATCAGGAGACATGTCGCGGTGCCTCCAGGGACAACGTTGAACACCGTGACTCCATGCGCCGCTTGTAAGCTCCTCCGCCGTCGTTGCGCGGAGGAATGTCCTTTCTCGCCATACTTCTCGCCTCACGATCCTCACAAGTTCGCCGCCGTTCATAAAGTCTTCGGCGCCAGTAACGTCTCCAAAATGCTTTTGGTAATTTGTTTTTTTTTTTGGTAAAATCTTTTGGTAGTTAGTTGATTACTTATACACATATTTTTACAAAATGATCATTGAATCATTGAACAAATTTATAATATAAGACAAATACATTTAATCTTCTCTTCAAAAATACTAATAATCTAGTTCTTTTATTACTTACCCTTTAGATCCATATCACATTTTTCTTTCTTTTTGGTTTGTATAGATATCATTTTTTGAAAGAATTTTAAATTTAAGTTTATATAGATATCATATCTGATTAATGGGATATAGTTGAATGGATCTACCACAGTTTTTGTTTGACTCACTCCAAACTAAACAATGTTTTCCCATTTTGATAAATTTCTAATAGTCCAGGCACATATTTAGATTAAGGGATATATTATTATTAATAGATTATATAACTCAAGCATGCACATCACTAGATTTAAATCTAGGTTTTGACATCACGGCAACATTAGTACAAGCCACTAAGTTACATATTTTGGTTCTTTTTTTAGCCAATTATCGAAATTATAAAAAGAACTTGTTTCTATTAACTATGAACTTTTCATTTTGCATAATTATACGAAATATCATATATTGTCAATTTCCTCTATACCGGTATGTAGTTTGTAAACGGAGCAAATGAATCATTTTGTTGCAAAATGACTGTGGAACTAAAAATGTAGAGAAATATCTTAAGATAACACTAAATTTTTTTTTGTCACAAATTTAGACTCTTAGAATCAATATGACCAAAATGTTTCACTGAATAGGTAAATATACACTTATACTCCTAGGGTTAACTAATTCAAACCTTAGAGTTTAGAGTTAAAGAGTTGAGATCTGTGATTGAAGTTTAAAATTTTATAAAATAAAAATAAATATTAAAAATTTGAAAATAAAAATTTGAAAAATAGTTTCAAAAAGTATTTCGAATTACAAAAAGAGAATTTGAAAAATAAAAAAAAATTCAAAGAGAGAAACAATTATAAAAAAGTTTGAATTTGAAAACATATAATCTAAAACTATATAAAAAAATTATTATTATTATTTTTTTTTATTTTTTTTGTATTTATATATCTAGGGTATTAGGTTTTTTTTACCTATTAAATGAAATATTTTGGTTATTTTCCTCTTTAGAATATAATTTTGTGATAAAAACTTGAAAATGATCTATTTAAGAGAATTGCCCAAAAATATATGTATGAAAATATCCTTATTAGTTAAATAACTATCTAATACATACAATTGCCATTTTGCATAGAAATAACATTCCCTTCTTGTTAAATTGTGAACTTGTATATAAATTATATTTGCAGGAAGTTGGAGAAAGTCAGAGAGGAGACGCAGCAAACAGTTTAGTCTATGAAGCCAACTTAAGACTGAGAGATCCAATATACGGTTGCATGGGCGCAATCTCCGCTCTTCAGCACCACATTCAATCTCTCCAATCGGAACTCACCACCGTCCGTACAGAAATCCTCCGCCACAAATACCGAGAAGCCGCCACAATCACTTCCTTACAAAACAACAACAACTTCAACAATACTACAACATCAGTGTCTGATCAGGCTGCTCTCGCTGCGTCCATTCTGCTCCCACCTCCACCGCCACCGCCTCCTCCTCCACGACCACCAAGGCTGTCGTCTTCTCAGCCAGCTCCAACGCCTACGCCACCGGCTTCTTTACCGTCTCCGTCGATGGTGGTGTCTTCTTCGTCTTCTAATTCATCTGCTACCAATTCTATATATAATCCTCCTCCGTCTTCGACGGCTGGATACAGTAATTCTCTGTCCAGTGATAACAATGTCCATTACTTCGATTAAATCAGAATTGTATTCTTGATTCTGCTTTCTTGAATGCTATTGTTTTACCCCTTATAAGCTAGACGCTTCACTGTTGATCCATGCTGAGGAAAGGGCGTGAATGTTTTGTTTATTTGTTTTTCATGTAGATTAACAATTACATTACTTTACATTCAGTTTTGCTTTCGTGGTCTTGCGTACAAGACACGTACACGACTTTGCACTGTAAGTTCATATGGAAAAGCTTAAGATGATATATTATAGATATGCATTTGATGTGATTTCGCCCTTTTTCTACTGTTATATTCTATGTACTAATAAAAATAATTACGTTAAGCAAAAAAAGAAATTTCATCCATAAGAAAAACTCGCATTCACACGCTAAAAAGCTACAAGGTGTATCACTTTTTATAATTTATAAACCTACGTTTTATATGTGACTTTTATAGAAAATATCATAACCGGGGAAACTCCATGCCAATGATATTTGGATTTATCATAAAAACATTTCTGGCGTTCTGTTCTAAAAAAATATATATATCGTTTATATCATATACGATAATGAAAAAAATGTAAAAATCATATAAGATAGTGGCTAATCATATTAAAATACATATATAAACAGTAAATGTTGTAAATAAAGAGAGAAAGAGGGAATTAGTTATTCTTATTCATAACATAATGTGCCATTTATATATAGGGAATTACAAGAGGTATAAACCGTCATAGATAAATGGAAAGATTACAAATCCTAAACCAATAAGGAAAATGAAATCCTAATCATACAAAGAAAAGGAAAACCACGAGAAAAGGAAAACCATGAGAAAAAGAAAAGTCTAAATCGCCTTTGGTTATGGCATTCACTTAAACGGTTCATAACACTCCCCCTTAAATGTTATAACCATTAAGAACCCGTAATACGCTTTGAATGTTGCCTCATTAAAACCTTACCAGTAAAACCCAAAGGGATAAAACCATGGTTAAGGAAAAAGAGTATAACACGTATTACTCCCCTGATCTATACCTCACTGAAGGTTTTTTAGTCGACGCATCCCAATCTGATGCGTAAGCTTCTTGAATGTAAAGGTTGGAAGTGACTTAGTGAATAGGTCGGCTGAATTGTCACTTGAACGAACTTGTAGCACTTGGACCTCGCCGGCAGATTTGACACTCCTCACTGAAACTTGAATATCTTGATGACCGTGGACCAAATGACTTCGAAACACTTGGAAATCGAAGCTAACATCCATGTATAACTTCAGGCACACGTCTAGATCTTGGAAGATGGGAATATCTAGCAATATTTGGGATATCAGTCGAAATTGGGTATTCTGAGACAGCTTGTACATGTCTCACAAAAACAGTCATATCTCAAGTTATATCATCTGGAATGACTTGATTCAAATTGGAGATGAAAGTAGACTCAAAGATCTTTCTCTGGACGTCAAGTCCATATTTTAATTCCATCTAGAAGGTCATTTTTGATTCGCAAACATTTGACCTTCGTTTCTGTCCCGCGAATGGAATGTGTTCATACCTTGATTCCTTTTAAAGTATGACTGATCTTTGATCATTCTCTTCTCAGTCTCAAAAATACATTAGAAGATTGATATCTTTATCACTTAAGTGATAACTTTCCTCTTTAGGTATCTATCATTAAGTGTTCTTTGTTGTCTCGTTAAAACCTTAACATGGAAAATCCAATGGGACAAAAACCATGATAAGGAAAAAGAGTACAACTACGAAACATCATCATATTTCTCCCCCTGGAAGCATCATCTTAGGGAGATGTATTCTCATCATATATATAATCCTTTTAGGAAGCATATTCTTAGAGAATAAACTTGTTTGATTGTGAGATAATCTCTTAGACCATTGGACTCTTGCCCATAACATTACTTTCACACAAGATCATATATTGGTCTATTTGGAATCCATGTCCAAATTTCTTTTTTATAGATAATCTTCTAAACATGTATATTGTACATACGAGTTATTCTCCCTCTTCTTATAAAATTAAATAGTATGACCATTCATCTTATCATACAAAATCACATCTTTCAATCATGAAAGAGATCTATAAATTTTCCAATTTCATGGTACTTCATGAGTAAGAATTATTTCCTTTATATACTCAAAATACTCTCGCGGTAATGTTCTCGAGAACTAGTATTTAATGCTTTTAGCAATCCAAATTCTTAGGAGTTTATTGCTTCTTGCAGTTTATATTATTTTGAATCATTGACATCATTGTCATTTTCCAGTGGCTTTCAATTCTTGCCAGACTATAGAAACTTGAAAGTTGATGCTTCCACCAAATGATGATGTGTTTCTTATAACAATTTCAGGTCTTTGTGAGAAATTTTGTGCAACTACTCTTTTGCACCTCACAATTTTTGTTTTTTTTGCATCATTTCATTGATTCTTTCACATAAGATCCATTTATATGCCATTGGTTTTACACCTTCAAGTGTATGGACTACTTGTCCAAATACTCTCTCTTTCCAATAGATCTGCATCTATTGATTCTTTTCATTTTCGGCCATTTATCATATTGTGTACACTTTTCAATAGATGGTTTATGATCCTCATTCTCATCAACTGCTACATTGCATACATAAATATTTAACGACGTCGATTTGATATCGGTTCCATATTGTTCAAGACATGACATATCAATTTGAGATTTCTTTATTCCCAGGTACCTGAATTTCTTTCATGTCATGTTTTCTATATCTTCTTGAGATTCTTAATATTTCATTCCTCGATTCTGCCATTCTCATTCATGCTCATTTTTTCGAGGATTATTATATTTGGAACCGATAGGTCTATCACGCTTCAGGTGATCTTTAGACTCATTAGCAGTTTGAAATTGTCCTTCTGGGACATCTATATTAACTGGAGCATTTACAGCTGGTACTTGTGACTTAATCACTTTCTTAGGGTCAGTTAACGAGTCTGGCAACTCATATGTTAATCTTTGTAATAGAATTATCTCTATACATTCATTTTGGACTTCTATTCGCGCTCTTTAATCCGAGGATCAATGATAATTCATTTCAACACGTTAATTCTCCAGCTGATTATTTTCTTCCCCTAATGTTGGATAGACTAACTTTGAGTCTTTAAATAAATCTTGTAAAATCTTCTAGATTTTATCATCAATGGAGATTATATCCAACATATTCATAACCTCCTTTGAGGTCCCATCTTTTATTGATGTGGTGAAAAAACTACAACTTATCCAAATTTTCTAGATGGGGATCTTTGGTTTCTGACCCAAAACCAATTTGATGGGGAGAGTTCTTAATTACTCTTTGGCATTATGCGAATCAATGCTGCTGCATCTTACGTATAAACATTAGATACAAATACAATATGTTCATCATGTATCCTCACATGCATAAACTAATCATCAAAGGCTTGTGAATTCACCAGTATTATCAATTAGTCTCGCAAACATTAGGCTGCGGATCTATGACAAGTATACATGCGACCTTCTTGTCGATGCATTAATTATAAACATATGGTGGATGATCAGTCCACCAGTGGGTGATCAAGCCCACAACATCTCCTTGTATAAATAGACTCCAAATCTTTTGATTGGTAAAAACCGTACTCCTATATTGCCTTATAAGCAAACAACATATAAAAGATCATTCGTAAGAATTTTCTGGTTCTTCAATGAATGTCTATATGATTATCTTTCGCATTATTAACAAATCGAGATGGCATAACCGGCTTGCCAAACATTACACGTTCAGTAAACTTCTGGTTTACTATTACATTTATCTTCATTTTTTAATCATTGTGTAGTACAATACAATAGTGCCTTGGGTAATACTTGTGATTGAAAGTATTCAACATTTCCCTTTACTTATTGTCTCAACATTGTTAGACGTAAAATCCCTTGGTTTTATTTTATAAATGACTCCTCAAGTCTATTTTCAATATGAACATACTTCTGGATGTTCCACTTACTAGGGATGTGAGATTCTCTAATTCTCCCCCTCGAGATGATAACACTACATTTTTGTCAATCTCGAATAGAATCTCAACTGAAAATCAACAACATACCCAACTTAAGGTCATGTGTTATATCTTAGATCCTTTTGATCTTTGAGACTTGGGAAAGTATACATTTCGTTCCCATAGGCATACATGTATCTGCTCTTCTAGAGCTTCCAATAATCTTGATACTACAAGACATTGTACTCACAATAATTTTCTTTCATCTTTGGATGGTTAAATCATATCATTTCTTTTTATTACCATTTTTATTTTCTCAACTTCAAGTGAGAGTATGAGTTAAAAAAAAAAACCCTTTGATTTTCCTTTATTACCATCTTTATTTTCCCGACTTCAAGTGAGAGTATGAGTTCTAAAAAGAAACTCTTTAGATCTTGACCTTATTTATATCCACATCCACGTCTACAACCACTTTTATGTTCATTTTCTTGAACAATACTATTTGTATGGATTTTCTTTCTCAATATAAAATATCATATTCTCTTCAGGAGAATGGTTCATAATCAACTAGACGTGATTTATCATCTTACATCAATAGCTCATTGTTTTTCTCAGTTTCAAGGAGACAAAATATAGTTATAGACTTCTATAATCTCTTTTCTCAAGAGTAGATGTTTCTACTGGATAACATTACTTGAATTGAAAAAGTGTTTTTCAATATCTATGCATCATTAAAAATTTCTTCGAGAAATTTTACTTTTTAACTCTCAGTAGAGTTGAGATTTATTAACAAGACTTCAGGTCTTGTAATCTCTAAATGCAAAATACACAATAAGCTTTAGATATCACTGCTGGTGATTATACCTTTCTTTGGATTATTTTCCAAAATCTTATGAATCTTTTAAGATCAAGTCAACTTAAAACTCTCATATATAATGGTAATAAAATTTAATAATCAAATTATTTAAAAATGTGTATATATATATATATATATATATATATATAAATATTAACGTAAGTATCTTATTATAAAAAAATACTTTTCTAGTAATAATCTCTTTTACTAGATATTATGTTATTTGATTTTAACTAATCATACTTTAATTACTAAATAAAATACTTATCTCAGTGCATAGGAGATCAAAAGTCCAACCCTTTCTATTTCTCAGCTGGTCGTACAATCTCCTGATAATCTGTCCCCCTGATAATCTCTGCTATACTTATTGCTCATATAAATATGGCTAATATATTTGTAAATATCAACATATAATCCAAATTTTCTTTTATGATTTTAGACTAAAAACTAACAAATTACAAATAATTTCTAAATGTATATGCATTTCAGTCAAGTATAAAAAAATAAACCATGATTCATAAAAGTGTATTTTCGTGATACCATTAAATCATGAAGCATATACTATAATATATTAAGCAAAAGTTAATTCATCAAATAACTACTATTCTTATAGTTAAGTATAGACAAGCGATGATATAATGAATATATTATCAAGTTTTTTTTAGTGCTCAAGATTTTAAAATCAAACAATCAGACTCAAGATTTTAAAGTCAAACAATCAGACCAACCAAAGACTAAATGTCAAATTTTAATTAATGATTAATTCTCAAACTATTCAAAGCATGAATCCATATAAACAATGATTATCCAAACCAATTCAAACATATTATTTTCTGAACAGACCAATTTAGTATGAAAATTTTGACCAACCGTAATAAATCAAACAAGCACATTGGTGACCTATGTGTCATGTGCATACTTCAATATTAACTAGACAAGCAGATTGGTGACCTATGTGTTGATGATGCAACTACAAATTGTAAAGGTGTTTTCGGTTTAAGAGAATTAACCAAACCAAACCAGTTAACAATAAGCGTGCAAATTACAGTGAGTAAAAAAATAAATTAAACAAAGTCATCTTTAACAGATGGACAACCATTAGTCATGGTTAATATATTATGTTATATGACGATAGTATAGTTCATTGTCTTAAAACATGCACGTATACAATTGGACAAATTTATATCATCGTCTAACACTATATACTTAAACAATAATACCAAACGAAACTATATATCATGAATCATAAACAAGTTTAACGTGAATCACGAAATAAACAAAGAGATTGATCATAAGATATGTTTTAAATTGCTAACAAACACAAAGCGATAAACCAATAATTATGAACCCATCAAGTATGAAGAATGAGAATACTTATCTCGATGATTGGGATGAGTAACGACAGAAACGTCATCTGCTCGATCTCATCTCGATGGTGTGACCCGATGGTTAAAGATGGGGTTATGACGGTTTTATAATCTACTCGACTTGAAACGGATCTCCGATACCTCCGTGACCTAAACAACATCGGTTAGGGTTTTTGTTAGTTAAGGGATCTTTTTTTTTTGCTCGGCGGCTAGAGTTTCGTGCTGATAACGTGTTGTAAATAAAGAGAGAAAGAGAGAATTAGTTATTCTTATTCATAACATAACGTGCCCTTTATATATAGGAAATTACAAGAGATATAGACCGTCATAGATAAATGGAAAGATTACAAATACTAAACCAATAAGGAAAAGACAATCCTAATCATACAAGGAAAATAAAAACCATGAGAAAAGGAAAAGTCTAAACCGCCTTTGGTTATGGCATTTGTTCATAACAGTAAATTATTAATTATTAGTTTTACAGTTTTGCAGCTACATGAAATACACAAACACCAGATAAAAAAAAGTAGTTTTAGTTGAATGTTCTAGTTTACAATTTTTGAAGATAATATTTGCTGTTCACGTACGCTAGATATAAGGAAATGTTTGCTTCTTGGATTCATTTTTTCTTTTTATGTCCAAACCGTGTAACTTCAAAACATACAATTGAAGTAGAGAACAAATAGCAAATCAACAGCCTTGAAAATAATATAGCTTGAAGAATTAATATATACGAGTTTCGACTAATTAATTAGTTATGAGCATATTATAGAGAGAGTTACATTAAGTGACACAATATGACTTTATGTTTCGCCGAGAGATACATAGTAAAGTTGAGACACATTCCGTGGACAGCTGTATATTTTGTTACAGAATTAACTCTGTTTTTTTCTAAAGAGAAGTATGTTGTAACTAGATATATGTGATAAAGTGAATTATTTTGGGACCACACAATTAGAAAAGTTCTTTTTTGATCCAAGAGTTGTTTTTTTTTTTCATTTTTTTAGTTTATTCTCTGGATTGAACCAATGTCTCTTTCCTCTACCTTCATTATCACTATCCCCCCTTCAATCACCACTTCCATCATCATCTTCATATCTGCCATCGCCACTTCTTCCACTATCTCCTCCACCTCCGTTACCACTTTCGTTTTAATTACCACCTCTGTTTGAATCACTACTTCCACTATCTCCTCCATCTCTCTTACCACTTTCGTATCCATCACCGAGAGCTCCATCTGCAACTCTTTCGGTCACATCAACAACATCAACAGAACCACTGACCATGAAATCCTCGTCCACAAATCTTCCGACCACATCAACAACATCCACACACACAACCATGAGATCCCCGTCCACAACTCTTCCGACCACATCAACAACATCCACACACACATTGACCAAGCGAGCTACCATCACTTACATTAATCACCACCTCTAGTATCCCCTCTCCCTCTATTACCACTTTCGTATCCACCACCGAGAGCCCCATCCGCAACTCTTCCGGTCACATCAACAACATCAACACAACCACTGACAACGAGATCTTCATCTACAACTCTTCCGACCACATCAACAATATCCACGCACGCATTGACCAAGAGAGCCACTGATCCTCATCCACAACTCTTCCGACCACATCAACAATATCCATGCACACATTGACCAAGAGAGTCACTGTCACCTTCATAACTACCACATCTGCACCGTCTTCACCACCGCTCCTCCATAACCACCACCGCCTCCACTATGGTATCCACTGACATCTCACCACGGTGTCCACCACCGCCTCCACTATGGTATCCACTGCCATCTCACCACGGTGTTACCCATGATGAAGACGGAAATGAATTTGGTACCTGAATTCTAAATCTGACTTTTTGAATCGAAACCGTAACGATTGATTATACTACAACACACGATAAAAGCAAACATCGTGTGAGACGATTAGCGAATCTGGAGTTTTTCTAGGAATAGAGATTGGCGCGGTGAAACGGTTGCTGAATTCCGAGCTCACCCATGGCGGATCCCGAGCTCTCCCACGATGAATCCAGAGCTCATCCACAGCGATTCATGAGCTCATCCACAATTGATTTCATTACAAGCTCTGGTCTCATCATCACATCCATCGATTCTCTCTTGATTTTTTTTGAAACTCTCAGTATTAGGGTTTGAGTATTTAAAAAAGTATAATTGAATTAAGAAAAAAAAATAAACTTGTCAGGTTTGATAATGACTTACGAGAGAAAAAGAATGAAAAATGAAGTTTGGTCTAGTTAAAGGTTGTTAATGTCTTTAAACACATGAAATGTGTGTGGTAAATCCAATGTGTCTCTAAGTGTAATTGGAAACTCTGAGTAAATTTTTCCGTACTATATTACTCACATTATGTTAGTTTTAACATTTAATGAAGGCGTTGACTAACATATAAATTTGGCAACGAGCATTCCCAGGTATCATCGATTTTAAACTACTTTATTGATTTTTAATGTGGTTTAGACTTTTATGTTAAGGGGATCAATTGATCAATTAAATTAATGACAGCCGTGTAGCAGAATCTATTTATATCCCTAACAGAGTTCCAGAGTAATCACATGACGCAATTACATAACAAGTTATATAGTACTACTACTATTTGATGTCTTGATTAGACAGCCCCACAAGCTTTTAATAATTACATTAATGTTTTCTTAATTCCGGGCATTACCCAAATGCATACAGCTCAGAGTTTGCTCTCTACACATTCATAACCGCTTTGAATAGTTCTCTCCCCGTTTCAAATAGAGAATATATAGAAACTGTTCAATACGTTGAAACAACAAAAATAAAACTATATAGTTCTTCCATCAAAACTCTACATTCTTAGAAGTTTTTCTGGTTTAGTGCATGATTGATATTCAATGTTTTTACACTATGTATCTATAAAATTCGATTTGCAGAAACTGAAATATTTGCAGATACAGTATTAGATACAAAATCATATCAACGTTTCTAACGCGCTATTGCATATATCCCCTATATATTATTTGTGAAACATTACAATTTCTTTTTTAGCCACGTGTCATCAATAGGATGATTCTTAGAATTATTAGAGAAATATATTGGTTCATCTAATTATATAATAAGCTTTTTATTAAATTAACCATAAATTCATTATTAATGTCATTTATTATTTCCTTAAATAAAGATTACGGAATTGCCTAATGTGACTAAAATATATATGACAATTAATGATTTTGAATAATAAAGATCTGATAAAAAAATAATGTATCTTTTATCAAATTTGTTTAATTTTCAACTATTAAAATAATTTAAAAAAATCACAATAACCATATTATAAGAAATTTAGATTTTTCTGTATATGTTATATTTTGAATTTTAAAAAATGGCTATAAATTACTAAAACTGTTAAAAGTCTCACATTCAAATTTTGTGATCCATGGTTTAAAATTTTTGTTATGACAAAATACAAATGATTACAAAATCATATAAATAAAAGTCTAACTTAATTAATCATTAAGATTTAAAATATTAATGTATATATATCATTCTAAATTAGACTATAAACCATATTGAATAAATAAATATTTTAATTTCAAAATTTATTTTGAATAATTTTTTTTGATAAAAGTTTTGAACTAACATTGATGAATTTTTTTTAAATTATAAATTACTAAAATTATTAATCCCACAATGAAAATTTTGTTATCAGTAATTTAAAGTTTTTGCTATTAAAGATACACATGATAGAAAAAACATATGAGTAGAAAGCATCATTTAATAGACATTAATATTAAAAATATACTATGTATGTTAATATCATTTAAATTTAATTACATATCCTACCAAATTTTTTAAAAAATTGTTTGGATTAATAAATTTGATTTATACGTTCGCACCAATTTAATTATATATGTAATAGTTACTGAGTTTTAATTATTCAATATATATTTATTATTTCATAATATGTAAGAACATATAATACATAAAATCATTTATATATATAATGTTTATCCCGCGCAAGGCGCGAATCTTAATCTAGTTTAAATATATTTGCTTATTGTGATTAATGTATTGTTTCACAACCAAAATTAAAATTGTAAATACCACTTATTACATGGTTAGTAAATACAACTAATAACATGATTAGTAAATGCAACTAGTTACACGGTTAATAATTTATTCATGGTCTTGTTACACCATACTCGTGCGAAGAAATGCATGTTAATAAGAAACATATAGTCTAATTATAGAATAGAGTAATACTAGGTCGTATACATAAGCCATTTAATCATGCATGCACCTTCACAGAGACCAATGTTTTCTTCATATCAAATTAAATTTTGTTTGAGGGATTAAGTAAAAGGATACTATATTCAGATAAATATGTCTAAAATGATGCAAAAGTTCTACATAAACTACCAGAATGCGAAAACACATCCAGAGCCATCTCCGACTTGCGACTTACGAATAATAGCAGACTATTAGTTGTTCGCAAGATACAATTTCAAGACGATGAGAAAATAGCAATTGAAATACGACATCTTCACATAAATTTACAACAATAAAGCAAACAACATTTGGCTGTAGTTACAAGTCGCAGCGATATACAAACGAACATAGCTATACATATAAAATTTTCTAATTGAAAAAATAATAATATTGATTATACTTTATAACACAACATACTTTTTTTTTTTCAAATACATCAATGATACAAAAATCATTAGAAAGCAATTAAACAATTTGCCACCGTCTAAACTGATCGAATTTTTTTTGTTTCTTTTATGACTGATTACAATCTAGTCACCGCCTATATCAGATTTAAAACATGATATATAACCTATAAATATTTCCGGCTACAAGTTTGTAAATATCTACTAATTTTTTTTAAGAAAAACTCTATATATTAAATCAGAGGCGTTAATATTTTATAAAACAATTGAACTAATTACAAATGCTGCAAAACATAAATATTACATAAATTATTAAAATTATTAATTTCATATAAAATTTGGATATACTGTATATATAAAATCTTTATAAACATATTACAATTGAACATACATCAATTAAAAGTTCCACAAACTAAACAAGTAAGGGACTTCCTTTTTACGCTTTAATTCAGATTTTTTAACATGTTCCCTTTTATAGCTATTAGTTTTATCATTATTAATTGGGAAATTCTCTCAAATAGCACATTTTAAGTTTTTGTCATAAAAATAACATTCAAAAAAAAGAAAATGACCAAAATAGGCATTTTTTTATTTTGAAAATTTTAATATTTATTTTTTATTTTTTAAAATTTGAAACCCTATCCTCAGAACCCCACCCCTTAGCTCTAAACCCTAAGTTTAGATTAGTTAACCCTAGGGTAAATCTACATTTTTACCCTTTAATAAAACATATTTTGGTCATTTTCTTCATTTAAAGCTATTTTGTGACAAAAAATTAAAAAAGCTATCATATGAAATTTCTCTTATTAATTTCATATTAATTACTAAATTTGATATACCAATTTTTTGGTCGAATTGATAAACCAAGTTTATATGATAAATATAAAAATATTTTATGAAAATAAATTAAATAAATAAAAATAAATGTTATTTAATAAAATAAGAATTTTTTTTTATATAAAATAGGATATGTGTTGAGATTTTTGTGGCATCGATATGTGTTGAGTTAAAGTTAAGTAGTCATCCAATATTTTAGTGGATAAAATAAATACAAAATTTACATTATTGAAAAGGTTTTTAAAAAAAAAATTGTTTACTAATTGAAAAGGCTTAGGTATTGCTTTCCTCTTGAGCGGCGGTGGTTGTTAATCTGTTCATCATCTTTTAGTTTGTGTTCTCTGTGAGATTGGCTGATTGTCGATCTTCATATGTTTTCCAAAATAAAGGCAGAGGATGAGAAATCCTCAGAATCACCATCGTCTCTGATTCTCTCACTTCCTGAAGATGTCATCATTGACATCTTAGCGCGTTTATCAAGATTCGACTATCCAAAACTCTCTCTTGTTTCCAAGTACTTTCAGTCACTCGTTGCTTCGCCTGAGCTATACGCAAGAAGATCCTTGTTGGCCTGCACTGAAGACTTTGTCTATGTTGTCCTAGATGACATAAACACCTCTTATAGTTATTTTTACGATTGGTATATCCTCTGCCAGAAAGCCAACGGCAGTCACTGCTTGGTCCGTGCCCCCTCGACGATTCCCTCTATGTATTACCATGCAAGCTTTGTGGCAGTGGGTTCGAGGATATATGTTTTTGGTGGGATTGACCAAACAAATATGACGACAAATGCGTTTTGCATGGATTGTACATCCCATACGGTGGAAACCCTCCCAAGCATCCCTGTTCCTTTGGTTTGTAAATTCGATGGCTTCATCCACGGGAAAATATATGTTATTGGACATTGCTATCATGACAACACGTACAAAGAATGTGATGGTAGTGTTCGATACAAAAACACAAATGTGGGAGCATGCGATGATTAAGCCAGAGATGGAGACAGCTCTCGGAATAAGGGATTGTTATAGAAGCTATGTGTACGAGCCAAAGGAAAGTAAATGGAAAACAGACTATATGCTGAATTCTATCGTTGGGTGGATGCATGTGTGGTTGATGATGTATTGTACTACCATGATCGGGGGGTCGGGGTCGTGAGCACCTTAAGAGCTTATGATCCAAATCAGAAGTCTTGGAGAGTGGTGAAAGGCGTGGGAGAATTAATTGTTGGCTAGGATGATATGTTCAGACTGGTCGTATACTGTGAGATATGGTGGGAATCTGGCTTTGCTTTTCAGAAGACCAGGTAAGATATGGTGTGCGGAGATTTCGCTGGAAAGACGTCTAGGTGGGGAGATTTGGGGTAAAGTTGAGTGGTGTGATCCTGTTTTGACTGGAAATTTTAAAGTTTGTAAATCTCTAGCTGTTATGGTTTGCATGAACTCTCCTTCATATTTATATATAACTTGTGTTTTATTTTCAAAAATTAAATTAATTATTATGTCCAGCTTCACCTAAATGCCTTGGTGAGTTCTCTTTTCATTAATCTAATTGACCATCTGAATGTCCAGATGGTAACATATTGGTTTGGATTTAAGTTTGTCATGCTACATCTAGTTCTCTGTTTCAGTTAGGTGAATATTCGTTTTATGTAACTAAATTCAGAATGTGAATGAACAAAAAAGAATTGTCTCTTGTTCTTTTCTATAGTTTCCGAAATCTTTTTTCAGTTCCCAGAGTCAGTTCTTTTGGTTTTGTGCAGGTCAGGACTACATGGTTTCATGTATATTTCAAATCGTTCTGTTTAGTGAAAAAATGAGGATTTTTTTTTTTGACAGCAAGAAATTTACAGACTCATGTTGACTCTATAAACCATATTAGTAACTCCGCATCCATGTGAACGACAAAGGACAGTTGCTTTCTTGCACTACGTGCTAAGCTATCCGCCCGAAGATTCGTCGTCCGAGGTACATGGACGATGTCTGAGTTCAGGAAGCTTCCTTTGAGGAGCTTGATATCTTCCAAGTAGCTTTCAAATGCTGGTCATTCTTCTGGTTCCGAAACCATCTTCACCAATTGAGAACAATCCGTTACAAACGTAACCTGTAAATGTCTTAAATTCTTCATGCATTCCATTGCCCAAATCAAAGCCTCTACCTCCGAATGAAGGGGAGAGAGGCATGCCCTTACATTCCTTGCCCCCAGAAGACCATCAAACCCCGGTAAAGTACTATACCAGCCTTGCCCTGACATTAAATCCTTATCCTTCCATGAGCCATCAATAAAACACCATCGACCTGGTGTCTCTAAGAGAGGAATGGTTTGTACCGAGAGCCCCCTCGTTGGTTCATTTCCTACCTGTGCTTCTGCCCAGAGTGATGATTCCACTTCAGCTAATTTTAGAGTGTCACGCGGATCAATATCCAAATTACTAAAAACTTTGTTATTTCGGACTTTCCAAATATACCATAGAATCCATGCAAACTGATGGTCATCCATTTGAAAAAATGAGGATTATATTGCGAGTTTCTGCCCGATGAATTCATTCAATGGGAAGGGGGATATAGAAGCTCTGAAGCATCTGATGCTTTTTTTTTTTTCCGTTAGCCATATTCCTTTTCATTCTCAGAAATATAATATACTAGGTGGTGATCCGCACCCTACACAGAGTGAATGGACTAAAAGAGATTATAACTTTTAATCATTAGATATTAAAATGTAAAAGCTATAGACTATAGTCACATATCATATATGTTATAGTAGGGGTGGGCAAAAAACTCAAACCGAACCGATCCAAACCAAACTAACCGAAGTTAAACCGATCCAAACCAAACCGTGCTCTTTACATAATCCAATTGGTTCATATTTTACTCAACCCGAATGGTTTGGTTTGGTTTGGGTTCAAATTGAACCAAACCGAACCAAACCGAACCAAACCAATAATCCAATATATTTTTATCTATATATATATATATATATATGTTAACATATTGTAAATTTTAGTTAAACTTTTGTTTTCCATTTTTTCTTAACTTCCATATATTTAAAAAAAAAATCCAAATATGATTCAAATAATCCTAATACCTAAAGATTGTACCGAAAACAAAACTTAAGAACTATAAGCATCTAAATCGTAGCCATCTCGTTTCGTTCATCTTCTCCAATTTTCATTCTCTAAATTATGTAACAAAGTTATTATAGGATCAATAAAAAAAAAATAGATGAAATAGTCTTTTAGTTAATAGGTTTTAGAATGCTTACAAGTCTTTATTACGCTAATTAGATTACAAATAGTCTGCTCTTTGCTTATTATGTATTTCTTCCTTCGGCGTGGTTAAGAGTTTTGTCATCGAGCTTTAAACTGTTTTTTGTTTCATAGCTTTTTAAACAAAACCAAACTAAATCTAAACCAAACTAAACCCAAACCGAACCCAAACCAAAGCTACTTTGGTTTTAATTGGGTTGAATTTTATAAAACCCAAATTAAACAAACCAAACTGAACCCAAACCGAACCCGAAACTAAACCGATATGCTCACCCCTATGTTATAGAATAGAAGATGTAAAGTTTGATAAAAAAGAGAGTAGTGAGAAAATACAATTTGAGTTTGGAAATTTAGTGGAATATCCAGGGACCAACAATCTAGTTATGGACAACAAACAATAATAATTTTATTAGTACATTTGATTTGTTATAGTTTTATTAAATTTTTTAATTGTTACCCGAATACGTCAAAATTTTAGACAAAACGAATATTCCATCACGGAAAATTAGTCCTAATAATCGCTAAGTTTTAGTTTATAATTTAAAGAATTTGGAAAGTATTACAATTAAGGAATCAACAAATATGAAACAATATTAACTATGAGAATATTAGATATTGAATAGAGACTCCTTGTCACCATTTATGTTGATTGTTTAAACACAAAGTCTTAGTGCTTAAGTTAAGGGATTGCATACAATGTAATTAAATATCGTACAATCAGTCAAGAGATCGGCCCTATTAGCTAATTAAGTAATTAGACATGACTTTGAATTATAAGAAACATAATCTAACGTTTTAACAATTAACATATGCGGTAGTGGATAGTAACAAAACTCTTCATTAACAAAAAAGTCTGTTGCATTAATCAAAAACTAGGGATCGTCTGTTCAAAAAAAATTGTTTGACTTACTATATAATAACAAAAACAACTTCAAATTTTATTTTTTTGAAATAATAAAAAATATGAAGAAAATATATTTGTTTCAATACTGATTCATCAAAACCATTGAATTTTTTTGAACCAAATCGAATTAATTTCCAATAAACAGTCTGGTTCACCCTAACCGAGAATCCTCATATGAACCCGTCTGGTTTGACTGGGCAAATTAATAAGACATATATTTTTAACGTTTCTATTATTAAAAAAATGATTTGATTTACTATATAATAAAACCGTAGACAATTTTCTTTTGAAACTAATCAAATTAATTTTCAATAAACAGTCCAGTTCACCCTAACTGAAAAACAATTATATTAACTCGACCGGTTTGACTGGTCAAATCGATAATTTATATATTATTTACCCTTCTATCATTTACATGTGAACTTGTAAATGACTCAGACTTCACTTTCATATATAATACATACATTTATGACTGGTTAATTTAGATATATATAGCAGAGCATATATATAAGTATATATTATGTTGGTAAATTAACGAAACATATATTAGAAGTTAAGTACCAAGATAAAAGTCATATATGACTTAATGATATACATGTATAATACGTAAAATATTCTATTATAAAACCATATAAGATCTGCTATTATAATACGTAGAATATACATATATAATATGTATTCTACAGTTATTCATATATAAAGTTATAAACCAAAATTCTATTATATTTATGTACGCATCGCCATGTTTGTATATTCATATAGGAAGGGGTTTCATAGTATAAAGTACATGTATAGTTTTAATTAACAATGATATTACATGTAATTATTCTAAGTAATATATGATCTTTTTTAAAAAGGTGTGATCATGACTCTTATGATGACACCTAAGTAATGACATTTTTGTTAATCATACATGAGAGTAAGGTTACTTAATAAAAATGCTCCTTACATGCTTCACCCACGGAACCAGCCTGCTTTGTGGATGCAGCATGGAGCTCAACCACAGGCTCGTGCGGTATAGGAGGTGTTTTCAAAGGCGTTACCCGGCCCCATATTCCCGATATATGCTCATCATGTCGACTCGTCTCTTCAGCATTGATGGCGGAAGCCATTGCGGTCCGTTCGACAGTCATGTTGGCTGCGTCGTCGAATCTTCGATCTCTACAGGTGTTCTCTGATTCTCAAGCCCTCGTCTCCATGGTGAAAGCGAAGGAATCAAGACCCGCCTTGTTTGGGATATTATTCGATATCTATCATTTCAGTTGTTTGTTTGATACTATTTCCTTCTCTTTTATTCCCCGTTTACAAAACCTTGAGGCTGACTTGGTGGCGAACTCTGCCCTCGCTCTTGCAGACAGGTCCTCCGATCATGGAGTGTAGTTTGTTTCTTTAAGTTATGAATGAAATGTTGTTTGACCAAAATAATAAATAAAAATGCTCCTCAAATAAAAAAAAAAGATGTTACTAGATATTAGACACGCTTCATAATACCAGCATTTTAACCAAAAAATATGTTTTGTTCGTCTCTCCAAATTAAAAATTTTCCGTAAACCGCAACATTTATAATTGTGAATGTCTGCTGAATTTAATCAGGGAATCAGGTATGTTATGGAGCTTTTGTTTGTTTTGCACTCTTAACTGTTCACTGACGTCTCTTAGACAGCTTGATGTGGATAACAATAAGTTGGGTAGTCTACCAAATAAATTCAGGATAAATTGTGTTTAAATGATTTCTAACCTTGTAGATATGGTCTTGTTACGAGTTAAAACGTGTGTTTTAGGTCTTCTAATATTTAATCGAGTATTTTTGGATACTCTGTTGTTTTGAGGGATAAAGAGTTATCTTCAATAAAAACGAGCATCTAAAGACGCAGTACTTTGTGCATGAATTAGAAGTTTAGCCTAATTAGAAGAAAGATTTCACACTGACGGATTGAACTCATGTTTGGATTCAAAATATGTAATTGACTTACCTTTCATATGGAAGTGGTTTGAGGTCAGTCCCACAGTAGGATAAAAAATTATGCTCTTTTACGAAATTTGGTCTATCTGCCGAGATGAAAAAGCTGAACAAATACAAGATCGACCGTTCCACATCAGGATCGGGAGATTCCATGTTCTAGACAAAAAAGACAAACTCAACCTAATTCGACCATGTACTTATATACAAATATTTTCAGGTCCTTTTGAGACCTGTACATTCCTATTTTTAGATATCTTTCACTTGTACGCTTGTGGAGATCTCTAACCGTCATTTGACTTCTAAGATGTTTAAAGCCAACAATAAAATGCAAATTTAGTTGTACTCTATTGTTGGTAGTGGGTTTACAACCCCCCACTTAGCTCTTCCCAAATCACCATTGGCCCATTAAAAATAAATAATAAGCCTAGCCCAAAAAGGAAAACATTATAACTAAACTTGGTGACAAAGTCATTCCATTATAAATATAACTCCCACCTCTCCACAAAAGAGAGGGATTCATTTTTCCACTCATGCAGAAAACAATAGAAAGAAATAGAAAAAGGTTTTAGAAAAAAGTCTCTCTGGAAAATCTAAAAAGACATCCGTCCGACAACGACACGCCGACGTGCCGCACCGATACCGTCAAACGCCACACCGATACCGTCGAACACCGCACTGTCACCGTCAACGCCGAACTGGCATCGTCGTAGCCGAACCGGCAACGACGAACCAAACATCTTTCCCGGTGACTCTGTCACCGACGACCAGAGCATCTTCCCCAACGACTCTGTCACCGACGAACCAAACATCTTCCCCGGCGACTCTGTCACCGACGACCCGAGCATCTTCCCCGGCGATTCTGTCACCGACGACCTGAGCATCTTCCCCGCCGAGTCCTTCACCGACGACCCGAGCATCTTCCCCGACGACTCCGTCACCGACGAACTGAGCATCTTTCCCGACGACGAATCAAGAGCCTATCCCCGACGACGAACCGAGAGTCTATCCCCGACAATGAACCGAGAGTTTATTCCCGACTACCTCACTCCGACGACGACCACATGACGACCCGAGCATCTTCCCCGGCGACTCTGTCACCGACGACCCGAGCATCTTCCCCGACGACTCCGTCACAGACGAACTGAGCATCTTCCCCAACGACGAATCAAGAGCCTATCCCCGACGACGAACCGAGAGTCTATCCCCGACGACGAACCAAGGGTTTATTCCCGACTACCTCACTCCGACGACGACCACATGAACTATCATCCCGGAAATCATATGATGAAATACGTATGGCTTGATCTCTCTTAGGAGAGTACATAGGCAGCCTTCTCACAAGGTGCAGCCACAAACACAAAACCACTTTTTATCTCTTTGCCATCGCTAGGTACAACGTTATTAAACAAGATTCTCGGAGCTCTGTATCTTATATGGGTTATCTTAACCCGTGTTTGACCATTTATCATATTTTTGACCTTACTGGATTTGGGCTTCAACAATTGGCGGTAGAAGGAGGGGGGAATAATTCTTAGACGCACGAAGTTTAGAGGTGGTAAAAATAGAATTCACAGCCAGCCGTCGTCGTCATTATCAACTCGTCGTTGTCATCTTCGACGACCACCGAATCCATAGTCACATCCAGAAAGTGGCAGACTGAAAACTTATTAAATGGCACATGTGATAGCAACCCACTTACAACAACTTTCTCACCCACTCTCCAAAGCAACAAGCAACAAAGAACAAGAGGGACCCACTTCAGGACAAGAGGGACCCACTTCACCCACTCTCCAAAGCAACAAGCAACAAAAGACAAGAGGGACCTACTTCAACAAATCTTAAAAGCAACAAGCAACCTAGGAAGTGATGACCTATTACAACAACCCCAAAGACAAATAGTATCCTATGAAATGATGGTCTACTCCAACAATTCTCAAAGGAAAGAAGCAATCTAAATAAATGATGATTTTCTACAACAACTCAAGAAGCTAACAACTCTATTTGAAAAAGAAGAGGAAGAAACCAACTCAACAAAAAATAACTTCGGCCGACGACCTGTTCAAAGCAAACCGATGACCCGTTGGTTCGGCATTCAGAAGTCTCCCTTCGTTGTCTCCGACGATCCTTTGGTTCGGCATTCAGAAGTCTCCCTTCGTCGTCTCCGACGATCCTTTGGTTCGGCATCTACAAGTTTCCCTTTGTCGTCTCCGACGATCCAACTATCCCGACCAGACAACGATGATGTCAGCTATCCCGACTCGACAACGACGAAGCCAACTATCCCAACCAGACAACGACGAAGCCAGCTATCCCGACCTGACAACGACGATGTCAGCAATCCCGATTCGACAACGACGAAGCCAACTATCTACGCCGACAAGACGCATGTCTGACCACCAAAACATGGAATCTGATATGCTACTCATATCATCAAGATAAGTACATTTACTAGTCAATTTATCACATCTCATCAAACAACTCGTCGTAGGCATGATACATATTGCACTTTGTAAAAAAAAAAAAAAAAAATAGAGCGGAGACTCAAAAAAAAAAAAAAAAACGAGCGGAGACTCAGTCAAAAATCTTATTAAGGAACTACGCATGACTTGATCCCTACGAGGTACGTAGGAAGCTCGTTTTACGAGTTCAGCCATAACTCCAAAAAAATCCCAAAACCAAAGAAGAGCTTTCGAATAAGCAGAAAATATTTTAACGTCGTCACCCTGGCCAGGTGTTCGATAAAAACGCGTTCCCCACGGATGCAGTGGCGAAATAATCCACACTCCCTAACTTCGACCTAAAAACTCGAACTAGGGGGATAAAAGCCGGGCCCAGACCCGCATCGTCGGTGGTTTAGCACTCAAAATAAGACCGAAAACATCTCACACGAGTACTATCAATCCCGATTAAACGAGATAAACCGAGCCGAGACTCGACCTCAGAAACACCCAAAAAGCCGAGCGTATCTCGCATGAAGACAAAGAAAAAAAAAACACGACGAGCCGAGTCTCATAATCATTCAAGGAAGCGACGAGCCGAGTCTCATAATCATTCAAAGAAGCGACGAGCCGAGTCTCATAATCATTCAAGGAAGCAACGAGCCGAGTCTCATAATCATTCAAAGAAGCGACGAGCCGAGTCTCATAATCATTTAAGGAAGCAACGAGCCGAGTCTCATAATCATTCAAGGAAACGACGAGCCTACCTCGTCTCATCCAATGAAGAATCGACGAGAAGAAACGACAAGCCGACCTCGTCTCATTCAAAACCCGAAGATAAAAAATGACGAGCCTAGCTCGTCTCATTCATCCAAGTCCCGACGAGAAGAAACGACGAGCCGGCCTCGTCTCATTCAAGACCCGAAGATACAAATCGACGAGCCTACCTCGTCTCATTCATCCAAGACCCGACGAGAAGAAACGACGAGCCGACCTCGTCTCATTCAAGACCCAAAGATAAAAATCAACGAGCCTACCTCGTCTCATCCAATGAAGAATCGACTAGAAGAAACGACGAGCCGACCTCGTCTCATTCAAGACCCGAAGATAAAAATCAACGAGCCTACCTCGTATCATTCATCCAAGATCCGACGAGAAGAAACGACAAGCCGACCTCGTCTCATTCAAGACCTGAAGATAAAAATCGACGAGCCTACCTCGTCTCATTCATTCAAGACCCGAAGATAAAAATCGATGTGCCTACCTCGTCTCATCCAATGAAGAATTGATGGGAAGAAACGACGAGCCGACCTCGTCTCATTCAAGACCCGAATATAAAAATTGACGAGCCTACCTCGTCTCATTCATCCAAGATCCGACGAGAAGAAACGACGAGCCGACCTCGTCTCATTCAAGACCCGAAGATAAAAATTGAGGAGCCTACCTCATCTCATTTGTCCAAGACCCAAAGAGAAAAATCGACAAGCCTACCTCATCTCATCCAATGAAGAATCGACAAGAAGAAACAACGAGCTGACCTCGTCTCATTCATCTAAGATCCGAAGAGAAAAATTGTCGAGCCTACCTCGTCTCATCCAATGAAGAATCGACGAGAAGAAACGACGAGCCGACCTTGTCTTATTCATCCAAGACCCAAAGAGAAAAAATGACGAGCCTACCTCGTCTCATCCAATGAAGAATCGACGAGAAGACACGACGAGCCGACCTCGTCTCATTCAAGACCCGAAGATAAAAATCAACGAGCCTACCTCGTCTCATTCATCCAAGATCCGACGAGAAGAAAAGACTATCCGACCTAGCCTCATTCATTTCAAAACCCGACAAGGAGAACCGACGAGAAAAATCAACGAGCCTGCCTCGTCTCATTCATTTTTAGACCCGACAAGGCGACCTGATGAGAAGAATCGACGAGCCGACCTCATCTCTTCCGTCCAAGACTCGACGAGCCTACCTCGTCTTATCCGTCCAAGACTCACGAGCCTACCTCGTCTCATCCGTCCGAGACTCAACGAGCCTACCTCGTCTCAACTTTTCAAAAAAAAAAACTCGACGACCCCAATCTCATATTTTTAAAGACACGGAAAACCCAATCTGGCCAATTTCGATTTATGCCGAGCTAAGTTCTTTCTTCTTTCTTAAATTCAACTCACTCGCATTACTTCTTCATTGAACTGGGGGGAGGGCTATTGTTGGTAGTGGGTGTACAACCCCCCACTTAGCTCTTCCCAAATCACCATTGGCCCATTGAAATTAAGGAATAAGCCTAGCCCAAAAGGGAAAATTTTATGACCAAGTTTAACTAAACTTGGTGACAAAGTCATTCCACTATAAATATAACTCTCACCTCTCCACAAAGGAGAGGGATTCACTTTTCCACTTATGCAGAAAACAAGAGAGAGAAACAAAGAAAGGTTTTAGAGAAAAGTCTCTCTGGAAAATCCAGAAAGCCATCCGTCCGACGACGACACGCCGACGCCGACGTGCTGCACCGACATCGTCAAACGCCACACCGTCACCGTCGAACACCGCACCGTCACCGTCAACGCCCAACTGGCATCGTCGTAGCCGAGCTGGCAACGACGAACCGAACATCTTTCCCGGCGACTCTGTCACCGACGACCTGAGCATCTTCCCCGACGACTCCGTGACCGACGAACCAAACATCTTCCCCGGTGACTCTGTCACCGACGACCCGAGCATCTTCCCCGGCGATTCCGCCACCGATGTCCCGGACATCTTCCCCGGTGACTCCGTCACCGACGACACGAGCATCATCCCGACGACTCCGTCACCGACGAACTGAGCATCTTCCCCGACGACGAATCAAGAGCCTATCCCCGACGATGAACCAAGAGTCTATCCCCGACGACGAACCGAGGGTTTATTCCCGACTACCTCACTCCGACGACGACCACATGATGACCCGAGCATCTTCTCCAGAGACTCTGTCACCGACGACCCGAGCATCTTCCTCGACACTCCATCACCGACGAACTGAGCATCTTCCCCGACGACGAATCAAGAGCCTATCCCCGACGACGAGCAGAGAGTCTATTCCCGACGACGAACCAAGGGTTTATTCCCGACTACCTCACTCCGACGACGACCACATGAACTATCATCCCGGAAATCATATGATGAACTACGTATGGCTTGATCTCTCTTAGGAGAGTACGTAGGTAGCCTTCTCATAAGGTGCAGCCACAAACACAAAACCACTTTTTATCCCTTTGCCATCGCTAGGTACAACTTTATTAAACAAGATTCTCGGAGCTCTGTATCTTACATGGGTTATCTTAACCCATGTTTGACCATTTATCATATTTGTTGACCTTACCGGATTTGGGCTTCAACATCTATCTGATGTAGATAAGATATTTAGAATAAATATCTTTAATTATTTAATGTTGTATTTATTATTAGAGTAATCACCTTTATTGTTTTAAGGTTTTATGGTTTTTTATATATAGCCGTTTAGGTTTAAAGTTGTATTGAAATTTTGATTTGATTAATAAAATAGTTTTTCAAAAGAGGTTTCTATAAACCAGAAGAGTATTCTCAAATCATAAAGAGCTTTTGATTAAGCACTTTGAAGAGTATTCACAAACCCTATTTTCTAAGATATTCTCAAATCTTATTTATACTTTTCTGAAGCAGTTTTTTAGAATCAACGGATCTAGTTCTGTCTCTAGAAGCTTCCGCTACGTCACTATCTTCCCAAGATATTCAATTCAATGAATTGAAGGTAAATTGTATCACAATTGACTACTCTTGGAGTGTTTTGGTATTTTAGACGGTGGAGCTGAACACCACATACGAGATTGAAGACGCTACCATCGTTTTTATTCGACATGTATTTTGTAGACGCTATGGCTGGTCATTATAAAATTTAGTAAGTAACTTGACGTGAAAAAGCCAGTACCTTTGTAAGAACTTGCTCAGAAACATCATTGTAAAAGCAACCTCCGTCAAATTGGTTTGCTTCTAGATCCACCAAACCAATTTGAAGATTTCCCATAGTTCTGATCAGCCCCAGCAGTGTTGAATGCTAGGTGTGGTGTAATGTCTATGACAGAGGAGTAGCTTTGTAGCCTATCATCATATCCTAAAATAAATATCTATGAATCATCTAAACATTTAAATATTAATAGTAAAAATATCATGAATCATATAAAAACAATATGTATATAAAAATGAAAACAAACACTCGTATAGAGTTGTAGATCAAGGTCTAGTTTGGTTTAAATCTAATAAAATTGAAATCATGTACAGTATAAAAACATACACATTCGCAAACCAATATGTTTTAGACCAAACCAATTATTAATTGTAGAGTAAACCAAACTTACAATATGAAATGAAAATCAAGACAATATATGTAGATAATTAACAACCCACTTTACTATATGTATTGATATATATATATATTATCATAGTATTTGAATTCATACAAATAAGTTAAAATTAATGATTTAATATAAAAAATATTTTATAGTAACGTCAAATAAACCACATAAGCATAAGTATTATAAAATTGTAGAATATATAAAACCAAATTGTATACAATTTATTTTAACGTTTAATTATAAAAACCAAAATATTCTTATATAAATGAAAAAAATCGGCAGGGACACGTGGGTTAAGATCTAGTAATACGTTGTACCTTCTACGTGATGGTTAGTGTAAGAGAAGCCCCATCGGTTCAGATCTATACACACTCCATCCAAAATTATAATATTTTAATAAAGTATAATCATCTAATTAAAATTTATTTTTTTAAAAAAAATCAGAACTAATTACACATTAACACAAAGTTGTTCGCGTCCCTGAATGGGCTTGGGTTTTTCTCTCTAGAGGAAATAAGAAAGTGGAGTGTGGGTTCCAGATAAAGCAAGAAAAACACGTTTTCTTAAAGCAATCTAACCACTTTGCGGTACTTTTTCGTTATTTCTCAAGAAAAAGTGAAGATAAGATCTAGGGTTCTTGCGCGGAATTAAAGATCTGGTGATTTGGGGAACTATTTTGGAGAGATCTCTGTTGCTGATCCAGGTGTGGAGGAGTGATAGCGTTCCTTCGCGATGTCTGCGGCGATGGATAGAGCCTTAATGGCTCTGACACTAGAAAAAGAGGAGAAACCGTTTGAAATGCCAGATTTACCGGGTTTTTGCTCAAATGAGAAGAATAAGCTGAGTTTGGTGGGTAGAACTTTAAACCCGAAATGCTAGAAAATGTCAACATTGATTTGGAGGATGCCGAGGAAATGGCAAAAGGAAGGCAAATGTCGAGGAGTAGCTCTCTCGCAAGAGAGGTTTCAGTTCTTTTTCGACAACGAGCATGACCTGTTGGATGTGTTAGAGAAAGGGGTTCACACGTGCAATGAATGGGCGCTGGCGATTGAAAGATGGGTTGAAGAGCCTCCGGACGATTATCTGCAATTCATTCCGTTGTGGGTTCGTATCAGTAACATTCCAATGAACTATTATACGAAGGAAGCGATAACGGCGCTTGGGGATCTAGTTGGAGAAGTCAAAGAAGTGATTTTCAACCCGCTCAAACCGCAAACTCAACCCTATGAAAGGGTTCTTGTAAGCTTTAATGTGGCAAACCCGCTTAAGATGTCAAGGGTAGTCAACATTAAAGGAAGGCGACCGGTGACCATTCACTACAACTATGAACGCATCCAGAAGAGGTGTTTCACTTGTCAAAGGCTTAATCATGAGCAGAGTTTATGCCCTCTCGAAGTGAGGAGAAGGAAAAATGAAGCTTTTGTAAGACGCCAAGCAATCTCTAGGGAACTCAAACTAAATAAGCCTGTCTTAAACGAAGATGATCCTCTCTTTGGGGTGCTGAGAGAAGTGCAGGTGGGGATGTGTTCAGTGATAGGACGACCTAAAATTGTTAAGGAAGTTCTTGATGAGATGAGGCCATATCTGATGTTGGCTACTGAGGAGGATAGAGTGGTGCGAGAAGAGAGAGTGAGAAGGTCAGTTGCAGCGGTAGAACAAGATCCTATACTGCAACGCACGGTGTTGAGACTTGAAGCTCCTCCAGTGGTGTCTAAGGATCCTAATAAAGGCAAAGGAATCGTGTTCAGTTATGAGGATCCAAAGAAGGTTAGAGTGGGTAGTGCTCAGTCAGAAAAATTAATGGCATCGGCCATTAGAGCAGGCACAGCTGGGAGGTGGAATGCAGGAAATGTTGTAATGACAGAGAGTGAAGAGGCAAACGTCGCCTGTATCTTTAGGGTTTCTTCTGATGGTTCAATGGTATTTAACACTGGTTTCTCGGAACCGTGTGCTTCGTCCGGAACTAAGAAGAAAACCTATCAGCGTTGACGACCTCCTAAGTCAAGAAGAAAGCCTAGACCTCTGTTATTGGCTGATAAGGAAGAGGGAGTGGTTTGGGATAAAGCGCTGGAGAAAAGTGTTGTGGGGAGTAAGAAGAGAAAGGTAGAAACTGAAGTTGGGGAACATCTAGTTTCGGCGAAGTCTAAAACCCCAAAGGTGATCAGAAGGGAGGGATCGCCCAACGTTTAAATGAGGATATTCAGTTGGAATTGCTAGGGATTGGGGCATACTCAAGACCTGACAATTCAGCGACTCCGGGAGATTCGTCGTACGCATTTTCCGGAGATCATGTTCTTGATGGGGACGAAGAATTGTAGGGATATTTTGGTGGATTTACAGCAGTGGCTAGGGTATGATAGGGTCTTTACGGTGGATCTAAGAGGCTTGAGTGGAGGCTTGGCAGTATTTTGGAAAAGCGACATCAAGCTGGATTTTAAGTATGCGGATAAAAACCTGATTGATATGCAGGTTCAATATGGCGAAGTTAGGTTTTTTCTTTCTTGTATATATGGAGAACCTAGCTCTGAAAGGAAGGAGATCGTTTGGGAGAGACTTGCTAGGATTGGAGTCAGTAGAAAAGAAAAGTGGTGTTTGATTGGGGACTTTAATGAGATCCTCAACAATGATAAAAAGATTGGAGGACCTTTGCGATCAGAAGAGTCTTTCAAACCTTTTGGGGACATGCTGTCTGCATGTGGCATGGAAGAGTTGGAGTCATCGGGGATCAGATTTACATGGGCTGGTATGAGATGGAAGAAATGGATCCAAAGCTGTTTGGATAGAGCATTTGGTAACAGGGCGTGGCTGAGAGAATTCCCAGGGTCTAATCAGAGGTTTCTAGCCAAACGTGGGTCTGATCACAGACCCGTTCTGTTGAAACTGCAAGCTTCTCAAACAAAAACCAGGGGGCAGCTCCTGTTCGGTAAAAAGTTCTTGTTTCAACCGGGGGTGAAGCAAAACATCATTGAAGTTTGGAGAGGCACAGAAGGTGGTTCTGTCAATCGTTGTGTGGCAAAACGCCTACGGGACTGTAGAGGAGCTTTGAGTGTGTGGAAGAAAAAGAAGCTTTTCAATGCCAAAGATAGGATCCATATCCTGGAGGAACGATTGGAGTGGTTCCAATCAAGAAACTTTCCCTACTGGCATGCTATTAGAGTGATAAAGAAGGAGCTTTGTAGAGCGTATAAAGAAGAAGAGCTCTATTGGCAGCAGAAAAGTATGGAAAATGGATGAAGTATGGTGATCGTAATACTAACTTCTTCCATGAATCGGTCAAGGCTAATAAAGGAAAGAAAAATCTCAAAAAACTAAAGGATGAAAGAGGAGTGGAGCGATGGTCAGAAGCAGCTAAGGCGCAGATAGCTGTGGACTATTTCTAGGAGCTGTTCAAATCTTCTAACCCACCTAGTTACCAGCCCCTGTTTCAGGATATGAGACCGAGAGTGTCAGAGTCTATGAACCAGGATTTGCTAGTTGAAGTTTCTGATGATGAAATAAGAGGAGCGGTTTTCAGTATCAAAGCCTCAAGTGCCCCTGGTCCAGATGGGATGTCAGGTCTGTTCTTTCAGCAGTATTAGGAAGAAATTGGTCCTAAAGTATCACTTTAGGTGAAGAAGTTTTTCGAAAGAGGAAGGATGCCAGCAGATTGGAACTTCACATACCTTTGTCTCTTGCCAAAAGTCCAAGAACCGGAGACTATGAGTGACTTAAGACCGATAAGCCTCTGTTCAGTCTTGTATAAAATCATCTCGAAGATCTTGGTGAAAAGGTTACAGCCCATCCTACCTGATATTATCTCGGTTAATCAATCTGCTTTTGTGGCGGAGAGACTGATTACTGATAACATCGGGATAGCGCATGAAGTGGTTCACGCCCTTAGAGTGAATCCAATGTTCATGTATGACTGCATGGTAGTGAAGACAGATATGTCAAAAGCGTACGACAGAGTTGAGTGGAGCTACTTGAGGAGCTTGCTGGAGGCTCTTGGGTTTGATGCGAGATGGATTAATTTGGTCATGGCTTGTGTTTCGTCAGTATCCTTTGCGGTGCTTATGAATGACCAGCCTTTTGGAATGATCAAGCCTCAACGTGGTCTGCGTCAGGGAGACCCGCTGTCCCCATTTTTGTTTGTGCTATGTACTGAGGGACTCACTCACTTGAGGAATAGAGCAGAGAGGCTAAGCCTCCTCACTGGGCTGAAATTTGCAGACTTTGGACCATCGGTAAACCATCTCTTGTTTGCAGATGATAGTTTGTTCATGTGTAAGGCGACGGAAACTCAAGCTCTAGTTCTACATGAGGTGTTAAAGGTGTATGAAAGAGCTATTGGCCAAACTATCAACCTGCAGAAATCGGCAATCTCTTTTGGAGCTCAGGTTGACCCAGTGTCTAAGCTTGCGATTCAAAGTCTGCTTGGTATCGCCAATGAAGGAGGATCGAGCAAGTAATTAGGGCTACCTGAATGCTTTAGTGGTTCAAAAATTGAGCTCTTCGCTTACCTAAAAGGGAGGGTTAATGGCAGGCTGAATGTGTGGTATCCTAGGAAGTTATCACAAGGAGGGAAAGAGATTTTACTGAAGACAGCAGCCTCTGCTCTGCCTGTCTTCGCGATGTCAGTTTTCAAGCTTCCGAAAACGATGTGTTCTAATATCTCAAGTGTGATGGTTAATTTCTGGTGGGGATCAGATGCTCATCTCAGAAAAATTCACTGGATCTCCTAGAAAAAACTGTGTTTGCCAAAGGAAAGTGGAGGAATGGGCTTCAGAGATTTGAAGGCTTTTAATCAAGCCCTTTTGGCAAAACAGGCGTGGAAAGTGATCTCTTCTCCTCATTGTTTGTTGGCTCAGCTTCTCAAGAGCAAATACTTTCCTCATTCAGGTTTTTTGGAAGCCAAATTGGGACAAAGGCCATCTTTTGCTTGGAGAAGTCTGCTTTTTGGAAGGTGTGGGAACCGAAATTCGCACTGTCGATTTCCGTTTAAATTAGGAAACTAGGAAAACCCTAATTTACCAGAGGTCCCGGATATCTGCTAATACCACACGCCAAACAATCTGAACACGAAACGAGAACAGTAATAAAATAAGAAATCGAAAAAGAAGGCAAGATAGTTCTTATTCCGAATCTGCGTTTGAGCATTTACAACAAGGTAAGTGCCTGGGCTACGAGAGCTGTCGGCGAGATTCCTAGTTCTATAACCCTAAGACGGCAAAAAACCTAATTGAGTCGCAGCTCGAATAACAAAAACGGAAAATTGCCTAAAATTGCTCTAAATGCTAAGTCTGCTCTGAGAAAATCCTCCTCCATGCCTCTCGCCTAGGACTCCTTATATACTGGCCCCAAGGTCGGTTTACGCTTTTCCCCTTCTGCCCCTAAGCCACCATAGCATAGAAATGGAGATATTCCATTTTTTCCGATCTTCGTAATTATCTTCAAAATTTCGTATTTATCCGCGGAAACTTGACATTTATCTTTCCTTGCGAACCAAGCGTAAACCAACATGCGGCTTACGGGTTGTTGGTTAAGAAATCGTAAGTTGGGCCTCGAGTCACGTCTTAGGTCCCTTTGGTATGTCTTCTGACTCGAAGCGTTTATTACGGCTTTTTTCGATAAAGAACGAACTTTCCGCGGTTTTTACGGTTAAGTTTAATCGATAACTTAGAATGGCGGGGAATCGTGAAATGGGTTCTCTACGGTCTTCGGGAGATAGCATCAAAGGGTAGACGAGAATGCATGGACTAATGTCGTTTCGACGTTTCGGAAGAGCTCGGTCGCTACGTAGCGATCGAGTGCTCGATTGCTACGTAGCGATCGAGCGGAATGGACGTTCGGTCGCTACATAGCGACCGAGCCTTGGCTCGAACTCGGTCGCTTTGTAGCAACCGAGCGGAGCACGTGTTTGGTCGCTGCGTAGCGATCCTTTTCGAGCTCTTGTCCGATGACTCGCGTTTCCTATGCAAAGTTTTTCGTAAAGAAGAATCTTCTTCGACATTCTTCGAAAAAGTATTTGTCGAAGAAGATTACTACATTTTCTTTTCGGAGATTTCGACGTTATCTTCATCGTAACCGTTTTCGACCCCAACAGTTAGCCCCCCAGCTCGTTGGGAGCATGGATTTCTAGTGAGATCCCAATGCGTGGTATGGTGAGTTCGGACGAGATTGGTGTATTTGGGCAAAGTTCGTGTCCAAAAATCCGCAAGTAAATAGTAATTTCTCATGCCTATAAGAAGGGAGGTAATCTCTTTACAATCTTTACACTTATTCATTCTCATAGAGAGGTTTTCTTGAAAAGTTCTTTCTTCTTTCTTTTTCTCTCTATCATTTCCTCCTTGATCAAAAAGAAAAACACGAGATGTCGAGTACGAAGAGGAGTTCGAAGAAAGGGTCCTTGCCCGCGAACGTTTCTGAAGAGCTTCGAGTGCCGAAGATGGAATTCGTTCCTCATTCGGTAGACCCAGCCGAGAACGAGGCATGGTGGGTGGCATGTTACGGTTCGATCACGTCTCCCAAAGAAAAATCGTTCCCGGTCATGAACCATCGCCCAGTGGAGGCAGGTGCACCAAGTAGGAGTACTAGTGAATTCCTCGAGGTCATGCGGTCGTTCTACCATATTTCGGATGCGGTGGAATTCAGGGTTCCTCGTCAAGGAGAATGCACTAGTAGTCCCCCGGAGGGCTTCTTTACTTGTTACGAGGCATTCGTAGTGCGCTGCCGTTTGTTGTTCCCGATCCTCGAGATTATCGTCCGTGTGTTGGATCGTTTCGGGGTGGCGATAAGCCAACTGAATCCTCTTGGCATCCAGCACCTCATAGGAATCCTGGTCCTGAGCTACGAGCATGGTCTCTCCCTCACCGTCGATCATTTCGAAGCGCTTCTTCGATTACAGATCATCAAGGATACGGAAAAGTACAGGCTGGTTCCTCGGAACTTCATGTCAGTGGTAAAGGGGTTTACTTCTAACTTCAACTCGTGGAAGAAATTTTTCTTCTTCGTTCGTGTAGACGCCGCGTCCGTTGAGGAGAGTTGTATCCCATTGTTTTGGAGGCGGCCGAACGATCGTTCTTTTATCATCCCTCTTGCTCCGTTTCCTGAGAACATTATTGCGGTGAGGGATCTTCTCAGGAATGGTCCTTTTTTCTGGACTTCCATTACGCCGAAGAGAGTTCGAAACACGCTGAGGTTTGTGCATCCTAGTTCTGTTTTGGGCGGAGAAGCAAGGAGTGATTCCGAACCTGAAGACCAAGGTCCCGATGCCGCTCCCACGATTGCGACGGGGCTGAACTCTTCGAAGGGGAAAGATATTGACCTCGGTGACCTGGCGTTTTTGGTGGACGATTGCATGCTTCCGGGGTGGGATCCGGACCTTGCTTTCGGTGACGGAAGCGGTACGAGCGAGGTCCCTATTATGGACTTTGATGATTTCTTCTCTGGTCTTCCGTCGGGCTTCGATGCTCCTCCGGCCACGAGCGAGTCGGGGAGGCCAAAAGTCGTCGCGGAAGGATCTCGTATCAACAACGGGGTATAAACTTTAAGAATTTTGACGATCGTTATTATTATTATTATTATTATTTTTTGCTTATAATGTGTCAATCGGTTTTATAGGGTTTGAACTTGCTTGGATCGGCTATTGAGGCGAGCCATAGAGAGGCCATGATCTATCGCTTTAAAGCGGAGAAGGCGGAAAAGGATATTGCTTGCATGCGAGACGAGATGTTGGCGCGAGATGCTCAACTTTCTCGTGATCATGCCAGGGCCGTTCGTAGGGCGGAATGGAAGGGCAAGAGGGAAATTATCGAGGTGATGAAGACTCGCACTTCTCAATTCTAGGTCGAGTACGGGATTCTTAAGGGCGCTTTCAACTCGCTGGGCGACTTCCGTGAGTGTCGCGGCTCTGTCGGGAGCCTTTGGAAAACGCGGGCGGATGACTACGTTTTCGAGAGGGAGATGGAGTTAATGAAGGGTGGCATGAAGGATCATGCTCACGCTGAGACGCTCATTCCTTGGATCGATGGAAAGATTCAGGGATTCTGGGATCCCGTCCCGGTTTCTCCTGATACCGTAGAACCCACGACTGATTTTGCCGGTGACGATGAGGAAGTGAACTATCCCGCGGATGCATTTGGAGATTCCTTGTCCGGGAGTTTAAACTTTGATCTGTGAGTGTTTTGACGGGAAGAAGTTTTTCCCTTATCTAGTTTTTAGCGGCCGACTGTGGCCTTTGTTCATATATGTCTGGCCGAGTGTGGCCTTCGAACTTTGTATGGGCCTGTTTTGGCCGTTTTTATCGGGACTGGCCGTTGGTGGCTTTGAACCCCTACCGCTATGCGGTTTATATAATGGATGTTTGTTTGAGTTACTTTGTTTCGAGTGGGTTTGAAGTAAACATGAGTTATCGTCTCATATTTAACTTTGTTGAGGCGTTCAATCTGTTGGTTTGTTTGAGACGTGAGTTTTCGTAAAAATTATTTACGATCTTTCGGGAACGTTGAGATATGAACGGAGAGACATGTTTTAGGATCTCGTATCGTTTAGATATCATGTCCATGAGATGTCTGAGACCAATGTGATGAGTTTAGGGCAAGACCTAGGTTTACTCTCGGTTTTAAGGTTTGTGCGGTGACTAGCCGGCTATCGGTTTTCCTGTTGCGATTTCTACCTGATTCGTATCGATTTAAAGTCTGCGATAGGTTCTCGGCTTATACGACTTGTATGGTACGAATCGAGCATCTTTCCAGAGACAATTTTTAAGCCAACTGGAAGTGCTAGACCAAAATTTCGGATTTTTTTTGTAGCGCCCTTTCGTCCTTGTGTTGGACGTTCGAAGATCAAAAGAGTGACCAAGTTGCGTTTGTTTAAGACGGCTGATGTGTTCGTCGGGGCCAATCGATGAACGGAGAGTAAGATTTGTAGTCGTCGCTGATATATGGTGTTTTATACTTCTTGTATATATGCTTTTTAATTGGTTTTCAAGTCTTTATCGAGTCTTTCTAGTCCTTTTGGAGTCATTACAGGTCTGGAGTTGCATTGGATGGGAGATGGACCAGCTGGAACAAAAGAGGCAGAAAACAATGCAATTTGGTGGTTTTCACGCAGAACAGTCTTGATGACTGTTCCGGATAGCGGAGCAACCCGAGTGACTGTTCCGAGTGAGTGTTCCAGCGGCAGAGATTTTTAAGGAAACTACAATCATTACGGGATTTGCCCTAATTATCACTATTTTCTCTCCTAGCCGCCTGTGGCTTGGATATATCATATTTTCTGTTTCTCTTTATCATTCTACGCTAGTTTACAGAGAGGAACCAGACCCGAAAACTCCATTGTTGGATTTGCTTATTGTAAAGGGAGAAGGATCTCTACACTCTTGAGAAGAATCCTGAACCCTATCTCTTTTATTTTATTGATTCAACATGTTTTCTTCATCTGTTATCTCTGTGTTCTCTCTTGTTATGACTGAGTAGTTGATCTAGCTAGCCTAGGGTGTTAGGGTGTTAGATCGTGAGCTAAACAAAGATAAGTATCCATTGATTGTCTTCATTCATAACTGCTCTTATTGCTTGCATTAAACTGGCCAGTTATTGTTAGATCCTAGGTTTAACCTATTCATTAACCGTGTAATAGGTTGCTAGATCTGTTATGAATGAGCATAGCATCCCTAATCAGCGAAAGTAGATATTAGGGTGTTTTGTGAACCGATTGGACTTGATCTTAATGTTCATCATCACGCCTTGATCCAAGCGAGAGCTTAGGTATTGAGGCTGATCACTGAAAGGTGAAACACCACGACAGTGGGTTGATCTAGTATTGTGTTCCTAGTTCTAGACTAGTTCATTAATCAAACTTGAATAATTGTTTGGCTCATGATTGTAAACGCCCGTTAAACCATAGGTTAGTTTCTCATTAATCTGAAACTTAAAACCAATCTGTTACTTGCTTTTTACGTTACCACAAACTTTAAAACCCCCATATTGTTTTAGCTTGATTCTGATCCCATAAAGATAAAGTGTAAGATTTGGTCTCTGTGGATTCGATCCTAAAGTGCTACATCGACATATCATTCGATTGTGGTAGTGTGCACATTAGGTTATTTGGTGTGCGTATACACGTAATATCAAATTGGCGCCGTTGCCGGAGACCATCTTTTTACCTTTATTTTTCGGTTATTTATTTAGTCTAAGACCTCTAACTTGCTATATCCTTTTTGTTGCAGCTAATTTTTCAGGTGCATTACCAGTAGACATACTCGGAGAAACGCACAAGGAGAGTTAGTTACATTTACCAACCAGGAGCTAGCAAGGTTAGAAAGAACAAATCGTCAACAGCCAAGGCAAATCGACACCACTATGGGTGATCACGCCAATCAGGATGATCTCACTGCGGCTATGGCACTCATGCAGCAGCAGATGCAACAAATGCAGCAGACCATCCAAGCTCAGCAGGATGCTGCTGAACAGGCTGCTCTCGCGCGGCAGGAACAACAAGCGCAGACTGTTCCAATCGGGCAGAGAAACATTCCTTGCAACATCCCTACTACGCGCTCTGCCATTGTTCTTCCACTCTGCACCAGGCAGGACTTCGCGATCAAGCTTGCTTTGATCAGTCTAGTACAGAGAAAGGTGTTCTCTGGTCTCTCTACAGAAATTCCAATGGAGCATATTGAGAGCTTCGAAAAAGTCTGCAGTTTCACTCGCGTGAATGGTGTTCCACCAGACTACATCACGTGCATGTTATTCCCATTCTCTCTTGATGGAAAAGCTGCACGGTGGTTGAACTCTCTCCCTACCGGCTCTCTCACTTCATGGGAACAGGTCCGATCAGCGTTCCTCAGCCATTTCTACTCTAAGGCGAGAACAGCTGCATTGAGGAACAAGATCACCTCCTTCAGACAGCTCACTGATGAGCCTTTCTGCGACACATGAGAGCGCTTCAATGACTATCGCAGAGAATGTCCTCACCATGGATTTGATGATGATTACCTCCTGGACATTTTCTATGATGGAGTGGACTGGAAATACCAAGGTGCTCTAAACTCTGCGAGCAATGGAGACTTCATGACTCAAACCACTGATGGAGCGTTTAAGCTGATTAAGAACATGGCTGCTAGCTCAGCTAATAAGAAAGAGGAGAGTGATTGCTCCAAGAAAGGGAACAGTTCTGACACCCAGAAAATAGATGAGCTGACTGCCAAGGTTGATCAGCTACTGAAAAACAACCAAGGGCACGTCTTCAACATGGAGCAAGCTACGGCCGGACATATTCAGAACCAGAACAAGCGACAACCGCAGAGCAATTAGTAAGCTGTTCCAGCTAACGGGAACAGTCAACCAGATGAGCTGAAGGGTCTGGGTATGATGATGCAACAGCTGTTGCAGGGTCAGCAGGTTCAGGCCAAGGCGTTGAATCAGGTAACCACGGAAATAGACACCAAGATGGGCAACATGTTCATTGAGCTGAATAACAAGTATAATAATCTTGCGATCCATATAAGAAAGATCGATGTTCAGCTTGCTCAAACAGTTGAGAGTGTCAAGAGGCAACAAGAGACACTCCCTGAAAGAACTGATAAATATCCTAGGACTGAGCACTGTAATGCAATAGAGCAGCCGTTCGCTGAGACTGCTCCAGGCGCAGAAGAGAGAGCTGAGCAGTCTGCTAGCTCTGGAGTGACTGCTCCTAGCGAACCTGCTGAGACTCCACCATCTCGAGTCTATGTTCCCAAGGTTCGCTATCCAATTCCACCTAGACATCTGATGGATCCCATTAGTGAAGAGCAGCTGATAGGTTTTAACAAGATGGTGAGAAGGCTTCCTAAAGAACTTGCATTTGAAGATGCGCTGCAGATTCGTCCAGTGCTCAAGTTTTTTAGAAACTGTAGAGAGACTCAAGAGGAGATCAAGGTCCTCTATGCCAAAGCTCTGTCTACACCAGCACTGAAGGTATTGCCTAAGGTTGATGATCCTGGAAAGTTTGTTTTCCCATGTTCCATCGCAGGAACAACCTTCAAGGATGCTCTTTGTGACCCTGGTTCTTGTGTGAATCTCGTCTCAAAGGCTATTGTAGACGATTTGGGTATTGCTGATGTTGAGCGCTCTCAGCTGACCCTGACCTTTGCAAACTCTTATAGAGCAGTCCCATATGGAACCATCCGCAGCCTTCATGTTCAAGTAGGGGAATGCATTGTTCCTGCTGAGTTTCAAGTTGTTGAGATGAACAAGGATCATGAGATGCCTTTGATATTTGGAAGGACATTCATGGCTACTGTTGGAGCAACCATCGATATGCCCAACAAGAGAGTGTGCTTCTCCAACATCAACAAGAAAGTTTTCTACAAGGCTGTACCCACCAGATCTTCCTCATCACACGCCTCTCGCATCTCAGTGTTTGATGTAGAAAAGCTAAAGGTTGTTCCGGAGAAGGAGCATGGTGATAAGGGTGAGAGCAGGCTGTTATCTGATGAAGATCCTAACACTGATCCTACTAAATTCAGAGGGAATTCAAGGGTGAAACAGAAAGTTCAGAAGAAAAGGGTCAAGGGTGATCCTATGATGACTTTGATACCTCGCTTGTGTGATGAGAAATCCATTGAGTATGAGGTAAAGTGCAAGGGTACCTTTAAACCTTTCTCTAAAGTTAGAGTAATGCTCACACATGAGCTGAAAGAGAAAGGAGAAGCTGCTGTGAAAGGGTTGCTGAGCAGAGTTTTGAAGTTGAACATGTCTGATTGTGGAGCTTGTTTTGGAACAAATCCTCCTGCTCAACCCGACTGATCCCAGTCACCAAGTCAAGCTAGAGACTTAAACTAAGCGCTTGGTGGGAGGCAACCCACTGGTACGTGTAAATATAACTTGGTTTTGTTTTTGTTTACTTATTTTCGTTTTAGTTTATTGAGTCTCAGGTCAAAAAGCAAAAAAAAAAAATCCGAGATACTTCAAAAATTCTGGGTTGCAGAAACGGAACAACCTACCCCCTGAAAAGAGCGGTTGTTCCAGGCGATCATCTGACGATAGAACACCCAGAATTTTCATGGAGCGCCTACTCCACTCAGGTAAATATCTCAACCCAAAAAAAAAAAATATATATATATATATATATATATATATATATATATTATTCTTGTTTTCTTCTTCTCTCTGATTTATTTTCACACCAGGGACGTTGTGAAGTAAGTCTGGGGGAGGGTTTTCGTTGTTTACTAACTCGTTTCTTTCTTTTGTTTTTTCTTTTGGGTCAATTTGAATCAGTTTTTATTGAGTCAGTCAAAACTTTGTGGGAATTAGGACCTTATTCTGTGTTGATCACTGACCACCTTGTGCTTTAGTTATCTTATTCAGTGACCTTAGCAGTGGCGAAAGACACACATGTGGACCTCAGCCGATCAGGTTACACTGGGTAGATTTAACTCCACCTTACTTGAACCTAATCTTAACTGAAATTCTTCTTGTTATGGGCATTAGATCAGGGAAACGAGAACACACTCAGGACTTCTTATCCTTTTTATCTATCTTGCTGATCCTGAGTGGCTAGCTCATCTTTAGCTAGTTCCCACCCTGCACCTTAGCCTTTATTCCACCTTCATGCATTTGTTTTTCAGTGTCATATGTGCAGATATGTGCAAAAAGGTCGGAGAGGAAAGGATCAACGCAGCCTCCTACTCGTTACTGCTCCAGAAATTATGGTAGAAAGGAAAACAAGCAGATTAAGGGAGCAACCGCTCCATAACCAATGAACTGCGCAAGAGCAGGGGAGGAGAACCAGGATGGTTGCGAAATCAGAACCACCAGTGGCACTCAGAACCATCATGTATGACCTCCTTCTTTGTCACATCACCATATCAGTCTTCAAAAAAAAAAAAAAAAAAAAAAAGGTGATGGAGAAGGGGATGAGATCAAAGAAATATGAGCCACTGGAAAGATCGAGCAAAGGAGTGGGTACCAAAAGGAAAGTGGAACGCAGAACAATCAGTTGCATATTCCGTCATCAGAACAGTCGCACCAGATAGAGCAAAAACGAGTAGAGGCTGTGGACATCAATGGATCTATCCTCTCTTGTCATTTTGTGTGATATCCTGCATCCTCTTCAATGAAATGGTATCCCCTAAACACTTTTAACTCCACCATTAAATAGCCTGTTCCACACCTAGACCGTCTACCCTGAATGATGCCTGTGATGAGAAGCTCACGCTACTCTTAAGTGAATGTAGGGAGTTTTGTCTCGATAGTGTTGCTTTTTCAGGTTTGAGATGAAGAGTATTGAGCCGATTTTTGAACAGCAGTCAATGGGGTTCCGGTAAGGGTGTGTTGTCCTAGTTTTACTGCTTGTATGGTTCAGAGATTCGTGGTTAAAGTATGGTTGCTGAGAATAGGAGAGTTCCCACACTTTCAAACCTTTCTCCCTGTTCTTGATACTTGACATTGTTTGAGGACAAACAGGGATCTAAGTTCAGGGGAATTGATATATGGTGTTTTATACATCTTGTATATATGCTTTTTAATTGGTTTTCAAGTCTTTATCGAGTCTTTCTAGTCCTTTTGGAGTCATTACAGGTCTGGAGTTACATTGGATGGGAGATGGACCAGCTGGAACAAAAGAGGCAGAAAACAATGCAATTTGGTGGTTTTCACGCAGAACAGTCTTGATGACTGTTCCGGATAGCGGAGCAACCCGAGTGACTGTTCCGAGTGAGTGTTCCAGCGGCAGAGATTTTTAAGGAAAATACAATCATTACGGGATTTGCCCTAATTATCCCTATTTTCTCTCCTAGCCGCCTGTGGCTTGGATATATCATATTTTCTGTTTCTCTTTATCATTCTACGCTAGTTTACAGAGAGGAACCAGACCCGAAAACTCCATTGTTGGATTTGCTTATTGTAAAGAGAGAAGGATCTCTACACTCTTGAGAAGAATCCTGAACCCTATCTCTTTTATTTTATTGATTCAGCATGTTTTCTTCATCTGTTATCTCTGTGTTCTCTCTTGTTATGACTGAGTAGTTGATCTAGCTAGCCTAGGGTGTTAGTGTGTTAGATCGTGAGCTAAACACAGATAAGTATCCATTGATTATCTTCATTCATAACTGCTCTTATTGCTTGCATTAAACTGGCCAGTTATTGTTAGATCCTAGGTTTAACCTATTTATTAACCGTGTAATAGGTTGCTAGATCTGTTATGAATGAGCATAGCATCCTTAATCAGCGAAAGTAGATATTAGGGTGTTTTGTGAACCGATTGGACTTGATCTTAATGTTCATCATCACGCCTTGATCCAAGCGAGAGCTTAGGTATTGAGGCTGATCACTGAAAGGTGAAACACCACGACAGTGGGTTGATCTAGTATTGTGTTCCTAATTCTAGACTAGTTCATTAATCAAACTTGAATAATTGTTTGGCTCATGATTGTAAGCGCCCGTTAAACCCTAGGTTAGTTTCTCATTAATCTGAAACTTAAAACCAATCTGTTACTTGCTTTTTACGTTACCACAAACTTTAAAACCCCCATATTGTTTTAGCTTGATTCTGATCCCATAAAGATAAAGTGTAAGATTTGCTCTCTGTGGATTCGATCCTAAAGTGCTACATCGACATACCATTCGATTGTGGTAGTGTGCACATTTAGTTATTTGGTGTGCGTATACACGTAATATCAGTCGCGTTCGGACAATTTGTTCGTATCATCTCGATTTTTAACTTGGCGACATCTCGCAGTTATTTCGAAGACTATACGTATATTTTCGGTGCTGAAGTGAGATTGTTTTGCGATTTTGGGCCTTACGAGGCCGCTGGCAAGAGTATTAACGTTTGTAAATTTTCTAGGCGTGTTCTGCGACTTTTGCAAGTGTCTTAAAAAGGAGCGACACATATTGGTCGTTAAAAGTTTCGAAATCTCTATAGAATTCGATTACGATAACGCATCTTTTCCTATGTGGGAGTATACGAGTATATGCACCCACTCCCCCCCCCCCCTTTTTAGAGAGGGGGATAGCTGAACTCGTCATTCGACGAGCTGCCTACGTACCTCTTTCGAGGATCAAGCCATCTCGTAGTTCTGTTTTATGCCGCGAGCGTTTTTACTCGGTGATTGTCGCCGTGCTGACCGCCATGTTCGTGGCCGGGTCAGCATTCTCTTCCGGACATTCCGGTTGAGTTGTAGTGTCGGCTTCGGGCTCGTGTTGAGTTTCGACACCCGAAGCATTTTCGTCAGCAGACGATGTTAAATCGTCTTTTCCTGAAACGTTTTTGGCCGAAGATTTGTCTATCTTTGTGCGCTTGCAATTTGCCGTTGCAGAGGTCGTCATCTGCCTCAACTTGTGCTCTGCGAGGAAGCACAGTCGCGACTATTTCTGACATTCCCAGATAGCTGCGACTCCGTTTGGGGTCGGGAATTTGACGCCCAGGTGGTACGTTGACGGAACGGCTTGCATGGCGTTGAGCCATGAGGTTCCCATGATCACGTTGTAGATGGCGGGATGATCGACCACCGTGAATTCGACGATTTTTGTGATCTTCTTGGCCATGAGCGGCAGCTGGATCGATCCGAGGGTCATCGATACTTCGCCCGAAAAACCCGTGAGCGGTTTCGGCATTGGAGTTACTTCCCCCAGTTTGATGCTCATCTGATTGAGAGTGTCGCGGAAGATTACATTGACCGTGCTTCCCGTGTCAATGAGTACTCTTCTGACTTCCAGATCTCGTATGACGAGGTCTATGACAAGCGGATCGTAGTGAGGTTGATCGATCCCGCCGGCTTCCTCCTTTGTGAAGGTGATTGAGCAGTTCTGATCATCTCGGGTAGGCGACCATGTAGGCCAGTCTGCCCTCGACCCCGCCTTCCGCTGGTAAGCCTTGATGGCCAAAACCGTATTGTTGCAGAATTGCGATCCTCCGATGATCATGTTGACTCTGCGACGATTGTTATCGTTCCCCTTGTCGTCTGGCCTCCTGCCGCGTTTATCCCCAGATTGATTTCTCTGAGGAGATTACTCCGCGGGAGGATTTCTGTCCGGCTTCGAGGGACGATCGGTTTCCAGGATGAGATCTTTCACGCTGGTCACTTCCGAGAGCTCTCCAGCTAGAAGCTTCGCGGCCAGCCTTGTTCCCAAGACTTTGCAGTTAGTCGTGGTGTGTCCTCGGGACTGGTGGAACTCGCAGAAGGTGTTTTCATCATATCCTTGATTGCGAGTCCACGTATTACCCGTGGTTCGGCCCTGGTCCGAGCCGATCGCGTAATTGTGTGCTCCTTGGAGTTCTTCCCCCTCGTGATGGGCATACTTGTCGTTACGAGGGTTCTTCTTCCTCGTTTTCGGGTCTACATCTTTCGAGGATGATCTCGCCAACTTATATTTTTGCAATAGGATTTTTGTTTCTTCCTCGATCATGATGTAGTCCGTCGCCTTGTGGAGGGCGTCTTGGATCGTCCGCGGTTTTTCGAGGGATATCCATTTTCAGAATTTCGACTTGTACCAGAGCGCCTTTCTGAGCGCATCGATGGCCACCTTGTCGGTTATCCCGCTGACCCTGGACATTACCAATTTGAATCGGCTGATGAACTCGCGGAGGGGTTCCTCTTCCCTCTGGGACAGACTCCAAAGATCGACATCGGAAGTTTCTCTATCTATGAACATAGAGTATTGCTTGAGAAATTCCGATGCGAGCTGTCGGAAACTTCCGTTAGAAATTTGCTTAAGGAGCGTGAACCATTCGATGGCTGCTCCTTCTAGATTCTCGACGAACAGGCGGCAGTAGCCGGCGTCTCTTTCGCCGTCCTTCAGCCTCGCTCTTCCCATCGTGATGTGGAAAGCCTGAAGGTGCACTCTCGGATCGGTCGTTCCATCGTACTTCGGTACTTTGATTTTTCCTGGATCGGATACCCTCGTATCGGAAATGCGAGTAGTGAAAGGGGTCTTCCGAGCTCCTTCCAGGAGCATGTCGATCTCGGGGGCCGCGCTGGTAGCGTGATGGATTTGGGATTTTACGGCTCTTACTTCTGCTACAGTCTTGGTGATATAGTCGCGAAGATCGCGTATATCTGACGTCTCGCCAGCAGATTTCCGTGCTTGTCGGCGTTTACTGCAAGTGAACTCGGTTTGCTTTTCAGCCAGCTCTTCTTGTTCGTTCCAATAGAGGATTTCCTCCTCTTTTGTCATTGGTTTGTCGAACGGAGAGCTTTCCCGAGCGAATCGGCTCCTGGTCCTCCTTGGATGTCTGTCGACGTCCTCATCAGTATCGTTTGAGACATCGCTAGGATCTAGGTCGACTTGCTCGACTCCGTTGTCCTCAGAAGCCTTCGCGGGAGGCGGAGGGCTTTCGGGGTTTCTCTTTTCGATGGGAGATTTCTCGCTAGGGTTTTGACCGGAAGGTCGTTCCTGCGCGGCTCCAGGCCTGTCGAGTGGGGTTGCGAAGTCGAGTCTTTTCCCGCGGACTTTAGTGGTTCCGCGGGGGCTGATTGCTCGAGTCCTTGCCGTTAAAGTTTCAACTTGTTTGTTCAAGGTGCTCACGAGCTTATCCTGTTCTTTCGACCTTTTTTCGTAGGTGGCGAACATCTTTTTAAACTCCTTGAGCGCCGTGGCGTTGGCTGGTGCGTTGGCCGCGGATACGTCCGCTGCGGGAGTGTGGAGATCAGTGCCACTGCTTCCGTTAAGAGGAGTCTGCACGTTATCCGCGTCGTCAGTTGACATGTCTGGTTGAGCGTGATGTGGTTGAGAGTTAGATTGATCCGTACCCCCCCTCCTTCTAGCGCCAAACTGTGGGAACCAAAATTCGCACTGTCGATTTCCGTTTAAATTAGGAAACTAGGAAAACCCTAATTTCCCAGAGGTCCCGGATATCTGCTAATACCACACGCCAAACAATCAGAACACGAAACGAGAACAGTAATAAAATAAAAAATCAAAAAAGAGAGCAAGATAGTTCTTATTCCGAATCTGCGTTTGAGCGTTTACAACAAGGTAAGTGCCTGGGCTACGAGAGTTGTCGGCGAGATTCCTATAGTTCTAAAACCCTAAGACGGCAAAAAACCTAATTGAGTCGCAGCTCGAATAACAAAAACGGAAAATTGCCTAAAATAGCTCTAAGTGCTAAGTCTGCTCTGAGAAAATCCTCCTCCATTCCTCTCGCCTAGGACTCCTTATATACTGGCCCCAAGGTCGGTTTACGCTTTCCCCTTCTACCCCTAAGCCATCATAGCATAAAGATGGAGATATTCCATTTTTTCCAATTTTCGTAATTATCTTCAAAATTTCGTATTTATCCGTGGAAACTTGACATTTATCTTTCCTTACGAACCAAGCGTAAACCGTCATGCAGCTTACGGGTTGTTGGTTAAGAAATCGTAAGTTGGGCCTCGAGTCACGTCTTAGGTCCTTTTGGCCTGTCTTCTGCCTCGAAGCGTTTATTACGGCTTTTTAAGATAAAGAACGAACTTTCCGCGGTTTTTACGGTTAAGTTTGATTGATAACTTAGAATGGCGGGGAATCGTGAAATGGGTTCGCTACGGTCTTCGGGAGATAGCATCGAAGGGTAGACGAGAATGCATGGACTAATGTCGTATCGACGTTTCGGAAGAGCTCGATCGCTACGTAGCGACCGAGCGGAAGGGACATTCGGTCGCTATGTAGCAACCGAGCCTTGGCTCGAACGAAGCGACCGAGCAGAGCACGTGTTCGGTCGCTGCGTAGCGATCTTTTTCGAGCTCTTGTCCGATGACTCGCGTTTCCTCCGCAAAGTTTTTCGTAAAGAAGAATCTATTTCGAAAAAGTATTTGTTGAAGAAGATTACTACGTTTTCTTTTTGGAGATTTGGATGTTAACTTCGTCGCAACCGTTTTCGACCCCAACAGAAGGGATCTTCTCGTTAAGGGTCTACAGAAAAGGGTTGGTGATGGGAATTCGATCTCAGTTTGGACTGAGAAGTGGATTGAAGATGAAAAGGACGGGTATGGCTTACGAGCCCCTTGGATAAAGAACATTACGTTTAATGTTAACCTAAGAGTAAGGGAGCTGATAGACTTTCAGAGTAGAAGATGGAACACTCAGGCCTTAGAGGAGGTTTTTGTACCTTCGGACATTCAGATACTGCTCAAGAACCAACCGGTGACTTCCAAGGAGGACTTCTGGGCCTGGAAATACAACAAATCTGGAGCTTATTCAGTGAAATCTGATACTGGTTGGCAGCTCAAGAAAAAACCAAGGATCTGCGTCGGTCAATATCCTTAAAGCTAACTCTTGGAAGCTTCGGACGGCCCCAAAAATTAAGATTTTCATCTGGAAAGATATATCGCAAGCGCTTCCAGTTGCTGAATGTTTGATGGAGAGAGGGTTAAAATGTGATGATAGATGTCAGCTATGTGGCTTTGAACGAGAATCAGTTAACCATGGGCTTTTTAGTTGCCATCTAGCTAGGATATGTTGGGATCTCTCCAATATTCCCTCTCCCATAAATGGCTTCAGTGAATCTTCGGTCTATGAGAACATCTCATACTTTTTAAGATTGAGAAATGATGGCAGGAGTGGGCCTGATACCTTGCGTAGCTGGCCTTGGCTACTGTGGTATTTATGGAAGCATAGAAATACCTTTATGTTTGAAGGGAAATTTTTTGAGGCAGATGAAATAGTGAGGAAAGCAAAAGAAGAAGCAGATTCTTGGTTTTTAACCCAAAGGTTCAGATTGGAATGGAGTTAACAGAGGCGAATGTGAGCTGTGCTGAAGTGCCAAGCTTTGAACAGAATGTCTCGGTTGGTTGGGTTCAATGTGAGTTTGATATGGACTGGTCAAGCCGAGGTAAGAACAGGGGAGCCTCCTGGATTGTAAAAGACGAGAAGGGTACAGTCTTGGAGCATAGCAGGCGAGATTTTTCGGAGGTGAAATCGGTGGGAGAAGCAAAATTGCAGTTGTGGTTGTGGGTTATGGAAAGCATGAAGATTTTGAGGAAGAAGAAGGTCAGGTTTGTTTCAACTTTTGGAGATTTGATTGAAGAAATTGAAAAGCCGACCTTGTGGCCTGCATTGCAATATGAAGCGGGAGAGATCAAAAGAGAATTGCAGGCTTTTGAAGCGTGGGGGTTAAGGATTGGTTCTTGGACCACAATCAGATGTGCATCTTTCATATCTCAGAGTGTGAGGAACTTAGGACTTACCCAGTCCTATGTTGCCGCTGGTCACCCGAAGTGGTTGGATCAGTTCTATGCATCTGACAGAAGTGCATCCGGTGACTAACTGGTTTGCTGATTTTTTGGATCCGCCTTTGTTGAGGTGTCGATGTGTAGGTTGTTAGTTAATCTAACTCTTTTTTGGACTGTTTATGGAGTAAGGTATTCTGATGTACTGGTTTGTAGAAACCTTTTGGATAAATATGAAATTTCAATTTGGAAAAAAAAAAATTACACATTAACACATTCAAAGGTATTATCAAAAGGGTAAGTCGAAATATGTCTGCATAGATACTTTTGACATTCTCTCCTATTTTTTCTATTTTTTTTTTCTCTAAATTCCTGAGATACTCCTAACCTTCCACCTTTGGAAATTCTCTAAGTGGCCACGTTAAAGAGAACATATGCAATTTGGTTCATTCTCTGAAATTTCTCTCGAGTTTAGATTACACTTGGCAACAATTGTAAATGCCTTATATATTAATTGAGAATCATTAAAACATTTTTGTAGTCACGTGTCATCACTTGAATGATTCTTAAAATTCTTAGAAAAATAGGTTGGTTCATATAAATATATAATAAGTTTTTTATTAAACTAACCATAAATTCATTATTAATGTTCTTTATTATTTCCTTAAATAAAAGTTACGCAATTGTCTAATGCAGTTAAAGTATATATGACAATTAATGATTTTGAATAATATACATTTCTTAAAAATTAGTTTATCTTCTATCATATTTTTAACTTTTAATTTATTAAAATATATTAAACAACAACTTAATCATATAATAAAAAGTTAGAATTTTATGTATATGTTATATTTTGAATTTTTAAAAGCGACTATAAATTACTAATACTGTTAAAAATCTCAAGTTCAAATTTTGTGATCCATGATTTAAATTTTTTATTATGACAAGATACAAATGATTACAAAATAATATAACTAGAAAATCTTATTTAATAATTATTAAGATTAATATATATATATATGTATATATATATATCGTTTTAAATTAAACTATATACCATATAAATACATAAATGTTTTAATTTCAAAATTTTTTTTGAACAATTTTTTTTATAAAAGCTTTGAACAAACATTGTCAGCTTAATGTTTTTTTTAAATTATAAATTTCTAAAACTATTAATCCCACAATGAAAATTTTGTTATCAGTAATTTAAAGTTTTTGCTATAAAAGATAAAATTGATAAAAAAAAACATATGAATAGAAAACATAATTTAATAGAAATTAATATTACATTAATATTAAAAAAATACTATATATGTTAATATCATTTACATTAAATTATATATCCTATCAAATAGAAAAAAAAATTGTTTGGATTAATAAAATTTATTTATATGTTCACACCAATTTAGTTATATATGTAATGTTACTGATTTTTTAATTATTCAATATATACTACATGAAATAATTTATATATATAATATTAATCACGGATCTTAATCTAGTACTAACATATTCTAATTACCAATTTACCATACATGAGATTATGTCCAAAATTGTGAGTTTAAAATTGGTCGGGCCTCTTGACCATCTACAATGGCCAGTTGAAAAAAGAAATTTAACAGTTGAATATAGTGCAATGGAAAGTTAAATAAAAAGATAATCATACGTGGATTCATTCATGTTGAAAAAATTCAACTTGTTGAGTCAATAGAAATAAGATAAGAAAGTGAATGTGGCTCATATGTATTATTTTCTATTGGTTACATATTTCCTTACTTTTTTTGTACCCTAACTATTTTAAAACAAATATTTGATAGTTGATTATTATTTTTGTTTTGTTAATTTTATATAAGAAATTATCATTTTTAAAACTCTACAAATAGAAACTTATTTTATTTAATTTGAACATATAAAAATATATTTTTATATGAAATGAAATAATAGGTGTAAAACAAAATGCTTATGTGGAATTGTCAAAATAAAATTAGGGTGTTGAATATGCTTTATCATTGTTAATAGTTTTAGGGTATGAATGGTGACCGGAGAATGATGGGGAATAATGCATTCCCTAACGTTCCTATAAAAAATCACCATTCGCAAGGAATAATAATTCCTTCTCATTCCCTCTCGTTCCTGTTTTTGTAGAGAATTAAAGGATAAAATTATTCTTTGTTAAATTTGAGAAGGAACAACTATTCCTTTTTATTCCTGCTATTTTATTCCCGTACATTCTTTTTTTATTTGTTCATTTTTTTTTTCCGAATGGTCACCAGTCAGATCCTTAGTGACCACTTACGATATCATTTATTGTAAGTGGTTCCCTGGAGTTAACCACTGATCATGACAACCAAATTAAAAGAACAAGATGATTTTCTATTTCCAAGTTATTTACACATGGTTTAATATTTTGAATGTTTAACATATCTTGATTTTCAAAATCTCTATTGGATATACGGACAAATACATAAAATCAAATAATTTGATATATATCGTGTTACTATTATATTTAAATCTTAAAAGAGTTCAAATTTGCAAGTATAATATATTTCAACTGCCAAATGAAAACGAACAAAAACAAAATCCTCATAAAAATGTAAATATTTGCTTAGTAAAAAGGATATATATGTGACCTCAATACTAATCTTTTCGCCTACAACTTACACATTCTCGAACTTAAATTAGAAATTTAGAGTTATACCACCATGATAATAGTCGTATAAATCACCAACCTAAACCCCATAAATAAAACTAGTACCATTTTATTAAATCATTAATAAAAACATTCCACGTAAAAACTGCAATACATTTGAATAACTGTGAACAAATATGCTTTAGGCATATATAGGTAAAAGCTCAAATTTTCTTCAAAAAAAAAAAAAAGAAGGTAAGAGCTCAAATCTTAAATTCTGCGAAAGTCATGCGGTTTAGAGTGGCTTGTGACATAGGGTCACTTCAAGTTTTTAATTGGTCAAGTGGGTCGGTGGAAGTTTTTATTGTCGAAACAGGCCGCTAGTGGGGGAGAGAAATAAATCGGTGACGAATTAGGCCTTATGACCCGTAATGTTCTGGGCCGTGACCCATGAAACTCTTGAAAGTGACCCAGACCAAACAACCCTAAGACTTAGCGACCCAAGCGGCCCAGAAGGTTTTCGCACGTGTGAGTTCGAGATTTAGTTATTTTTTTTTTTTGGGTGACCGGTAGCAAAGGTTAAAGGTAATATTAACCATTCCTTTTCCCGCCGTTCACTGTTTTCTGATATTTGTGGTAATATTAATTATACTAATATGTTATAAAACGCTAACTGGGTAATGGTGAGAAGCAGCTAAGAACTGGTGTACTACTAAAAGAAGCAACCCTACGATAAGAAGATATTCCCATCCTCTGAGGCCGTTGATGCTTATCCACCGTAACTGAAAAGGATGGAAACAATTAGCGGTGGTCGGAACGTCGGGTCAAGTAGTGGTGGCACAGGCAGTAAGGAAATCAGGACCAAAACCGGCGAAGGTACAGAGTTTGAGCTCTAAGTTTCTGTATTTGTTTTTACAATTGTGTGCTTCCTCTATTTGGCAAATGACACTAACGGGTGCTCATGCTTGGACCGTAGGTCTGTGTAATTCTTGCATTGTGGTTATGGCTGGGAGGTGGATAATATTTGACAATGGAGCTTGGGATTTCAAGATAGACAATAATAGAATGGGTAGAGCCGTCGATTCGTCCAGAATTAGAGGTGCTGAGGAGTTAAAAACGTGTATTCTAGCTGCGTATGAGCTTTTGGGAAGGGAAGTGTTAGCCGAGATGTCGTATTGGCTGAATGATGGAGAGAGTGAAATGGTGGGCCTAGTGGCTTCTCCCGTCGAGATAGCAACGGAAAAAGATTTCAGGATTTTCAAGGCGCTTCACCGGGCAGACAAATCCGTCAATCTCTTCGTAACATTAAGAGAAAGTGTTGGAGGAGAAATGATATTTCTAAGGTCGGAACGAGTAATACGGGTCCAAATGAATGCACCCGTTCGACCTCCTGATGAAGATGTTGCTTTTTTGATGGAAGTTCAGCAAATCGAAGAACACTACAAACGCAACTCTCAGTCTGGAGGCATGGTTGCGGCGTCAAAGGACCAAGACAAAAGCGGAGAAACTCTTGACGACGGGAGTGGGGCTAATTCAGAGAATTGCGAGCAAGAAAAGGGGAATGTTTTTGGAGATGACTGGTAGTGGATAATAGAGAGAATAAGGAAGGCAAAGTCGAAGAAGGAGGTGCAGTAAAAACGGCGTCAGATAATCTGCCTCAACAAATCTGTCTCATAGAAGATACGAGAACGCTAAGTGTTGAACAGGTCTCAGTGGAGAATGGAAATAATGGAGGAGCTCACGAAGATGTTGCTGCAGAAGATGAAGGCGATGATAGCGATTACGACTACAATGGCTGGCATGATTATTGTAGAAACGATTGCGTGACGGACGACGACGACGATTTTGTAGAAGGTCCAGGCAAAGGAAGAAGTGGTGGACAGTCTGGTGGGAAGGGTATTCGGCGTCCTGGCTGTATTGGTGACACAGGGGCTGCAAAATCGGCGTGTGGTAAGAAGCAACGATCACGTGGAGGTGGATATATATCCAAAAATAACGATTCTTCTGTGGAAATCACCGATCTAGCAAGAGATCTTGGATCACCCTCCAGATTGGACACATAAGTAACAGAGACCGAGGTAGGTGTTGATGTTGTTCTTGTGACGCCCCCTCAATCTAAAAACAAACACACTCGGGTGACTGAAGATAATGATGATGATGCTGTTGTTGACACTCCTATTCCCCAGCCGGCCGCATTTCAGGGTGAAGAAGTATTGACGAAAGCCGGAGATAATGTGAGTGGTACTCCTACAGACGTTGGTTGTGCTCCCAATCAAGCAACAGAGGCCGTTGAAAGTGGTGACATATGTCTCAAAACTCCCCCAAAACAATATAACACGCACAACCGTGAGCTCGAAGATGAGGACGATGTTGATCCTCCTGTCACCGCAACAAGACAAGTTCAGGGTGGAGAAGCATTCATGAAAGGCATACAAGTACCACATATGTATGGATATAATGATGTAGATGGTGTGTATAATGAAATGGATGGAAGCAGCTGCAACCCTCTTGACATTAACTTCAGCAAGGAGGACTCTGACATATACGTGGGAAGGACGTTCAAGCACAAAGCGGAGTGCAAGTTGGCGTTGGCTATCTATGCAATTGCTAAGGTGTGCACGTTTAAGCTCAGGCATTGCAAACGCCGACTGACGGCGAAATGCTACGAAAAAGAATGCAAGTGGAGAGTAGTGGCTGTTCAACTCGGTGATTCTCCAACTTATCTGGTTAAAAAGGCAATTCTGAATCATGTATGCGTAGCCGACGTTAGAGGGAAGTATAAAAAACATGGTACAGCCAAAGTGCTTGCAGCTCTATTGCGTTCGAAATACGAGAGGCTCTACTCTGGGCCGCGTGCTATGGAACTTCCGAAAATGTTGCGAACGGAATTCAACTATACATGCTCATACTGGAAAGCTTGGAAAGCGAAAGAACTAGCGATTGCATCTGCGCAAGGAACAGAGGAGGATTCATACAAGATGCTACCACAGTGTTTCCATGTACTCAAGCTAGCAAATCCTGGAATAATCACCGATATTAAAACAGAAAAAGACAAAGAAGGAAAAACAAGGTTTAAGTATGCGTTCATGTCCCTGAAAGCATGCATCGATGGATGGAAGTACCTGAGGAAGGTGCTAGTGGTGGACGGCACCCACATGTTAGGAAAGTACAAAGGTGTTTTGCTAAGTGCCAGCGGACAAGATGCTAACAGCCACGTATTCCCGATTGCTTTCGCAGTAGTGGAAAGCGAGAACACAGAATCTTGGACATGGTTTTTCGAGAGGTTATCTACTATTGTAGAGGATGGTTCTGATTTAAGTATAATATCAGATAGATGCGCATCAGTTTTCACAGCGAAAGATAAATGGTATCCACGTGCACACCATGGTATTTGTCTCGTACACCTCCAGCGTAACGTTAATGATAAGTTTAAGGGGCTGCAACAGAAAGCAATGGTTGGCAAAGCTGGGGATGCGTTCAAAGTTTCGGAGTTTAAGGAGATAATGGAGCTTATTAAACTGACGGATTGGAGATGCTGGGATTATTTGGAGAAGATCGACAAGAAGCTATGGACACGTTCACATTTCGAAGGGGAGAGATTTAACGTGATGACTTCTAACGCTGCTGAATCGTTGAATAATGCTCTTCTGCCCGCTCGTGATAGTCCTATAATGGCATTGTTCGAGTTTATTCGCTGGAAGCTGTGTACATGGTATGGGAGCAGACGCACCGAGATCAGTAAGATGAAGGGAAATGTTCCAGATAATATTCAAAAGATACTGGTCGAACAGCTGGTGCTGTCAACGGGCCTTCTAGTTATGCCATGTTCGACTTGGTTATTCGAAGTTACGCACAGGCCAACTAATTTTGGTTTCACGGTTGATCTGGATAAACGAACTTGCACTTGCCTCGAATTCCAAAAGCTTGGTTTGCCATGCCGACATGCCATTGCTGCTTCTTCTTGCCGTAATATGCAGTACACCATGTTTGTTTGCAAACACCATCTCAAAGAGACATGGGCTGAACAGTTAGGGGTATCATACTTCCGGTTCCGGATCCAAAGGATGTTGAAGTGCCAGCCGAAATACTAACGGTTGATCTTTATCCACCAACGACTAAAAGAACGAAGGGAAGACCAGGAATCAAACGTAAACTCTCCGCAGGAGAGATACCGGTAAGACTGTTGTGTTGACTTTGAACAATATTTTCAGTAACGTATAGTAAATTCTCCAATTATACCAACTTTATTGTTTACATCAGGGGGGGGAGCAAAAAACATAAGCCGAACAAGTGCTCAAACTGTTTTAAGGAAGGTCACAAGAAGACCACTTGCAAGGAAGTTAAGCCCTGAATAGAGGATGTAGAAAATCTGTATTTTGATAAAAACGACCAACCTCATTTTGGAATGTATTTTATTGTAGATCACCGATGAACCTGTGTTTGTTTGGATACGGTGTACGTAACTAGTGTTGAGGTGTACGGACTTTTCGTACTAGATATATTATGGTTGTAGCACATATTTGTTGTACACCTATAGTTGATCAATAGATGCATAACATTAATAACAAAAGTAGATATTATATCCGAATAATGTCACAAGAAGACCACTTGCAAGGAAGTTAAGCCATGAATAGAGGATGTAGAAAGTCTGTATTTTGATAAAAACGACCAACCTCATTTTGGAATGTATTTTATTGTAGATGACCGATGAACCTGTGTTTGTTTGGATATGGTGTACGGAACTAGTGTTGAGGTGTACGGGTTTTTCGTACTAAATATATTATGGTTGTAGCACATATTTGTTGTACACCTATAGTTGATCAATAGATGCATAACATTAATAACAAAAGTAGATATTATATCCGAATAAAGTAACAACACAGAGGGAAAAAAAGTACTTAGTGTACTAGCCGAAAACAGAACTTGGAGTAGCATAGAGTTTGTCAAAAAACTGCAGACAGAAACCGAAGCTATTACATGTAATTATAGTTATCAATCATCGGAATGGATACGACCTCTTCTCCCCCTACTTAGTGAAAGATCCGCCTCGAGTCCGCTAACATTTTGAGGCTAACCAATTAGGGGTTCATCACCTGGAAGAGCCAAAATGTCCCTTTGAAGATTGAGAGTCTGATAGATCAAGTTGGGGAGAACAATTTTCTTGTCCGCATCAGACTGACGAGACATTTCGATGATCTGGTCATAAGCCAATTGACCAAAGTCTATCGGCTTTTCTCTTACAAACGCGAAGAGAAAACGAAGACGCTTTTTTAGCATTGCATCTACATGGAATCCAGGTAGCCAATTTAACTCACACAGTTTGTAGAGGCAAAGATACCGTGGGAGGAGCTGTGTTAGGGAGAAAGGCTCCCAGTGAGTACATCGACCACCGGTGAGGAACGCAATTGCTTGCGACAGATCACCATCCTCCCATGTGTGAGGTTGTTCCACAATTGGAATCGGCATCCCCTGATATAAACGCCTGCGTCCGAACCGTATAGGTTAGAGATGCATTCTCTAACCACCCTTGGCCAGAAAGGCCGCACATGCAAAACAGTGTACATCCACCCAACATTTTCTACTATTGAGCGAGCCTCAGCAAATCCCGGATCATCTAACACTAACATCCCCTTGACTAAAAACCCTCGTAAGCAAAGTTGTTGATACTTACGGAAGCTTACTTTAGTTAAATGACGATTAGACCATAGGTTTGGCACCGGTGGACCGGCGATAAAGAACCCCCGACTGGCTTGTAGAAGCGCTTCAAATGTCATAAAACGAGGTTCTTCCTCGGCCGGCTCAGGTGAGGAACTTGAGCGGTAATCTGAACTTGTGGTGCTGTATTCACGATGGCTGCGATGGGTGGACGCAGATGACGAAGTCAACATTTGGAACAGATTATAACGGTTAGAATTAATCCCTATTTAAGGAGTTGTGCTTCCCTCGCACTCTACTCGCAACTTTCTCAAAATATTTTTAATATCCACCCACTAAGTGACGGATTGGTAAAATGACGGATATGGCGGATCCTTACTATGTGGAGATGAAGCAGCACAAATGGGATGCTGACTGGCTCTTTGCTTGCATGTATGCCAACTACTGCATTCCTAAGAAATGTACATGCTGTGGTGCTATAACGGTCGAAACTGACGAGAGAGGAAGAAACTACTATGTATGCAAAGTTTTTGAGGTTAGAATGGTTGTTACGCTAATCATTAGTTCAAAATTATTTAACGGTAATCAATCACATAAATATTATTTTCCTTCTAGGACGATGGTTTGCACATCCGACGTGCCTGCCATGACGCAATCGAGGAAGAGTTTGATGTGATGAAAAGTAAATTTCGCGAGGAGGTCTCGCTCCACCGTAAGCTGCAATTTGAGGTTGAGGAAATGAGTAAGGATATCCAAGAGCTTAAGAATTTACTGATGAAGGGTCGCTGATCGAATCTTATCTTCAATTTGATGTTATGTTATATAATATCTTTTGTAATGTATGTGGGGTCGTTTATCGGAACAATTGTGTCATTTACGGTGGGTGATTTGTAATGTATGTGGGATCCAATATACAACGGTTGTATAACACGAAACGGTGCCTAACTATGTTTAACTTATTTCCCACAAACATATAAATAGAACGAATGGTTCGGTTGTTTATGAACACACAACCTTAAAATGAAGCAAGGATATTCTACAGTTAGAGAATACAATACATTGTTCCTAAAATCCGGACTCCTTGAAATACACCAACAGGAGACCTTGGTAATGATGTATCGAGATGGTTTACGCGAGGAGATACGGGCAGAGCTTGGGGTTCACGTGTTCTCAACCATTGACGACATAATGCAGGCAGCTTTAGATGTTGAAGAGGGTGATGAATCTGATGAATCAGGGAACCGGTCGAAGGAGAAATCCCGAAGCGGAGAATGTGAGACGTCGGGTGATACCGATGGCTCTACAACCAAATCTTACGAATCGGGGAACCGGCCGAAGAAGAAAGCCCGAACCGGAGAAGATTTCCTTGAGAACATAGACGGAGAGGAAGAAGATCCCGGCCAGGCGGATGACAATGATGCTTTTAACGACAGTGACGGGTCTGTTCCGCAGGGGGTCGGAGGGAGCGATGAGGAATCCGATAGTAAGGTTGATCTTGAAGACTATAAGGAGTACCTTGAGGAACATCACAGGAGCGAGTCCGAGTCAAGTCGAGAATCCAAGTGATCAGAAATATGGCAATAGATTTATATGTATTAGATTTATATCAACTTAATTTATGTATTAGATTTATATGTGTGCTATAATATGTTCTACAATTTAACAACAAAAAAATGTGCACCTTTGATAATATGAACTAAATTTATGTATTACATATTACCGAGATGGGTATACCTGCATAGATTTTAAAAGCAATCATAATTAATTAAAGATTTTAAAATCAATCCTAATTAACCATATTACCGAGATGGGTATACCTGCATAGATTTTAAAAGCAATCATAATTAACTAAATATTTTGAAATCAATCATAATTAACCATATTACCGAGATGGGTATACCTGCATAGATTTCAATCATAAACCCGTACACCTGCCGCTCATATCCTTACATAACATACCTCTATCAAAATTAACCATATACTGGAATAAATATAATATATAAACACAAAAAAATAGTGTCTGCAATTTAGCTACACAATGAGTTGTACACCCTTTAGAATAAGTTGTACACGTTTAGTTATTTATAGTACGTGGTATACATGGATAGACTTTAATACGAAAGTCAAACGGAAACACAGTTTTAGTCCGCAATAATGTATATGTACTCTTTCTGTTGTAAGACCGACGCATCATTCGGCCCAATGTAAGTGGTATTGAAGAACGAAAGTTGGTGTAAACAATTGTCATACCCGTTAAATGGTTAACTGTCCTCATACCCGTTAAACGGTTAAGTATTTTTATCTTGCATCATTTCGTTTCGTCCCTATGATACTCCTTCGCTAGTCACATCATTTCATCTCTGTTTGTTATGCAAACCTCGATTATAAATTCGGTTGACCCTATTCGATTTTTGGAAGCGGTGACACATTCTTGTCGTAACGTATAAACAGAAAACTCCTAAAAATGGAACAATTCCCTATACTCAGCCTCCCGCCTGAGGTCCAGGGGTTAGTCGTTAAACGTGTGGCACATAACTCCTTCGAAGATCTTTTCAGACTCCGCGCTACTTGCAAGGCTATGCGTTTGTTGGCAGACGATGAAGACGTTTACGCTCCGTTCGATTTGTTTAAATACCCGTGGAGGCTTAACGGGTTTAGGCTTCGTTACCTATTGAGAAGATGCTATGCCCAGGGAAACCCAAGTACACTTTACATCAAGGGCGTTGAGTATTTTTACAGGCGAAATATGTACGTTGAAGGTCTTGACTTGATGAAGAGAGCAGCCGATGCTGGATTCGAGCGAGCCTCGTATACCTACGCCATGACAAGCAAATTATGGGATGATGATGGCGACCACTTCAGGGGATTTTCAAGAGACTACGTCGCTAAGATCGGACTGCTGGTAAGATCCTCGGTGGATTGTGGAATTGGGACCATAACGACTACTTCCACATAAGGAGGCACGTCTTTATATCAACAGTCGCACCGATATTTTACAGCTGTCCTTGTTCTCCTCTATTGGAGGGACATTGGGCATTATGGGACATCGACAATAGGAAGGCTGAAGACATGTGTAACCGGTGCTTCTGGATAAAAGAGGTTGGTCTTTTTCTACGCGACTTCAAGGCATCCACCGGTCATCCAAACTTTGAAACGTGGCGTTAAGACTTGTTGGATGGTGGTAATCTTCATGCACACTACTCTATCCTACGTACACCGTTGTTAAATTGTTGCACACCAACAAATATTTCGAATCTTTCGACGAGAATACTATTATGTCAATTGAAATGTAGGATACTATTATGTCAATTGAAACGTTGGATACAATTACGTCAATATAAAACTTGCACACCATATATAAAAGTTGCACACCATATGTCTGCCGGAATAGATACTACAAAATAGATGCAACAATATATTATATTAAAGTTTCGCAATAATTTCCTTGAGTAATGCAATCTCCCCAGTGTTTTTCTTCAAAACTTTATCCATCTCATGGATCTGATAACCAAGGTTTGCAATCTCACCGTCGTTCCTTTTGGGCATCTTCGTCAATTCGATCGATCCGATATTCAACACGACCTAAGCTACGTATCCTTGATTCGTGGTCGTCAACTGTTTTCTTCAAATGTCGGGTTTCGTCTTCGATAGCGGCGGTCCATTCTTGCTTTTTGTGCAACCCGTCATTCTGGAATTAGGATTACAACTTACCTTTAAATCTTTGGAAGCAAAGCCAACAATTACATAAAAGATTACAACTCACCTTGAAATCTTTGCATACAAAGTATTTCTTCGGAATGGCTGCCGCTACTGTAGAGATCTGAATGATAATTGCACTTCCGCAAGGACAACGATCCGGGATTCCAAAGTTGGAGTCGTTCACAGCGTAAAGCATGTCCACATACGAGGCACCATCCGAGCTGCTGGAAGTCGACATCGAGGGAATTTTGCTGGTAAAGGAGAAAGGGAGATGTTATTAGGTCGAAGTTGGAGAAAGGAGAAAGGGAGATATTATTAGGTCGAAGTTGGAGAAAGTGCTCGTCACTGTGCACTTTATTTCAAAATTTAAATTAAAGTAAATTCAAATTTCGGTCCGGGTTGCCCAAAAATCCGGCCCAGTCCAAACCCTAAATCCGACCCATTTACATTTTTTCCCAAAATTCTTTTCTCCAATTTGATTCAGTCCTTTTTTGGTGTTCATTATTGTTCTCCAACTGGGAAGAGATATGGAATTCGGTGGCATATCGAGCTATAAGGGAAAGGGAAAGGGAAAGGGTAATGAAACCGATGTGCGTTGTTTCTGTGCGTTGCCGGCGAAGAAATGTAAATCTTGGACAGACAAAAATCCTGGTCGGAGGTTCTACGGGTGTGAAAGCTGGAAGGTAGAATAGTAGTATTGTGTTGTTATTTAACGAAGGGGTTTTCATTTCGTTTATCTTGTAGAGTCCACTTGATTGTGGGTTTTTCCAATGGATCGATGAGGAAGAACCTTCTGGATGGCAAAAGCAAGCTCTGATTGAAGCTAGAGACGAAATTTCTGAACAAAAGCGGACTATCATGGAATTGAAGAAGACCATCTCGCACCTCCAGAGTGATTTGGGCAAAAATGCAGAAATAGAGGAAGACATCATTAACGGGTTTCTAAATATGTGAAGAGATGTTTAATTTGTCCTGCAAGCTTGTATTTTGGTATCTCAACATCTGCTGTAAACGTGTTATAACCTATGAATTAGTTATGAATTAGTTATTTAAATTTGCAAAGGTATTGTTCCAACAGAAATTATATGTAGTATTGGGATCGAGGAACTACATTTGGGAGGAAACGACAGATGTTAAAACATAAATGACATAGGAGAAAACCAGAGAGATTTTCCTGTCAATAATATTTAAAGGATGTTTGCAATGTTGACGCAAATCCAAAATAGCCTGCAGTTCTTGCAATCACCTTCTAAGTTGTCTGCGTAATCATGGCCATACACGCACCTGGGTGTCTTGATAACGCCATCATCCGGGAACTTGAAAGATTCCCCATATTTGTTGCAGTTCAGGTCTTCTGCTCCAAAGGCTTTCAATTGGTTCTCTATGGATTCTCCCATTTCACAAGTATCATCCGATCGAAGGTCATGGTGATATGCTGCGAACAGCTGAAACACTTTGCTCGCTTCCTTGTCGTTGCCAAGACAAACATTGAATATGGCGACAACCAGGGTTGAGAATCCATGCATTGGGACATTTGGTTCCAATATTTTAATACTCTCCTCAAGTCCTATGCTCGGTGCTGTAAGGAGACCTCCATAGTAGATTGCCTTTATGTTGCCAGCACTGACACACTTGAGATGAAACTCCCAGAACTGACAACCTTGGCGTATTTGACGAACCCGTCCTCCATTTCATTAACATCGCACTTCTTCAAGACTGAGGGCTCGTGTGCGAGGGCGTAACCGTGTTTTCTAGCCCGCAGAAAAGGGCCAAGATTGTAAAATGATTCCTCTCCGACAAGCTCAATGATTTTGCACACAATTTCCTGGGGAAGATTTGGGAGTACGTGAGCTTCCATACTATTGGGGTCACTTGTTGGAGTTTTTTTGTGGTCTGTTTTATGGTTGGTATGAGAGGGATTATAGAAATTTAATAGACAGGTTTGTAGAGAAAACGTGTAAGGTTAATACGAGAATTTATTGTCCCACCTACATTTGAAACCTAACACTGTCAAATCATGTTTTAAAGGGTCAATAAAAAATCCATTATTTCGTTTGTCTCGGTATAGGGTCAATGCGTCTCCTCGATATAAGGACTTATACGGGCGTGACCATCGTAAATAGACAACCCTTCGCTTGCCGCCGTCCGCTCACTATAATTACTGAATTTTGGACATCATTTGCACAACGCTGAAAACACAATCTGACTATAATGGCAGAGACGACTTTTCTAGATCTCCCTTCAGAAATCCAACAATTGATTGTCTCCTGTGTCGCAAAAAATTCCTTTCAAGATCTGTATAGACTCAGATCTACTTGTAAGTCAATGCGTACGCTGGCAGAGACGCCTGACGTCTATTCTTCATTTGATCTGTATAAATACCCTTGGTGGACAGGCTTGCGTGATACGTTGTTGAGAAGATGCTACGATGTCGGAAACCCAAGTACTCTTTACATCAAGGGTGTTGAGTATTTCTACGCCCTACAACGCCACGAAAGGTCTTGCTTTGATGAAGAGAGCAGCGGATGCTGGATACGAACGAGCGTTGTATACCTATGCAATGACTTGCAAACTCTACTGGGATGATGAGGAATACTTCGCTAGTTTTACGAGAGAAGCAGTTGGTACAATTGGATGGCTTGTTAGAATGGATGATGTTCCGTGGGTGCCGGTCGTTAACGAGGGGTTCTTAACAAAGAAGTTCATGTTCATGTCAACAGATCGACCCTTGTTTTATAATAGCCCCTGTGCACCTACGTTGGATTTCGATTGGGATCTGTGGCAGATGGAGTTAAGCAAGACTGAAGACATGTGTAACCGATGCTTCTGGATAAAAGAGGTTGGTCTTTTCCTCCGAGATTTTCTTTGCGCCACGAGTTTTCCGCCCTTCGACAGTTGGCAGTAATTATTATTTGTTGTAATGCATTTATCACATTAAGCATTGTTCTAATTCCGTTGTCGAGTATAACATTAGCTGTTATTTTGGAAAGTGACGTATACCATCAAAGCTAAGGAGACAAACTCCAACATCGGTTTATCGTTTCTTTACTCATACAGTTATCATGAAAAGATAAGACTCGGTGTACAACATTAAAACAACGGTGTACACGATTTATAAACAAAACAATGTGTTTTACATAATATAATACAACAACCGTTACAAGGTCTAAGAAAGTCAATACATATGGTTGATGTGAAATGTCAGACTTGGTGTGCATCATTACGCCAATGGTGTACGATTTTTAAAGACCAAACAAAACGTTTCACTTTATATTGTACACCAAACGTTACAAGGTCTACCACCGACAATACATGTAGTTCATTTTGTTCAATGATGTGACTTTTTATAATACAATCAAACATCACAAATAGTTCTAATTATAACACAATAACATTCGCAATTATTTTGTTCAATGATGTATACCTTCATGTAGTTACAACAACATTACAACAACGGTGTACGAGGGTTACAAGGTCTACCAAAGTCAACACATGTAGTTGGTGTGCAGCGTTTTAACTCAGGTGTACATATCTAGAAATACCAAAGTCAATACCGATAAACTTTTTTGTTTCTCGATGATCATAAACGCATAATCACACAAACACACCATAAATATACCATTAAGTTCCATTTCGTTCACAAAAACATAAGTACCATTGGGTTCGAACAACATTCTGACAAAGAAAACAACTTCAAGTTTACTCATTGTTTACTTTAGCATCGCCCACGAATTCTTCATAGCAGTCCATTGCATACTGCTCTCGAAATCTGTCAACATCTTTGTCGGTAATCCGACTCATTTCCTCCGTTAAGCCGGCAGCATGCATCTCTATGAACTTGGCAGCACATGGCCCACAGTCGCCACCCCTTTTGTTGTGATAAATGCCTTCTGCGCGGCTCCAAGAGTAAATTCGAAGACCTTCCTTCACCTTATAGCATTTATGCCCCGCATATTTTTCTAATATATAAGGCAACGACTGTACAACCGAACACATATGTCCTTCCGCAACCTCGATCTCAGTATGAGGAACATAGTAATCAAATACCGTCACATGACCTTCAGTCAGCTTAATGCAGAGACCAACCCAGTGATCTCCACCCCAATTCATCGGGGTGTACACGGTGTCGACATCGCGGCCAAGTCCCAACTTCATTTTCTGCCCCTTGCTCTTTCCTGTCACATACTGTGCTACGTTTTTCCCCCATTCGAACTGCAGCTTATCATTGTCTGCGCTAAAGGCACTCCAGTTTGACTGAATGATTTTTATAAAGTACTGATCCAAGATCACCATCCTCTCCTTCTGTAGATAAATCCCGCGACGCCTCCACAAAATGTTCATTATCACATGCATGTGCTGTCCCAAAAAAATATGTAACAAATATTAGTTACATAAGGTGACTGTCAAAGGTATAATGTGACGACTATGCAGAGCTTAATAGTACCTCGTCAGACATCCATTTCCCCGGTTCAGCAATTTCAAGGAAGAAGTGATCACACACAGAGTGACCGGTAGCGATATCCCACATCCTGCAAATTTAACCAACAATCAGGAACTTATGCACGAGTGTATGTATATAACCTTAAAAAGAGTTAGAAACTTACTGCTCGGGGTTTTCCCTCAAAATTTCGGCAAACTTCTTAAACTGTGTTCGATTCGTTTTGGCAATGGGCTTATACTCAACCTTCTCCTCGCTCTTAGACAACTTTTTCACCCTTGGGTCAGGGGTGTACACCCCTGAAATCTTGCTGGATCTCATGCGATGCCGTTTACCACCACTGCCCACATCTTCAGAGTCCGCATCCGTTTCACCACACAGATCACGTGGGTTCTCTTGTATCTGGCTATCAGTGGACATGTCGTCTTTACAACTGTCATATCTCTCTTCGTCCTCCGTCCCCTGTAATTCAGCGTTGATCTCCTTAACACTTGCCTCACCACCCGCCTTGGGAGGAGCAACTTTTCCAACCGCCTCCATAGGCTTTGGAAACTTCATATTTGATGTTTCAACGGAGTCAACAGATTGGGGCTGTTTGTGTGCCGTCCTCACTTCTTCACCACCGTCAGAATCCTCCTCAACGAACTCACCACCGTTGTCGCCACCCGTTTTCTAGATGGAGTCAGTAACCTATGTCAACAGGTGTACACCAAAAATAAAATGTACATGTGTACACCAATAATAAAATGCACACCACCTGCGCAAAGCCAATCCCCGCCGTTGGTGTCATGCGGGCAGCCACAGACTTGTTTTCTTTTGGTTGTGCACCCTCCCCACCCCTCGTTGCCCTTATTTCCTGAAATTTAAAATCAGTTAATTACGCTCTCTGAGAATTGTCGAACAACAACAGACCTAAACCATTGCCTAAGATATAACTACCTCGTCCACCCCCGGGATTTCAGGGTTGATCTCATTCACAAGTGCCTCAACAAACCCCATAGGAGCAGAGACTTATTCAAGCCTCTCTCCATCATTCTTATTTGATGTTTGACCGGACTCACCACCGTTGTCGGCACCCGTTTTCTAGATGGAGTCAGTAACCTATGTCAAGAGGTGTACACCCAAAATAAAATGTGAATGTGTACACCAATAATAAAATGCACATCACCTGCGCAAAGTCAATCCCGGCCGTTGGTGTCATGCGGGCAGCTACCGACTCGTTTTCTTTTGGCTGTGCACCCTCCCCACCCCTCGTTGCCCTTATTTCCTGCAATTTCAAATCAGTTAATTACGCGGTAATTGAGAATTGTCGAACAACAACAGACCTAAACCATTGCCTAAGATATAACTACCTCGTCCGCCCCCGGGATTTCAGAGTTGATCTCCTTCACAAGTGCCTCAACAAACCCCATAGGAGCAGAGACTTGTTCAAGCCCCTCTCCATCATTCTGATTTGATGTTTGACCGGACTCATAGCCCACCGGTGGAGCACCTACCCATTTTTGATGGCCCTCCCCACCTTCTGGAGCACTTCTTTCCTGCATCAGATCCGTTAATAACGCACTTCAAGTAATGTACAACAATAACAGACCAAACTTAATGTGACAGATATAACTACTGTCTATGATATAATCAGTAGCGGACACGTTTCAATTCCGGTGGATGCAACCTTAGATTTCGAGGAGGGGTTTCCATCCCATGAAGGATGAAAGGAGCGTACACTACCAACCGAACTGTAACAGTTCGGCTTTGTTTTCTCCCATGCGACTGGGGAGCCTTGCTCATACCGGTACGTTGGGTTTCTTTTCTGCCATGCCCCCGGGGAGGTTACCGCATGCTGGAAGGTAGAAGAAATCCGCAAATATTCACAACTATTGTTATTACCACTACTTAGCCAAACACTACACAACTAATTAAGATGCAAACGAACCTCTGCTGGTAACACATAGGACTCAGGCTCAACATCTAATACATCTCCAAACTGGACGAGGGCATTCGATTGTGTTTCTTGCTGCTGACCATCCCCCCAGCGTTGGGTTAGAAGTCTAAGCAATAACACAACAATAAAACTATCTATCACATTACCTGATCGCCTTTGTTTCCGCCGGATGGTGGAAAACGTGCATTGTCAGACTCGTTTTCTTTTGCATGATCATCATCATTCTGGTGACCACTTTCTCTCTCTGATGAGGGTGGGTTCTTCCTGCTCACTTCCTGGAAAACAGAAAAGGTGTCAGGACAGTAAATGACCACGAATTTGTATATTATGCGGAAAAAAAACTTCGGCGTACAACCTTTGTCACCTCCTTTCCACCTCCAGATCGACGCCGAGGCAACGTTTTTTTCCCAACATGCCGAGTGCCAACCGTTTTCCTTTTTTTCCCCTTCCTGTTTTGCCCCTCGGTTTCACTCACAATACTATCATCAGGAGACGGAGTGCGACGCACCTGCGGATCATCCATCGCTTTCCTCTTCCTAGCGTTGCGTTTGCTCCCCTCGGGCAGACCCAAACTCTTGCAAATCAGTGTCCGCAACTCTTCAATATTGTTCTCCATCCCCTCAAACCGCTGGGATATCCAATGTTTTAAATTTTCATGCGTACACCTCTCTGAGCATTGACGATTCTCTTCTCCGCTGTTTCCAGAAGAAGAAATATCTTCAACTTCAATGGGCGTTGTATTACGCGGTCGCAAATTTATCTGGCGTACGGGAGTGGGACAAGCTCCCTCCCCCTGGGCAGCGTCTGGAACCTTAAACTTGGGGGAAAATGACTGGTCACCACCTGGAAAGTCCTCAGGTTTGAATAATTCCCCACAAAGCAACTTCTGCACCAAAGAAGTAACTTGCCTATCTTCATTCTGGTCCACCAACAGCAGCCGTTCCTCATCAGGAATCACGGTGAAGTGGACAGAGAGCTGCAGCCAGGCAAAAAGCAACGGAAGACACGTTAACCACAAAAGCCGTAACCGTTTAACTTCACCGTATTTTTGCATCCGCTGTATTTAAAACAAAGGGAAAACAAACTTACGTCTGGGTCTTCCTCGACAGCAACTATTTCGTTGACTGTGAGAATAGTGGACGGCGAAGAGCAAGCTCCGGGGGAATCAATGAAAGTCGCGGTGTTCCCTGCGTCGGGAATTTTCTCCAATAGCAGAGGCACATCATCAAATACGAACAACTGCAGAGCAAGTGGAAACCCATAGCAAACTGTTGTCTTTTGCGATAGCCGATCACGCATAACTTGCAGTGGGTTCGCACCTGGTCCGACAACAAGGGGAGGCAGGAAACGCGGCACGGTCATCAAGAACGACTCTCGACCCCATGGATACGCTAAAAAGCACTCAACGTCTGACAGCATCTCAACGTACCTGGGCGTTAGTTTAAGATCTTTGTTACTGGGGCAGAGAACACCATCAACCAACACGATCAGAGCCAAAGGGAGCCGTTTCTCCACAGCTAGATATTCATTTCCCAACATGCGCAGTACACTCAGGACTGTTAACTTACCGACAGCCGTATCAAAGAGCTTGTTCCACATCGTCGGAGGAACAGATTCAGATGCTTCCGAATCCTGAACATCGAAAGCTCCACAGTTCAAACCTGTAACGTCTCAGAATTCATCCAGCGAGAAACGTAGTGGATCGGGCCCGAAGGTGAACCAGAACTCGTGTCTGCGAGCCGTAACGAGCTGTCGGCTGAGGAGGCAGCCGATGAGCTTCGTAGAGTTCTGGCAGCGTACAACGGGAAGCTGAAACAGCCCCCGAAACTGGGAAGCCATCAAAGTGTCCATCGCATCCGTCCCCTTTAGAGCAGCAGCAACAGAACCGATGACGTGTGATTTTGAGTAGATGTTTACTCGCAACTTTGTCGGGTACGCACCATATGCGAACAGTCTCCGGGGCAACACAGATGAGGGGACCCCATCAGAGAATTGTCCCCCTGAGGAATCACCACCACCGGGGCCGTCGTCAGATCCAGAATCTACAAATAGAAGAAAAATCGATAACTCAAATAAATGGCTTCGAACACAAAACGTTGTCGACTAATCATTACTTAAGAATCTGTCCGATGACATCCAAAGACGGAATCCACATGAACGGAGGTGGACGAAACACATACCCGGATAGCGCTGCTGTTTCGCAGGAGGGCGCTCCGGGAGCTCCTCGCCAGAGGATCTGGTCCGACGACGAACGGTTGTCTGACTTAGCTTGGACTTCTTCATCACTGCAGGCGTTGTCTGGGGTCTAATTATCGCCGGGGAAGATTCTCCAGCGGCTGCGACAGGCTAGGGAACACTGGTGGATCTAGGTCGAAAGACGAATAGTCCTCTCAGACTTTCACTGTAAAAGAATTTACCAGAAGGTCGTTTACCGCCCAATGCAGGTAAGACGACGAAGTTAATGACCCGGGTTTTTTGGGAACCGGGAAAGTCGCCGAAATTCTCACGTGCGAGAGATGAGTGGCATTTACGATATTCCGCAGCTGGAGTAAGGATCGTTTCGTCTTTTGCTTTCAAGTCGCATAGGGTCACAAATACACGCGACCCATTTGCCGAATTAAAACTCTGCGCAGCCCAAAGCCTGAATTATAAACTCGAAAGTGACCCACTTTGCCAATATTTCCGGTTTAGCCGTTTAGGTGGCATTCTTGCTGTTGAATACGTTCACGCCGTCTCAGTCTCACAAAATGTTTAAACTGACGTCTGAGAATATGTTGGTTAGTGTTGAAATCTCATAAAAACATTGTTACTCACTTAAATAACAGCCACATGATCAAGATTCTTGGACCCACGTTCGAACTAACAAATCATCAACTACGCACCAACAGAATGTTATGTTGGGTATATTAATGGGACTCACCCGAAAATTCATGAAGTCATTCTTCCCACTTATATTCAAACAAAGTCGTTTTAAACTCTTCGGCATTCATAAATGATCTTATACTAATCTAGCAAAAATATACTATTGAATTTGCTATCATCCAGCGTATAGGAAAAAAAATTGATTTTTAAATTAAAAAGTCGATCGTTACGACTTCTTTTTAGAGAAATTCTTTAAGATAGACATTTTTAAATCTTTATCACAAAAATAGCCCTCAATGAATAAAATGACCAAAATAAATTTTATTACAGGGTAAAAGATGGTTAACTAATGTAGACTTAGGGTTTAGACTTAAAGGATGAGGTTTTGGGGATATGTTTCAAATTTTAAAATTAAAAAAATAAATATTACAAATTTCAAAACAAAAAAAAAGACTATTTTTTTTCTTTCTTGAGTGTTATTTTTACGACAAAAACTTAAAAATAATTATTCGAGAGAATTGCCTATCTTTTTATCTCTATCTATTTTTTACTGCACGTCTATACTATACTATACAAATTTTTTTACTTACCATCGATTTAACAAACGGCATAAGTATACAAAAAAATTAGTTTGGTACTAAAAAACTTTTGCCCTTTGATGAAGTGAAAGCTTGCGTGAATAATAAACCCACGAAAAACGCTGTTTTTCTTCTTCAAAATACGTTGTTATTTTACTACCGCTTATGCGAGAAGAACTTGCGGTTGCGTAGATATAAAACGGCGGCGAGAACGGCGGCGATCGAGCAGAGCGTTCCCCAAAATATGAAAGTGGTTTGAAAGCAATACATCCCGTAACACTTTCCGTCAAAACGTCCGTCCAAGGCAGCTCTATCACGGTAAACTTTGGCGGCGAATAAACCAAAACCGAAAGAACCAATCGGAATGCTTCCGACAACGATGTTGTGGTTAACTCCAAAGTGTTTTGTCCCAAAAAGCTCGGCGGTCATTGTGACCGAGAGAGAAGTCAAAGCTCCTAAGAAGACACCGATAATCGCCGTGCTAGTGTAGAGAGCGATGTCGGAGTCAATGAGGAGGACTAGAAACGAAGCAACCATTGCTACCAATGAAACTGCCATAGAAACCGGGCTTGATGGCATGTACTTGTTCCTGTAATAATAGAGTTAGAATACATTCCGAGAAATAAGGGAAAATATTTTGTGACAAAAAAAAGAGGGAAAATATTTTGTGACAAAAAAAAGAGGGAAAATATTATAAAAATGGTGATCGATTTGTCGAAGGTTGTTCAATGAACTAGACCAACCACGTAGGTGCAACATGCAAGGAATACAACATATGTTATAATTGTCCCGGCTAGGTCAACGTAGTTGTATTATTAATGGGACAAATTATTAATGGGACAAATTATTAATGGGACGAGAGCATCATTAATGGGGGTTCTTAGAGTGAAATTTTTAGTAGAATATAAAAAACCGTCTTTTAAGTTTTAACTAAAAAAGCTAAGGTAAGAACCAATTTTTAAATATATTTCAAATATATTAGGGTGGAGTTCTTAGCTTTTAACTTTTAACTATAAAAGTTAAGAGACGGTTTCTTATATTTAAGAACCGGTCCTTAGTTTTTTTAGTTTAAAGTTAAAAGACGGTTTCTTATATTCCGCTAAGAAGATCTATCCTAAGAACCTCATTAATCATGCTTTAACTGATTAGTTTTTTTTAATTAGTACTATCTTTTTGATTAATAAAAAGGGCAACCGATAAAAGGTCAAAAGTGATTTTACCTAGAGAGGAAGTAATCAAGTAACGAAGGAAGCAAGCGGCCAAAAAACCCGAACGACGACGAGAGAGCGACCAAGGAAGTGGTCGCGGCACAGCCACGAGATTCAGCTATTTGACCAAGATTGTTCATAAACGCTAGCCCCACCGTTGGACCGAACAAATACAGACCGAAGTAAATCCAAAAATTGAGTTTCTTACATAGTTTTGTCCACTCAACCTCTTCTTTAACTCCAACTATCACCTTCTCATCAAACTGTTCTTCCTCTTCTTTATTTTGATCTTCTTCAACAGGAACTTCCAAGTCGTGTACCTTTTGTTGACTTCTTCTAGAGGATATAACCTCTTTGACTCCAACTCCAACTGGTATAGCGAGAGGAGCAAGAAGAAACAAAACAATGCCAACGAGTACTAAAACCGCAGGAACAGTGAGAAGACTCGTAGCCACAGCGTAAATCCCCGTGGCTATAGTCACAACAAACAAAACAATAAACCCCACGTTAATATCCCATGACGAAGACGACGTCGCTTTTGCTTCTCTCACCAGCATAGGAGCCGTCACGAGACAACCGACCAATGGAACGAGAGAGTTGAGCAAAAGATAGCCAGAGGCAGCTTCGCGTTGAGACGAGTAGAAGAACGTCTGAACCATGTCGGTGTAGATTTTCCCGCTCAAACCTTGATAACTCGCCGTGATCCCCACGGCAACTTGACGGTTCACCGGAAAACTGTTGATGGCTACGATGTAACAAGCCGTGTTGATCCAGCAGATACTGTTCCCCGCCAAGAAACTCAAGCCCCAGATATGGTAAAACGACAACGTGAACATCTTTTTGACGATGCAGAGATACTGGAGACCGTAGCCGGCGAAACCTAAAGAACCACCGGCGAGAAGGACGAGTGGTAAAGGAAGATAGACGGCGGCGATCCCGGAGATAAAACCGAGGACCTTTCCGGCGTCGGAGGCGAAAGAGAGGTAGTTGAGTTTGAGCTGAGAGATTGAGAGAAACTCTTTGAGCTGTGAAGAGTAAGCAGGGAAGCTCAAGTTGGTGCCGTTGATAGACTGAAGCCAGAGGATAGCGACGAGGCTAAACCACCGGAGAACGTTTGGAGACATGTTTTCTTGAGAGAGTGCTTAATTAACTCTGTTGAAAAATAGAAAATATGGAGATGATTCGTTGAGTGGATTCGAAGTCGATTTTATATTCCTAAAGGGATTTAGTGTTGTGGTAATGAGAAGGAACGTGTGGTTAGTTTCGTAATCAAGAAAAAGGAAAGAGCTAAATTAATGCATAAATTAAATGCTGATGTTGCCTGTTTTCTTTTAAAATTTTGGTTCAGTATTTACTAGTGTTTTACTTTTAAGTACATTTCTATTAAATGATTTAGTCTTCTATTTTATTTAAACCTTTTTTTTTCACTGCCAAATAATTATAATAAACATTAAATAATGATTTCACAATCGATAATTCTATTTAGCTTATGAAAATTTAGGTATTCTTTGAACTATGCTGAAGATTTACATATTTCTTTCACTAATAAGTGTGTAATTCATATTTTCTATGACTCGAAATCTAGACTTTCTAATATAGAAACATTGATGAACTCAAACCACCGGACTAAAATGATTTCCACAAGAACTTTTATTCTTACCGTCTAAAAATTAATTATGATTTAGTAAAGTTGTTAGATGGTAAAATAAATTAACTAACTACGATAGTAATAAATTTCACAAACTCACAAAGACCACTAATCTTTTATATATGGCATTCTTAAGTTATGTTACTTAGTACTTACGTACACCGGTATGGCGGTATATAAGTACATGACAACAGAAGTACGTATAAGAAACTTCGTATAAATATAACTAGTGATGGAGCGAGTTTCCTGACGTATCAGAATTATGTGTTTTCATCAAAGTAAAATGTTTACATAGAACGTTTCTATCATACCGGCAACCAACTCTTCATGTCTTTTTTATATCATCCCATGAGAAGAAACATATACTTTTGTGTGAGAATTAGATCACACCACAGTTTGCTAACCTAGTTTAAAAAGAGAGGAAATATACATTCGGGAAAGATGTTAGTACATGATCAAGTCAATATGTACATTAACATTATCGATGTCAATAAAATATTAAAAACTCACATATTGTTTATTAAATTTCTGAAGTGTAGCACACCAACATTTTTAACTCTGTCCGAACATGAAGAAATTGTGAAGCCCCTTCTTTGAGAATGCAACCAACCAAAGAATCTCGCAAACATCAAATACAAAACGATGTATTCAACCTTTGCAGAAGCCTTAACATAACATGATGCTTATATTAGGTAGATTTCCAGGAAATCAATGAATATCCGAGAGAAACAGACAGTAGCCCCTCATAAGTACCTTCTAGCATCTAAACAAGAGACTCATAATCCGCGTATGTCCTTTGAGTTCTAGCTAGAGAAAAATCTACAAAAATATTTTAGACGCTACTTTTAACATAATATAACACCTTTAAGGCTGCTTGATATAGTGTATACGATGAACTGATGAGATTCATGAGATCTGGCTGAGCCATAGTCGTGAGATATGGGCCAATGCAAAGGTATATCTCTAACATCTCTCTACATTTCAGACTGGAATCTACAAGGATAGAGGAGACTTGCAAGTAAACTTGTTTCATCTAATAATTTGATAACATCAAACAATTTCCAAACCAAATTATTCACTCTTTGATATCTCAAAAATTCAGCATGTCTAAAATACTAACATATATGATTCATACAGACGCTATATCTAAATTCAATATGGATAATGACACGATGATACTAGAAAAACTTAGAACATGATTATCCTAAATCTCCTCTTAGAACACCATTAACGGGACTGCTTAGAGGGGTGCTTAATATTTTTTAAATTAAAAAAAAAAAGAAAAATTCCATAATTAAGAAGCGTCGATGCTTAATTAAGCCCATTAAGCATCGGTGCTATTGGACACGCGTCTCTCTCTCAGCGCTCCTTTCTCTGTCTCTGTCTCTCTCTCGACGAACTCGAGAGCAATCTTTATCCGTTTCTTCATCTTCTTCCCGACGAAAATCTATTCATCTTCGCCAACCGGAGATCGATCCTGTTCGACTTCGTCAATCACCGAATCACTGGCTCCTCCGTGCTCCTCCCTCTCTTTTATTTCTGCTTCTGCTTCCAAGTCTAATTCTTTTGATTCAGATTGATAATAGTTTCCAGATTCTCATATAGTTGGCGATCAGGTACATCGTTGATGATTGGGTCATCATGTATGCTGATTTTGTTACTTTTACTCGTTTGATTGGAACGTAGAGAGATATGTATGGTGTTTATGTGGAATCATAGTTTCTCTTCTGTGTTGAATTGATCTTTGATTTTACTTAGCAAATGAGAATCTGACTTTTTCTGCTGATAATGTTAAAGCTTTAACTTGTTTGAACCTTGAAACGTTGTGAGAACATAAAAGAGAGAACTTTGATTTTTCATCTTGATGTATTATTGTTATCTTGTGGTGAAGGTTATAATGCCTTCAGGACAAGGACAGTGTTAAGTGCGAGTGTCCTCCAGGATTCAAAGGAGACGGTTTTAAGAAGTGTGAAGGTTAGACTCTCTTTTTTTTTTTGTCAAACTTGTATTTACAATACTTCTTAGTCGTTGTTGATTTAAGCATTTCAGTGCTTCTTTTGACAGACATCAACGAGTGCAAAGAGAGGAAAGCCTGTCAGTGCCCGGAATGTAGCTGCAAGAATACTTGGGGAAGCTATGAGTGCTCTTGTAGCGGGTTCACAAGTGAGATCAGCGTGGGCTGCCGTTTGGCTTATAATGTTATCATTGGGACTTGCAGCCGGTGGGGCGTACCTCGTTTACAAATATAGATTAAGGGTGAGCTTTTCTCCTCCATTTTCTCTCCCTTGTGGTAAAATCCCAAGATTAATCTTTTTGTTTTTGTTTTGTGGCCTGAGATGTGTATTAAAACATTGTCATGTGTCCTTGGTTTCACAACAATACATGGACTCAGAGATCAGAGCAATAATGGCACAGTACATGCCACTGGACAGCCAACCCGAGGTTCCAAACCACGTGAATGATGAACGTGCCTGAGTGAGCGGAATGATGATCCATCTATTTATTCCTCGTTAAGGGCTCAAGGTGACATGTTCTTTTAACCGTTTTGGCCCTTGATGCCTCTGTATCTCTGTAACTCTTTTACTAAATAGTGTGTTTGCTAAAACTTGATGTCTTTTACTTTAAATGGCTTATACTTTTTTTACTCGTATGTCTTTTACTTATGTTCATGGGACTTATGTAATAGGAAAAACTTGATTTAGCTTTGGAGATTTAGAAAAGAAAGATGATAGAATCTAAAGTTCAGTTTGTTGGTTTTTTTTTCCAAGATTAGTCCTCCTTGCAAACATTAAGCACCTTGCAAACATTAAGCACCTTGCATTGGAGGTGCAAAATATAGAAGTTTCTTAATCAAATGCTTAACACATATTTAATACTAAAAAAATGATTAAGCACCCCATTAAGGGTGCTATGGATAATGTTGCTCTTAGGGTCTCTTGTGATTTATTTAATAGTATTAAGTAATAAATGTGAGGATAAGAAACCTAATCAAGAGACCCCAAAATTTAGTGTCTCCATTGCAAGTCTCTTATTTTTCGGTTCTTAAAAAAAATAAATTTAAAAGATAATTTTTTTATTAAATAAAACATAAATTTAAATATAAAACTTAAAAACAAAGATTAATAAAAATACAATAAAAATAGAAAGATGCATCCGAGATCAATTGTTGTCTTCATCACGTCCAAATTTTCGTCATATATGTTTAATTAGATCAGCTTTGAGTTGTTGATGCATTTGTCTATCACGAATTCTAGTTCGAACACCCATCAAATTGGCGATATTTGTAGGCATATCTGTAGAATACGTGAGATCGACATGTGAACTTCCAGTGTCTTCTCCTTCTTGGAACTCTGAAATATCAAATTGAGTGTAGCCATCTCGTTCGTCTTCTACTATCATATTGTGGAGTATGACACATGCTCTCATAATCTTCCCAATTTTGACTTTATCCCAAAAAAGTGCCGGATTTTTAACTACGGCAAAGCGAGCTTGCAAGACTCTGAAAGCGCGCTCGACATCTTTGCGGACAGCTTCTTGCCGTTAAGCAAATAAAACTGCTTTCGGTCCTTGTGGTATTGGAATAGATTGGATAAAAATTGCCCCTTTTAGATAAATACCATCGGTGAGATAGTAAACCATATGATACTCTCTTCCATTGACGAAATAAGTGACTTGCGGAGCTTGACCGTTTATTATGTCATCAAAAACAGGTGAGCGATCGAGAACATTGATATCATTTAAGGTACCTGGAGGTCCAAAAAACGCATGCCATATCCAGAGATCGTATGATGCAACCACCTCTAAAACGATTGTCGGTTTACCCGAACCACGATAATATTTCCCTTTCCAATCGGTGGAACAATTCTTCCACTCCCAATGCATACAATCGATGTGTCCTATCATCCCGGAAAATCCACGATACTCTCCAATATCAAGTAGACGTTGAAGGTCAGCCGGTGTTGGTCTTCTTAGGTACTCATCGCCAAATAAATTTATTATTCCTTCCACAAAATTTTCGACACATAACCGAGTTGTAGTTTCACCGAGCCAGAGGTATTCGTCGACCGTATCAGCCGCAGTACCATACGCCAAGACACGAATGGCTGCAGTACACTTTTGGAGGGGAGAGAGACTCATCCTTCCGAGACCATCTTTCTTTTGCCAAAAGTATTGAATTTCGTTCGAGAGTCGATCAACAATGTGCATGAACAATGACTTGTTCATTCTAAAACGTCATCGGAAGAAATTTTCAGGATACGTTGGAGTTTCACTGAAATAATCAATCCATAAACGAATATGCCCTTCTTCACGATTTCTTTCGATATAAGCTCGTTTTTTTCTTTGTTTCCTTGCTTCTTCTTGATTACCAACGGTTAAATTCTCTAAAGTTTGATCAACATATTGATCAAAATATTGATCAAATGTATCATCAAGTGATTCTTCAAAAGGGTTTTGAGAAGAAGATGCCATATTTGTGATCCAAAAGAGAAATTAAGCTTGAATAAAGATAATGAGAAATAAAAAGAAGAGAAGATGATATTGTTTTTGAAGATGATTAATAATCTTCGTTTTATAAGAGTAGAAGAGAAGATGGTATATTGTTTTTGATTCTTTCGTTTGGTGAGAATGAGAGGAGATGACTCGTTTTCGGTGAGAAGGAGAGAAGATGATATTGTGTTTGATTGTTATGTTTGGTGAGAATTAGAGAACAAGAGAATGCGAACTATATATAAAACTTGGTTCACAAGACAACAAAAGTTTTACAAATCCGTGACACAACACAAGATAAAAAGTTAAACACAAGACACAAGACAACAAGACAAGATAAAAAGTTTTACAAATCCGTGACTGATACCCAAGACACAAGACAACCAGACAACAAAAGTTTTGGCCCGTGATACACAATGCCACACTCGTCTTGGCCCGTGACTGATACACAAGACAACAAAAGTTTCACACTCCATGAACTGACACAAGACAAGAATACAACGTCACACTATTCTTGGCCCGTGACTCCGTGAATCTACAATGCCACACTCGTCTTGACCTGAAAACAACACAAGAGATAACATGAGACAGTGAAAATAACACAATGCAATAACATTTATATCCGATCTTAGCTAACAAGAAAATTAACACAATGCCATAACAAGAACAACAGACTTTAACTACACAGCTTCATCTTCAGAACAAGAACAACAAATCTAAGCAGTTCAAGACACACCTAAACAGAACAAGACATACTTAAACTAATTAGACATCAGCTCATCAACGAGCTTCTTCTTCAGAGCTTCTTCATAATCTGCTAAGGGTCCTTGCTTTCCAATGAGACTGTCAAGGAGCTTAATCTTCGACAGCCTCTCCTTCATATCCAAGTTTTGCTTCTTAATGCTCCACACAGTCTTAAAATCAGACAGCTCCACGGGCTTTTTACCACGACATTTTGCAGCCTTAACACCCGGAGGGCGAGTGGTGCCTTCATCATCTAGAGCACTGTCAGTTTCATTTCCTTTAGAGCTTGCAGACTGTGAACCTTCCTCACACTTCCTCTTTTTGGAGCTTCCATCATGTCTAGCTGTTGAGAGATCACACCACTTCTGGTCATTTCTAAGCTCCTTCCAAGCATGTTCAAGGGTGAACTTCTTTTTGTCGTTATTAAAGAAGATTTCGTGGGCAAGTTTGAGAACATAATTCTCACTTTGCCCACTACTCTTCTGTCTCGTTGCTGCCTCATAAGCACCACAAAACTTACACACTAAGTCATTCATCTTGTGCCACCTCTGCTTACAGTGAGTAGCCTCTCTTTTTTCACACCCAGCCAGCTTCGGACTAGCATTGAAGTACGTTGCAATTCTTTTCCAGAAGGCAACAGACTTTTGCTCATTCCCAACAACCGGATCTTTGCTCGTGTTTAACCACGAGCTGATCAGCACCACATCATCTGTTGGTGTCCAAGTCCTTCTTTCTTTGCGCACTGGAGGACCCTCTTGTTCGCAGTGTGCAGCTTCTTCAATAATATCTTCCCCTAAACGACACACTCTCTTGTTGACTATTAAGAAGGTCAACAAAGTTTGGTGGCTGCATATATGGATTGTAATCCATATCCGAAATTGTGAAGAAGAGATATAGAAAAGGAGAAAGACAGAGTAGACAATGTCTTGGATCTGGAAGAGAAGAACACAATTTGTAATGTGTTCAAGAAGGAGAAGAAGGACAAAGTTTATAGAAGGAAGACGCATTCAACTCAACCAACCAACCTTCCTCTACATTAAACTCTACAAAATATTATATGGAAGACATAAAGTATAAACTCTGCTATATCTTTATGGAAGACAGAAAGTATAAACACAGTTTTACTTCCACAACCAATTCGAGTTGACATAAAACTAAGTCATTAACCACAGTTAAGCATCTATTTCAACCTAACCAGACGAGATTCAGAATCAATTCTTCTACCTAACTCATTAATCACAATAAATGTATTCAAACCAGCCGAGAGTAGACACAATTCAAACCAGAATCCTACAAACATTGATACAGATCAAAGGTTGAAGCAAAGAGAAACAAAGAGAAACACAAACCAAAATGAATCAGAACTTAGTAATATATCAACACACAATCCTGTTATGCAATTCGTTCCAGACCACAATCAATTCTTCTACCTAACTAATTAATCACCATGAATTTATTTCAAACCAGACGAGATCAGACACAATTCAGACAAGAATCCTACAAACATTGATCAAAGGTAGAAGATGTACCTGTAGTGTAATTGTTCCGTGACCTTCTTTGAAGAAGCTTCATGCCTCTGGATCCGACCATCTAGAGAAACAAATGCAGAGACAAACCAAAATGAATCAGAACTGATCGATATATCAACACACAATCCTCTAATGCAATTCGTTCCAGACCACAATCCTATTAACATCTAACAGATCAAACATCTAACACAAGAAGCCATCATCTGTTGAATCAAAGACATATACATAAACAAACACAAGAGACTTCTTATGTTGAATCCAAGACAGAGACATAAACAAAGACAAGATACGCATGCAACACAACAAACGAATCAAAATAACAAAGAAGGTTTCAAACTTTAAAGGACAAATACATAGCCTTACCTTTGGATTTGATTTCGTCGAGGTGAGCCGTCGAGGAGAGCCGTGGAGGAGAGCCAGAGAGACATGGAGGCGTCGACGAGATCGAGAGAGACGAGGAGTCGTCGAGGAGATCGAGAGAGAGACGCGGAGGCGTCGACGCGATCGAGAGAGACGAGGAGTCCTCGAGGAGATCGAGAGAGAGAGAGAGACGGAGGCGTCAACGCGATCGAGAGAGACGAGGAGTCGTCAAGGAGATCAAGAGAGAGACGGAGGCGTCGAGGAGAGCGACAGAAATGACGATTCAACCGCTAGAAACACCGGCTTATTCCGTCGACGACTCCTCATCGGTTGATTCCGTCGCGAGGAGGTCATCGCCGAGGAGAGATCACCAGATGCCTTCGGAGTCGTCGAGGAGACACGAGAGAAAGAGAGAGGAAGTTTCGGTGGAGAGCGAGAGAGAGGGTTGATATTATGACACGTGTGCACAACAAACGTCTCTTGTGTGCCTTCATTAAGCTACGTATCCTGTTTACTTAAGCAATTTTTATTTTATTTTAATTCTAAAAAGACAGGATATGCAGTTCAAGAGTCCGCGATAACAATGCTCTTATAAACTGCAACGTCTGGTACTTATTTTTCGTTTTCATATAAAGTTGTACCTTCGACTATATATTATTATATTAGAATAACATATCAATACATAAATGCACCATTTGAATTTCAAAATCAACATTATTGGAAACACTTACAACAAAACACATATTGTGACAAAACATATATGTTTATTTGTAGGGAATAAATATGACGTTCTAATTAAACGCTAAATTTTCTATTTTTCACAATGATAAGTTACATTCAACTACTATTTAATTAAAGTCTAACCAATTAATGAGTACGGTCGCAAAATAATTCGAATTCCTGATATAAAATAAAACTCACTAATTCACAATTGGCATATAAATATGTACTAAAACAATATAATGTTCACAACTAAATTAAAAATCGTGATTGATACTTTCATTCTGTTTCACGTTTCATGATAAAAGAAGTAGCGTTAATTAATGTCCTTGTTTCTAGGAAACGCGCACCATGACACATGTTTAGGATCAAAACTGACTCTCCCGTCATTGACCTAATTTCTTGCGTATTGTGCAATTTGTTCTTTTATTTCGACGTAGAAATTGTAGATTGGACCGACTCGTCCGTCATTGAAAATTTTCTTGCCTATTTGTCATCTTGCCCTATGTTTTGGTCTTTTGGACGACGTGAGAATGGTAGCTCAGGAAGAAATGATGTTTAAAAACACAGCAAAAGAAAGAAGTCGTAGCTCGTTGGTTGATATCCAGCTGTGTGTTCTTCATCAGACAATTTCCAATAATTTCATACCGACACCAACTCCAGTGGTACTCCAGTTGCCAATTCGGCTTACCTTCAAGTTCAGCCCTTTTTAAAGACTTCTAACACGTTTATTTTATTCAAATTAAACATTTAGAACATTAGAGATTCTTTTAAAAAAAATTGATCAGGAAGGCTTTTTCTTTTTAACATCTCTATTAATTTACCTTTTTATAAATAAAACTTTAAATTTATAGAACAATAGTGAAAAATATTCACATACATAATACTGTGAGTCGTCTGTGACTATGATAAAGAATAAAGAATGGAAACAAACAACCATACACAGAAACTAAGAGCACCATTATCACTAGCACTTCTAATGGTAGCTTAATCATTTTTTTACTAATCAATGTGTGTTAAGCACTTTATTTAAGAAACCTCTATTTTTTTTGCCTCCAATGCAAGTTGCTTATTTTGGGATTCTTAAAAAAAATATTAAACATTATTTCATTTAAGATAAATTTTATTTATTATATAAGACATATTAAAAGGATAACATTTAAAACATAGAATTTTTTTTAAAAACATAAAAACTTAGATTAGTAAAATAATCAAGAATAATTTCAAAGAAACATCTGAGCTCAATTGTTGTCTTCATCACATCCAAATTTACGCCATACATGTTCAACCAAATCAGCTTTCAATTGTTCATGCATTTGTCTATCACGAATTCTAGTTCGAACACCCATCATATTGGTGATATTTGTAGGGATATCTGTAGAATACGTGAAATCGACATGTGAACTTCCGTTGTCTTCTCCTTGTTGGAACTCGGAAACATCAAATTGAGTGTATCCATCTCGTTCGTCTTCTACTATCATATTATGAAGTATGATACATGCTCTCATAATCTTACCAATTTTGACTTTATCTCAAAAAAATGCTGATTTTTTAACGATGGCAAAGGATTAAAATCCATTTCCACAGTGAAAGAGGAGATAAATAACAGATAGGAATCTCTTGGAGATGGAAGAGAAGGTAGGAGTTATAAAGATGGAAGAGATATCACACTTCTTTTACATATAGCATTCAACAACTAACAACAAACAGTTTCGAGTTGACATGTATCTAACTTATATTAATTACCATTTCACAACAATTATCAAAGACAGAGCAAATCATTAATTTTCGACAATTCAATTCATTATCAAACACAAAGCAATTCATTTAACTCTCTTCCTCAACCATAACCAATCCTTTATTCATTTCAACACATCAAAGAGACAATCAATTCTATTTATTACACGGGTTTATAACCAACAGAGCAAAACATTAACTCCCTAACTCAACCATAACATCAAAGAGACAATCAATTCTATTAAAAGAAGCATAACGTTTACCTATATTGACGATCCTTCCTCATTTGCCTTGACCCATGCATATGCACTCCTCTGCTTTGACTATCATGCGTCATTTGCCTTGATCCATGCAGCTCAACAGAGAAACAAACAGAAGCAAATCACAAATGAGAGCCAAAAAAGCAAACACATACGCACTAACCTAACATCATCTAATCAATACAGACAAGAACAACAATCAATTCATTTGAGACCACAGTCCTAAAAACACACACTCAATATCATAAACGACAAACAAATAATTTGACAATCTATTCATTTGAGACCACAGTCCTAACATCATCTAATCAATACAAACAAGAACAAACATTCAATCCATTTCAAAAATAAACACAAGAGACAGAGACATATGTTTACCTTTTTGCAGTTGTAGTCATCTTCTTCAACGAACCTTCGTGTCTGTTGATCCTTCCATCTTAAGAAATACAGACATAACAAATTAAAATTAATCACAAGTAGCCGACACAACAAACAAATCAAATAACAAAGAGAGAGAGAGGTACAAGTTCTCACCGTCTATGAGATCCACCGAAGGAGAGGACAGAGGCGAAGTCTTCATCGTCGGGGGAGATGAGGAGACAGAGGCGGAGTCTTCATCGTCGGGGGAAGATCATGAGACAGAGGCGGGCTCTTCATCATCGGGGGAAGATCACAAGAGAAACGGGGAGTCATCGAGGGAGAGAAAGAGAGAAGCGGAGTCGTCAAGGGAGAGAATCAAGGAAGGCAAAGCCGCCGAGGAAGAGAAAGAGAGAAGCGGATTGGTCGAGGTTTCACCAACACGAGGCGGAGTCGTCGAGGGAGAGAATCGAGGAAGACGGAGCCGCCGAGGAAGAGAAAGAGAGAAGCGGATTTGTCGACTTTAACGGAGAGCGACGCGGAGTCGTCGACGATCCAATCGACAAACGAGTCGCCGAGGGAGAGAGAGAATCAAGTGGAGTCGTCGAGGGAGAGAATGAGGAAACCGAGTCGTCAAGGGAGAGAAGGACGCGTCTAATGACACGTGTCTCATTAGAAGCGTTGTTTGTGCCGCTTAATTAAGCAGTGTCTCTTCGCTTATTACATTATTTCTTTTTTTTTAATCCGAAAATTATTAAATACCACCCCCTCCCCCCCAAGCTCATGCATTAATCGTGCTCTAAAGAGTAAGATAGACTCAAAAGCACTGCATCTACATTTAGAAGCATAATACTTCTTATTTTGATCAACAGAAGCATCATATTTCAAACCATCTTTCTTAGGAGAGAATCTAAACTTGTGTGGAGTATAGGCAATCAAAACTACATTATGTTAAAGTCCACCTTTTCTCTAAGACGAATGAGATGTTTAAGCGGAAAATGACCCAGCTGATTCCATGTCACCTAGAATTCTCTCCAGTCACACATAATAAGTCGTTGCTTAATTGGAACAAACATTTCAGAATGAATATGGTCCATTTGAAATCAGTTTATGTATATTTCTTAACCAGGGTGTTTCTATGTTTGTTTTGTGCTTTCTAATTATAATTCAAAATGTTAAAGTGTTTGATCATGTTTTGACATGATCATAGCGAAATATGCAAAAAATCAACTGATGCTGTCCAAATACTTTACTCGGTAATATATTATCAATTATGTTATTCTTAAGAATATCATCACCTATCTTCATTGAAAATAATTTAGTCGTAAACGCACACCTCTTTGTTTATTTGTCAAGACAAATCATCATATCTATTAATATAAAAGCTTTATTCTCTTCTCCTCTTGCCACCTAATAAAATAGGGGTAGGAGAGCATTACACGTGTCCCATCGTTTTGATCTAACCTGTCCGATTTTTTTTGGTTTGGTCCATTGATCCATATTGATTCATATTTGGGCTTTTGGTGCCTGAGGCCCGTAACATTGTGACGTCGACAGAATCATCCGGATGAAATGCCGTGTTTCCTCCATTAGGTTTAACGCGAGATCGTCGTCACAACTCTAAAGCTCATGGCTATTCGTTTGCGCAGTAGAGATCTTTCATCTTCTTCCTAACAGTACCAGTAACCGATTATCCTCATAAAAACCTCCATTAATCGACATCCACGATCTATATTCAATACGGCTCTTGAGACTGCGAGCCGATTCCGTTTGACTATAAAAGGTATGAATTTCTGCATTTACAATCATCTCTCATCTATTCTAAAGTTAAAAAGCAAACCAAAAATTCTGAGTTATGGCTAACGCTTTGGTTTTCTTCTCTGATCTACATACTGGCCGCTCTTCCTCCACCGTCCAAGTTCGCCTGCTCCATTTCTTGGAGGCCAGGAGTTACGCTGTGGTGGAGATTACATGGGAGTCGACATGCTCCTCCTTGATTCTCAGGTTATATATTTAGCTCCGCCTTTAGTTTTGGTTTCACCAGTTAAATGATAGATAGATTTCACACTGAGTTCTTTTTCAGCTTCTGGTGATTGCTGTGTAAATATTTGATGTTCATACACTTTCACCATCTGAATAAATCACCGGTGCAATGTTTTACACATCTCCGCTTCCTTAAATTTAGATTATGTTAAGTATTTGATGTTCATACACTTGAATTCCATGTTTGATCAACTCCACCGTAGAAGCTTTCTTTTATAATTTTGTTAATTTTGATGCTTCATTTGTTAATTTATTCTGTGTTTATTTCTTTGTATTGAGGCGACAATGATGCCGGCGAATGTGAGTGTCAACCGGCTTGCACTACACCGGCCTAATCTGAAAGCGGTTTCGGTCTACCCCCTAACCGATTTTGATGTCACCTGGTGTGATCATGATTACCGTCTGTTAGACTCTTCCTTATTAATCCGGTTTAGCGACTCAACCTCTTTCAATGAGGTCACTGAACCGGCTGTTCCGATACCTCATGAGTCATTCCGCTTCCTTAACCACAGTGGGATGCTTGGTCTTGCGGACTCTAACAATCAGCTTCCAGGTAATGCTTCTCATATCATCTCCTCTGACTACTGAATTGGAAATATGATACACTTTTCCACGAACCTTATTAGGGAGATTACTGCTGTCAAGATTATTGTTACTGACCCTCCTCAAGACAAGAATCGTGTCATGGCAACGATCAAGATGGAGAAGTAAGTTTTTGAGTTTTGTTATGTCCACAACTATTTAGACTTAATAACTACATTTTTCTAACTGTTCTGATTTCGAATGATATCAGTGACGCATCTGTGACCATGAGCCTCTTTGACGCTCAGGCTGTTAAGATCCATAATCAACTCGAGAAGATGGGAGGTGATCCAAGGGTTGTCGTTATAACCCGCGTGAACCCGAGAATGGTGGGAGGTAAGCAACCAGTTTGACACATACATGGCCAGTTTTATAATGATGTCAAGATTGTTTAAGCATTATTCATAACGAATGATAGTCAGTCGAATAGGTGACAGGATAGTAGAAGTTGAGATCATGACTGGAACAAAGGTAGGAAAACATGTATTGATCCCTCGGATACAGCTTACCCCTCTCGATACTTTGCATCCTGTCACATTTAATCGACGTCAATATCCACTGCGGCTATGTTATACGATGACAATCAACAAAAGTCAAGGACAAAGTCTCAAACAAGCTGCTTTATATCTCCCTAGGAAGGTCTTCACTCGCAGCCAGTTGTACGTTGCGTTATCTCGAGTGACATCACGAGAGGGTCTTAAGATACTAGACGATAGCTCTGACTCAGATGGTGCTGATGGAGTAACCAATATAGTCTACAAGGAGATCTTCCAGGGCCTCCAAGACACAAAGGTTAGCATTTTACTAGTTTGGTTGGTATGCTATTTCTGAAACGTTATGTTCTCAATTACTGATATCATCACTATCATCGCAGGGAAAGAAGCCAATGTGGTCTAGAACAATTATGGAGTTCGACCAAGACAACGTTATTATCTTTTCTGAGCATCATTTTACACACGCTCGACTCTCTCTGCAGCTGGTGAACCGTGACTAGAATCTCCCGTAGATTTACGTCCTTTTTTCCTCCATTTACCCATTTTAGTTGACGTTTCTTAAATTCAGTTTCCTTTTACTTTTCTCCTACTGCTTATGATCATGACATCTACCCTTATCTAAACTAATGATTTCAGCTTCTGTTTTAAATAGTGCACATTTTATTAACATCTGTTAAAGCCTATGGGGTTGATTGGCAAGTGCTTTAGAAGTGCTGTAAGATCTCTCTACAACCCAAATTTTTGTCAATGTAAAGATTTTTTAAAACTACATATTTTTCTTTCTTTTTTATTTATTTTTAGCTGTGGAAAGGTATAAATCTTGAGCACTTATTTTTTGCTTTAGAAAATTTATACATAAGTCATTGAGTCTTTTTAAACCTACAGATAATATTATACAGCAAAATTATCTACAGCCACAACAAAACAAATCTACAGTTTTATTTTTAAAGCAAAAATATAAAGTTATAGCTCATTTCAATCATTCCCTATGTGAATACGAATCATAAAAACGAAATCAGACTTATGAATCAATACCAAAACCGAACAACAGTTTTCTCAAATAATAAAATATAATGGCGTTGGGCTACTTAGGATTCCCAATTATCTAAAAGAAGTTGTTAATGGACCTAAAATAATGAAAGTAGGTATCGAATTATAAAACTTGGCAAAAATTGCAAATATGTTAAATGGTTCTAGCGTATTGTATGTAAATATTACAATAAAAACTCCACAACACCACAACACCACAACGTCTAACGTTACAATAGGAGGCTCAAACTCTAACCTATAACTTACATTACAATAGGAGGCTCAAACTCAACCTATAACTTACATCTGAACTACATAAAAACACCACAACACAACAGAGAACCTACATATCCTCTACTCCAATCGCAATGAACGCAGAACCAAATTAGGCTCTTGCCTTTGACTCTTACACAGAACCAGCGACATCGCCTCCAGAAAGAGATCTCACGATAAACATAAAGAGGGAGACTACGAACCAAACAGACATATCCATTAAAATACATATCCATTAAAAAGTAAATTAAACCCCGCCCGTTTCATATACAAAAATCAAAAACCAAAACTCAAATAGAAAAACCAAAGATCATTTCAAAAGCCACATTGTATATTAGTGTTATTGGTCCATTCAGCCCAATATCATAAACCTTTTAGTATTTACTATTTAGAAAAGGGAAGCAAAATTTGAGGAGAAAAAATGAACAAAGCGAACACAACTAGACAACATTCGCAATTCGGTTCGGGTATCCCAAATAACCCAATCGGGTGGGTCCGGATGCTTAACCGAATATTTGCGTATCGGTTTAATTAGATTTTAGGGTTTAGTCTTGTTGAATCTGGTCTGTGCGAGTCCTTCTTGATTTCTCGAAGCAGAGCTGCTTCGTTGTCTCCGGCGAACAGAACCCTGACCCCGGCGACTTGGACTCCGGCTCTGGAAACTCAGCAGACCTCGATTCGAAGGTGATCGACCCCTCTCTCTCAATTGTTCTTGATTTGAGAAGCGAATGAAACAAAAAACTCAGAGTGTGCTTAGGCTTAGGGAATTCTGAAGGTTTGACAATGGATGGTGAGGGTGAAAGCTCTTCGGTAGGAGAGAAGCCTGTGGTTGTTAGGGTTAAGCGTAAAGTAGGACAATCTCCGCTCGATGCTTTCTGTAAGTTTCAGTAGAAACTCTCTTTGAATCTTTACGCATGCTATCTCCTAATTGCAAATGTTGTGGCAATTAGGGTTGGAGATAAATGAAAGACCTTTCAAACGACCCTTCCTCGACTTCTCTAAGCTATCTTTATCCAATTCCGAAAAGAAAGGTAGTTTTATCATCATCTCTCAAGCTTAATCTACTTGGTATCATATGATGAATATTGAATCATGTTCATGTGGCAGAGGATGTGAAGCCCAAGAAGGTGCTAGTGCGGCATTTGGAGACCGTCACGGACTCTGAAACCACTGTTGATATCATCCACTCTTTATTTGTGAGTGAACTTTTCTTTTTTCTGGTTGAAAGTATAAACCTTTGCACGTGGTTGTTGTTTTATATCTTCTGATTGTTGTTACTGTGTGTTCTGCAGGAGTCTGATCTTGATGAGCAGAGTTGCAGTAAAGGAAAGTTTGAGGATCGAAAAATTGCCTTCAAGAAAGACAACGTATGTATTGTTTTAGTCATGTATCTTCACTGCTACTCGAGTGCTAGCTTTAAGTTCGTTTTGTTTTTTGGGTCTGCAGAGAAAGGAACAGCTCTTGACAAAAGCTGTACTGCAGCAACAGGTAACATTTTCGTACAGTTTCTTTGAGATTTAACATTTTAGGAGGAGATCTCGGTACTCTTTTTTTAGGTATCTAATTCAAGACTTGTGTAATCAATTTAATCAAAAGTTCAACAATTCTGTTTAGACCGCTGCACAGAATGCTCGGTTTGAGCAAATATGGCGGAGTAGGAAGGGAAACAAGGAAGACATCAATGATAAAGAACTTCATGAGAGGTGTAGTTTCTACGATGTTATTCGTGTTGATGCTGAAGAAAGACCAGGCGATGGACCACCAGAGTAAGTTCCCTTGTAACATGCATTTGTATTTTAAATCCCAATACCAATAGTTTAGCTTTGGCTGAAGTATTTTATATCTATTGCTTTAGGGTTGAATCCTTGGAGGACCAGAAAATGCTGGCTAGTTTCTTGCCTCTCCTTAGAGAATGTATTCCAACAGCAGCTGAAGAGATTGAAGCTGGTATCCATTCCAGTCATACCGAAGACTATGTTTATGATTTCTATGCTGTAAACGAAGAGATGGATACCAGTGAAGACAGTTCTAAGCACCAGTTTCCTCTGTGCGTAGTTTTTTCATAGTGAACTCCTTTCATTTATTCGTCTTTTTTGTGTGTCACCTACTAATTTTGGTTCTTGGGGTTATTTTAGTGTCGTAGTCGAGGAGGAAGAAGAGTTCTACGATGGACCTGATGATGAATCAGACTATGACTCTGATGATTCAAACGGTACACTTTTACCGCCATTCTTGTTGTACTCTGTTGCGTCCTAGAAACAGAAAGTCAAGAAAGAAGTAATGCTAAACTGTATAAATCTTTGTATGACTCAGCTGAAGATCATCCAAGGAATGATTACCCAGACGAGATCTCTGAAGAGGAGGAGGAAGAAGAAGATGAGGAAGATGAAGATGAAGAAGAGAAGAGTGAAGCCTCTGACGATGAATCAAAAGACGAGGAGAGTTTAGAAAGACGTGTGAGAGTGGTCCTTGATGAGGATGAGGAGTTCTTTGATGGTTATGCAGAGGATGATGTGAATGTTTATGGGGACAGCGATGATGAGGAGTTTGAGGACATTAAGTGGTCTTACCGGTGAGATTGGTGTAGCAAATGAAGATGCTAATAAAAGACTTTAGTGCAAGGCTCTGTGAATCAAAATTGTTCATCTACTGTTAAAACAAAACAAACCAAGTTTGGTAGATTTCGGGGTATTATAAGAGATGAAAAACTCTTTCATGTTATTCACTTTCGTATAGTTCTTACAGAAAAAGACAAAAATAGCACTAAATCAAGTTTTTGTTCCCAAACTATCACTCAAGGTCAAAAGTCACAAAAATAACACTTAATGTTTTATCAAAAGTCACAAACTTAGGGTTTAGAGTTAAAGGGTGGGGTTTAGGATTTATGAATTAGGGTTTAAGGTTTAGAGTTTAGGGTTTAGGGTTTAGAATTTAGGGTTTAGTGTTTAGGGTTTAGGGTTTAGAGTTTAGGGTTTAGTGTTTAGAGTTTAGGGTTTAGGGTTTAGAGTTGAGAAATGAGGTTTTGGGGATAAGATTTCAAATTTTGAAAAATAAAAAAATTAAATTTTTAAAAGATAAAATGCTATTTTGGTCATTTTAGTTTTTGAGTGCTATTTTTGTGATATAAACTTAGAAAAGCGATATTTTGGAGATTTGCCCTAGTTCTTATGCCAAGAGAAAAAAAAAAAGAAGTGACCCTGATATAGTGCTTAAAAATATTTAATCTTGTTGCTGTGAGCTCACTATTCATAAAAGAAAAATTAAATCTTAATAAAATCATCTTTATTATTTTATAAAAAGAAATATATTAAAAACTTATAAAAATTTCAGTCGGCGATTCGATTCCCGGTTCGACCGGTCCAAATGAAACAACCATTGGGAATCGAACAACAAACGAGACGACATCGTTTAAAGGTCACGAATAGCGAATTCTTAGGGCTTCCGCGTCTCTCTTTCAAAATCACATTTAGGGGCTCTCTCAGACTCGGGTATCGTCATCGTCATCGTCATCGTCTTCGCCCCCGCGAAGCTCAGTCGAAGATGTTAACGGCGGATATACCACCGAATCAGTCAATCTACATCAAAAACCTCAATGAAAGAATCAAGAAAGAAGGTATACTCTCTTCTTCTCTCTATCTGATTTCGTCAATCGATTTCAATACTCGTTGAGCTGCCCTGTACCAATAATCTCCCATAAGATTCCCTAACCCAACTTGCGAGATTGTTTAGTGTTGTATCTAAGTTTGCCTTTAGTTGCTATAGAGTGTTCGTTTCTAGCTTCCTAGGGTTTTCAGAATCGTATTGAATCTAATGGCGAGGTTATGTGTTTATATATAAGTAGAAGTAGTGTTGGCTCGGGGTGGGGCAGTATCAGTCTCGTGTTGTTTAGATCTAACGTGGTTTTTGTTTTGCCAGAATTGAAGAGATCTCTTTACTGTTTGTTCTCACAGTTTGGGAGGATACTTGATGTGGTTGCTTTGAAGACTCCTAAGCTCCGTGGCCAAGCTTGGGTTGCCTTTAGTGATGTCACTGCTGCTACTAATGCTGTTCGCCAGATGCAGAACTTCCCTTTCTACGATAAGCCGATGGTCAGTTTCCCCTCATAGTTATCTTCTGTGTGTTATATGGATTGATAAGACTGCTGTAGTATTGTTTTTTAGTTTCAGCTGTCATAATCTTTGATTCTGTTTCTTGCATGCATTGTACAACTAAATCTTGCCTCTTTCGGGTGTATGGACTATTTATTTTCTTCCACTCATGTGTATGAAACTAATGTGTGGTCTTTTGAGTGCAGCGCATACAATTCGCAAAAGAAAAGTCAGATTGTATTGCTAGAGAGGAAGGAACTTTCGTTCCCAAAGATAAGAAGAGGAAGAAAGAAGAGAAAGGTAAACTGATCCCAGACTTATGCTTAGATTAAGATGATGGTTTAGTTTTGGTGTTTATTTTATTAATTAGGGTTTTTGATTGATAAGAAATCAACTTCCAAGAGTTAACCTTAATCTCCAAGATAGTTTATAGTTAATAGGAAGCTTAGCTTAAATCTCTTTCTTAAGCAAAAGTGGATTCATATCAGTAACTTTGATTTTACTTTCTGCATTTTGTCTTTGAGATGTTGGATACAATGGTAAACTTAAATAAACTTTCACTTGCAGCTGAAAGAAAGCGTGAAGAAACCCAACGACCAAACACAGCTAATGGCCCAACTCCACAGAACGGTGCCCCTCCGGTAAGTGCCTTCTTCAGAACAATAATCTTCTTTCTAATTGCTATCCTGAGACTTGTCCATAAACATGCATATATTGTATCTGGAAAAATGATGATGATCTTTGTTTTATCTTTACATCTTGAAAAAGCCATCATCGTTCAAGCCGAGCGGACAAGAAGCGATGCCACCAAACAACATACTCTTCATTCAGAATCTTCCGCACGATACAACAACCGCTATGCTTGAATTTCTCTTCCGTCAGTATCCGGGATTCAAAGAGATAAGAATGGTCGCCGCTAAACCAGGGATTGCATTTGCGGAGTTCGAAGACGATGCTAAATCTTCCATGGCTATGCAAGGTCTTCAGGACTTCAAAATCACTCCCCAGTACCCAATGCTCATCTCTTTTGCCAAGAAATGAAGAGAAACTGCCTGTGTTTTGTTTGTCTTTTAAGATGATGACAGTGAGACTTGGTGTGTATAACCGACGGTTTAATGTTTCGGTTCGATTGACTCCGGTTTGGTTTAGTCACGCGGTTTCACATAATTTCGTAGACGACTCAACAGAAAAGAATGTCATTTGCATTGGTCAACCATTTATATAAATATTAAATCATTTATATAAATATTAAATTATAAATGATATTTTTGACAAGGCAGAAAAAGACAAAATAGACAAACCTTGCTCGATACGCAACCGTCGTCTTCTTTATCCTCTTCTCGTAGATCATTTCTCTGAGGAAAGTTTCTTTTTTTAGCAAATACTTTTGTTCCCGTGAGCTTCAAAGTTGTCTCCTTTTGTTTAGACCATGTCGTCCACTTCTTTCACCGACCTCCTTGCTTCCTCCGGCGTTGACTGCTACGAACAAGACGAAGACTTTCTTGGTGGGTTTTACCCGGAGAGAACCGGGTCGGGTTTACCCAAGTTCAAGACGGCTCAGCCTCCTCCTCTTCCGATTTCACAAGCTTCTCATGGTTTCTCCTTCTCCGACTTGCTTGACTCTCCTCTTCTTCTCAGCTCCTCTCATGTAAAGCTTCCAACTTTCTTTATCATCTCATCGCCTTTCAGGCTTTCATCAATCTATATCAATTTTTCATTTTAAAATCCATGACAATCGGAAAACTATGATTCACTTGTGATGTTCTGTTCTTTGACTTGTGGTTAATAAGTTGCAGAGTTTGATATCTCCGACGACAGGAGCCTTTCCATATCAATGCTTCAATGGAACAAACAATCACTCAGATTTTCCCTGGCAGCTACAAACGCAACCGCAACCGCCAAACGCTTCTTCTGTATGTGTTTTCCTTTACCGTTTCTGAGACCATCTACACTTCCCTTATACTGAAATCAAAACTTGTTTCCTTTACCCTTTCTTTATACAGGCTTTGCAAGAAACATATGCTGTTCAAGATCTCCAGAAGAAGCAGGAGGATCCGGTTCATCGTGAGTTTGGATCAGATCGCCAGGTTAAGGTACCATCATACATGGTGGTGAGTAGGAACTCTAATGATGGTTATGGTTGGAAAAAATACGGTCAGAAACAAGTGAAGAAGAGCGAGAACCCTAGGAGTTACTTCAAGTGTACGTATCCTAATTGTGTTTCCAAGAAGATTGTTGAGACTGCTTCTGATGGACAGATCACTGAGATCATCTACAAAGGAAGTCACAACCATCCTAAGCCTGAGTTCACCAAGAGACCATCAGGATCAAGAAGAATGTTTAACACTTCTTCTGTTGTTAGTGAAACTCATGAACAGTCAGAGAACTCGTCGATTTAGTTCGAGTACAGTGATCTTGAGCAGAAGAGCTTTAAATCTGAATATGGTGAGGTAGAAGAAGAGGAGGAACAACTTGAGATTAAGAGACTGTAAGTAGTTTTTTTAGTTAGTGGAAGCAAAAAAGGTTTTTAAGAAAGAATTTTTTTTGACATTTGAGTTTTTTTGGTTAACAGGAAAAGAGAAGGTGAAGATGAAGGAATGTCTGTAGAAGTAAGCAGAGGAGTGAAAGAACCAAGAGTTGTTGTTCAAACAATAAGTGAAATTGATGTTCTTCTAGATGGCTTTAGATGGAGGAAGTATGGTCAGAAAGTTGTTAAGGGAAATACTAACCCAAGGTTACAAATCTTTTAAATAGTTTCTTAAATTTTTTAAAAGTTGTTTTCATGTTATTTTAATCGGCTTTGTTATATATGACAGGAGCTACTACAAGTGCACATACCAAGGTTGTGGAGTGTGGAAGCAAGTAGAAAGATCGGCGGAAGATGAGAGAGCAGTTCTCACTACCTACGAAGGAAGACACAATCACGACGTCCCAACCTCGCTGCGTCGGTCATGAAAACAATACATTCCTGGGACTTAAAGTCACTAGTAATAACATTTTAGGATTTGGTAAAACACATACTATATGGCTATCTTTTGTGCTCATTACAGTTTGTTTATTTGTTTGTTTGTAACACAGTAAGTAAGCAGTACATTGTGTCGTACAGATTGGTGGTTAGTATTTATTTTTATCTTCATATCCATGGAGAACCTCACTATCCATTTGTGTGACTTCAAACACTTAGTCCCATTTTAGTTTCTTGTGTTTGTCTTTTTCTTGATTTCTTTTGTGTCCATTACACATTCAAGATTGATAAGCATAATAGTGGAATGTAATCAATTTTCATGATATCGTCACATTGTGCATTATGACACCCCACTCTTTAATACTTTTTTACAAAAATTTTAAATCCTTAATATAGGTGGTGATTAGCTAAGGCTGTAGAAGTTGTACACAACATTATTGTACCTATACAGCACTGATTTGACAGCATTTAGACTTTATTAACTTTTTTTTACAGCACTGATTTAAATTTACGGCTGTACAGCTCTAGAGAGCAATATATCTACAACCTAGTTTTATGGGCTTTCAAAGTATATTTACAGAAGCTTTATTCCAATATTAATTTGTAAACATTAAAACCCTAGTTCTTCGTATCATTCATCTGTTTTTCTTTTCTTTTCTGCTTTTAAGTTTGATTTGACAATTAATATCCTATTGTTATTCTTATGGTTATGTATTTGTGTATTATGTCAAATTTATTTTTATTAAATTTTTTAATTAGTCTATTTTATGGAAAATTTTAAATTGTCATTTTATTAATTAATTAAAACTAGAAATTATATAAATCTTATGATGCATTTATTAATAAAAAAATTATACATGTATATAATACAATATACTGCTAAGTTATACCAATCATACTTAAAAAAAAAAACTAAAGCTAAAATTTTACGGCAAAAATTCTACAGCAATAAAATATACAGTTACAGCAAAAAAAAGGACAGTAATAATCATACAGTAAAAAAAGTAAAGTTAATGTTTCTACCAATCAACCCCGTACTATCAGAGTTTACAAATAGTGTAATCAATAGCCACTTACAAAAAAAAAATAGAAAGAAACACAAAAATATATAGGCTCATATTTCTTCTCTTCGCTCATATACCTTACTCTTTCTCTGTGTCTTCTTTATTTGACCTCACCAAAGTCTTGGAACCAACCTTAAGTCATCCTTTATCACCCCAAGTAAAAACAGAGTCCTCTGTCTTCTTCTCCATTTCTTTAACGTTCACATTGCACTCCCATTCTTAATGCATTCTCCATTACATTTCTCCTCAAAATGAAAATATAACTTAATAGTTTAACCCTAAGCGTGCTCTCTCTACTCACTTTCTTGTTCATATGGACGACACTATCTCAAATGATGAAATCCTTCAGCTGAAGTGGGATCTTTGCTCGGCCTTCAGAGACGAAGAACTGTATTGGAAGCAAAAGAGTAGGGCTAACTGGCTCAAGGAGGGAAATAGGAATACAAAATTCTTTCATGCCACGACGAAACAAAAGCGCGCCCGGAACAGGCTCACAAAACTAAAGAACCCCCCCGGGGGGGGGGGGGGGGGAATGGGCAGAGAGAGAAGAAGATATCGAAAAGGTAGTAGAGGAATACTTCAAAGTTCTGTTCACCACCTCCAATCCCGGGAATTTCGATAAAGCCCTCCGGTATGTTACCGCGAAAGTTACCACAAATATAAATGAGACACTTACTTGTGCCCCATCAGACGAGGAAATAAAAAAAGCTCTCTTTGATATTAACCCAGACAGAGCTCCTGGGCCAGATGGGATGACGAGTTTGTTTTACCAAAAATTTTGAAGTATCACTGCAGGAGAGATATTCCGTACGGTGCGAGAATTCTTTACGGCGGAAACCCTTGATCCAAGACTGAACCAGACGAACATTTGTCTTATCCCTAAGACGGATCGGCCGTGTGAGATGACGGAGTTTCAGCCAATAAGCTTATGTAATGTAAGCTATAAAATTGTCTCGAAAATTCTTAGTAACCGCCTTAAACGCCATCTCCCGAGTCTGATTTCGGAGACTCATTCAGCCTTTGTGGCTAAGAGACTTATTACTGATAACATCTTAATTGCACAAGAAGTCTTCCATGCCTTACAGACAAATCCGAGCTGTAAATCAAAGTTTGTGGCGATTAAGACCGACATGAGTAAAGCCTATGATAGAGTGGAATGGTCTTTCCTAGAGGCACTGATGCGAAAAATGGGCTTTGCGGTCCGCTGGATAGCGTGGATACACTTATGCATCTCCTCTGTATCATATAATGTACTCATCAATGGAGAACCAAAAGGCAACATCAACCCTTCCTGGGGGCTCAGACAGGGAGATCCGCTATCCCCTTTTCTCTTCATAATCTTAACGGAGGCACTAATATCCCAAATCCAGGGAGCGGAAAGCGAAGGAAGACTTACGGGTCTAAAGATTGAGAGAGATAGCCCTCCAATCTCTCACCTCTTTTTCGCGGATGATAGTCTTTTCTTCTGCAAAGCTGAAATTCAGTAGTGCCGTGAGTTCATGAAGATTATTGAGGAATACGGTAGTGTATCTGGGCAACAATTAAATGTTTCAAAATCCTCAATTTTCTTCGGCAATAAGGTCCCTCCTGCTCTCTAGACTAAACTTAAAGAAGCTTTAGGAATAACTCGAGAGGGAGGTATGGGCGTTTATGTTGGCCTCCCGGAAAAGATCTGCGGGTCTAAGAGACATGCCTTTGCTTTCATCCAGGAACGGCTAATGAGTCGGCTGAACTCTTGGTCAGCAAAACATTAAGTCTGTCGCGCAAGCCCTGCCATCCTATGTAATGTTTTGCTTCCTACTGCCGCAAGATATTATTAAAAAATTGACTAGCGCGATAGCAAGATTCTGGTGGAGTACTGAGCAAAATAATCGGGGCCTGCATTGGGTAGCGTGGAATAAAATTTGCATACCTACTGAAAAAGGTGGACTGGTTTTCGGGATCTGAAAAACTTTAACCTAGCCTTGCTGGCGAAGCAACTATGGCGGCTGGTGCAATACCCTTCCTCACTACTGGCCAAGGTACTGAAGGGAATATATTTTTGCAACTCCAATCCGATTGATGTCGAGAAAGTTAGCCAAACGTCATATGTATGGCGTAGCCTAATGGCGACCAAGCCACTACTGAAATCAGGTCTGAGAAAATCTATTGGATCTGGATAGAATACCAGGGTATGGGACGAACCTTGGATTCCTTCAAATCCACCTAGACCACCAACTGGAGTGGCACCGATCCAGAACCTGAACCTACTGGTTTTTGAACTCATCGACCGCAACTCTAAGAGTTGGAATGTGGAAGCGCTAAAAGGCTTGATAGCCCCTGAAGACATACACCATTGATATGTAGCCTTCGTATCAGTAGATCATTCAAGGTTGATAGCTTTTGTTGGATCCATACGAAATCAGGAGCATACTCCGTCAAAACAGCTCCGTCAAAACAGGATATGACGAGATATGTCGCTTAGCAAATGAGCAGAACACTGAGCTCTGCACAGAGCCTAGCGTCACAAGCCTTATTAATCAAGTGTGGTCCTCCAATACGGCGTGCAAAATAAAGCACTTCATGTGGCAAGCTTTATCGAATTGTGTTCCTGTTTGCAGTCGACTGGCGGACTTGCATTGTCATTCAGATCGTACCTGCCAAAGATGTGGGCACGACGACGAGACAATAAATCAAATGCTTTTTGAATGTCCGCCGGCCACACAAACATGGGCGCTCGCGCTGCATCTTTCACTCCGTGGGGGGGGGGGGAGTTCCCGAGCTCCTCTATCTACAACAATTTCGATTACCTCGTAAACAGAGTTATAAAACAGGACGTGCCGGACGAGGTTTTAGCTAGAATCCCATGGATCCTATGGTTCCTGTCGAAAGCACGCAACAGCAAAGTCTTCGAAGGAAAGGACTCAACGCCACTGGATGTTCTCCAGTCAGCGACGTCGGATGATGCTAGTTGGAGCTTGGCTCACGTTGTTCCAGAGAAGCGGGAGGTGGATGATAGAACCCCCTTACCCATACTACAAGCATCACCATCATTGCGACCGTGTTACAGGTTTGACGAATCTTGGAAAGATGATGACGCTCGGTACGGTGGTGGCTTCGTGTTGGAGAAGGAGGATGGGATCACAATATTTGGTTCATTTGCTAGTGACCGAGTATTGTCCCCCCTACACGCCGAGTTTAACACTCTACTCTGGGCCATGAAATCCTCACTACTTCTCGGTCACGTCTCGATGGCGTTTGAATCAGATTGCCTGCAACTGGTTAAGCTAATCGAGGAAGAAGAAGAATGACCAAGTCTAATGGCTGAAATTGATGAGTTTGTCGATCTTCGCTCTAAGTTTATTTCTTACTCCATATCGTTTGTATCTCGATCTAAGAACCTCCGAGCTGACCGCCTTGCGAAAGGTGCTAGATCTCGTGGTCTTTGCTTTTCCATGTACACTCTGAGGTCCCAACTTGGCTGGTGCTAGACATCACTTGGTTGGAATCATCTTAATAAGAATATGGAGCTCTTGTTGTAAAAAAAAAAAAAAAAAAGTAAATTCAAAAATGGTATCAGATATGAGGTAAAGATCGCCTGTTCTCGGTTTAAATCAATACTCAGGAGAAAGTCAATAGCACATTTTTTTTAAAACCATTTACGTTTTCAGTAATTTTTTTCCCAATTTCTTTTGGTGGGAAGGAAAATTAACGGAAAAGGTACAGGAGAAGTAGTATTCTTTTGTTTTTTTAAAAAATTTTAACGTAAAACCCCCTAGCTAAATTTGTTTTGGGTAAAAATCCTCAAACTAAGTATTTAACGAAAAAACTCCTAAATTAATTTTATTTAATGAATTAAATCCTATCAGGTCATAATTATCATTACTACCGGTAAATTTTTTGTTTAGGGGTTTCTACATTAAATAAACATAATTGTGGGGTTTTACCATTAAAAATCAAAAAAATCAAAATTTTATAATATTATCTGAAAAATAGTAACTTAAATTTTCAAAATTAGCATTTTTAATTATTTTTTTGTAAATATATGAGTTTGATGTGTTTTTAACATTAACATTATATATGTATAAATTAAAAATGTAGAAACCGAGAAAATATAATAAAAGTTATATAAAGAATTCAGACGCAGTAAGACTTTCTTCCCTAACTTTCGGATCAGACATATTCCAAGAGCACAAAATACTATGGCGGACAAGCTTGAACGTGGTGCGAGGAGTTCTTCTTCAGCTATGTTATATATTGATTCAATACTTTCGGTTTGGCTTTCTAAATCGCGCGGTCCAATTACTTAGTTCTCGCTTATGTTGTAAAAAAAAGTTACTAATTATTAAATAATATTATAAAATTTTGAATTTTTTTGATTTTTTAGATTTTTAGTGGTAAAATCCCTTAACTATGTTTACTTAATGTAGAAACTCCTAAACTAAAGATTTACTGGTAGTAGTGGTAATTAGGATTTTTAACGTTAAAGCCCCTCAATTATGTTTGTTTTGGGTAAAAACCCTCAAACTAAGTATTTAACGTAAAAGCCCCCAAACTAGTTTTATTTAATGAAGTAAACCCTAAAAGGTCATAATTACCAATACTACCGGTAAATCTTTAGTTGAGGGGTTTCTACATTAAGTAAACATAGTTGAGGGGTTTTACTATTAAAAATAAAAAAAATCAATTTTATAATATTATCTAAAAATTAGTAACTTAAATATATGAGTTTGATATGTTTTAACATCAACATTATATATGTATAAATTAAAAATGTAAAAACCAAGAAAATATAACAAAAATTATATAAAGAATTTAGACGCAGTAAGACTTTCTTCCCTAACTTCTAGATCAGACATATTTCAAGAGCACAAAATACTATGGCGGACAAGCTTGCAAGTGGTACGAGAAGTTCTCCTTCAGCTTCAATACTTTCGGTTTGGCTTCCTGAATCGTGCGGTCCAATTACTTAGTTCTTGCTTATGTTGTAAAAAAAAAGTTACTAATTTTTAAATAATATTATAAAATTTTTTATTTTTTTAAAAAAATATTTTTAATGGTAAAACCTTTCAACTATGTTTACATAATGTAGAAACCCATAAATTAAAGATTTACCGGTAAAAATGATAATTATGACCTGCTAGGGTTTAATTCATTAAATAACGCTAGTTTGAGAGTTATTTCATTAAATACTTAGTTTGAGGGTTTTTATCCAAAACAAACTTAGTTAAGGGGTTTTAATATTAAAAATCCTGGTAATTATGATTTGCTAGGGTTTAATTCACTAAATAACTTTAGTGTGGAGTTTTTTTCGTTAAATACTTAGTTATGGAGTTTTTACTCGAAACAAATTCATTGCAAGAGTTTTAACGTTAAAAATCATTTTTTTAATCCATTGTTATCGGTTCCTTCATGCATAATTATTGAGGCCTTTATTAATTTGTCCATATATAGTAAATAGTATTAACTTTCACGGACGTTATATGATTGAAAATTTTATATTATTTGAACCATATGGTTTGTTTATCAGCTTCAAATTAATGCTTTACGATTGGTCCACCTACAAGACTACATCTACATGTGATAACCTGCATGATTGGTCCACTGATCTTTCTTTAAACCCTTTATTTCCCGTCTTGAGTTCGTATTATTTTTTTTGTAAACTAAAGTTCGTATTATTGTCAATAAGTAATCAAAACAATATTTATATTTACCCACCGAAACTTTAAAACCAAACAAACTGGTCTAAATACGTTGCATTACAGTTGAACATGCAGTTCTTCTGATGCTTTCAAACATTATTTTGATATTATAATGAGTTAAGACCACAGTTTAAAGAAAGTCTCATTTATAATTTAACTAGTTGGTCCAATACTGTGATTTAGTTTCAGTTTAACTATTCAGTTTCATTATTACTTGACATTTAACTATTTAGTTACTCATCCACACACGATTGATTGTTTTTTACCCACCCACACACGATTTTACCTTTCGTATTATTTGGTTCGACTGAAAAAAAGTTTTGTTTTGTATTTGGGAATTCTATCCTTAATTGTATTACAATTCGATTCCTGTCCTATGATCCAATTACATATGCATAGTGATTTAAAACTAAAGATCATATGATCTTGTCCTCATTGCCACGGAAGACTAAAAATTAGATTACCGATTTAACATAGATCTTGTACACATTAGTACATTACAAAAGCTTTTTGTTTTTAATCATATACCAAAATAAATTTAAAAAATGAAAATATTCCCTCCGGGAATGTTAATAAGAATCTATTTTCGGATCTGAAAAGAAATAAGAAATTAAGAAAATAGAGACAGAATTAACGAAGAATGAAAACATTAAAACACTAATTAAAATCCTCAGAGATGCTATCAAGGTGAGGCTGCCACATAGACACCGACGCCGACCGACTATGTCTTCGACGGTGACGGTTCTCTTTACCGGCCGAACATTTCTTCTCGGATGACGACAACATAACATCTTCCAAATATTTCTCACACAACGTCAAATCAAGATCCTTATTACTAGTACTTACCATGTGATTACTATTGATGTCGTTGGCGTTTCCAAGAGTCTTTCTCCGACGTTGGACATCCTTTTTCTTCTTTGTTTTCTTCTTCTCCGGCAAGGAAGTATCCGGTATAAGAAAATAGATGCTCCCACGCTTGAGCTCAGATTCAGGAGACAAGATCAAGATCTTACGTACAACTCCTTGAGAACATGGTTTGCTTAAGACATGGTTAGGGTTCGCCTGAAGGATCTCACCGGCGGTCATTGGACGAGTGATCTCATCGACGTGGCCGTTGAGATGTACGATTCGGATCAAATCTAAGGCTCCACATGGAAGTACACAAGCTAAACAGCACCGTAAACTGTTTCCCATATCTTTTTTTGCTAAAAAATCTTATAAGTTTTCTTATCAAAAAAAAAAAAAAAGAAAAAGATTGAGTAAGTTTTTAAAATTGTTCTTTGTCGTTGTTGTTGTTGTTGTGTGTATTGTTTTGTGACGAAGACGAGCTTACGTATATATAGAGACTAGAGTAAACAAAAGGGATTCATTAAAGGGAGCTTAACCATACGTATACGGATGTTTTATTTACTGGAATACCCTTCCTTCTTGTCGTGATTAACTTAAGCAGCCCACCTATTAGTGTTCACTTTTAGATCTTTTATTCCACTCAATTAACGACCTGTTTAAGTTTGCTGTCTAATCTTTTGATAGCTAAAAGTACTATTGAAAATTTATCGTTTGACAAATGACTGAAAATATTAATTGAAAGTAATATGATTATTTCCGGAACTTAATCATACAGAAATGACATTTAGACTTTGGCAAAAAGACTTGCACCAAACTACTAAGTGTTACAACATATGCTTATCCAATAATGAATTCGTAACAAATTTGAACAATTTAATCTTCAAAAAAAAAAAAAAAAAAAAAAACAAATTTGAACAAAAAAAAAAATTCGTAACAGATAATTGCGGACCCTCATTCATTCGCAAAACACTATTAGTCTACTACTATATAGGAAAAAGAAAAACATATATACCTACGTAAACCTATGTATAACATCCATTAGTTTTTCCCAGTGTCATCAGTTTGTTTATAATTTGTTATAAAAAATTAATTCAGTTAATTATTATTATTATTTTTAATCATACAAACAAAAACTTCTTATTTTTTAATATCTTTTTTTTTAAATCATAACTCATATATGGTGATTTAGATTTAAAATCAAAATATTAATGTTATATTTAAAGTCAAAATATTAATTTTGTATTTAAAGTCAAATATTAATTTTGTATTTAATTTTCATTTGGTTTGTACTTAATTTCTTCATAATTTTTTTTTATTAAAAACTTTAATAACTAAACTTAATTATATTTCTATAAGTTACCGAAGATAACTAATATTATTTTATGACTGAGCTCAATTGAATTCAGTCAAAACATTTTCGGTTCACTTACCAGTCAGATTTTTTAAAACATTGGTTTTTCAATTTTTTTTCTTTTTAAAAAAAAAAGAAAGAAAAGAGAATGTATAATATGAACTTTAATATTACCGTATAATATGAACTTTCTGGTGATTTGGGAGGGGATCTAAAGAGAATGTAAATGAACTTATTTTGATATAAAGAAAATGTAAATGAACTTAAGACCTGTTTATCCTAAAGCAAAGGAAGGTTAATTTGATGTTTCTTTTTCATATTGGGTTTTATTAATTGTTTGGGTACAACAATATCTGTTGAGTTATAGTTTTTTGGGGAAGTTAAAAAAAGGATTTTAGATATAGAAAAAAGCTCCTTAAACTAATACAGCCAATATACATACTTTGGACTTTATTCTATATTGCCCTACTACCTCCCTCCCATGTTTATTCTAACATATCCCTTACTAAATTTAATTTCTTTTTTATTTTATTTTTTGACCAAAACAAAGTAAAAAACACAAAAAGGTTTAATGAATTTGATAATTTACCGACTCAACCATAAGATAAACGGATTGCCCACCCGAACCCAGTTAAAACGGATCTTATCCTATTAATTTATTAAAAAACTATGTGTCTTCCTGCACCATGTGCAGTAAAAAAAATTAAAATATTTTTTAATAGATAAATATAAATTATATTTTAAAATAAAATTTTATTAATATTGTAAATTTTCTTTTTCGTATCAATATTTTAATTAAACATAAAAATTATATTTAAAAATATGCATGTATATATTTGAAATTATAATCTTAGATAGATTTTTTCTATCTATTTATTTTAATTAAATATATTAAATAAATTTGTAAAAGTTGCATAATTACCAAAAATTAAAATTAAACAATATTTATAAAATTTGTAGATATATAAGAAAATAATGATTTTATGATTAAATTTTTATAATTTTCTTAAAAAATTGTATACATTTTTGAAAATTTTAGTAATAAAATTGTATAATTTAAAAATATATAATTAAATTATATTTAAAAATTTATAATGTCATATTTGAATATATTTATTTTAATGATGATTTATGAGTTATTTCCATATTTTAAAAAAAAATTCCAAAAATATAAATTGACATTAAATATAATATATGAGTTATTATCATATTTTAAAAAGTTTACCAAAAGTATAAATTAACATTAAATACAATTGTCCATGTCATATTAACTTATAAGACATGTCATCAATTTCAGTAGCTATGTCATATTTATTTTGTGAAATTGATCTAGAAAAGACGTGGCAAAATCACTTCGCAAATATAGAGCAAATATAGTGGAGGGGATTGAAAACCACGGGACAAAAACAAAATCTCTTGTCGTTTTAGATCCAATCGGTTTCTAGGGTTCTCGATAAAAACCAGCCATTGATCTGAGATGAGATGGCTGATATCATGAAGCAAATCTTAGCGAAGCCGATCCAACTGTCTGACCAGGTGATGAAAGCGGCTGATTAGGCTAGTTCGTTCAAGCAGGAGTGCACGGAACTCAAGGCTAAGACTGAGAAGCTTGCTGCTCTTCTCCACACCGGATCCCTTGAAGACCGCTCCGATGCTGCCGCTTCCCTCGTTTCTCTTACCCGTCATAACGATTGCTACACTAAGCTTATCATCGCGGAAGGAGGCATAGGGCCTCTCTTTACAGCAGGGGAACAAGTGTCGAGAGAAACATTGGGTGTGTAGAACTAGAAGCTCATCGGAGTTTTAGCTCACTTATCCATTCCATCCGCAGCTAAGAGAGTTTTTATCAAGTCGAGGGTTTGGCGTGAGATGTTCTGTTTCGCTCGATAGAGATACTCCCATTACTGATTCGTTCTCTTCTCACGGGAGTATGTAGTCTCCTTCTTTGTTGGCCAAAAGTTTTCATTTTTATTAATTGTTAGTGTTGCTTTGTTGGTTTACTGAGTGATTATGGATCTTAGTATAACAGATTTCTTCACTCGAGCTAAACAAGTGAAGAGAATTGAGATCAGTGATCAGCATAGGTAATGCGACTAAAATCAGTGTGTGGTGGTCATCTATGTGTAAGTGTGGTTTAAGTAGTCTTGTTTGTTTCTCAATTGAGCCTGAGTTTATGGAAGCATGGAAGATTGATTACATCTATTGCGTATATTTTGGGTTTTGGGGGCGTTAATTAGCTTCGTTTTGGGTTTAATTTCAAATCTTTTGTTGTAGGTTTTCAATGTTGTTTAGTGACATATCGTGAGAAGAGACATTCATACATGTACTTGACCTACTTCGCTACTGGTGGAGCTCTCTAGCTGTATATTTATCTGGTCATGTTCCTGAGTTATGTTAGTGGAACGAACAGAAGAGCTTTCTTTTGTTTCTTCATTCTTAAACCAACTTTTGTTTTTTTTTTTTGCTCAGCTTGGCTACTCAAAAGAAATATTTGTATGCTCTTTGATCCATCACAGTGGGTGCAAATTACTTTCACCGAAAGGAAGACCAATGAGATCGAAGAGCCAAAGAAAAAGCATAAAAGAAAGGCTAAGGCTTAGAAGATTTGTGGGTTAACATATTTTGGATGTTTATTATGTATCTCGGTTTTTCTTTTGAACTTATGTAGGATGATATGTAACTCTTGCTTGTGTTGAATCCATGTAGGATGATATGTAAGACTATTGCTTGTGTTGCAGGTTTGGACTACTAGAATTCTAGGTATTATTGTGTGCTAAAAACAAAAATTTGAACTACTAGATTGGATAGGTATTTACTTAAAAGACAAAAAAATTTGTCTAAAACGTTATAAAAAGAGATAAAACATGTATGAATATTTACACTTAGAAGTACTCAAGATAGTAGTAATATTTTTTTCTTCGTAGTAATACTTTTGCAAAATAAAATTTTTTTTAGTAATTCAACATAAAAAAAATCATATTTATTGGTAATACCAATGTATTTAAACAGCTTTAGATTGTATATAACACATTGCGAGAAAAAGTTTTTAAAAATATGTATTTTCTGTTATTCATCTCTTTATGACATTCTCATCGAGACATTAGTATGGAAGTACAAGGATGTTTTCTATGGAAATGAGAAGTATTCTATCAACTTGAGAAATTAAGAGTATCTTATGTCAAATTTGACAAATAAACACATATATGGGCATATTATCACGTAATATATGATATACATCTTCTAAAAATAAAAATTAAGACGAAAATTAAGATTCTTATAAAGATGCATAATACATAGTAATTCAAAGTATTTAAAGGTAGTTCACAATACTACCTAATCGTTCATATTAGTAGTACACACCATTGTAATGTATTATTTTGCTTCAAAAGAATGCAAATAAGCAGAAATATACAAAATAGTCCTTAAACATCATTTTTGTATTTGTTTCATACCAATACACCTAAAACTTTAGTTTTCATCAGTTTAAGTGTTTTTAAACGACCAAGAATGTGTTACAGAACCCAAATTATCGTCTAACACACATAATCTTCATTAAACTTATTTACATTTTTTTTAAATCCCACTATTCTTAAAATTTAATTTTAAAAAAATATTTTATATAAGTATTTTATTTAATTGTTTTTGAAATCAATTCTTGGTTAAAGAATTATTGAAATACATTTTTATTAAATTTGTATTTTTGAAATATTGTTGTAATAATTTATATAAATATTTCTGAAATTAATTGCTCATTAAAATATGAAATATATAATTTAAATTTAATAATTTTTATATAAAAGAGATAAAATTTTAGTTTAAACAAAAATAATTTATATAATTTTTTATTAAATTTATTTTTGTAATTAATTGTTGATTAAAATATAATTGAAATACATATTCTATTAAATTTTTGTTTTTTGAAATATTTTTATACAACCAATTTTTTATAAATATCTTATAAAATTATTTTTAAATTAATTGTTCAATAATTATTATTGAAATACATATTTATTAAATTTTTATTTTTGAAATGTTTTAAAATAATTTATATAAATATTTTTGAAATTAATAGTTGATTAAAATATAAAATATCTTATTTTAAATTTGATCATTATATGAACGAGGTAGATTTTAGTTTAAAAAATTTCGTTTATATATGTATTTTATTATATTTATTTTCAATATTTATTTTTTATTAAAATAATATTGAAATAATTTATTTTGTTATTTTACTTCTTACAAAAATATTATGTTAAGATAAATGGAAATTGTTTTTGTTTCTATAATTTTTAGTTGTATTAATCATTAAATAATTAAAACACAAATTTGGTTGGAGAATAAAGAAAAAGATGGATACGTGTGGGAAGGAGAGTGAGCCTCTAAAAGTGGGAACTGCAACTAGATTTGGATTTAATGTATGAGCTTTATAAGAGAGGGGGGGTCTGCGAGATATTAAAATATTGGAACAAAGTGGGATCCGCGAGCATAGTGTGCTAGCACAAATGAATATTCCGTAGATTACTAAAGGCAAGGAAGAGGTGTGCTTCAAAGCATCCGAAAAGCAAAGAAGAATGGTACAGCACATCGGTCGAAAAGATGGTCTATTCCCGGTAAAGGTCTTTTCTATTCATTGGACACAGCATAGCAGCCCGGATATTCCTTTGAAAAAAGAATAAACCCCAAAAAAGAAATAAATGACAGGCTAGAAAAACAAAGGGAATGTGGCATGATATGTTCTCTCCTTCCGGCGCCGAAGCTATCGAAAAAACCCGAGTGGGGTCCACAGATAACTTAAAAATATTATAAGAAAAGGAATAAGAGGGGAAGGAGAAAAAGTGTGGGATAATAAGAAAAAAGTGGGGTAGTTGAAATAATTGTTTTTTAACTGGGGCGTTTTAGATAACTTTCCACGTACTTTTGGGTTATAGTTGAATGATTGAATTAGAAGGGAAAGTAAAACACAAAGAAAGTAATTTATTATTGACAATTCAATTCATTTTCAAAAAACAAAGCAACTCATTCAACTACCTAACTCAACCACACGCAATCTTTTTCTCATTTCAACATCACTTCTATTAATTACAAATTTGAAGAAGAAGATATTGATTTGATGGAGGAGGACGACCTACTTGGTGAGGAGCTACGGATTGAGAACGAGAAGCATCTCCAAATTGATGATTCTGGAATCGTAAGGGCTGAAGGAGGAGCGAATCTAGATATCACAGACGGCTCTGGCTCTGGATCGGGCAAGGTGGTTGATTCCACTGTCGACTCTGAGGAAAAAACACCTACGAAAGGGGCCAGTTTTTCATCAGATCATGTCTCAGGTTCATCGGCGTCCGTGAAGAAAAAGAGAGGGTCGCGTAGTCCGTCGACCTTTGGAGTTTCGCTAAGACAGCGCAATCTCAAAGCTGGGCTTGGATCTCCAAAGTTCCTCTCAGCAGGCTCTGGGCCAAATGGATCAAAAGCAAAACAATCAGGCCCATCTCCCTCAACTAATCAGAGAAAAGCCCGAGAGGCAGCATCGCTCAAGAACACTAACTCTAAAGTGGCAAGTGGAAGGCCACCGAAAGTCCCGTGATGAATACTATTGCTTGGAATTGTCAAGGAGCTGGGGCTCCATTGACAAAGGAACACCTTCAAGAACTTCATCACTGTTTTCTACCTAGGTTTTTATTTTTATCGGAGACAAAAAACAATCGACCTTTTTTGCAAGATGTGCAAGTTTCTTATGGATATGATCGAGTCTACACCGTCGATCCACGTGGTCGCAGCGGTGGTTTAGCTCTTTTTTATATGGATGATCCTGGTGTTACTATTTTGTATGCGGATGAGCACATGATTGATATTGAATCTACTTTTGAAGGACATTTTATCTATATGACCTTTGTTTATGGTGATCCGGTTATAAGAAATCGTGATTTGGTTTGGGAGCGACTAACACGAATGAGTTTAAACTGGAACCAAGCTTGGTTTATGATTGGTGATTTCAACGAGATTACGGGAAATCATGAAAAGAGAGGAGGAAGGAGAAGACCGGAAAATTCTTTCCTCCCCTTCCGCACCATGCTGGATAACTGTGGGATGCTTACCTTTCCATATAAGGGAAACTCATTTTCGTGGGTGGGAAGGAGACGATCTGGAAAAGTAAAATGTAAATTAGACAGAGCCGTGGCGAATGAAGAATGGCACTCACTCTTCCCGGCCACCAATGTGGAGTTTCTACAGCTTTGGGGATCAGATCACCGACCGGTGTTAGCACGTATACAATCCGTATACAGAAGATCGAAGAAGAGTTTTAGATTTGACAAAAGATTTCTGGGAAAACCCGGATTTAAGGAGGCAATTGTTTCAGGTTGGGGCCCTTTCAGTGAAGCCTATGATATGGACTTTCACCATAAAGTTGCCTCTTGCCGACGAAACATAATTTCTTGGCGAAAGAATAATCCGACAAACTCAGCAAGACTTATTGAAGAGCTGAAAAGTAAGATTGATATAGCCCAGGAAGATGACCATACTACCCTTGAGGAGTTAGAAGATTTACGCCGTCAACTTATCACCGCTTTCAGAGAAGAGGACGAATACTGGCAATAAAAAAGTAGAACACAATGGCATCGAGCTGGTGATAGAAACACAAAATTTCACCATGGGATCACCAAACAAAGACGAGCTAGGAATCGGGTCATTTGTATCAAGGATAAAGAGGGCAGGATGGTAGAGAGCGATGGCGGAATAGAAAAGGTGGCTGTCGAGTATTTCCAAGATCTCTTCTCTACCTATATACCTACAGATATGGATGCTTCTTTGCGCTTTATAAAAAATAAAGTATCAGCAACCACAAATGACACTCTTACAGCTGAACCGACGGAGCAGGAAATCAAAAAAGCTTTATTTGATATTAACCCGGATAAAGCCCCAGGCCCAGATGGTATGACGAGCAGACTTTTCTAGAGGTTTTGGCATGTTATGCAAAAAGATATCATCAGATTAGTGAAAGACTTCTTTATTGATGGGAATTTTGACCCGAGACTGAATCAGACCAATATTTGTTTGATCCCAAAGAAGGAAAGACCGAGAGAAATGACGGAATTCAGACCTATTAGCCTATGTAACGTCAGTTACAAGATCATCTCGAAACTGCTATCTAAAAGACTCAAGAGAGTTCTCCCTGAGCTGATTTCAGAGACCCAATCTGCCTTTGTGGCACGACGGTTGATCACAGATAATATTCTACTTGCGCAAGAGAACTTCCACGCCCTTCGGACAAACACTAGAGCTAGAGAAGAATTTATGGCCATTAAGACGGACATGAGCAAAGCATACGACAGGGTGGAATGGAGTTTTATCCGAACTTTGATGCTACGCTTGGGGTTTGCAGAGAAGATGGTTGATCTCCTTATGTTTTGTGTTATATCAGTTTCCTATCAAGTGATCATTAATGGAGAACCCAGGGGTAGAATTATACCCACGAGAGGTTTGAGGCAGGGAGATCCATTATCCCCATTCCTTTTCATTTTGTGCACTGAAGCTCTGATCTCCCTCCTTAAAGGAGCGGAGGATGAGCAGCGCATCTTAGGACTACGTGTCGCTCAGGCCAGCCCCCGGATATCTCACCTTCTCTTTGCGGACGACAGCCTTTTTTCTGTAAAGCAGAAGTGAGACAGTACAAGGAAATTTTAGACATCTTGGACTCATATGGAAAGGCCTCGGGACAACAACTAAATGCAACTAAATCTTCCATCATTTTTGGAAATAAGGTCGGCCAAAACATAAAACAGGATATAAAGACCATTCTTGGGATTACTACTGAAGGTGGGATGGGCAAATATCTTGGTCTCCCTGAGGAAATTTGTGGCTTGAAGATGAAAGTTTTCTCTTACGTACAAGACCGTCTCAACGGATGTGTCACCTCGTGGTCGGCTAGATTACTCTCGAAAGGGGGTAAAGAGGTTCAAATAAAATCTGTGGCGCAATCTGTGCCGACATACAGTATGTCGTGCTACTTGCTTCCACAAGGCATTGTGGAAAAACTAAAGAGTGCTATCTCAAATTTTTGGTGGAGCTCGAGCCAAAACAACCGAGGGTTACACTGGATTGCATGGGACAAGATACGCGTTCCACATGATCAAGGTGGACTTGGCTTCTTGGATTTACATGACTTTAATATTGCCCTATTAGCAAAACAACTTTGGAGATTGATTCAGTTTCCAAACTCACTGCTTGCCCGAGTCTTGAGAGGACGGTATTACAATCGATCATGCCCTTTGGAAGATCGAAAGGTCTACTCACCCTCATATGGCTGGCGTAGTATTATGGCAGCAAAACAACTCCTAAAATCGGGCCTACGAAAGACTATTGGGGCAGGACAAAACACATGTGTTTGGTCCGAGCCTTGGGTCCCGGACTTTGAGGCTCGTCCACCGAGACCGTCTGATCGAATTACTCATAGACACCCAAAACTCCTTGTCCACTCCTTCATTAGGCGTGATACAAGGGATTGGGATACTAACATGTTACTAGAATACTTTCATCCTGAGGATATCCCGTTAATACTCAAACTACGACCAAGTAATACGTGGTCGATGGATGGGTACGCGTGGAACTTTACAAAATCGGGCGCTTATTCAGTAAAATCAGGATATCACCGTTTACAAAAGGCGAAATTGGGTGATGATGAAGCTCATATTGTACAACCGAGTATTACTGGTTTACAGAGCCATGTGTGGAGTATCCCCGCTCCTGGGAAGATGAAACACTTTATGTGGCAAGCTTTGACAGGATGTATAGCGACAACTGAGAGACTCGCCTATAGACACTTGGGCACCGATAGGAGCTGTCCTAGATGTGGTGACCCTGAGGAAACCATTAACCACCTCCTCTTTGAATGCCCCCCAGCCCTCCAGGTGTGGGCTTTATCGGACTATCCGTCCCTTCCGGGTTACTTCCCGAGTACCTCTGTTTATCAAAACATGAACTTCCTTTTTTGGAAGAAGAGAAACGTGGCCTCTATGGAACCACTTATTGAGACTTTCCCATGGATCTTATGGTACATTTGGAAGGCTGGCAATGATAAAATTTTCAATGGTAAGGATATCTCCCCTTTGGATACCCTTCAGCTAGCTTCCCTTGAAGCTGAATGTTGGAGAAAAGCTAATTTACTGGAGGAGGGAGAAGAAGAGGAGCAACATCTTGCTCCGTCGCTGGTTTCGACTCTTCCTGTCGACCCCCAACGTCCGACCTGCCAAATCGATGCATCATGGATCGATAATAGCACGGTTAGTGGCTTAGGGTGGTTCTACAAAGATCAACTGGGAGTCGAAAGATTTGGACTACAAGGTTGCAGGAAAAGCCTATCAAGCCTCCATGCAGAGATGGAAGGACTCATATGGGCGATGTCCTGTTTGCGAGAATTACAGTACACCATGATTCATATCGAGACGGACTGTTCCGACATGGTAGATATGATTGCTAACCCTACTGACTGGCCGGCCTTTGCCTATGAGTTAGCTTCCTTCCGATTTCAACGAGCCGGTTTCTTGGAGTTCAACATCAGCCATATACCGAGGAATAGGAATTCTCGTGCAGATTCTCTCGCCAAGGAGGCAAGGTGTACCAGTGTTCTTTTTTCCCATATAGATCAGACTCAGCCGGATAGAGCGTCTCTTCGGAACGACTCAAGCCCGACTACCAATTGATCTTAAAAGATGGGCGTCGACAAAAAAAAAAAAAAAAAAAAAATTACAAACATCAATGCCAACTCACCAAAACATTAACTACCTAACTCAACCATAAAACTTTCAATGAACGATTAAAAGATGAAGACATTTACCTGTATTGCTCCAGTAAATGCAATCCTGTGCTGTGACGATCCTTCCTCAGTCTCCTTGATCCATGCAACTCAAGAGACAAACACACAGAAAAAAAACAAAAATGAGTAACAGATCAAGGAATCAAATTCATGACACTCGATTCAATTGAGACCAGAAGCTAAATCATATAATTGAACTCTTAAACAATTCAGACCAGAACCATTCATCACCCTCGATTCAGTTCAGTTACGGATCAATTGGTGTACATAACACATAGACACAAATCACATGATCATAAACAATCTATTCAACTCAGACAAGAACGACAATCAATTCATTTGAGACCACACTCGTAAACACTTTCAATCAATATCATAAACGACTAACGAATAAAACACAAAGCTTTTTTAAAAGCGTTCAATCAATTTCAAAAACAAACAAAAGAGACAGAGACAAAGACAATGACAAATGAAACCTTTATGTCTATTGATCCGTCCTTGGTAAGAAACAAAGACAGAGACAAATGTTTTACCTGTTTTGCAGTTGTAGTGATCTTCTGTAACGAACCTTAATGTCTATTGATCCGTCTTTATTGATTCGTCTTTATTGATCCGTCCTTAGTAAGAAACAAAGACAGAGACAAAGGAAAATTAATCAAAACTAACCGAGACAACAAACAAATCAAATAACATAGAAGGATTCATACAAGGAATAATACATACGTTAACCTTGCGATTTGATTTTCTCGAAGACAGCCACCAAGAGAGCGGTACAAGTTTGTCATCGTCGAGGAGATCCACCGAGAGAGAGGACAGCACCGTCGAGGAGAGCGACAGAGATGAGGAGTCCACCGAGAGAGATGCCGACTGCTTCATCATCGGGGGAAGATCACGAGACAGAGGCGGAGTCTTTGAGGTTTCGCGAGAACGAGGCGGAGTCGTCGAGGTTACACGATAGAAACGGGGAGTCGTCAAGGGAGAGAAAGAGAGATCCGGAGTCGTTGAGGTTTCACGAGGAGTCGCGGAGTCATCGAAGTTTCAATCGAGGAACACGGAGTCGCCGAGGGAGAGAAGGAAAGAAGCGGAGTCCTCGAGGGAGAGAAAGAGAGAAGACGAATCCTCGTTTCTGAGATAGACGCGTCTAATGACACGTGTCCGCGAAAATTCGTTTCTTTCTTCTGCTTAATTAAGCATCGTGGCTTAGATTAATACATTTATATTCTTTTTTTTTTTTTTAAATTCGAAAATCATTAAACACCCCCTCTAAGCTACTGCATTAATCCTGCTCTGAGAGGGTAACAGAGTTCGGCAGGCCAATTGAAAATCCAATTAAACCACTTCATTTAAACTTTAAAATCTATATAAAATCTAAATACAGTTATTATTTATATATAAAGTAAAATAAAAGAAGTAAACTCTCAAACTATATTAACTTTAAACCTAATTCATTTTGTTTCTTCCCTACCGTCATTATTTTGATGCTCTCTCTCGAATGTCAGAAATGAAGGTGGAAGAGGAGATTAGCCCCGAGCAACGAGCAGAAGAAGGGAAAGATCCTCAGAGAACCCCGTGGCTGTGTATCTCTTCGGTGCTCTGATTCTACTTACCGTCCCAGCTTCTCCCTAAAGCTAAAAGCAACTTTTTTTTGACCCTCCAAACAATTCTTTTAAAGAAAAACAAATCAGTTATAAGATCGTGGACTTGGATTCGAAATTTGCACCATACACACTTTATCAACCAAGTTTTACCACGCGTAGAAACAACTCAATATGTTCGAAGCCATATATACAGATTACCAAGTGTTGCATTATGAGTTTCTCTAGATAAGGTGTTTAGAATATTTTATAACAGTAGGTAAACCGTATAAGATGTTTAAAAAAAAACAAGACACTTTTTTTTTCATATCTGAGGTCCTCTACGCCGTGTTGTGAGAGGGTCCTCCTTCTTCTTGTCTTTTCAAGTTTAAGTTGATTTTATTTTGTTTGGTATTTGTTTTTCCGCTGTCGTTTTGGTGCGATTTTCCGGTGAAGGATTTTGCCTGATATCAAGTGATGTTGGAATTCAACGTTAGTAAGTGCACCCTCTGTTTTAGAGGTGTTAATTTTTGGTGACTATTGTGGTGTGAGGCTTTGTTGTCTTGTGTGGTTGTATGATTTCTTGCGTGGTGTATGGTATCTCGTCTCTTCCCTTGAAGAAAATGAGTTTCTGGAATAGAGACTAAAATCTCAGGATTAAGTAGAGAATCTGGAATCGGTCTCCACCTACTATCTCTTCAGATTTTGGTTTCTGAAGCGATATTTATATGGTTTGTATTTTGCAGATCAAATTTGTTCAACAGTAGCTTAACAAAAGCTAATTCGAAACAAAATTTATAAATGCAATTAAAGAAGAAGACTTATCTACGTTATGAGAATTTTTGTCTTGATTTTGTTAAAGATATTAGAAGTCCGTTTATTACTGTTGGAAAATTTGTTTTATTTCAATACAAGACCGGTTTGGTATTGCTAATGTGTCATCATTGATGTTTATCCTTGCTAGTTTCCGATGCAGAAAGACCATTAGTTTCTCATTTTTATCTTGTCATATTTTCTTTTATGATGTAATGAATTGCAAATCATTATCAATAAAACAAAGTGTTAAAAAAAAATTAAGACTGAAAACCAGGTGTGATTATTGTTTAGATTAAAAAGACTGAAAATCAGTTGTTATTAATGTTTAGATTAACCTCCAAGAAAAAAAAAACCTCCAAGAAAAAGACAATTAGTGTCCCCTTAGATTAACTTTCTATCTGGTAGCCCTGCTTTTTGTTTTTTTGTTTTTTAATCACTCCACATCTCCAATTCTAAAGTTCATAGATTTGTAAACATATTTTTTTCTTTAGAAAGCCGTCTATATTTTCTGGAGCGAATTTCAATTCTATAGAAGAATTAAAATTTTCATAAAAAAGGATTTGAACATTCTTGTTGTAATTCATGAAAAATCTCGACAGACAATGGACAAGTCCAGCTAGCAGTGTGACATTGCGATGAGAAAACTGACATACGGCGATGAGTTAAGGTTTTGCTTCCGTCTTGGTCAATGATTTCGAATAATAAACAATTTAAAGCCGAGCATTTCGTGAGAAAAATAACATTAAAAATAGATTAAAAATAGGAAGAAGGGCTGTCCTAAACTGCAAAACAATAATGCAGAATAAGGATTTTAAATCTATTGATATCTAGATGACTAGTACAACATTATACGCCGATATTCCTTGATGTATCATGAGTATTCCACATAAGCCAAAGGCTCAAAAGCAGCTACCACATAGTTAGTGAGTCCAGTTTAATTATACCTCTGGAAATGAAACATTATTCTAATATGTGGGTAGTATTAATATATTTGGGTGCTTGATTATATAGAGTCGTTTAAAATAAATTTCTAGTAATTTAAATAACATAACATAATAAATTAACGTTAATTTGTTTTTGTTTTTTTGAATGTTTAAAGGTTCTGGACCCGAAAATTCGTATATCCTTTAAGACGAGACTCATACTAATTTTAAATTAACTCTCTTTAGAAGATTAGACCCTTCTGTTCGAGAATTGAATCCATGCGACCCCCTTAAATACCTTTTAGATAATCTAAAATTTTTATCCACTAGACCAATTCCTCTTGGTCTAATTTGTTTTTGAAATTATTATGTTATATGTTATTTGTATTTAGTTCCACTAACACCCTTGCATCTGTGAGTTCATATTTTTTCTCTGAACAAATGCATCAGTGAATTCATTACTATACGGTGAAAGTGTAAGAATATTTTATATTCTGTGTGACCTATGTGTCTATTGGTTTAATATAAAGTTCAAGTTCATATTAATGTTTTATATTCTAATATAAGAGTTGATACCGTGATGGATCGGTTTCGAGTAATGAGTTAGAATATGAGTGTATTGATAACCCTCCTGCTTTACCTTCGCTTATAAATATCCTTAATCCTATGATTATATACATATATATACAAGGTAGTAATAATAGAATATATTACCATAATGTAATATATATGTGAGTATATGTTGTAGTTCGGTAATAAAGAAGAGTTGTGTTACAAACATCCGTTTGATGGATATAAACCAACACGTCTCTTAGATTATTATAAAAGGAGTAATATGAGAAGTCTCTTTACAACACTACACTAATAGTTTTTACTAAAAGAAGAGATTAAGGAAGGTTTGGGATTTCCTGTCCATCAAGGAAATCATCAAAGAGAAGGTTAAAGAGGAGAAGATCAATTGGTGGGATTGCATCCAAACATGGATCAAGGTTAGTGTTTCTACCTTCTTTAGAAATGTGTTAGGGTTGAATTAAATCAAATCTAGATCAGTTCTTGATGTTGAAGTAAAATAACATGTGGTATCAGAGCCATTCTAGATTTAATTAATTCACCAATTAGGCGTTTGGAAAAGTTATGAACATATACGGCTTAACCGTTTTAAAGAGTGTTCATGATCGGGAAAGTACGAACTCGTAATCTCATAAGAACGGCATCGTAACTATGCGGTAGTGTGCTTAATATTGACGGAAATTATGCCATCACGAAAAGCGTTGTTGTCTTTAAAAGTTATTAGTGACGACTTGGTGTACACCATTAATATAAAGTAAAACAACAACGAAGAAGATAAATATGTGTGATAAAAGTTTTTTCTTAATTAATGCAAAGGTGTGCATAAATGAACGTAGCATGTCGTATAAGAGTATAATCTATTTATTTAAAAGTTTCATCGTGAAATCTGGGTTTCAAGTAACAAAACGTAGGCACATGCATGATTACAGAATTTTGTGTAGTGCTGTTCCAAAAGGATTGGTTAGAATTAATTATCTTACTTAATTAGTTACGGCGACATAAATTGCTGGTTGTATGGATTCATGAATGTGAATGAATTCAGAATTATAAGTAAAATAATTGATTCAGTTGGTTAAAATCCTGGACGTGTTGACGGTTACTACACACATGTATGAAAAGTCAGAAATGAGAAGTTGTGTCATGGAATAAACGTGTGCATGCATGGTTTAATAAAAAGAATTTGTCATTCGCATGACAATTTAATAAATGTGCACAAGTATTTTTTTTTCTGAATTGGCATGACACAAGGAGCCGAGTGTTGTGTCTTTACGGTTAAATGCTTCCACTGCATTTTATTAATAGGTAACTTGTGTTATGAAATATTTAAAAAAAAATATATATTAAATTATGTTATGAAATATAACATAATATTAAGATAAATTTACCTATTAATATTTTAATGTTTGTATAGTTTATAACATGTTAGTCACCAAAGTGATCTTGTTATTTACTTACAAATATTAAAATCTATAGAATTTATAATTGATCTTGATCAAGGATGCTAAATGACATAAAAGTTTGATTGATCAATTAAATTATTATTTATATTTTAGGAGATCACCGAAAGGTGGATCATTAAATATAATTAATAATAAGAAAATAATTAATCATTTTTCTACTATAGTGAATAATATGTATATCCAAAGATAAAATATTTATTTGACTAGTGTTGATTTGATTAATATTAAAGAATATATAATTAGCATCAAGTACTTATATTTAAATATTGCCCAAAGGTTATTTAAAATATAAGTGTTTAAAGTTTCTATTAGTCTGAATATATATTAAAGTCTCAAAGCACTAACGGGTAAACATGTATGAATGCTTGCAGCTTCATCAAATGTGTTTGCATCTGCTAACTCTGTTGTAAAGTTTAATGGCCTCAACTATGGTGAGTGGTTCGAGCAAATCCGGTTTACACTGGGTGTAATGGCTTTGGACTCTGCCATACTAACTGATGAGGAACCCTCAGCTATTAGAGTAGATAGCTCCAAATCTGAAAAGTCTCGTTATGAGAGATGGGAGCGATCTAACAGGCTGAGCTTGAACCTTATGAGGTTGACGATGGCAGAAAGTATTAAGCCATCAATGCCTAAGACAGAGAAAGCAAGGGAATTCATAGAGAAAATTAAGGAGTGTTCACAATCGGAATTGGCTGACAAGTCGATTGTAGGAAGTCTCATGAATGAGCTAACTACAAAGAAGTTTGACTGGTCTCAGCCAATCCATGATCATTTGACGCACATGTCTAATTTGGCAGCAAAGTTAACGACCTTGGGAATGGAGGTACATGAGCAATTCTTGGTCCAATTCATCATGAACTCTTTACCTCTTGAATTTAGCCAGTTCCAGGTGAATTACAACACCATTAAGGATAAATGGAACTTTAAAGAATTAAAGGCTATGCTAATTCAAGAGGAAGGGAGACTAAGGAAGATGAAAGATCAAGTTGCTAACTTCGTAGGTCTTGGAAGTGCCAGTAGCAGCAAAAGAACATCAAGTAAGAAGGACAAAAGGAATGTAAGGAACTTCGTGAAAGGACCTCAAAGTCAAATCCAGAAGGAAAAGAAGTGTTTCTTTTGTAAGCAAGTAGGACACTTCAAGAAGGATTGTCCTAAAAGGAAGGATTGGTTCGACAAGAAAGGTAAACATTACAGCTTTGTTTGCTATGAAATGAATCTTGTTGAAGTTCCTAATAATACTTGGTGGCTAGATTCTGGTGCTACTACTCATGTGTCTCATATTAAACAGGGATTCAGTTCGATCCAGCCCATAAGAGGACCTGAACAGTACTTTTTCATGGGAAACAGGATGAATGCACGTCACTACAAGAAAACATAATCTTAACGAGGGCGGTTTTCCTTGCTAATTCGTCGTAAAAGAGGCTTTACGACGAATTAGCGAGGAAACGCGTTTGCTCGTTACACGTCTGTCGTAACACATATTTCCTCGCTAATTCGTCGTAACTTAATGAGGAATATATTTCGTCGTAAAGACGAAGTAGGACGATTCGTCGTAAAGACCACATCAATATTCCACGTAAGGACGTCGCTATAATTCCTCGTAAATACCTCGAAAATAGTTCCTCGTAACCTACACGTAAATACCTTGAAAAAGTTTCCTCGCAAAATACACGTAACAACCACGAAATGATTTCCTCGTAAAATGGTCGTAAACTTTTTCTCGTTATTTCCTCGTAAATGATTCCTCGTAAAATACTCGTTAAATTTTTCTCGTCATTTCCTCGTAAGGTTTCCACGTAAAGAGGTCGTACATTGGCTACGAATTTACTTCGTTTTTATTATTTTACAGAATTAAAAAATATAATTAAAAAATAATTAAAATTATTTAATTTAATAATAAATTAAAATTCAAAATAAAAATAAATCAATATGAAAATATTTTATATATAAATAAGTTTTGAATTTATATAATACAACAACCAAAAAAAAAAACTAAGGGTCGTTCATCGCCCGGTAGAATTCATCACTCCTCCTCGTAACATCCGTCTCGTTATGTACGTCGGATGACTCGCCTTGAATGGGATGTTGTTGTCGCATGTTCCTCAACATGGACTCCCATTCCAGATTTGTGGCCGCAATAACGTCCAAGAAGCCCTCGACTCCACCCATACGAGATTTTGTCGCGGTCAACTCGTTACGCAGCTGAGCGGACTCTCTACGCAGCTCCGTGACTTCATCATCCCGTCGCTGACCATAAGACGATGTCGCTCTCGGAACATCGTTGACGGAACCAATACCCAACGTCCGTCCCTTTTTTTTAGGGACAACCTTAAAAACAAAAAATAAATATTGTAAGTAAAAATTTAAAGTTAAATTAAATGAATAATTAAAAATTAAGTTTTTTGAAAATTTACCTCCTCGTAAATCTTATCCACTTCAAGTGTGGATAAGGTGACGGGTAATCCGTCGGTAGACTGCTGGGTCAGCTGAGTCTGGCGGTCTTCAACCCGAGCAACTACATCGTTGTAGATTTGCTCGGACTTGCCATCTACAAATACGCCCGCCTTGTTCTTGTGGGTCATCTCGTAAAGTTCCATAAGAGACGGGAGATGTCCCGTCTCTTTGGCCTAAAAAACAGTTAAGAAAGTTAGAATAAATTAATATATGTATTAAAAAAATTATTTAATAAAATATTTAATTACCATATCCAAACGGACACCGGCGTGGGGGTTTTGGCCCGTAGTGTGAAGCATCGGCCCATTCCCGTGCTCATCGACCGTGTTACGGGAGTTAGAGCAAGCCTGGGCGATTCTAATGGAATCAGGAAGGCGTCAATAATGGATGAGGCCATCCCACACATCCATGGTGAGCTCAGCGGGTTTGCCACGCTCAACCCCTTCACGATCCAGTCACCCTTCCAGTTGGAGACCGTGTCCAACAAGCGAACTTTCGCTTTCGCGTTAAACTTCTTCCTCACCCTCTCAGTGATCCCCAAGGCCCAATTATATTTTTGCTGTTGGAAAAAATAAATTAACAATTAGTTTTTTAGAAAGTATATATATAAATCATGAAAAAATTAAAATATATATAATTAATTAATAGAAACTTACATCGTAAATTTTGAACCACGTCTTTCTGACGTAGTGAGGCGTCTTACTCCAGTTTGGATGTGCCATGGAGAAGTAACCCTTGATCGTGTCGGTTACGTCTGATGCAAGACATCCATCAACCCCCCACCTGGAAAATACAAATTTAAAATATAAATTATTTTTTAATGTTATAAAAGAAATTTAAACGAATTAAAAATTTTTTAATGCAACATACCACAACGTTCCGTCCGGTCGGTCTGGGTCGATGACTGGTAAACCTTCTCTGCCTGGCAGACTGAGAATGTCCTCTACAGTGTACTGCGAGTAAGGAGCACTCGGAGGCACCATCAGATCAGGATGAATATCGGCGACCATCGGATGTGCCATCGGAGGAGGCACAGGAGGAGGCATCGGAGGAGGCACATGAGGAGCCGATGGTGCACTAGAAGAAGTAGACCCAGAGACTCTCTGAGTGTACTGAGTCTCGGGGACAGTCTCCTGGCCCGAAGAACTGGGAGCGGAACAAGAGGCCGGGTCTAAACGACTACCCGGCTCACCGAAGATCTCTCTGTAATGGGCAGTAAGTCTTCCTTTTCGAACCTGGGAAAAAAATGAAAATTTTAAAATTAACATCAACAATATATTTCCCAACATTATCCACCTAATCAACACTAAATAACATAAAATCCGCAAACCTATCTAAATTCCCTATACTAACCACCTAATCTATCCTAAACTAACCAAATTAGAGAGGAATCAGAGAGGCTTACCATTGCTACGAAATGGAGAGGAAGTAGAGAGGAAGAAGAGAGGAAAGAAAGAGTGAGCGCTCAGGTGTATATATAAGATTACATATCGTCGCAAATTCGTCCTAAGTTTACGACGAAATAGCGAGCAGTTACAAAGGCCCGTATTTTTTTTCTTACGAGGAAATTGCGAGGAATCACAAAGGCCCGTGTTTTTGTTTACGAGGTATTAACGACGATTTTGCATACGTGGAATTAACGAGACTTGCTTTCCTATAAATATACCCACAACTCTCATTCTCAAACCACACATAAACTCCCAAATCACACACCTATCTGAAATCACATTCCTCAGCAAAATCATATTCAAATTATAAATATTTGAAAAAAATAGGAAAAGGATAAGATATTAGAATTCATGTGGGCGAGACTTACGTATTATAATTGCTGGAAGTCTTGCCACATGTTATTCTGGTATTTTTTATCCTTTTCCCTTTTTTCTAGTTTTTACACTACGAGGTATTTACGACGATTTATGCTTACGTGGAATTAACGTGTTTTATGTTTAAATCTTTTTACGTGGTCTTTACGACGATTTCTGCTTACGTGGTCTTTACGACGATTTCTGGTTACGTGGTCTTTACGACGATTTATGCTTACGTGGTATTTACGACGATTTCATCCTACGTGGAATTAACGAGTGTTATGTTTAAATCCCTAGAATTCGAAACCCGAAACCCCACACCCAAAACCCCAAACCCCAACCCCCAAACCCAAAACCCGAAAGCCCAAACCCGAAACCCAAAACCCAAACCCCCATCTTTAATTTTCTACTTCATATATTCCAAACCCCATATTCCTAAACCTTAAACCCTAAACCCCAACCCCCAAACCCGAAACCCGAAAGCCCAAACCCGAAACCCGAAACCCCAACCCCGAAACCCAAAACCCGAAACCCGAAACCTCATACCCGAAACCCCAAACCCCAACCCCCAAACCCGAAACCCGAAAGCCCAAACCCGAAACCCGAAACCCAAACCCCCATCTTTAATTTTCTACTTCATATATTCCAAACCCCATATTTAATTTTAAGTTACGTCGTTATTTTTAACGAGTGTTATGGTTAAATCCCTAGAACCCCAAACCCGAAACACGAAACCCGAAACCCGAAATCCAAAACCCGAAACCCAAACCCCGAACCCCTAAACCCGAAACCCCAAACTCGAAACCTCAAACCCGAAACCCGAAACCCGAAATCCAAAACCCGAAACCCGAAACCCCGAACCCCTAAACCCGAAACCCTAAACTCCGAACCCCTAAACCCCGAACCCCAAACCCCAAACCCCGAACCCCTAAACCCGAAACCCGAAACTAAAAACTCGAAACCCCAAACCCCAAACCCGAAACCCGAAACCCGAAATCCCAAACCCCAAACCCCATATTCCTTATTTTCTACTTCATATATTCCAAACCCCATCTTTATTTTTAGGTTTCGTCGTTATTTCCTCGTTGTCTTACGTTGTATTTACGACGATTTCATCCTACGTGGTTTTTACGACGAATTCATCGTACGTGGTATTTACGACGATTTTGTCCTACGTGGAATTAACGAGTCCCGCGTTCTTTATTTTTATATTTCCTCGTTATTTCCTCGTTGACCTACGAGTCCTTTACGACGATTTTTTGTTACGTGGAATTAACCAGTGTTATGTTTAAATCCCTTGAATCCGAAACCCCAAACCCCATATTCCTTATTTTCTACTTCATATACTCCAAACCCCATCTTTATTTCCATTCCAAACCACAATTCCCACATTTGCTTATTCATAAAACAAACTCCCGGCATTACCTTATTCATAAAACAAACCCCACATTATCTTATTCATAAAACAAACTCCCTCATCTTATTCATAAAACAAATACATCAATCGGATACATCGACATTCTCGTCATCACTAGAAACATCATCATTTTCATTAAACTCGTCTCCAACAGCTTCGTCTGTGGCATCATCGGTAAGATCTTCGTACTCGTGATTATGTGGATCAATGAGAAGGATGTCATCAATTTCTTGTTCAGGTTCCTCAACTTCATTTATCTGTTCTTCTCCACTGATGATTCGTCCTCGAGGTGTAACTTTGATCACTGCTAACCAATTTATACCTGAATCTCTCATCCGAGGGTATGGAAGGAAGCTAACTTGGTCTGCTTGTGAAGCTAAGATGAATGGCTCGAATTTGTTGTACCTTCGTCCACCGTTGACATCAACTACACCGAATTTGTTAGACCAAACACCTCTGTTGACGACGGGGTCGAACCATTCACATTTGAAGAGGACGCATTTCAGCTTCAGTATCCCTGGAAATTCGACTTCAATAATCTCCGTCAAGATCCCGTAGAAATCTGTTTCCCCTTTCACACATATTCCATAGTTACTGGTCGCCCGCTGTCTACCATAGTCATATGTATGAAAAGTATAGCCTCGTGTGAAATACATCTGTGATGTGGTGACCTTTACAAGTAGAGATTGAATTATTTCGTGTAACCACTTAGGATAATCTGCATCGTCGTCGTCATAATCAACCTGCAAAAATAAAGAGAATGTTAATGAAATACAGATAATGTATGAAAAAAACGTTTTAGTTAATACCTGATTCCGCAACCACTTAATGAAGTGTTGATCTTTCCTTTTGTCTACGTCACTTGTGGATATACCAGGAAATGTTTCTTCGTTGAATAAATACATGACAATCATGACTCTTCATCCCGGAGAACTTTTGACCCTTTTCAACACATCTAGAGAGATTCGAAACATACCCATCGGGGAACTTCACTTCTGATGCCACCCAGTTGAACAACACCGACTTTTTTTCTGAAGATAATCTGAATATCGGAACGGGAACTTGTCCATTGCTTTTAATATGTAACTCGCTTCTTGAGCAAATATCCGGCAAGTACAACCTCGATTTTATGTTGTCTTTTGTCTTCCCTGGGACATTCAATATTGTATTCATGATGTTCTCAAAGAAATTCTTCTCTATATGCATCACATCGAGGTTGTGGCGCAGAAGAAGATCCTTCCAATATGGCAACTCCCAAAACATACTCTTCTTGTGCCAGTTGTGATGAACACCGTAAGAATCTGGCATATTACGAGGGACATGCCAATTACCACCCCAACGAACTGTTTCGTTAGCTCCGTAGTAGTCGATTTGCGCTTCAATTTGTTCTCCAGTTAGATATGGAGGAGGAGTGTCTCTCACAACCCTTTTGTGCCTAAACAAATTCTTGTTTCTTCGGCAAGGATGGCCAATGGGAAGAAATCGACGGTGACAATCAAACCAACTTGTCTTCCTACCATTCTTCAGTTGAAACGCATCTGTCGTTCCATTACAATATGGACAAGCTAATCTCCCATGTGTAGTCCATCCAGACAACATCCCATAGGCAGGAAAATCACTTATGGTCCACAAAAGCATCGCTCGCATCGTAAAATTTGTCTTCGTTGAACAGTCATACGTCTTCACCCCTGTTGACCACAAATCCTTCAACTCTTTTATCAGTGGTTGTAGGAAAACATCCAGGGACCTTTTTGGATGGTTCGGACCAGGTATTAATATGGTCAAGAATAGTAACTCCCGTTGCATGCACATCTCCGGTGGCAGGTTGTATGGAGTAAGAAAGACTGGCCACAATGAATATTGTCTCCCTGACATTCCGAATGGACTAAATCCATCTGTGCATAATCCAAGATACACATTCCGGATATTGCTAGCGAAATCTGGATGTACTTTGTTGAAATGTTTCCAGGCTCTTGCATCTGATGGATGAGTCATCTCACCATCCGTCTGAGTATGCTCGGCATGCCATCTCATCTTTCGAGCAGTCTGCTCTGATTGATACAATCTTTTCAATCTGTCTGTAATTGGTAGGTACCACATCCTTTGGTACGGTACCCTATTACGTCCCCGTCCTTGCGGCTTGAATCGTGGCTTCTTGCAGAATCGACATTCTTCTAGCTTCTCATCATCTCCCCAATAAATCATGCAGTTGTCGATGCAAACATCTATCATCTCCGAAGGCAACCCAAGACTATAAACCAGTTTTTGAATCTCATAATAAGAATCAGCAGACACATTGTCTTCCGGCAAATACTCTTTAAACAAGTCCGCCCATTCGTTCATGCAACTTTCAGGTAGATTGTGATCAGTTTTAATATTCATCATTCTAGCAGCTAACGACAATTTAGAGAGACCTTCTCTACAACCACTGTAAAGTGGTTGATTCGCCGCGTTTAACATTTCGTAAAACTTTTTCGCATCTATATTAGGTTCTTCATCTTCATCATGAGCTACGAATGCATCAGCTACCATATCATGAACCCTATCATAATCTACCATCTCCTCCTGATGGTAACTATGTTCATTATGTAAATGACGATCAACCGGTTCTTTTTCCTGAAAATTGCTATTACTACTACTAGCTTCGTTCTGAACATAATTAAAACCTTCTCCATGTTGAAACCAGATATAGTAATTTGGCGTGAAACCTCTATTTATTAAATGCTTCCAAACATTTTCACGGTTTGCCAGTTTCGAATTGTTGCATTTCCGACAAGGACAGAACATCTTACCACTTTCTTGGACGAGCGGTGTTGAATCTGCTCGATGCATAAATGTCTCCAGGCCCGCAAGGTATTCTTTCGTCACTCTCCCGTTAGCATCTCTATGCATATACATCCACTTCCGCAACTCGTAAATAGTCCCGGAGCCAACCATTTTTTTTCTTTCACGTTTTTTGTTGTTGGTGTGTTTAAAATGATGTTCAAACATCCATATTTATAGGAAAATTCGAATCTGGTAGTTGTAATTTTGCTATGAATTTACGACGAAAATTAATTAGGTGGGCAAAAAAAACGTGTAACACCTATGAAGTTGGTGGATTCAAAAATTTCCTCGCTAAATACACGTAAACTATTCTCTCGTAAATACCACACAAAGTTTACGTCGTATTTACGAGGAAATAGTTTTTCCTCGTAAAATACTCGTAAAATTACATCCACTTTACGACGAAACAGTTTTGTTGTTACGTTACGAGGAAATAATGATGATTTTAGTTTTTCACGTAAATTCGTCGTAAACTCGACGCAAATTTACGAGGATTGTTTTTCCTCGTTAATTTTCGTCGTTAAGCATGTGTTTTCTTGCAGTGCACAAATAGAAGGAATTGGGATGTATAGATTGATCTTGGACACTGGAAGTCATGTGGATCTTGAAGGGTGTCTCTATGTACCTGAGTGTGCTAGAAATTTTGTTTCTGTTAGTAGGTTGGACAATTTAGGTTTTAGTATTAAGGTTGCACATGGTGTTTTCTCATTGTACCGAAATGATTACTTTTATGGTAGTGGTATTTTATTTGATTCACTTTATAAGTTCAACCTTGATGCAAAGTTTTCTGAATCCCTATTTAATGTTGAAACTCGAGGCATTAAGCGTAGCGCAATTAATGAAAGTTCTACTTTCTTGTGGCATAAACGACTAGGTCATATTTCCAAAGAAAGAATTAAGAGGTTAATAAATAATGAAATTCTTTCTCAGTTGGATTTTAGTGACTTAGATGTATGCATAGACTGCATTAAAGGTAAGCAGACGAAACATACTTTAAAGAAACCAGCCACAAGAAGCACTAAGCTTCTTGAGTTAATACACACCGACATATGTGGCCCTTTCGATGCTCCTTCATGGAGTGGCGAAAAATATTTCATCACATTTATTGATGATTACTCACGGTATGGATATACCTATATACTGCATGAAAAGTCTAAGTCTGTGATTGTCCTAGAGGTATTCATTGACGAGGTGGAAAGGCAGTTGGATAAAAAGGTGAAAGTAGTGAGATCTGACAGAGGTGGTGAATTTTATGGAAAATTCGATGAAAGTGGACAATGTCCTGGTCCATTTGCAAAGTTACTTGAAAGTAGGGGCATATGTGCACAATACACAATGCCTGGTACTCCTCAGCAGAATGGTGTAGCTGAGAGGCGGAACCGTACTTTAATAGAGATGGTTAGGAGCATGTTGAGTAATTACTCATTACCCCTTTCTTTGTGGATATATGCATTAAAAACTGCAACTTATGTGCTGAACCGGGTTCCTAGTAAGGCAGTTCCTAAGACTCCTTATGAGCTGTGGACGGGAAGGAAACCTAGTTTAAGACATCTACGTGTCTGGGGTTGTCCAGCAGAAGTAAGGCTATATAATCCACATGAAAAGAAACTTGATTCTAGGACTGTCAGTGGATTTTTCATTGGCTATCCTGAGAAATCAAAAGGGTATACATTTTATTGTCCTAACCATAGTACGAGAATAGTTGATTCGGGTAATGCTAGGTTCATTGAAAACGGTGAAACTAGTGGGAGTGGTGAACCACGAAAAGTGGACATTAATGAAGTTCAGGTTGAAGTTACTTCACCTGTAGTTCCACCTGAAGTAGTTGTTCCTATTGTTGCATCAGACTCTAATGACACAATACGACAACATAATGATGAGCCAATTCCACTAGCTGAAAATACTGTTGATGAACATGTCATAATTCAAGAAGAGAATAGTGAACCACAAATACTTTTTAGGCGATCTGGAAGAGAAAGAAGATCTGCCATTTCAAACGATTACGTGGTTTACACTATTAAAAATGAATGTGACTTAAGCATGGATGACGATCCGATCTCATTCAAAATGGCCATGGAAAGTGACAATTCTGAAGAGTGGTTTGATGCCTCAAAAGAAGAAATGAAATCTATGGATGATAATCATGTATGGGACTTAGTAGAGTTGCCTGATGGTTTCAAAACCATTGGTTGTAAATGGGTCTATAAGACTAAACGTGACTCGAAAGGTAAACCTGAAAGACGCAAGTCTCGCCTTGTTGCTAAAGGTTTCACCCAGAAAGATGGCATTGAATATAAAGAGACCTTTTCTCCGGTTTCAAAGAAGGATTCTCTTAGAATTGTTTTGGCTTTGGTGGCTCATTATGATCTTGAGCTTCACCAGATGGATGTGAAAACCGCCTTTCTGAATGGAGATCTTGAGGAGGAAGTATATATTGACCAACCAGAAGGATTCGTGGTCACAGGAAAAGAAAATTTGGTGTGTAAGCTGAGAAAGTCAATATATAGACTAAAACAAGCTTCTCGACAATGGTATATAAAGTTTAACGATACCATCACATCATATGGTTTTGTAGAGATCATTGTTGATCGATGTATCTACATTAAGATCAGTGGGAGTAAGTTTGTGATTTTAGTCCTATATGTTGATGATATTTTGCTTGCTGCAAATGACATGAGTATGTTACATGATGTGAAGAAGTATCTCTCTAAGAACTTTGAAATGAAAGATATGGGTGAGGCATCTTATGTGATCGGGATAGAAATATTTCGAGATAGATCACAAGGACTGTTAAGTTTGTCTCAGGAAGGATATATCAATAAGATCTTAAAGAGATATAAAATGGAGAAATGCTCTGCAGGAATAACTCCAATTCAGAAGGGGGACAAGTTCAGTAAAATGCAATGTCCTAAAAATGAATTGGAGCGTAAAGAAATGGAATGAATTCCCTATGCATCGGTGGTTGGTAGTTTGAACTATGTTCAAACATGTACTCGACCTGATATCAACTTTGCTGTTGGAATGTTGGGTCGATATCAAAGTAATCCCGGAATGGACCACTGGAAAGCTGCAAAGAAGGTTCTCAGGTACTTGCAAGGCACCAAAGAGAACATGCTTACATATAGGAGATCTGATCAGCTGGAAGTCATTGGATATTCAGATTCAGACTATGCCGGATGCGTTGATAGCAGAAAATCGACGTTTGGCTACTTGTTCCTATTAGCTGGGGGAGCAATATCATGGAAGAGTGGAAAGCAGTCTGTCATTGCTACTTCCACTATGGAGGCTGAATTTGTGGCATGCTTTGAGGCCACAATTCATGCACTATGGCTGCGGAACTTTATCTCAGGGCTTCGGATTGTCGACACAATAGCCAAGCCGCTGAGAATTTACTGCGATAATTCTGCAGCTGTCTTCTTTTCGAAGAACGACAAGTACTCGAAGGGTGCTAAGCACATGGAGTTAAAGTACCTATCTGTTAAAGAAGAAGTTCAGAAACAGAGAGTGTCATTCGAGCACATAAGGACAGACATGATGGTAGCGGATCCGCTAACTAAAGGTTTACCACCCAAGGCGTTCAATGGCCATGTAGAACGTATGGGTATTATAGATAAGGCTTTGCTATTTTAGTTATGGGATGCTCATTATGTATTTGACAATGAGAATTCACATAAAGTTATGTTTCTGATTTATTTATTATGTTATCATTAAAGTATGTGTATACACTTATGGTTTGTAGATAATATATGGTTGGTTTGAGAAATAAAAATTCTTCTCATATAAGGATTGATATAAAATTAGAATTGATTTGTGATACATGGAAGGGACTATGTCGTTTAATGGCATACAACCGCCATGATTCGATCAATCCAAATTTTAGTAAAGATCAAGTGAACTCGATAGAGAAGTGCACATTAAAGTTATTGAACCCTTAAGTCGATACAAAGGTCAAGTGGGAGAATGTAGGAATATTTTATATTCTGTGTGACCTATGTGTCTATTGGTTTAATATAAAGTTCAAGTTCATATTAATGTTTTATATTCTAATATAAGAGTTGATACTTTGATGGATCGGTTTCGAGTAATGAGTTAGAATATGGATGTATTGATAACCCTCCTGCTTTACCTTCGCTTATAAATATCCTTAATCCTATGATTATACACATATATATATACAAGGTAGTAATAATAGAATATATTACCATAATGTAATATATATGTGAGTATATGTCGTAGTTCGGTAATAAAGAAGAGTTGTGTTACAAACATCTGTTTGATGGATATAAACCAACACGTCTCTTAGATTATTATAAAATGACTCGTACTCCTTTTATCAATAATATGAGAAGTCTCTTTACAACACTACCCTAATAGTTTTTACTAAAAGAGGAGATTAAGGAATGTTTGGGATTTCCTGTCCATCAAGAAAATCATCAAAAAGAAGGTTAAAGAGGAGAAGATCAATTGGTGGGATTGCATTCAAGCATGGATCAAAGTTAGTGTTTCTACCTTCTTTAGAAATGTGTTAGGGTTGAATTAAATCAAATCTAGATTGATGTCGAAATAAATTAACAGAAAGGACCCATTCTTGAAAAAAAAAACGAAGAAAATTTAGTTAAAAGATCCGTTACGCCTACTGGTTACGATATCGAAAGGAAATACTATATATAACTCACTTGCAAATAAAATATAATGCTCCAATATAAGGTGAATTAACTGATTTTCCTATATAACTTTCCAGGATGGCGTGATGGTAAGAGATCTTTATCATCACTAGATATCGTAAGTTTGGAGTTTTTATGTGATATATTGTTACGTCCACAATATTAGTATACTAGAGATGTTATAGATAAGCTCTGAATCAAATGAAATTCAAGTAAATCTAAAAGCTTAAAAGTGTCCGTTAGATATATATGTTATCCGAACGGGAACGGAATCAAAATTCTATTCAACGCTATTAAGCTATAGTTGTTATTTGTCACCTACTAGGCTACTACTATAACATTAATGTTCAAAAAGTACTATATTAAAGTCGAATTATTTGAAGAGTCTACGGAAAATAGTGCTTTGTCCTCGTTTTCTAATGGGAGTATAATTAGAAAGCCTTTTATCACATGTCTCATCTCGAAAGACAAAAAAAATTCAAGATTTGAACAGTAGTACGTTATATTCGATGTTAATTACGACGCTGTTACAAGGAGATAGAAAAGTCATGCATGTACCAAAATGTACGAGTAGGAATCTTGCTACTGATTTCACGATTCTCTCATTTTAAGTATTACTATTAATTACAATTCTCGAGGCGTTAACTTAACAAATAAAATTTGAATAAATCGAACTTTGATAAACTCATTCGAAGAATAATTAACGCTCCCAATAAAAAATGGAGTAAGGAGGTATATGAGGAAGCTTCGTAGCACGGAGGTTACGGGCACCGACTACGTACGAGCGGCGCTGAAATTGATTAATTACGAAAGTAATGTTTTAATTATTTTATACTAGTATAGAATTATAAATGAAAAGCCTCTATGCACCACAAGATTTTTTGGGTGCTAACTTATGATTGAAGCTTAACTAATTTAGGAGCGTGAGCCAAGTCTGTCTTTTCTCTCAATTAGACAACACTCACAACCACGTACTACTAACCATGTACTACTATCTGTATTGGTATTGTTTAGACCAAGTCTTCCGCATGTTGGGGTAACTATAATTGTACTTATTGGTCATTAGATGAATCCTAACAAGAGAACCGATTAGTCTAATTATATTGTTGCTTATCTTTCTTTTTTTTATGTAAAAAAGTTTTCCATTAGTTTACTGATTAATACAATTTTATCAAAAAAAAAAAAATAAGGGGTTAAAATTAACTATACAGGAACTAGGGATAGAACATGACATTTTAAATCTAATCTATTAAAACTGAAATACATTTAGGAATTAACCTATGTTTTATCTTAATATTTACTATTTATACCACTGACCTTATCTCTACAAATTTGAAAATGAAAACAAACCTTTTTGTCGGTGAAAACAAACCTTCCGTTTGACTAAACTAGACTGATGTTTCACAACCAAATTTTATCAAATAACCATGTTTTGTGTTTAGTGTTTTCGAATGGTTTATAAATAACAGTGTTTGGTTTTGGTGTTTTCATTTTCGAGATATCTATAGTGATGGTTTACTGAAAAAACAGTTTTTTTTCCTTGGTGTTTTCATATTTGATCAGCACTTATCATATAGACTGTATACAAATTCATACACTAAAACATTACCAAACCATGGAATTTGTGTATACATTGAGAAGTTAGTACGGTGTGATTTATTGTTTAGTACTAGAATCTAAAGTTTAAAAAATCCATGGCTTCCTCAAATCAAGTTATGATTTATATATTTCGTGACTAAACATTTGTTTTCATATCCTTATTTTATAAATTAATTTATACCATTACCATACTCTTGCATTGACATAAGTATATGCTACAACAACCATTGTATTAGGCATGTTAATATTCTGAATTTCAAACTCATATATAAACCAAACCATAACTAGCCTTTGGTTAGTATAACCACAATTCATAAACACACTAACGTTATGGTTGGTGAATTTATCAAACTATTTTGGGGAAAAAAATATTGTACTCAAGATGCCTAAACAAAATATTTAACAATATTAAACACACCTTGCATTTTTGGATAATCTTCATTAGCTCCACATAATATTCCTAAAATATATGATATTATCAAAATTTCAGTTTAACGTGTGCCTATGTTTAAGCTACCAACTAAACGAAAAAATATCAGTTCTTAGTTCCAATCTTCATTCTTAACTTCGCATATTTTTAATGTTTAAGTTTTAAGAAATCGTGTATATAGAAAACGGAAATCCGAATATTATTTTTTTAATAGGAAAAAATAAATAAAAGATATCAATCTTTATCAATTAAATTCCATATACTTTATAAACCATATACATTTAATTATAGGACATTTCTTTTATGATACTATCACATAAACTAAGAGTATCATTTATATGTTACTAACTATCAATTGTGGAAAGAAAATTATTCTCCATTATTTTGGTCCATTTATTCTATTAAAACTAAAGTATAAAACAATGCTTACATATCTTTAAGTTTTTTATTACAATTTTTACATTTTTTCACTCATCTTAACTACTTCATTAATTTTATTACCATAATAATTTAGCAGCTTTGATATTTTTGCTTTCAATATTTATTATATTTTCTTCAGTTAAAACAAACTTATAATATACCTATATTGATTTTCAAACTAATTTATGTTAAAAATAACTAATTGATAAACATTACAAAACAATTAATGCGGACAGGTGTCATGTAAAACATGAATTTACTAATACATATGTGTGATTGTCATAAGTTAATAAACAATTAATTAATAAATATGAAAAAAATAATATAACAAGTTAAAATGGATAATTAATTTACATAAAAGTAAAATAAACAATAAAAGCCACCTAAGCGATTTAGATAGACATTTTTAAAAATTTATAACATACTATTGTTCTAAAACTATGTATTTATATTTCCCATTATTTATTAGTAATAACTAAAAAAGTAAAGACAACATAAAAATAACCAATTTATATTATATATAAATAAAATATAAATTAATATGAAAGTATAGTATTTTACACATATTTTACTATAAATAGCAACACAATGCAAATCCAATGTAATTAATGTTGAAGATTATAAAATATATAGCATCAAAATTTTAATAATGTATATAAAATTTTGATCTATTAACGAATAAAAATACATTTGTGAGGATGTACATATCATACTTTAGAAATGTGACTCATACAGTTGATTGTTCAAAAAAATATTATTCAATATAAACTATAAAATTATTGTGTTTAAAATAAGCATATTAAATAATTATTTAATACATGTAAATTTAAAAAATAAATATTATCATTTTTACAAAATGAATATCTATTTATAAAAAAATTATATACCTGCACGGACGTGCAGGTCAAACTCTAATTTGAACTTAAAAACAAGGGTTTTTTGCAAAATTGACCTACAACTCAAAGTTAAACACAAAACTAACCTCCTTTTTTTTGGAAATTAGTTTTGCCCTATTCACCCCACAAGTTCATATAATTCACGAAAATGCCATCAATTTTTTTTTTTTTTTTGAAAATGACATTTTTCCTCTCTCACCCTCATCTTCTTCAAGTAATTATAAGATTGCCATTGCCATCAATACCCCAATCACCATGAACAAGCAATTTGAAGCTCTTAATGCTCCTAAAATCTAGTTACCCTTCTTCTTTTTCCATTCTTGTGAACTAAACACAACATATCTCTCACTTTCTCTCCACAATGAGCTAAAAAAAGCCAAGATTTTGATTCTACATTTTTATGGTTCATAGAGTCATAGAAGCTAACGATTCTGGGTGGGTCACTTTCATTTGAGATTTTCTGTGCTTGGAGAAGCCATATGTGTGCTAAGGAAGTTGTCTCACCAATTTAAGGTATGACATCGAGTTTTTTTCCAGATCTGTTCGTCAGACGACTTACATGGGAAGTCGTCTGGCTGTAGACAACTTACCTGGAAGTCGTCTGGTCAACGCAGAGGTTATTTTTGCAATTGACTTTGAAATATGTTTTCTGAGACGACTGAAAGTTAAGTCGTCTGATTTTGTTTGGTTACAAAAAAATCTCCAAAGAACCTAGACGACTTACATTTCAGTCGTCATATGTTAGTTCTGCATTTGACTGGATTATTTCAGAAGTTTGACTTTCCCGGACGACTTACATTTCAGTCGTCTGGTGAAAATTGAAATATCAATATTTTATTAACACTAGACGACTTACAATTAAGTAGTCATAGGTTAGTTTTGCAATTGAAAAAAAACTTCAATATTTAATTATACCCAGACGACTTACAATTCAGTCATCCGCCTGACGACTTACATGTAAGTCGTCCAAGATTTTATTTCGAGATTCTGGTAAAATCTCGTAAATCCTGGAAGACTTACATGTAAGTCGTCTGATGGACGACTGAATTGTAAGTCGTCTATATATAATTAAATATTGAAGTTTTTTTTTCAATTGCAAAACTAACCTATGACGACTTAATTGTAAGTCGTCTAGTTTTAAAAAAATATTATTATTTTAATTTTCACGAAACGACTGAAACGTAAGTCGTCCAGGAAAGTCAAACTTCTGAAATAATCCAGTCAAATGCAAAACTAACCTATGACGATTGAAATGTAAGTCGTCTAGCTTTTTTGGAGTTTTTTTTAACCAAACAAAAATAGACGACTTATTTTCAGTCGTCTGAAATAACAGATTTCAAAGTCAATTGCAAAAATAACCTCTGCGTTGACCATACGACGTACATTTTAGTCGTCAGGAGGACTTAGATTGAAGTCGTCCGCTTCGATCTTTAATAAACTTTCATTTTCTTTGTTCTAAGTTTGCTAATGTGTTTTATTTTGACTTTTTCAGATGATGCGTCAGTTACATGCAGTGTATGGAGAATGGTTGTTGAAAGATGGATGTTGGAATTTTGTGGTTGATCATTTCAAAGGAGCGAGAATGTTATTCTTGAGTGAAGGTTCGACACATGCTGATCTTGTTGAAATGGCTCAAGAAGATTATAACCTGGACATGAACACAGAGTCTGTGGAGTTAACCTACTCATTACAACAGATGGCTCCAGACCTTCCTCATATTCATGTTACAAGTGATAGACAAGTTCGGAACTTGCTCGAGATAACTAAAACGCATGAAGTACGTCTTTGTATATCAAGCTTTAGCAAGATGAGAACGGTTTCAGAAGAAAGGGATGAAGATCATGTGGGAGATGAGGCTGAGGAGGGGGATGAAGCTGAGGAGGGGGATGAAGCTGATGTGAGGGATGAAGATGAAGATGAAGAGGGGCATGAAGCTGAGGAGGGGGATGAAGCTAAGGTGGGGCAAGAAGTTGAGGATCATGATGGGGAGGAGGATGCTGACATCCCTGTTGTCGCTGATGCTGAGGATTATAGTGAGTATGGAATAGTTAAAGACGAAGATGAGGAAGAAGATGACGAAATATGTTTTGATGATTACAAAGGGGCATATGGTTGTGAAGGAGAAGGATCATCTGCAGACAGAATCTATGTCAACCAGAGTTTTGCTAGTGAGGATGTACTGCTTTCAGAGTTGCGGTTGACAGCGGTGAGGCGTAGGTTCTCCTTCAGAATATTCAAGTCAACGAAAACTCTCTTTGTGGCAACATGTCGTGTTAGTGGTTGTAAATGGAAGGTCCGAGCAAGTGTGAAACATGGGACTAAAACGTTTTGGCTAACCAAGTATGTGGCAACCCATACAGGTTCCATCCCAGACAGAATCGCTCAGCAGAAACGCTGTACTTCGAAGTACATTGGTCGACTTTTCATAGATCGTGTTGGAATCATTGATGGGTTGAATCCGCAGCATATCAAAGATGCAATGAAGAACATGTTTGGCATGACACTTGATTACACCACTTCATACAGAGCATTGTTATATGCGCAAGAAATGGTGAGAGGATCAGCGGAAGATGGGTATGAGCGACTGCCTTCATATTTGGAGCAAATCAAGGCAGCAAATCCGGGTTCTATCACAGCTATAGAACTTGATTCTCTGAATAGATTTAAGTATCTATTTCTCGCTTTTGGAGCTTCTATCAGAGGATTTAAGTATCAGAGAAGGGTCATTGTGGTGGATGGGACTCACCTAAGTGGGAAGTATGAGGGTACTATGTTGGTTGCAGCCGCCCAAGATGGTAATTTTCAGATATATCCATTGGCTTTTGGGATCGTAGATGGTGAGAATGATGAATCTTGGGAATGGTTTTTCACAAAATTGGCGAATTGTGTATCTGATGAGTATCCTCTGGTGATAGTCTCCGACAGGCACTCCTCCATTATAAATGCGTGTGAAAAGGTGTTTCCTTGGGCAACCCGAGGAATATGTTATTATCACCTTCAAGAGAATATTGTTAAAAGTATAAAGGGAAGCATCTCTTGTACTTGGTGAAAGGTGCTGCTTATGCTCATACACTTTACGATTTTGATCGGTACATGGATGAGATACGGAGTGCAAATCCGGATCTTGCTGAGTATCTGGAGGAAGCCGATGTGAGCCTATGGTCAAGGGTTCATTGTCAGGGAGACATGTACAACTTAAAAACGAGCAATATCGCTGGATCAATTAACTCCGCACTGAAGCCAGCAAGAGGATTTCCTATTCAGTTCCTGCTGGAGTTCATAAGGGAGAAGCTAGGAAGGTGGTACTGGAAAAGGAGAGGAGATGCTTTGAGTCTTACAACTCAACATAGTCGGGGTGTTGAACACTTGCTTGCTATTTGAGAGGAGAACGCGTATACTCTGAGAGTCCAACAAATTGATGGATGGAAGTTCTTTGTGAAAGGTGGCAATAGGGACTGTAATGTTGATCTAGAACTTCAAGAGTGTGATTGTGGTGTCTATCAAGTCGAGAAAATTCCTTGCTCTCATGCTATAGCAGCTGGAACAGCAGCTGGTGTGCACATCTCCACACTTGTATGGCCGGTCTACTCAAAGGATACTTTGTTTGCAAGATACTCAGAGAATATATATCCTTGTGTTGGACAACTTGTTGAGGCACGCACATGCTTTCCTCCGGAAGTAAAGCGTGGTCCGGGGAGATAGAAGAAATCAAGATGGCAATCTTGGTTGGAGCTATCCAGGATGAGAGGACGCAAACCCCGGAAGCAACACAGGGTTTATAGGTGCTCAGTCTGCAAAGAAACTGGCCATAAGCATCCACAATGTAAGAACTAACGTGGAAGACCTTCAAGTAAGTCGTCCAGAAGACCTTCTGGTTAGTCGTCCAACGACTTAACTAGACTCTATGTTTTATGAACTTCTCTGTAGACTCTATGTTTTATGATTTTCTCCGTAGACTTTATGTTTTATGAACTTATCTGTAGACTCTATGTTTTATGAACTTCTCTGTAGACTCTATGTTTTATGATTGTCTCTGTAGACTTTATGTTTTATGAACTTATCTGTAGAGTTTATGTTTTATGAACTTATCTGAGAAGTCTTTTTGTTGAAAAACTTCTCAGACGACTTAACGTTAAGTCGTCTGAGAAGTCTTTTTGTTGGAAGACTTCTCAGACTACTTAACATTAAGTCGTCTGAGATGTATTTTTGTTGGAAGTGGTGGTAAATCGTCCAGAAGACCTTCTGGTCAAACATTACATATCCCGACAGGTTACTGCACTACCAAACTAAGTTCTTACGGAATTCTAGTTTGATATGAGGATAGGTTACAAAAAACATCATCCTATCCTGACCCTGTTAACGTCCCCTAATCTACCATACAACAATATACAAAAGCATCAAGTTCAAATACAAATAACACATCCAATATCTACTCATACGTTCCCAGGTTCTCATCATTGTCTTAGTTTTCCCATTCATGGCACATAGGAAGCTCTTGAAATATATCCACCGCCATCTTCTCCCTGATGCTCTTCCCGTTTCTTTTGTTAAACGCTTTGGGAAATTCCATCCCAAGAGCATGACATTCAATGTACTTCAGAGCGAAGGGGCCACAATCGCCAGCTTGGCACTGAGGTACTCCATCGGTTTGTCTCGCATATGTGTATGGCTCCAATGTGTATTGAACCTTTTGTTCGTCAGAGAGCGCGCACTCAACAAGCAGATAAGGGACCATTGTGACAAAAGGCTTCATTACCTCATCGAGTTCTTCAGGGCTAATATGACCGATAATGCTGTCCCAGACGACTATGTGCCTCTTAGGGATCGATATCCATATAGCAATCCAATGCTGGTTCTTGAAGTTCACAGGTGCATAGATATCATCCACATCCACCCCCCAAACCTTCTTAGATTTTCAAAAAGAAGGTATCTCGCTTGCATGATAATTCCACGCCCCACCAGGGAGTCTTCTTCCTAAACCGTTGGCATCTCCATTGCCGCTCTTAAAATCAGGGTAGGAGGCCCTCCACTGCCGAGAAAATATATGATCAAGAAAGCACATTCTGTCGCTCCTGAAATGTTGTGGATGGTCTTGGTACCGTTGCCTCAGTAAATTAATAAAAGCATCCATTTGCTGCATATAAAACAATACAAGTCAGAAAACTACCAGACGACTTACAGACGACTTATACAAGTTAGATAACTACCAGACGACTCAAAGACGACTTATACAAGTCAGAAAAGTACCAGACAACTTATACAAGTACCAGACAACTAACAGACGAGTCAGAAAAGTACCAGACAACTTATACAAGTACCAGACAACTAACAGACGACTTATACAAGTCAGAAAACTACCAGACGACTTACAGACGACTTATGCAAATCAGAAAACTACCAGACGACTTATGCAAATCAGAAAACTACCAGACGACTTACAGATGACTTACGTATAAGAGTAAGAAAATAGCAGAAGACTTACATGGTCGGTCAGCCATTCTAAGGGGGTTCGGAGGACCTGATAAAATCGACTTGGACATCTACGTGGTTTTTTTTTCAGAGGTAGTTTATAAGAACTGCAAACACAAAATTTAAATAATCAAATGGATGCTTTTTTTTTATCAAATGTAAATAATCATTTTTGTACAGCAACTTACGGATCTTGTTGCAGCCATTCAGTGAGCTCCTTCGACTTCTTCTTGTCATAGGGTGCAAAAGGATCATAGACTCGGCCAACCTTTTTGTGTGGAATGATCTGTTTGGCAGTGTTGTTTCCCTTAAAAGGAGTTTGCTGTGTGGGAGCAAGTTTCCTTTCTCGCTCACTTTTTTCACGGAGATTCACCATAGCAGTCTCCTTCTTTGTCTGCCTTCTAGCTTCTTCCAAGAGTAAATCTGAAGCAGTGGAAACTTGTTTGTCCAATATAAGAACGCTAGGATCATCACTCGGTAAGTCGTCTGCAGGTCTCACAAGCCAGAGCTCTCTCGAGGAACTCGGTTCTGTAGCAAGACTCGGTTCTTTGGCTTTCTTATGTCCTGCTTTCGCCCCATTCACACTTTCACTCTGCAATTTAGAGTTCACAATGTTTTTAAAAACTATTAACCAAAGATCAAATTCGTACATGAAACAAAGCACACATGTTCAGAATCAAGGCATACAATGGTTCATCAAAGCACACTAGAAACAAAGCACACATGTTCAGAATCAAGGCATACAATGGTTCATTATAGCACACAAGAAACAAAGCACATCAGTTCTGACTCTTCCTAACACTTTGCCTAGTGACTCTCTTCTCTGCAATTTTGGGAGAGGTTTTGGTACTAACCCCGGGTTCGTGCACAGGTTTTGGTGGATTTGAAGTGGTTTTAAGCTGACGATCATCAGATGAACCCCTTTTTTGGTGATTCCCACCTTCTTCTCCACAGCTACCGTCCTATCCCCCCAGTAACTTGATCTCCCTAAGGCACGTCCCAAAGCCATCACTAATGGCATCAGATATGTCCTTGAAGGCCTTTTCAATCTGCTGTTTCGTCATCCCAAAGCCATCACTACCCGACGCAAGTGTCTAAGCAAAAATAGAAGACTCTTTACGAGCTTTCTTCCGAGGTATGCTACTTTCTTCCTTCACAACACTCTCTGACTTCATTGTAGTTTTTTCCGTCTTCACTGGACTCACTTCATTCTTCCCTGGACTCACTTCCATCTTCACAACCTTGTGAGTACCGGTGACTTGCCAGCAGTCCATGGTCCACTTCCATCCAGGATCATTAAACATGACTTTAATTATGTTATCTGCGGCAGGGTCATCTACGTCTCCGTCCCATTTTGGAAACATTTCATCAAGGTCCTTCCGAACGAAGTTGTTCACGTTATTCTGCAGTAAATAAAAGATGTAAACTTAGTTAAGTCGTCTGAAAAGTATTTTTGTTGGAAGACTTCTCCGACGACTTAACTTTAAATCGTCTGAGAAGTCTTAGAGAGTGAAGTTAAGTACCTGGTTTTTGATAGCAGCCTTAAAACATTTGCGTTGTCCTTTGCCACCCTTGTAAGCCAGCAACAGTGGAGACGGTCTGTTTGGTACGGGAGACCCATAATTAGCACCCAATTCTGGCATAACATAGTACGCCCACACTTGGACGACTTGTATGAACCCATCAACAGTGTAACCTGTTTGCGTCAAGTCTTTTGCCTTTAGAGAATCCATCAGCACCTTAAACGCCACTCTTCCCCATGGATAATTCTCAAATTTTTCTAAATCCATCACTAGCCTTGCAAGACTAGCTGGTGTAGCGGATGAGAACTTTTTCCCCTCAATGTATCCTGCGTAGATGGCAAGGTATCCCTGACGCATGCGATCATCCCGAGACCACTCGTAGCAGTGGTAAAATGCTTCTGTTATCTGTTCAATACTTGGCCCAGTATCGAGATCAACACGCATCTTTTCCCATAAAGCAGCCATCTCCTTCGTAACCTCACACCTTGGATTTTCCAGGTCCTTGATATAATCGCAGTTCAGACGAGTGAGGTGTTCAAACTCTATTAGTGAAAACCTCGCATGTTGTGAAGCGACAAGACTTCAGAGCTCAAACTTCTTCTTGATGTCCAGCTGGAAACAGAGCATAAAATGTACCAGCCTTAAAGTCCAACCAAACTCAAGCTCCTTGAATTTGATGAACACTCCCAACTTCGACGCCTTCAGATCCTCATATTCGTCAGCTGTGAGACAATCACATAGAGCTTTAAACAACTTCGTGTCATCAGAATGATACGAAATGCTCCTGATTGCAGCGGGCTCTTCTCCTAATGTAAACATCCTCGGCGGGAGTTCTGGTAAATCCATTTTAAGGCCTGCAAACAATCACAAACAACCATCTCAAACACATAGGTAGCGCAATATTCTAAATACTATAGAAGACTTGCAGACGGCTTCCAGGAAGTGAGAAGACTACTCAGATGACTTCCAGGAAGTGAGAAGACTACATGGACGACTTCCAGGAAGTCTTCTACGATGTCTTATTCCCTGGACTTAGTCCAGGGAGTAAGACATCGTAGAAGAATTCCTGGAAGTCGTCCAAGTAGTCTTTCAGTAAAAGACTACAACAATCTCAAAATCTTGTTGAGCATGCATATCTGAATAAATAGAAAAACAATCTTTTAAACAAAAGACGAATGACTTACAGTTGGAGAAGATATTGTCTGAGAAGATATGGTCGGAGAAGATGTGGTCCCAAGCCGTTATAGATCTGCAAATCGAAGGGAAAAGAAGAATCAAGACTAAAATATTTAGGGTTTTCCGGCAGCTAAACGTCTTAATACATGAGAAATAACATACCGGCGGCGGAGTTTGGCAAACGAGATTTCAGATCTGAAAAAAAAGGAAGCGGATGGTCAGTTTAAATTAAGAAAATACTATACCGCATGAAGGAGAAACGAGATTCGTCGTAGTCGGAGAGATTACCGGCGAAGATAACGGCGGAACACGACCACGGTAGGGTTTTCGTCTTATCGCCTTCGAAATCGCCCTTGGAGAGAAACTGCGCTACGGTTTCGTAAAGTTGTGAAATAGTGAAAAAATAGTTTTTATATGTCCGGTAAATTGGTAAAATTAAAGGTTCGGTACGATGTGGACGACTGAAATATACGTCGTCCGGGTAAATTATTCAACAGACGACTGAAATATAAGTCGTCCACACCCTAAACATAACCCCTAAACTTAATTATCTAATTAAACACTTCATAAAATCAAATCAGACTTGAGAAGTGTTTACTATACACAGAAATAAATACATATAGGTGAAAACTAATTTTTGAAAAAAACATTTCAGTTTTCCAAAATCTAACCCTAAGAATACATACAATACTACAACATATGTTTGCCAAACTCCTAAACCAAAGAATATCATGATTCACTACTTCCACTCATCTATCTTGAAAACAAATCAATTTTATCATATCTTAATTTATATCAGTTAAAACTGTTTATAATTACATGATTTTTATTTTTCACGCATCAAAATATTTTTTACAAGATTTATAAATTATTTTTAAAATAAACTGGTACCAGACGACTTACACGTAAGTCGTCCAGACAACTTCCAACATCTCAGACCACTACAAGAAAACATCGTAATTCTGACGGACAATCTGACGGAAAATGAGATCCTCGGAATATTCCGACGAATTTCCGAGGAAATTCCGAGAGCCCAAAATTTGGGTTTCCTCGGAATTTTCTCGGAATATACCGATGAAATACCGAGGAAGGCATAATCCTCGGAAAACACCGATGAATATCCGAGGATATATTATAGCCGTTGGAGAGCCGTTGGGGATTTTAAAAATTCCGAGGAAATTCCGAGGAAAGAGCCGTTGCCGTCGGTATTCCGTCGGAATTTCCTCGGTACTGTCGGCAGCATTTCATCTATAAATACCCGCACCCCCCAACCTCTTCATTCACTCCATTTCTTCATCCTCTCACATACTATATTTACACACGAATTTGATTGAAAAAAGCATGTCTTCTTCAAATTATTATCGTTCTTGGATCGATCGACCTCATTTGGATCCGAACACGAGATTGCTTACGGAAGAATACCAACGAGGTATAACCGAATTCATGGGGTTAGTTCAACGACAACCGGAAGCAGAAACGGGTATGTTAAGATGTCCTTGCTCTAATTGTAAAAATAGAAAGATTATTAAAGAGTGGGATGTTTGGACTCATCTATATTTGAATGGGTTTACACGAAGTTACAAAATTTGGTTTCATCATGGAGAAACTGATTATGAATATGGTAGTACTAGCGAACCTCAGCCTGCGGTTAGGTTAGAAGAACCAATTAGAATGGATGTAGATTATGTTGTAGGTACTGAGCAGATGGTAAATGATCATTTTAGAGGGGAAGATTTACCCAATGTAGAAGCTATGAGATTTCAAGATATGTTGGATGATGGAAAGCAACTCTTGTACGAAGGTTGCAGAGATGGTCATTCAGCTTTATCATCTGCAACAAGACTGATGGGCATTAAAACAGATTATAATTTGGCTGAAGACTGTGTGGATGCGATTGCTGATTTTGTAAAAGGTATTCTACCTGAGGATAATGTAGCCCCTGGTTCATACTACGAGGTTCAGAAACTGGTAGCTGGTCTTGGTTTATCGTATCAGGTAATAGATGTATGCAGCGATAACTGCATGATTTATTGGAGGGCGGATGAAGAGCGGGTTACATGCAAATTTTGTGGAAAGGCTCGTTTAAAAAGTGGAAGAGTTCCAGTGCCATTTAAAAAGATGTGGTATTTGCCTTTGTCGGAAAGGTTGCAGAGGTTGTATCAGTCTGAACGCACAGCGCAACCAATGAGATGGCATGCGGAGCATTTAACAAATGGTGAGATTAGACATCCTTCAGATGCAAAAGCGTGGAAGCATTTCCAATCAAAATATCCCGACTTTGCGTATGAGAAAAAAAATGTCTACCTTGGATTATGTACTGATGGTTTCAGCCCGTTTGGCAAGAGTGGAAGACAATATTCTCTATGGCCAGTCATTCTTACACCATACAACTTACCGCCAAACTTGTGCTTGCGACGAGAGTTTTTGTTTCTCTCCATTTTTGTTCCCGGACCAGAGCATCCTAAGAGATCACTTGATGTGTTTCTTCAGCCACTAATATATGAGTTGCAACAACTATGGGCTCAAGGTGCTGAAACATACGATGTTTCATGTAAAGAAAACTTTCAAATGCGGGCAGTACTTATGTGGACAATAAGTGATTTTCCAGCATATGGTATGTTATCTGGATGGACAACGCATGGAAGGCTATCATATCCATATTGTCAAGATGACACAGATGCTTTCCAACTAAAGAACGGAAGGAAAACGTGTTGGTTTGACTGTCACAGACGATTTCTACCACCTGATCATCCATACCGCAGGAGTAAGACTTCGTTTACGAAGAACAAGCAGGTGTTTGATGGTCCACTTGAGGAAGTTAGTGGGAAAGATTTGTTGAAGCAGTTTAGGTATTTTGATGCAGAAAGGATGCCAGATGTAGGTGGACATGAAAACATTCGAGTCAGTGCGGTTGGAGAGCTACATAACTGGCACAAAAAGAGTATTTTCTGGGATCTGCCATACTGGAAGGATCATCTGCTGAGACATAATTTAGATGTCATGCATATTGAGAAGAACTTTTTTGACAATCTCATGAACACGATCCTTAACGTTCAAGGTAAAACAAAGGATAATTTGAAGTCAAGACTGGATTTAGTCGATATATGTGCTCGAACTTCATGTTGATGAGAATGGTAGGGCTCCTTTTCCCATATACCGACTTGATGCAGAGGGAAAGATGCGTTCTTTGATTGGATTTCAAACGATGTGGAATTTCCAGACGGTTACGCATCTGGAAGGAAGGAAGGAAAGTTTATCGGCTTGAAGAGTCACGATTGCCATGTAATGATGCAGCGTCTCCTTCCGTTTGCATTCAAGGAACTATTACCACAGAATGTTCATGAAGCAATTGCAGGGATTAGTGCTTTTTTCGCAATTTATGCACGAGATCAGTGACTCTTGAAGGTATTGAAAATTTGAAGACTAACATAGCCGTGATTCAGTGCAACCTTGAGAAGATATTTCCTCCATCATTTTTTGATGTTGTGGAGCATCTTGTTATTCACCTGACAAGAGAATTGGAACTTGGTGGTCCTGTGCAGTATAGATGGATGTATTTGTATGAGCGGTATATGTACCATTTGAAGAAGATGGTGAAAAATTATAGTAGGGTGGAAAGTTCTATAATCGCACAGATGATAAATTCAGAAACTTCAAACTTTGCCGAGTTCTACTTTCCAGCAGAAGTGCAGACCAAAAACAGAAGACCTGCTCGGCATGATGATAGAGGCGAACGGGCAACATATCATGTTACGGTTCCAGACATCTTCACAGATGTTGGACGACTTAGCGGAAAACCAAAGGACCGTCTACTTACTAAGCAGGAGCGCAGTCATTTGCAAACATATTTGCTCACCAACTGCGAAGATTTTCTTCAATATGAGAGGTAAATAAATTAGCTTACAAAATTTTATTTTAACAAGTTGAAATTTAAATCTTAATTAATTATATTATTGTCAACATATGTACAGAATTTTCATGGCACAAAAGCGGTTCGAATATAGATACGCCACAGAGGAGGAACTTGAAGAACTGAAGTAGAGAATTTTCTGGATGGATGCTTACTTATGTGAATGCTTTAAACAAATTAAAATATTATTTATCACATATTTATACTAATTCACATATATTGATATAACATATATATGTGCTATTAATAGGTGTCTGCTGGTATGACCAGAGGTGAAACATTTGACGATTGGATACGCGAGATGGTGCGTGGAGAAGAGTATGTTGTGAATTCATATCCGAGATTTTGTACTCGAGGATATGCATTCACAACTCAAAAGAGGAGACGTTTGAGTACGACTTATGATGCTGGCGTTTGTTTTGCATCTGGAGATGATGTATACTACGGAAACATACGGGAGATTATGGAAATCAAGTATCCGGGCATGGTTGGATTGCGCTGTACTGTTTTCTATTGTGATTGGTACGAGAACACTCCAGATCGAGGTGTGAGAACAGATGCATTTGGTGTTACATCAGTACATTCGAGGCGAAAGTTGCAATATTATGATCATTTCATTCTTGCTTCTCAGGCCGATCAGGTAATTAAATATACATATATCAATTATTCATAATGATTCATCATCATGTGTATTAATAACACTTATTTACAAATTAAATAATTTTTTAAATGTTACAGGTTTGTTATATCAAGTACCCCCGGGTTAGGAACAGAGATGATCCATGGGTCATTGTTACATCACTCAACCCGAGAGGCCGAGTTCAGGGAAGTTCTGAGCTGGAAGACCCACTACAACCAAGCACATCCAGTAACTTAAGTGCAGCAGAAGATTTAGCTGCAGTTGGCCTTGTAGTCGATTTAACCGACTTTGGAGAGGAAGCTGTCGTTCACGTAGAGGACAAACAAGAGATTGGAGAGTTTCACCAAGATCCAGATTCAGATTCATCTGGTGATGATGACTCGGAAACAGAGTAGCATCGCCCTTTTTTTTTTAATATAAGAATACCGAGGAAATTCCGAGGGATAATAGGATTTAGGGATTTCCTCGGAATTTCCTCGGAATAGTCTGAGACTTTTCCGAAGATTTAAGGCTTTTCTTTTAGGGTTTCTGTTTCCTCGGAAAAGCCTCGGAATATTCCGAGGAAATTCCGAGGAAATCCAAGTGTTTTTCGGAATTTCCTCGGAATATTCTGAGGCTTTTCCGAAGAAATAGGGTTTTTAAACCGAAAACAATGTTTTGCTGTTTTAATAACACTTATATAACTCTTATTAAGTGTCTTAGACTGATTATGAAGTCAAAAATTTGTTTATTACCCTATAATAAACACTTTTCCGATTGTATGAACGAAATCCCCACAACATAAGAGAAACACTTATACACTTTAATGAACGGTAAAGGGAATACTTACAATTCGTTTTGAAATTTTGTTATTTCATAGTTTATGATCTCTATATAAAGATTCCTCAATGGTATGCATTGCATTTGTATAAGAAATTATATAGGGCAAAAATATTTGATGTTTTGAAACCCCAAACATGTGTTCCTCGGAATTTTCTCAGAATATTCCGAGCAAATTCCGAGGAACAATATAAGCAAATAGAAATACATGCATAGGATATTCTTTTTCCTCGAATTAATGAAATATCCGAGGAAATTCCGACGGATATTTAAGTGTCCGTCGGAATTTCCTCGGAATATTTTCATTTAACCGGGCAAACCAGCCGCCAAATATTTCGCGAAAATTGAAATTGAAAATTCTGAGGAAATTCCGACGGATAGTTTCGGTCGGACCTTAGGTTTTATAAAGACGAAACACTTCTTCTTCTCCATTTCTCTCTTCTTCCTCTCTGGCTCCTCTCCCTCCTCTCCGGCGATCTCCCCCTTCTCTCGCGACGATCTCTCCGGCGAATCCTCTCAACACCTACACAAATCATGTAAGGATTCTATCTCACTCTCTTAGGTTCTATTTGTTAGGTTTTTGTGTAGATTTGATGATTTTAGAAGTTTTTTGATAGATTTTTGTTAGGGTGATTGGTTAGGATTGTGATTTGGTTGTGTAATAGGTTTAGAATTGTGATTTGGTTGGAAAATTTGTTGTGTTGAATTGATTTAGAATTTTTTTATTAGTTTTGTATTTATAAAATCGATTTTTGTATATAAATTTGATTTTTGTATTTTACAAAACATTTTTTGTATTTTACAAAACATTTTTTGTATATAAATTCGATTTTTTGTATTTTACAAAACGTTTTTTGTATATAAATTCGATTTTTGGATTTATAAAAGATGATTTCATATTTATAAAAATATTTATATTTATTAAAACTAATTTTGTATTTATAAGACATTTTTTGATTTATAAACACTATTTTATTATTTTTTTTAATTATAAAAACTATTTTTCAATTAATATTTATTAAAAATATTTTAAATATGTTTTTTTAATTTATATATTTATTATAACTAATTTTACATATTTTTCAATTAATATTTATTAAAACTATTTTTAAATATGTTTTTTTTTAATTTATAGGTCTACTAGTGATCAGACCCGGTCTCGATCTCGTCGTGCTCACCACGAAGTCGTAGTGGTACGGGGAGCCACTCTCAGGGTTCGTCCAGCCACTCTCGGGGGTCGAGCAGCCACTGTCGGTATTCTTCATTTCCCACTCCGGTTTTTGCTCCCGCTGCTGCACCCCCTCCTGTTGCTGCACCCCCTCCCGCTCCTTCAGTCGTTCCGGGAGTGATGACTGTTGCCCAGTTGGTTCAACAGCCCGGTCGTGAGCATCTTCCCTATCTCACTCCGTGTCCAAAGGGACGACGTCAAACATGGTAATTAAAAGTCTTTTTTTTTCCTTTCATTAAAATTTGATTCATTATTAATAATTTGTTTCTTATATTAGGTTCAACCGATCCGGGAACGGGATCAGCGCATGGGTCAACAACATGATGTACTCGAACCTCAGCAAGGGATATCCGACTTTCACTCACTTCCCTGCCGAGGATCAGGAGATGTGGTTTTGTCAGTTTGCGGTAAGTATTCTAATTTTTGTAACTTATATTTTTAATCTTTAATATAAAATTTCTACAAATTGTGTTTTTTTTTTCAGCAAGAGTTCACCTCGAATCCCGATCACACGAACTTTATCCGTGACGCCTTCGTACATAAAGTTATGGACAACTATGGGAAGCAGATCTACGAGTGGAAGCAGAAGTGACTCATAAACCAGATTATGTTTTAATTTATTAAACAATTTTTTGAATTTATTAAACTATTTTTGGATTTATTAAACTATTTTTTATTTTTTTATTAAAAGGTCCCGAAGTCGATCAACAGCACGGTCTGGGAGGAGTTGTGTGTGCATTGGGATAAGGACGAGACGAAAGCTACCTCCGTGACCAGCTGAGCCAACCGCAAGAGCGATCGTGGCGGGAAGGGCATGTACAAGCACAATTTGGGTGCCCAGACTATTGCCACTCTGGGGGATCGCTTGGTAAGTTCAATCTTTTTTTTTAATTATTTAAGTATTTTTATTTTATTTTTTATGCATTTCTTCTCATTTCTAATGTTTGTTTAACTTTTGTTTTTTTCAAGGCGGATGAAAATTATGGCGAGCTGGTTGATGATTTCGTCCTAATGAAGAAGGCGCATACCAACAAGCACACCGGGGAGATTGATGATGGTGTTGTGAGGGATGTGCTCAGCCTGATCGAAACTCAGAAGGAAGACGAAGAGACCTGTCTATCTCAGCTTCAAACTGACCTGGACGCCACTTCGACGGCTTTGACCAACTTGTCCCGTATTCGAATCAACGAAATCGTTGAATCGGTATGTTCTTTATAAAAAAGTTCAATTCATTTATTTCTTTATTTTCATTTTATCATTTTTTCTATTATTTAAATTTGTTTATTTTCTATTGAAGTCGGTTCCAAAGAAGAAGGGACGTTTGGTCGGTTTGGGTCGTCGAGCCCGGTCGGTTCCTCCTTCTGCACCACAGCCCTATGTTGATCCAGAAGTGCTTATGGACCAGTTGAAGGACAAAGATGACCGCATAGCTGCGTTGGAGCAAAAGATGGCGGATCAAGAGGCGGGATGGGAGGCAACGAGGAAGCAGAACGTGCAAATGATGGAGATGATGAAGAGGATGTACCCGAACGAGCACTTCCCGTAGTTTCTTTCTTTTTTTTTCAAAAACTCTGAATGTTTTATTTTGGTATGTACAACTTTGAATATTATCTAATATGTTTTCTATTTCAATTTTAATTTTATATTTTCGAATTTCAATTAAAAAAAATAAATTTTTAATTTTTTTTTTAAAAAATATTTTTGGGAATATTCCAAGGAAATGTATCCCTCGGGATATTCCGACGACAACTTCCTCGGAATAGTCCGAGGGCATATCTCCTCGGAATATCCCGACGGATACACTTCCTCGGAATATTCCGACGTCAAATATTTCTCGGAATATTCCGACGGCCGTAGTTCCTCGGAATATCCCGACGGAGACACTTCCTCGGAATATTCTGACGGCCAAAGTTCGTCGGAATATTCCGATACCTCTTTTCTCTCGGAATGGTTCCGAGGACCGTTCCATCGGAAATATCCGAAGAGATACCGACGACCAGTCCTAGGAAATGGTTCTTCGGAATGTCCTCAGAATCTTTAATTCTCGGTATTCCCTCGGAATTTTCCGAGGAAATTCCGAGGAAACTTTGCTTTCCGACGAGAAATTTCCGACGATCATTCTCGTCGGTATGTCCTCGGAATACCGTTATTCCGAGGACATACCGACGATATTTGTCGTCGGAATACCGGTGTTTTCTTGTAGTGGACGACTCATACGACTTACTGAGGCTATATTCGTAAAAATGGCTTCTGCTTTTTTGTTTGGTCACAAGGGGCTGAGCTGTAATTTCACTAAGTTTTTAGGTTTTGCATTTGATTCAAGTTTGGGTATAGGTTTGGAGTTAAAATCAAGTTGTGAGTTAGTTTTGGCAAAAATCCCTAAAAACAAAGACACATCTATTGTAAATTTCTTATTGAAATAAATTTTATATTCCTTGTGAAAATATGAGTATACAGGATAACGACGATATGTGTTCACGAATTATTGATTTAATTATTTTATTATTCGTAAAAGACAAAACATCAAAGCTGATCTGAACTGGAATTACATTGAATTCTACTATTAAAAAAGAAATTGAGATTCTGGAAATATTAACTTATAGATTACTAGATTTCGTAGTTACAAGCAAAATACGAGACAGGATAATGTTTAGGGAAAATTGGATAAATAGGACACTTTGAACTTGGATTTGTCACATTAGGATTTCTAGAAGATATTTTAGGAAAATAGGATTTTAGATCTTGTAAAATACCAAAGTACCCTTAATTTACCAATTATGTTGAATTTAAATTATAAATTATAATAATTTTCGTTTTAATGTTAAAATTAAAATCTATAAAAATTAAAAAAAAAGTCGTTTTAATGTTAAAAGTAAAATCTATTAAAATTAAAAAAAAAACACTAAATGGGAAAAAGGGAGACGCAGGATGCCGCAAAACTAATTCCTTTTCTCCTTGTCTTCTCCGTCGTGAGTCGTCGCTCTCCCACGGCGATTTAGGGTTCAACGGTGAGAAGCTCTGTTCTTCGTCGGTGTTTCATCAGCCCGTGGTCTCTACTCTCGTCTCCGTCACCATCCTTTTCGATCTCACTGAAGACATAACGGCTGCGAATCGTTCTTCCTCTTCGTTGGGTCAAATCGATTTTTGAAGTGTTCTTCCATCAATTTCGCTTCTCAATCTCACAATTCTTCACATAAGGTATTGGATTACATCTATAGATTCTCATATTAAACGAAATCGAAGAGTTCTTCCATTAAAGCTCGATTTTTTTTTAAAAACGATTTGGCGTGTTTGAACTAACAATTTTGTCACGGTTTGTAGCTATGTCTGAGGAGCTACCGAAGAGGCTTTTTAAGGAGGGCGAGGAGCCCCGAGTTACTCAGATCAACAACAACTGCAGGATCGACTACATAATCCAAAAGTTCCAAGCGTGGCTGCCAAAGGAGTTGGATGTCGTGAAGAAAGACCCGGTTTTTCATCAGATTTTTAAGCTCCACGAGAATGGTCTTGGATACTCTGCCAGGGTGATACACAGCTTCTTGTGTAGGGAGCTGGTGACTTTCTTACAGCACGAGCTATGGTTTGTCTTTGCGAGGAGACCGCTTCGATTCTCATTGCAAGAGTTCCACGCCGTAACCGGGTTTGAATGCGATACTCATATCTCGCTTGAGGAGTTTGAAGAGTGGAAATATGATGGTGGTTTCTGGAGCAAGGTTTTGAGGAGAAAAGATGGAACAATTACACTCTTCAACCTGTGGACTAAGGACAAGGAAGCTGTAAAGAAGTGGAGGAATGCAGATCGCATACGTCTTGTCTACTTGGCGATCATTCTTTGTGTGGTATTGGCAAGAGATGAGAAGGCTAATATCCCCCTGAAGTACATCGCGGTGGTCATGGATCTTGACAGAGTTCGAAGGTATCCTTGGGGAGTTGCTGCTTATGACCTTCTCTGCAAATCAATAGCCAAAAATCGTTCCCAACTGAAGGAAAAGACCACTAGCTATGTCTTGGATGGCTTCTCATACGCCTTGCAGATTTGGGCAATGGAAGCGGTACCAAAAATTGGGAAGCTTTGTGGAAAAAAGCTGGATAAGGGTTTCAAGGACGGTCCTAGATGCATAAACTGGATGGGAGCTGCGAAGGTGTCATATGAGGAGATCATTCGCTTGGAGGAGATTATTACACCCAAGGTAATTTTATCTATTTATGACGATTCCTTCCGGTTTGAAATGAGTATTTAGTATCTAACTGTATTTCCCTTTCTTGTGTAGGATGACATCTACCCATACATCTCATGGACAGGAAATTATGATGTTGTCAAAGCTCAGGCGTTTCGCAGAGATGATGATGTGGAGGATGATAGAATCAATGTTCTGATGGAGATGATAAAGAAGGGGCATGATTTTAGTGAGCATGTTTGGGAAACTGAAGAAAATGAAGTGATTTCTTTATCTCTCGATGACGAATCAGCTGTGAATGATGAAGCAAGCGTGAATGTTGAAGCAGCCGAGAGTGATGACGACTTTCAGACTCCGAAAGGATCAAAAAACGTTGGTTCTAGATCAAAGAGGGGTAAAAAGAGGCTTCCCGATCGTGGTATGGAGAAGAGAAAGCATAAGGTTCTCGCAAGTGGTGCAAAGCAAGCTCCTTTTAATGAAGACATGAAGGCTTTTATGACACAGTTGTTTGAGCACAACTTCTCTGGAATGGAACAAAGGATACAGAAACAGATGGCCGAGACATTTGAGCAGATGCGGACAGAGCTTAAACAATCACGTAAGGAAGCCAGCGTTGAAGTTGAGCTTGGAGAGCCTTCACCGACAAAGCCATCGACGAGCCAGGCACCGTTGAGGAGGTCCACACGCGGGGTAAACAAACACTAGTCTTCACCATCCTCTTCAATGTTATTTTGTCTTGTTTAAGTTCGTGGTTTGCGTGTCTGTTTGTTTTATTGGCATCTAAGTTATCGGCCTGAATTTTGTTGTACTTTATAAGGTCTCGGTTTGTATGTGTGCTTGGTGTGTAAGTGTCCTTGGTTTGTAAGTGTCTTGTTTGAACTTATGTAATGGTCTGGAACTTTTATGTAAAATAATTATGTAATGATAATGTATTTTGGTGTCTCAATTATTGCTTATTTGTCGTGACATAACAGGATGGTTCCGAGACTACATTCGATGTGAATTATAGTGAAGCAGATGATATGGGTCGCGGGATAGGTACGCAAGGGGTTGAAGGGCTTTCTCAGACGTCGTATGTGCCAGGCTTTGATCCATCTCAGGACAAAAAAGAAGAAGACTGGTGGACTCCAATGACTTCGGTCCGAGGTTCAGTGGATAATCCAGTAAAGAAAGAAAAGACAGAGATGAATACAGCTCCACCGCCGTCACAGTGGGAGAAATGGTGCAAAAGAAAAGGTCATGGACTTCAGCTTAGCGATTCACCATTGCCAGAAGATGCTTCTCCGCAGGCGTCACTTTATTATATCTCCGAAGAGTCATGGAAAGGATTCACGGAATGGGCATTAAAGCCTATACCTTTAACAATTGGTCCTACATGCTTTAATTTGTCTGTAGCTACAAGAGTAGTAAGTGCTGGAAAATGGCTTGGAAACGAGGTAATGAATCTTGTACTAACCTTTAGTGAATTTATCTTCCTAATACTTCTTATATGCTATATTACTTAACTTTCATTGTAAATTTTTAGGAGATGGATGCGGTTATGTTTATATGGCGTGTGAACACTACATTGAATCGTTGGGCCCCTCGCCGTGTTGCTTTCATGAGTGCTATGTTTTGCCTCCAAGTAGACGCTGCATACAAGAAGTTTTTACCAAACAAAAAAGCCTATCAATTGCCTGATTTCCTTCTTGGGTACGGCAGAGGAGAGCTTCCATCTCATGGGCAGACTGATCTAGTTTGGGGTGTTGATGTTGATCGACTCTACTTTCCTCTGTTTGTAAATGGTAACCATTCAGTTCTTTTTACATCCTAGTATACATTTCTTCGTTTACATATTTTTGTGGACTCGAACGCAGGTAATCACTGGGTTGGTGTCTGTGTAAACATCATTGAAAGAAAAGTGGAAGTCTTTGATTGCGGTCGGGGAAAGAACAGACAGTACGTTGAGAAGTTTGCTGCTATCATTCCTAGGATAGTGAAGTCCGTTGCACCACAAGAAAGACAGAAGCAGCTACTCCTCTCATCATATTCTATCGTGGATGTGCCTATGAAGTTGAGATTGAACAAAAGTTGTTGTGATTGCGGTGCATACGCTCTGAAGCACTTGGAATGCTCGCTGCTTGGTCTTGACGTCAGTTTAGTGGATGATGAAATCATTATGGGTTGTAGACAGAAGATTGGAGTGGACTTATGGGAGGCTGCACACGACCCCATCTTTGCTGAGGTTATGACACGATATGTGCCTTCACCATGGGAGAGGTCTGAGGTCTTTGACCTCGAGGATGATTGATTAACTGTGATTTTAGTAGTTTGGTTTGTTAGAATTAGAAAACAACTTTGGCTTTGGTATTTGATTTGAATTAAGAAACAACTCTAGATTTGATTTTGTATAAATTATGAAACAACCCTATAAAGAATTGTGTGCTACAAAATCATAAAACCTGAGGACCCAAACCCTAAACAAACCCTTAACTAAAACCATAACCATAGACATACCCTAACCAAACCCTAAAACCATAATACAATAATGATTCTTAATCATACCCTAAACAAACCCTAAATCCGTAATTCATAGTCAAACCCTTAACCCTAAACAAACTCTAAAACCATAACCGTAGACATACTCTAACCAAACCCTTAACTAAAACCAAAGTACAAATTAATCCAACGCCTCAAACACACACCTATTTATTGATTATTGTACATTGGTCACTATCTAAGTACGTCCGTCCACTATGTTTGATAGATGTTTAAACACTAATTTAGAGGGTTCAAAGACAAAGTTCTTGTGGTGTTATCGATAAATTTAGTGACTTTTTTCTGCTCTGCCTTAGCTAGAATACGCGTTATGGGAGTATGAAACGACGTAGTTTTGGTTATTTTTTTGACCTAATCACTTTTCTTCCTCATTCTTCCTCGACAGAGAGATTGCAGCGGCGAAAAGTTGGAGATCGACTCCCTCATGTCTTCAGTAAATTCTTCATCCACTACAAGAGATCGCCTCGCGAAACAACGGGGAATTCCCACAAGATGCAATTGCGGTGAGGCAGTGAATCGTTTCACTTCAAAAACAATTCAAAATCCGGGAAGATTATTTCATTGTTGTCCTTTGGGATCTCAGAAGGTTAGTCGTGTTATCATATAACTGTCTCCTTGTTGTCCGATGAGAGTAGAATTAGTCAATCTAATTGTGTATTGGATGTTACTGATGAAGGACAAAACCCACTTGTTCAAATGGACTGACAAGTCAGTTGTTGAGGAGATTGAAGACTTCCAAGACCTGTTTGACGTGTTACTCGTTGACAATTCCGAGTTTCAGAAATCAGTGAGAGCTGGTGAGGCCATGATGACACGCCATGAGAGTAGAATTCAAGAGATGGAAGATGCAATGTGCCATTACGAAGAGAAGACCTCGGAATGCATTAGGGAACTAAGGGGCATAAAAGCTTTGTTTGTGTGTTGTTTGGTGATGGTCTTCTTGTACCATATCTATGCATGATGTTCAACAAAGGCAGCGACTTCGCGCACAACTACTTTTATGTGCTTCCTCAACTTGTTGTTTCTTTTTTTCAAAGAAGTTAAGACCATGTTTCTTGTTCTTTCGAGGTGATCATCATCTACTGAAACGAATTATTTTGCAAATACTTTGGTTGTTACTAGAATAAATCGATTTGTCTCTATAGTTTAGCAAATACCAAATTGTCAAATAGGTTTTTAAACAGAAGATCAAATAGTTTCAAAAGCAATAAGAAAAAAAACAGAGACAGATGCAGACACATAACAAACTAGATGGGTAAATCGCATGTTCCTCTCTTGTGTCCTTCAGTTCCACAACGGCTGCACTTATGCTTTTTATTCTTCCTTGATCCTTGAGAAGATGCGATCTTGTCTTCTACTGATTCATACCTTCTCTTTACTGGTCGACCAGCACTCTTTCTTGTCTTTGGTGGTAAAACCTTTGCAAGTTTAACCTCAGCAGGGACATTCCATTCAGACTCTAGAACTGCTATTGGATTAATGGAATCTGCATAGGCGGTTCTCCACGCTGCAGTGCTGTACAAGGCGTCAGTGAATCTGTGCACTTCCATACCTGTCAATCTCAAAAAAAACTTGATCAATATGAAGTCTATATGATGAAAATCCCGAAAATAAATAATTCTCAAGTATTCATGTGTTTATACTTCCATACCTCGTGAATAAATTGCAGGAATGGCGTGTCGGCAAGGAATTTTTCCTATATCATACTTACCACATGTGCATGTTCTTCTTTCCAAATCAACATGACAATCATATATGTCTCCTTTTACAACCGATCTGAAGTTGTCAACCTTGTAAACCTGGAATCCTTTTGCCTTCACAATTCTCCTATCAATCTTTCTCTCCACCTTAGCGGTTAAAGGATCTACATGCTTTGAGCTTAACAAGCGACGCTCATAGAACCATCGAGTCAACAGTTCTCTTATACTATCAAGCAAAGGAATAACCGGATATTCTCTAGGTATTCTAAGAACTGAATTTATAGACTCTGCAGGGTTCGTGGTCCTAATGTCATACCTGGAGCCAGGGAAGAGAGAACGAGCCCATTTGCGCACATCAGCCTCCCGTAGATATCTTCCAAGCTCAGGACTCATATCAAAAATTTCGGTGATACGTTCTTGAAATTCAGTGTACCTATATGCCCGTGAAGCCTTTTCCACCAACGCAGTCAATAAGTGATGAATGCAAATTCCATGTGCTGATCGAGGGTAGACAGTCCCAATAGCTTTAGAAATAGACGCATTTCTATCTGAGACAAAAGCTAGATCTTGACAATCAGCAATAACCACTTTCAACTGTCTGAAGAACCACCCCCATGAATCGTCATTCTCTGAATCAACAACCCCAAATGCAATCGGATACAAATTAGAGTTACCATCTACAGCAGTAGCAACAAGAAGTGTCCCTTTGTATTTATTTTTCAGAAAAGTTCCGTCAACGACAATCACCCTTCGCATTGCATTGTAGAATCCTCTAACTGATTGCCCAAATGACATAAATAGATACATGAATCTTCCCTTCTCATTAGTTTCGTAGTGAGTATGCGTACCAGGATTTGCTTCTTTAATCATATGCAAATATGCTGGTATTTTAGAGTAACTGCGATCTGGTATACCTCTAGCAGCTGCAATAGCAAACTCACGAGCTTCCCAAGCGTGCCAATAAGTAATCTCACAACTATGCTCCATTCTCATAAATTGAATGATGTCATTCGGTTTTGGGCCATCGTTTGCATCATCAAATCGATGTTGTATCAGAGTCCCAATTGTTCTTGCAGATGCTGTTTTTCCGAATTTCCTTTTCTTTGAAGGAGCACATGAATGTCTTCCATCACATTGGTTGATCATGAAATATGTAGACCCATCTATTCCTTCTGCACGCACAGTCCAGTTGCACAATGCTTCCTTACATCGAATATACCACCATTTTCTCGTGGATTTGATAACAGTGTAATCGAAATTATTCTTCATCGCCAAAATTTCCATTGTTGCCTTCAGAACCCCTTTACTTGTGAAAATTTGATCCTTCTTCACGAAGTCTCCTCTCCAAGCTCGACCATCCTTATCACTGTCTCCATTGTTTTGACAAAGTTCAATGTTTTCACTCCTTAAAGCACCGCAACCATCCGTTCTTTTAACAAAAGACTCTTTTGACGGCTTGACAAACTCTACTCGATTTATCTCAGGAACTTCTTCATCCTCAACATTACTTGAATCACAAGGCTCCTTATTCAAATCGATATTGACTCGTTCCTTTTGATTTACACCAGAAACAGAGAACATCACACACAAGGTAGTGGACGATTCCCTCTTTGCATAGCCCACAAAATTAGATGCTTGCCGATCATTGGTGATAATAATTGGAGGATTCCCTTTTTGATTCAACAACGAATAACTGAACTCGGCATTAATGGCATCATGGTCCACCCCATAATCCTCACACACCATTATCTTGAGCTGCTTCAACGTAGTAGTAGTTGCTAATGTTACCATTCGACCACGCCTTTCTTTGTCTACCACGAAACTCCAATCATCACCGCGACTACACATCCATTCACCCGATTTGACATAGATTAGAACCATGTTGTATTGATAGAGAAAAGAGAGATGATTATGTCGATGAAGAAGAGAGAAACACAAAGAACGACGACAAAAGATCGTGGGAGAAGGAGAAAAACGTGGGAGAAAATATTCTTGGAGATATTTAGGGAAGATTTAGTTTACATTTAGGAAACATCTTTAACCGATTATGGAAGTTTCCATATTTTTCGGATTTCCTGTAGAATGTATAACCTATGTAAGTCAGAATACGGTAGAGTAGATGTGAAACATATTCTTCCCTAGGCGCCACATAAGGTAAAAGACAGACCATATCATGGCTCCAAATATAGATAGGGTATATCAACGCATTGTGGCTATATGTCGTTATCAAGCTAAAGGTATAAGAAAGACATCTTTCTTGATTATAACGTAACGTAACCTAGCTTTGGTTAGAATATATAAGAAAAGATAGGTTACGTTGTATACCAAAGATATATCTATGTATAAACATTAGTAGCCGATTTCTAGACTAAGTAGATCACTAGAATGAGTATTGTAACTGTAGCTAGAAGATGAAATAAAATATGATTCATTTAAAAAAAAAAAATTTAAACATATATATTGTCATACTTATGTTTCCAATAGTTTTGATATTTTTTAACATTTTTAAAATTCAGTTTACTATTTTTTTCCATAAAAAAAGGTAAAATATATCCAGAATTGCCCAAAATATCAGAAATCCTATTGTGACAAATAAAAGTTCAAAGTGTCCCATTTCTCCAATTCCCTAATGTTTAAGGGGAATGAACCTGATAGTATAACTACAAATTAACAGGATAACATAAAGACTTTAGCTTAGATATTGGAGATATCTCCAGTCGATAATGCACGTCGCTATAGATTTAAGCTCGTGTGCAAAATCTTTTATGGACTGTCCGTAAAACAAACTTATAATCGAAAATGATCTAACGGTACACGTTGTTTCGATCTTAGAGCTAGCAAAGTTCATGTATGATGACCCACTGGAAATGCAATAGGATCAATCTTTTTTGGAGAAATTAAATTACATCTTTACCACTTTCATGCTAACACTTTTCATTTTTACCACCACCAAAGAGACATTTTCAAAAATACATTCTTCACCAAGTGGCAAAAGACTCTTATACTCTTGTTCTTTATATATATAATAAACTAGATTCTGACCCACACGCACGTGCAGATGTATTTTAAAGCGGTTGTTCAAAAAATTTCATATATGATTAGTTCTATTATTTTTACCACTTACCAATATTTATTAATTTTTAAATTTAAAATTTTTAATTGTTTAAAATTGCCATTTGTTTTATTTTTTTTATAAATATATATAACAATAATGTGAATTATTATTTATTTGTTTATTTATATATCATTTACTTATTATAATAATTCATTTTTATGTCGAATATACATTTTAGTTCTTAATGAATTAGATAGATAAGTCTTATTAGATGTTATTTTTTTTTATAAAATTATACACATTTATTATATATATATTCTTTAAAATAAGTACTTTGGGCAATATGATATATTTTAAACTATATTAGATCAAATAGGTCAATTAATTAATATTTTAAATTATATACACATTTTAATTTGGGGGTTTATATTAATCCATTGTACTAAAGCCACCAAATCATAAAAGTAATCTAAATAGGTAATTATGATATAATAATAACAAATAGGGGTGGGCACTTTACCCGAAATCCGAAGCCGCACCCGAACCCGATTCGAAAAACCCGAACCGAAATCCGAACCGAAGTAGCAAAATATCCGAACAGGTATTGAATTAGAAGAGATTGGATATCCGAAGATAACCGAATATATGTATAATTAACCATATATTTCTAGTTTCATATATCATTTTATATAAAATATTTATATTGATACTACACATATTTTAAGTTCATATGATATACATAGAATTACGGAGAAAATGATTTGCTACTCTCTTAAAATGTATGTCAAACTTTTTTTTTTTTGTCATCAACTATACAGACTCATATTGACTCTGTAAACCAAACGGGATGATCTGCATCCATGTGAAGGACAAAAGACGGTTGTTTCCTAGCACTGCGTGCTAGACTATCCGCCTTTGAATTTTGCGTCTGTGGTACATAGATAAGCTCTGATCGGGTGAAGCACTCTTTCAGGGTCTTGATATCTTCCAAATAACTTGCAAAATCTGGTCACTCCTCTGGTTCCGAAACCATCTTCACCAATTGAGAACAATCTGTTGCAAACGTAACCTGAAATTGACGTAAATTCCTCATACATTCCATTGCCCATAGTAATGCTTCCATCTCCGCATGTAAAGGCGAGAGACTGGCTCTAACATTCCTTGCCTCCAGTAATCCATCAAAACCTACTAAAGTACTGAGCCAACCTTGACCTGAAAAATTAGAACCCTCTTTCCACGAGCCATCCGTAAAACACCATCTTCCTGGAATTGATGGCAATGTCGTATTTATTGGTGGAGCCGTTCTCTGATCATTTAATACTTATGCTTCCGGGCATAGTGTCGATTCCGTTTCTGCCAGTTTAAGTGTATCCATGGGATCCATGTCCAAATTGCTGAAAATGTCTATACACTCTTTCACTAAGGTTTAGGGTTTAGGGTTTACGTTTAGGGTTTAGAGTTGATGTTTTAGGGTTTTGATTTGAAGGTTTAGGGTTTAGGGTTTAGAGTTGATGTTTCGGGGTTTAGGGTTTAGAGTTGATGTTTCATGGTTTAGGGTTTAGAGTTTAGAGTTGATGATTTAGGGTTTAATGTTGATGTTTTAATTTTAGATTTAGGGTTTAGGGTTTACGTTTAGGGTTTAGAGTTGATTGTTTTAGGGTTTAGATTTGAAGTTTTTGGGTTTAGGGTTTAGAGTTGATGTTTTGGGGTTTAGGGTTTAGAGTTGATGTTTCAAGGTTTAGGGTTTTTAGTTGATGATTTAGGGTTTAGAGTTGATGTTTTAAGTTTAGATTAGTTAACCATATGTTTTTTTTTTTGTCAAAGGTAATCAAAATGTTATAAATGTCTTTTACCCTTCGTTAAAGATGAGGGTAAAAGTGGTTAGTGTAAACATGAAAAGTGGTACTTTGAAAATGGTATTTTTGGCAATTTTCCGTTAGGTTATGTAAAACTTGATAAGCTTTCTAGAGAAGGGTCTAAACAAAAAAAAAATCACACATACACAAAGTCATGAATTCTGTTTTAATATATAAGATATTGAATTAAGGGAAATTGCCAAAAATACTATTTTAAAAGTACTACTTTTCATGTTTACACTAACCACTTTTACCCTCATCTTTAACGAAGGGTAGAATACTTTTATAACCTTTAGATTAAATTTGACAAAAAAAACATATGGTTAACTAATCTAAACTTAAAACATCAACTCTAAACCCTACATCATCAACACTAAACCCTAAATTATGAAACATCAACTCTAAACCCTAAACCCTGAACATCAACTCAAAACCCTAAACCCTAAACCCTAAACCTTTAAATCAAAACCCTAAAACATCAACTCTAAACCCTAAACATCAACCCTAAACCCTAAATCTAAACTAAAAATATCAACTTTAAACCCTAAATCATCAACTCTAAACCCTAAACCATGAAACTTCAACTCTAAACCCTAAACCCCGAAACATCAACTCTACACTCTAAACCTTAAACCTTCAAATCTAAACCCTAAAACATTAACTCTAAACCCTAAACACAAACCCTAAATCATATATTTTCTGAAATTCGAACCCTAAACCCTAAAACACTAAACCTTCAAATCTAAACCCTAAAACATCAACTCTAAACCCTAAACGTAAACCCTAAAGCCTAAAACCCTAAACTTTCAAATCTAAACCCTAAAACATCAACTCTAGGGTTTTAGGGTTTAGGGTTTAGAGTTGAAGGTTTAGAGTTTAGAGTTGATGTTTTAGGGTTTAGGCTTAATTTTTTAGGGTTTAGGGTTTAGAGTTTACTTTTTAGGGTTTAGGGTTTAGTGTTGATAGTTTAGGGTTTAGTGTTGATGGTTTAGACTTTAGAGTTGAAGTTTAGGGTTTATGGTTTATAGTTGATTTTTTAGGGTTTAGAGTTGAAGGTTTGGGGTTTAGGGTTTAGAGTTGATGTTTCGGGGTTTAGGGTTTAGAGTTGATGTTTCAGGGTTTAGAGTTCGTATTTCAAAAAAAAAAAGTTTAGGATTGATAGTTTAGAGTTTAGAGTTGAGTTTTAGGGTTTAGGGTTTGAATTTCGAAATAGTACAATTCGAAAAAAACTAAAAAAATTATTTTTTTATTTTTTTAGATTTTTATTTATTTAAATATTTATCTAATCTATTAAAACTAAAGTACAAATAGAAATTGACCCTAACTTTTCCTAAAAAATTACAATAGGATGCCATTAACTTTTAATCAATAATAGTTCCTATATTTAAGCAAACGCATTAATTAATACAAGGGGAAATAACATTTTTACCACTTTCATGCTACAACTTTTCATTTTTAGCACCAATAAAAGGACATTTTCAAAAATACATTCTTCATTAAGTGGCAAAAAACTCTTATGTCCTTGTTCTTTATATATATAATAAATAAATATTTAAAAAAATAAAAATCCTAAAACTCAACTCTAAACCCTAAACCATCAATCCTAAACCCTATTTCGTTTTGAAATACGCTATAAACCCTGAAACATCAACTCTAAACCCTAAACCCCGAAACATCAACTCTAAACCCTACACCCTAAACCTTCAACTCTAAATCCTAAAACATCAACTATAAACCCTAAACCCTAAACTTCAACTATAAACCCTAAACCCTAAAAAGTAAACTCTAAGCCCTAAACCCTAAAAAATTAACCCTAAACTCTAAACCCTAAACTCTAAACTCTAAACCCAAAATTCTAAATTCTAAACTCTAAACCCTAAACCCTAAACCCTAAACCCTAAAACTCTAGAGTTGATGTTTTAGGGTTTAGATTTGAAGGTTTAGGGTTTTAGGGTTTAGGGTTTACATTTAGGGTTTAGAGTTTAGAGTTGATATTTTAGGGTTTAGATTTGAAGGTTTAGGGTTTAGGGTTGATGTTTTAGGGTTTAGATTTGAAGGTTTAGAGTTTAGTGTTTAGAGTTGATGTTTCAGAGTTTAGGTTTTAGAGTTGATGTTTCATGGTTTAGGGTTTAGAGTTGATGATTTAGGGTTTAAAGTTGATGTTTTAAGTTTAGATTTAGGGTTTAAGGTTTACGTTTAGGGTTTAGAGTTGATGTTTTAGGGTTTCGATTTGATGGTTTAATGTTTACGGTTTAGGGTTTAGAGTTGATGTTTCGGGGTTTAGGGTTGATGTTTCATGGTTTAGGGTTTAGAATTGATGGTTTTTTTTTTCCAACTTACAACTTTATTATAATGTCGAATAATAATCCTCATGGAGGATTTGAGTTATTGATACAGGTATATTATATATAGGATTGAAAACAGCCGGAGAATCATAAAATTGTTTAGCCAAGAGATCAGCGGCTTTATTATCTTCCCTTGGAATCCATATAAATTCAGCATCTTCAAATTTCTCCTTCCATCCTTTGATTTCCTGAATCCAGGTATGCATATGAAAGTTCCTCTTCGACGTTGTCAATAACTCCTGAACCTGTTTGTTGTCACCTTCAAAAACCACTTTACAATAACTTTTGATGCACGTATGTTGATTGCCATTAGAAGAGCTTGCAGTTCAGTCTCCAAACTTCCATCTCCATTAACTGAACGTTTACCCTGTCCTCCACCTAGAAAGAATCCTTGATCATCTCTGAATATCCAACCTCCTGTTGACATATGTTGTCTCTTACTCCCATCGTAGTTAATCTTCACATAACCACAAGGATGAGATTTTACAGAGTCCAAGTGCCTGAGTGTTCTAGAATCAAAGTAAAGAGTGTTTGTGTAGAAGAGAATGAAGAATAGTGATGAGTCTTAAGAGAATAAGAGATAGTATGAGGAGACTGAGAGAATAAGGAACGAGACTAGGAGACTTGATAACCAGAATAAGATTCAAGAACATAGTATGAAAAAGAGAGACTCTCTCTCTTTAAGGTTTACAATCTCGCATAAGGAAGCTTTTATATGTCTTTACTTTCTACAACAATTAACCTATATCCTAAGGCTGGAAATGCTGGATAATATGGATGGACAGGATGAGAGTAGACAGGTCTTGGTCTCCTTAGTGCAAGCTGGAAAGGAGAGGCGCGCCTTGACTGAATGGAGGGAGGAGATAGCTTCATTTGAATTACACGGCTAGGATGGATCCGTGAGTGAATAAGGCTGTAAAGGTAAAACTCTTTTCCCTTTCCAGCATGTCCCTTGACTCATCTGATCCTAAGGAATATTCTTCTCCTCCCTTAGCTTCCAACGGTCACATTTCTTCAAGCAAGCCATGCCCTAACTTTGCACTTCTCTTCTTTTGGGTTTCCCGGATGTATGGTCGAAAGGTGTGGTCGTACGGTCGATGGTACGGATCTCATGTCCGTACCACTCGCCCTATTTATGCACAATACTCTTCCTTCTTCTTCTGATGATCCACACACCTTCTCTTAGTTGCCCATGTCCGTACATGTCCGTAAATGGCCGTACACACGCCCTATCTTTGCACCTTGGACCCTCTTCTCTCTAACTCTTCCAAACCCTTCTTCTGATCAGTTAAGTCCCTCCTGGACTTAACTTCTCAAGATAAACACTTCAGGATACTTCTGAAGCTTGGTTGAACTCTTCTGAACATCTCCTGAAGCTTGCCCTATCTTTGCACAAGCTTCTATCTTCTCTTCAGCTCAACACTCCCCCTCAAGCTTGACTCTAGGAGATCCTGAGCCAAGCTTGGAACCCTGAAGAGTCTCCCTCATTAAAAAACTTGCAAAGAAAACCCTGTGGGACAAAACTTTGCAAGGGAAAAAGAGTAGAGCTCTTAAGGGCCTAGGGATTGGCCAATGAACTCTTGCGCCTTAGAACCAGTGTGGTTGGACACAAGAAGTTCTGGATCACGGCCTAAAATGGTGCAGCAACTCATCAAGACTTTGCGCACTTAACAACTCAACTTCACCTCTTCATGGAACCGGTTTGAAGTCTCCCCCTCTCAACTGACTTCACAGCCATCTTAGAGAAGCTAGGACACGACCAGATCATTTTCAAAACACCAGTGAGGCTGATCAACACTTCACCACAAGGCTTGCCCTCTTCATAGACCAGGTTTGGAATCTCCCCCTCTCAACAGACATCACAGCCTCTTTAGAGAAGCTAAGAGATGACCCGGAACTGTTTAATGAGGCGCCAAGCAAAGGTACCTGATACATATCCCAAAGGTGCATCAGTACTTATCAAGAAACAAGAATTTGAATATCCTGCATCACAATTGATGCACACAATTTAATCAATCTTTTTCAGTATAATCACAGTTCAATCAATTCATTTCTAGTAACTTTCTCAAGCTTAAGCACTTAATGGAATAATGAATTGAACTGAAAGAGACTAAGGGACACTTCCCTTTTTGTTTTGGTGAGGAGCTTTCTATGAGCATACGCCTCCTCCACTTGTACACATTCCCTTGTACCGGCTCATCTTAGGGACTGATACAGCTTGACTCTCCACTTGATGCTCCCTCAAGTAGTCTCTGTAGGTATCACATCCATCTCCTAAAGATTGCTTATCAAGATAACAAGTACCTGATACAATATGAACACAGTGCCACAGTTCTTTAGGAGAGAAATCAAATGACATAAGCTTATCTTTTCAGACTAAGCCGCATTAAATCAATGAGTTTTAAGGAGATAAGTCTATCATATTGAGTAACATGATAAGTAGACTTCCCTTTTTATTTTTGCTGAGTTTCCCACTCGGCCAATGCACCATCTTCTTGGCACCATCACTTGTTGGATGACTGAATGGGTCTATCAGCTTCTCCTCAACCACCTCTCATTGAAGCCGCATTGATGGAGAGCCTTCCTCCTCACTCGTCCTTCTTAGAAGCCTTTGCAAAGACTTATCAGACCATGAAACTTGCTTATTACCTTTCCCCCCTAAAGCTTAGTTTCCGATACTTTGATTTGGGACTAAGCTTGTGCAGGTCTAAGCAATTTCATGGCCTTAGACTATCGGTCTCAACAGACTTTGGTGATGGTCTTGGTCTTGTGAGCTGCTCTCTTCCTTATACCAGGAACTAGGGTGTTTGAATCACCATAGAGAGTCCTCACAAGACAGTCTTTCATTGCATAATGTCCCATGCTACACTTCCTGTAGTCTTTTGGTATTATGCAATGGCAATATCTCATTACAATCAATCTCCTTGTGTACCTAACATCACCACAACTCAATGCAAGATTAGGTTCATCCCATTGGGACCAAAGCAAGATCATACATCTTGTTTGATCACCAATGCCTCAATAAAAAAATTTTTGAAACAAGCAAACACAGGAACAAGATTAATCAACCAAATACAAAACCTTTTTTTTAATGCATGAATGCACAATCTTAAAGACCAGTTTTATATGAATGCACAGGTTCAATCCGAGAGCAACAACATCTATGCACACAGTTTTAATCAAGACCAAAGACTCAAGCAACTTCAGACAAACTTCTAAATGATGCAAGATGCCAAGGCAGGATAAGACAAGGGCTATAGCAGCAGAACACACACGGATTGAAACAAAGAAAGACAAGTTTAGAAACATGACGAGAAACAGAACCAGACATGAAAGCAAAACAAGAAATAGATCAGGTTTACTTCCTTGTGTAAAAGGTGAGGAGTGGCAGCTCTTCACATACCACATGGATTCCTCACTTGCTGAACTAACAGCTTATCGTTTTTACCAATGCACTGAGGAGATACCTCCGCCTCCTCTACGAGCAGCTTACTAGTTGCTTGTGAGTGACGTTCTTCTTCCCTTCACTTCGGCTAGATCATCACCCATGGTCAGCTTGCAATGGTCTTGAGTTACACAGGTCACTGAGTAACAGGGTCTTTAGGTAGCTCCATTTCCACTCTTCTTCAAGCTTGGATAGTGTATGGGGTCCAAGCTTATGGTGAGCATCATTAATGAGCCTAATGATCAGGAGCACACTCCTCACGGAGTGCGCTTTCAACCACTGATCAACCCTTCCCTGTTATCACCAATGCCTTTTGGTAACTAGCCTTCTCTCCATTGCACACACAATGGGTAACTTCTTCCTCTTTTAACTCGGATTGGTGATGGACTAAGGGCACTTCCTGTGACCCTGAAACAACACTCAACCTCCAGTAAAGATTAGAAACGAATGCATTGGGTCAGTCCTTGGTGTACCACCAGGCTTGAGCACCAATGTCTTAAAACAATGATACAATGCAATGCAATGATCTTACAGAATTAGAAACTAGATGCCATGGCCAATTTTAAACCTCTTTAATCAGCTATTAGGTATGAACCTAATGCCTCAACATAAAGATGCTTCAAGACAGTATGCATCTTCTTTAAAGAACCTTTAGCTTTAAAGTTCATGCACACAACTCTCAATGAGACAAGCTTATGAAAGCACAACCGTTCTAAAAACATGATGCAAGTAGCTGAGACAATCTACTCAATTCTACAACACAATCATGATTAAACAAGCTCTGACAATGCACAAAACAAAATATGAGATTCTGGGACTCTAGACACAACTCACGGCACAATAAATAATAACACAAGCTCTTATTAAGGGTTAGAAGGTTTCTTACAACCAAGAGATCCGAGCTGATCTCTTGAACCTCCAAGGACACGGTTCATCTGAACTTGGCAGGTTTGAGTCTTGGATTCAGTACCCAACCCCTCTCCTTAGTGTCTCCATCCCTTTTACAATGCTCACTCTTCACACCCTTTTCATCCGCCTTCTTACCACCTTCCTTGCTGGACCAAGAGCTTCCCTCCGCCTTCTTTGCTTCAAGCAATCCGTGTAAACCCTCCTCTTTCTGGACTTGGGAATACACATCTTCAGGCGTGGGGAGCTTCTTATCTCTCAAGGTGAACTGAATGAGAGAGCCGTAGGCTGGACTAGACATTTTGTCTTGCTCTCTCTTCTTGTTTAGGACATCCGGATCAATGGACTGAGGTCTGAGCATCTCTAGTCCCGACCATAGAGATCTGGACTTCCCTGGATGTGCCGTGACCTCAGCTTCTTCTTGGGAGCTCCATCTAGATTGGTTCACATATGCCTTGCTGAGTGTGTTCCATAGCTTTCTAGCCATCTCACATATGATTGGCGCCAAGGAATCATGAAGAACAGACATGACCAAGCGATCCTCTCGTTGCCACTTCTCCTCTTGAGGAGTGCTTTAGCTGACTTCACCACCAGCAGGACCAATGGATGCTTTTGAAAATCTTGGTGCATCCTTAAGACAATGTTTTCATACACCCCTTCCTCCAAGAGCTGTCTTGTCCATGCGCAACCAACCTCTGTAGTTAGGACCTTCATATGATGTTGGGATGACCAGGGATCTTAAGTAACTCATCTTGAGGGAAAAAGAACACCACTGTCTAAGTGCACTTCAAAGATGAGAGCTTTGTAACTGGATGAACTTGGATCTTCAAGGAGCGTTACTCTGGGTTTCAAGGGGCAAAGCTCAAGACTTCTCCACACAATAGGAGCCTGTCTTAACTTTTACCCAGATGTATGAACCCAGAGAAAGAACTGGTGTGAGCTAAGATGAAATGGCGTGAGCTAATGATGAACTGGAGCTTGTGTTTGGGTTTGTTGCGGAAGCTATCACCAGGAGTCTGAGTAACCTGGCTCTGATACCATGAGATTTTACAGAGTCCAAGTGCTTGAGTTTTCTAGAATCAAAGTAAGGAGTGTTTGTGTAGAAGAGAATGAAGAATAGTGATGAGTCTTAAGAGAATAAGAGATAGTATGAGAGAATAAGGAGACTGAGAGAATAAGGAACGAGACTAGGAGACTTGGTAACCAGAATAAGATTCAAGAACAGAGTATGAAGATGAGAGACTCTCTCTCTCCCTAAGGTTTACAATCTCGCATAAGGAGGCTTTTATATGTCTTTACTTTCTACAACAATTAACCTATATCCTAAGGCTGGAAATGCTGGATAATATGGATGGACAGGATGAGAGTAGACAGGTCTTGGTCTCCTTAGTGCAAGCTGGAAAGGAGAGGCGCGCCTTGACTGAATGGAGGGAGGAGATAGCTTCATTTGAATTACACGGCTAGGATGGATCCGTGAGTGAATAAGGCTGTAAAGGTAAAACTCTTTTCCCTTTCCAGCCTGTCCCTTGACTCATCTGATCCTAAGGAATATTCTTCTCCTCCCTTAGCTTCCAATGGTCACATTTCTTCAAGCAAGCCATGCCCTAACTTTGCACTTCTCTTCTTTTGGGTTTCCCGGATGTATGGTCGAGAGGTGTGGTCGTACGGTCGATGGTACGGATCTCCTGTCCGTACCACTCGCCCTATTTATGCACAATACTCTTCCTTCTTCTTCTGATGATCCACACACCTTCTCTTAGTTGCCCATGTCCGTACATGTCCGTACAAGGCCGTACACACGCCCTATCTTTGCACCTTGGACCCTCTTCTCTCAAACTCTTCCAAACCCTTCTTCTGATCAGTTAAGTCCCTCCTGGACTTAACTTCTCAAGATAAACACTTCAGGGTACTTCTGAAGCTTGGTTGAACTCTTCTGAACATCTCCTGAAGCTTGCCCTATCTTTGCACAAGCTTCTATCTTCTCTTCAGCTCAACAAAGGAGGTTTCTTCCACTTCGAGTGCTTGTGCATCCCACTTAGTCTCTGGGTTGTATTGATATTTCTTTCATTTTTATACAATACATGAGTCCATTCTCTTGCTTCATGTTGAGCTTGTTTGAGATCTTCTTTCCAACTAGTTTGCTTCCGACCATAAACCAATAAGTTACGGCTCTTCCTTATGCGCCAAAGTATCCACAAAGGTTGTTGTCTATCGATTGGGTTGAGAGCCTTATTATTTACTGAGGATATAATAGCTTTTAACTTTTCTTCAAAGCTGATACGAGTGTCAATAAAAGTACGGTCTGGTAAGTTTGCTCCTATCCAAAGTGCTTGAGTATACGAGCAGTTAAAGAAAAGATGTTCCATATCTTCTTCCAACACACAACATCTTCTGCACACACTATCTTGAGAGACCTGTCTTCGTTTTAGAATTGATCCCACAGGCATTGCTTCAGATAGAATTCTCCATAAGAAATGTTTGAGCTTCGGAGCGGTATTTAACGTTCCATAGGGATGCTTTAATTTCAGTTGATCCCCTTGGTGGTATAACTTGTTGATCTTGGTTATGCATACTCAACCAGTAACCTGACTTAACCGTATACATACCATCTTCAGTATAGTTCCAACCCAATAAGTCTTGTCCTCCATATTGGCTTACTACAATGTGCCTGACTAAATCCACATCCTCTGGAACCATGATACGCTCTACTAGTTCAACATTCCATTGTCTTGTACCAGGCAGAAATAGAGAATTAACTGTGTGATAATCATTCTCTATATTATTAATACCTCTTGGAGCTCTAGGCAGATGAGTAGGGAGCCAGACATCCCTCCAGATCAAAGTCTCTTCGCCATTACCAATTTGAACCCTCAAGCCTGATTTGAGGAGCTCCTTTCCTTCCATTAGAGATCTCCAGATAAAGGATGGTTTATTACCAACCCTCGCATTGAGAATAGTTGTATCCTGATGATAACGGCAACGCAGAACTCTCGCGAGTAGACTAGATGGTGTTTGGCCAATTCTCCATACTTGTTTGGCAAGTAACGCCAAGTTAAAGTTCTCAATATCCCGGAAATCTAGCCCACCCTCTTTCTTTGGAATACTCACTCTCTTCCAACTCAACCAGTGCATCGATCGTCTCCCCGTTCCTTTACTCCACCAATATTCAGCAAAGAGTTTCTCAATGTCTTCACATACTCCTTTAGGAAGTTTGAAAACATTCATTGGATAAACAGGAATAGCTGAGACTATTGTCTTAAGTAGAATTTCTTTCCCTGCTTCAGATAGATATTTATTTGACCACCCTTTTGTTCTGTTTTTAATCTTCTCCAAGATAAATTCAAATATCTCTTTCTTCTTCCGTCCTATAACTTCTGGTAGACCCAAATACTTACCACATCCTCCATCATTATGTATGTTAAGGATCGTGCGGAGTCTTGTCTTCATATTGTCTGGAACTCGAGAACCAAATGTAATAGCTGATTTATTTAAGTTAACCGCCTGCCCAGAAGCCTTTTCATACATCTGTAGTATCCTCTGTATAGTCTTGCATGATCGTGGATGAGCATGGCAGAAAAACAGGGCGTCATCAGCAAACAAAAGGTGATTTATGGTTGGTCCATATGTGCTTATCTTCATTCCCTTCGGTTTTGTCTCCGCAGTAGCCCTCAATAGAAAATGACTAAGCACTTCACTGCAGATGATGAACAAATAAGGTGAAAGGGGATCACCTTGGCGTATTCCTCTCTGTGGGATGATGTTGCCTGTTGGAGATCCATTTATCAATGCTGAGAAGCTTACAGTACTAACACACTTCATTATCCAACTGATCTATTTTGCATCAAATCCCTTGCAAATCATTGTGTCCTCCAAAAATTTTCATTCTAAACGATCATACGCCTTCGAAATATCAGTTTTTACTGCCATATATGACTTCGCCCACCTTTTCCTACTCTTAAGAGAATGCAACATCCCATGGGAAATAATAACATTGTCAATAATGTTTCTCCCCGGAATGAAAGCGACTTGGTTCTCAGCTATTATGTTTGGCAGGTGCTGCGTCAATCGACCAACAAGTATTTTGCTAATAATTTTGTAGCTTACATTGCAGAGTGATATCAGTCGAAAGTCACCCATAGCTCTTGGAACTTCTATCTTCGGAATCAAACATAAATTAGTCTTATTAATCTGAGGATCTAAGATACCATTATCAAAGAACTGCTGAACTTCTCGAATGATCTGATCTTTAATGGTTGGCCAAAATTGCCTATAAAAAGCTCCAGTAAAGCCATCCGGTCTCGGAGCTTTGTTTGGACCAATACTGAAGACAGTTTTTCTAACTTCCGCTTCTGTAACTGGCCTGGTAAGATCCTCATTCATCTCCCTTCTAACTCTTGCATTAAACTGGTTAAAAGCGCCATCATAATCAAAATCTGCATCTCTTGTTGTAGTAAATAGGTTCCTGAAGCAATCTTCTGCGGCTTGACCAATAGCCTCATCACCTCTTTGCACCATTCCATTTTCATCCTCAATTGCCATTATTCTGTTTCGAGCCACTCTTGTTTTTGTACAAGCATAGAAGAATTGAGTATTTCTATCCCCAGCCTCCAACCATTGGTTTCTGCTTTTTAACCTCCAAAATTCTTCCTCATCACAATACGCTTGAGATAGTTCTTTATGTATCTGTCGTATCTCATTAGTCGAGTGACTTCCATAGGAGATCGCAAAGTCGAGTTCTTCTTTTAGGTGAGCAATGCGGATGACTGCGTTAAATGTATGTTTCTTCTTCCACCGAGAAACTGAACCTCTGCAAGCTTTTAGTCTATCCTGAGTAGATGTGCCTGATCTCTGCTCCATCCAAGTAGATTTAACTTCTTCTTGGAAGCTCTCCTCTTTGAACATTTTTTTATCATATCTAAACAGTTTCACCGGCCGGTTAGTTGTCTGTTAAATTGTCGTCACCAGAGGTCGGTGATCAGAAGCTTCAAACGCAAGAAATTCTGTTTGCGCCGATGGGAATTGAGCTAACCAGTTTGAATTAGCCATACTTTTATCAAGGCAACAACGTATGTCATGAGTATGCCGCTTCCCATACTAAGAAAATTTGATTCCTGTTGCTTTCAGATCATGAAAGTCACATGTTGCAATCATTCTTCTAAAATCAACAAATGATCTCTCTGGTCGTGCTGGTTCTCCTTGTTTCTCATCATTGCTCTTGATTTCGTTAAAATTACCCATAATCAACCAAGGGTATGTTCGTGTAGTGGCCATTCTCTCCAAACGTTCCCATAATTGATGTCGCAGAGAAGGATCAGGATAACCATAGACAAAGGAGAGATAATAGGAAACATCATTCATTCCAACAACGCAGTCTACAAGATTTGGATATTGAAACAAAACTGAAACAGATACATACTTCTTCCATAAAACAGCAATTCCACCACTCATACCCTGTGGTGGAACAGTTACATGTCGGTCATAACCAAGATCACAGACCAAGTCTGGCACATAATCATCCTTTTGTTTTGTTTCCAGCAGGCATAGTATGTCCGGGAAATACTTCCTTTGTATTTCCTTGAGGCGTCGAACTGTAGGGTCTACACCTAAACCCTGACAGTTCCAAACGGTTGTATTCATGGTGGAGCTGGTGGGTTAGGGCCCACCGCGCCTCTCACTTGATCAGTTGTTGTGTCATTACCGCTAGCTTCACCTCTCTCCAAATTTGGACATTTGAGAAGGCCTTCTTCCATCAGAGCTGCCTCTACTTTCCTCTTGCGTGCCTGCTGGGACTTAGAGCGTGGAGGCATGGTATCATATAACGATTGCATGGAACTCCCATCGGTTTCCTCCATGATTCTCTTGCCTTGTCGTGCATCATCCCCTGGAATGTCTCCTGTGGAGTTAGAGAAGATTGGAACCGGATTGAAAAGCTCGCTTGACTCCAGTTCTCCTGAAAACATGCATCCCAGCGGCTCCGCATTGTAGTCTTCATCATCTTCCATCACCTGGTACTCTACCCCATTTGGTACGTCATTCTCCTCATTGTTATTCTCCTCATCCATCTCATGAATTTGAATCTGGACTCCTTGTTCCGCCAGAGGAACAAGAAGCGGCTCATCATTATCATCTTCATCATCATCCTCAGAGTCATGATCCATTCCGCCATTTTGGATCAAACAACTGCCAGAATCATGTGTGAGCATTCCACATACCTCGCAGAAACCCCTTAGCCTCTCATAACGGAATTTGAGGAGTGTGTTGACTCCTGGAGTGAACTGGAAGTTCTTCTGGAACTGAAGTGGAAGATCAACATCCCAGTTAACTCTGACACGAGCATTTTTCACACGAACCGTCGTCTCTGCATTGTAATTAACATCCATGTATTGCCCCAATGCACGTCCTATGTGCATGATTACATCTTGGTTCATGTACTGCAGCGGTATACCCCTTATCTGGATCCAGAGAGGAATGAAGTTCAACATCAAAGGGTTAAACAGAGGAGACCACTGTTGCATTATGAGCATCCGATCAGCAAAGGCCAGGGTCCTCTCCTGAGGACATTCTCCATTGATACCTCAGATGGAAACACAAACTGGAACCGCCTTCCTTCGACAATTCTTCCATGGACCAACCCTGCATGTCCCCACTGTCTTTGTAAAGCCGCAATGATCTCACGAATGTTTTGTCGCCTTGGGATTACAGGGCGACCAATGATGATGAAACGGTTCTCTGCTGCTTCTTGGTTGACCACGTCCAGAGGTAGTGCCACTGGTTCATCTTCAACACCCAAATCTAACTCTTGTAAATTCCGGTGAAGGTTATCCGCCATTGTTATCAATCTTCTGTATTTTTGTAATAAAAATTTGCTCAAGATAGGATTGAGTGTGTGGAAGAATCTAATGATTCTAGATTGCCATATATAGAGTTCCGGGTAGTAACTCCAATACATAAGTGCATCACGATGTGTAGAGGCCATTGTGGGGATAATCGTCGGGGAGTGGGCAGTAAACCGTCGTCCACCGTCGAAAACATCAATAACCGTTACCGAAATAACAGTGCAAAGTCCAAAGAATAACCGTTTCCAAATCGTCTTTTTTCGCCTTCTTTCATTGTTTCTTTCAAAATCACAATTTGAATCCTTAACCTCAATTATAATTATCTACCTTGCATAATAGGTAAGAAATTTAGCTTCACGGATTTCGTCAATCCTACCTTGTGTGGAGATAAAAAAGATTAGTGAGTTGATGTTTTAAGTTTAGATTAGTTAACCATATGTTTTTTTTGTCAAAGTTAATAAAAAGATTATAAATGTCTTTTACCCTTCATTAAAGATGAAGGTAAAAGTGGTTAGTGTAAACATGAAAAGTGATACTTTGAAAATGGTATTTTTGGCAATTTCCCTTATTTCATTAAGATTAAATAATTTAGTCTTTTATTTTATTCCTAAAAATCTTTTAATGAAATATCATGACAAGATTCAAATCACCTCTTTTGAGTTTGTTCGAAGAATGAGAGATTTGATCATTCGTCTAATGTTTGTTTCTCCCGAATATCATATCTATCTATTATAATTGTGAATGAGAGATGTGAACTATTTATTATAAGCTTTCTGGTTTATCATTTAATAAAAAAAATATTTATTAGTTTATACATAGTTTACATACAATAGAATGGTAAAATATTATATATCTTTATCGGTATAAGTAACTAAACCTCTAATAAAACAAATAATTTGTTTTTGTTGTTCTAGAATTAAATTTTTAGACAGAACTGGTGAATATATACTAGACATACATTTGTATTTCGAGTCTGCACTTATATTTTATAACATTTTGATATATTAGATTTGAACACTAACCTGTGAATAAAGTTTGCCGGTGATTTTCTTCAAAAATTTGATTCTTAGATATGTATCTGGAGTGGAACTAATTTTTACAGATGTTCATCTTTTTTAATTTGATACTTATGTAATGCACCGAATTCACAGAAAAAAAATTATATCAGGGAAAAAGAAACGAGAACGAAAGTACAATTTTATAAAGGTAAAAAATAAAATCACTTATGGAGAGTCAATAGTACACAAATCAAGAGCACAAAACGTAATTCACTTTCGTCATTTTACAATCGATGTTGCCTATCTGGTTTTGGTGATTTGTGTCAGCCGCAAAATTTAATTTATTTTTGTGCATATAAAGTCTTAATAATAATTAAAATAAGCTGTAAAACGTTAACTCTTCAATAAAGATAAAAAGATGATACATCTCAGAGACGAACATTTGTATTCGTCATTTACAATCGATAAATATTGTAGTGTTACAAAATATTAAAACCATTTAATAAACAAACATTATTATACAAAAATCACTCCATAAATGCGTGTGGATTACTATATAAAACCCAGATCAATACATAGATACGATTTTAAAACAATTTATTTGCGTAATTTCACCTTCTACACAACCAAACAACTAACAATATATAACCGATATACAGTAGTGTATTTCATGGTTTGAAAATAAAATATATGCCGGCTTATATTTGACTTTTTCTAACACAAGGAAAAACGAAACAGAAAAGTTGGTTAAGCAATTAATTAATAAAATATAAGAATGGAATAAAGGCTTCGAATGTTTACAACCGCTCCGTCCTGCACCGCAGTTAACAGTAACAAAAATCTCTACATATACCATATATCTATACGTTTTTATAACTGTTAAAATCGTACCGCAGTTGAACCGCTTGTCCCGTACCGCTCAAACCGCAGTCACCATTCCGAGCCAAAATCAGGAGAGAGGAAGTGGTTAAATGTTAGGATAATTCACTATGGAAGGAAGTGAGAATGACGTGAAACCCTTATTAGGACCGAGACTCCTTAAGAAATGGCCTCCAATGTGAATGTTTGTTGGCTAGAAAGACATTCACATCAAAACTTCAACCAATCTCTCCTTCACACAACACTTCCTCTTTATGCTATTACTTAATTCATCTCACACTATTTTAAACTTTTTGAAGTGGTTATGAGAATAATAATGTTGGGGATGCCCGACTTTTCATGGGAAGATACTGATTAAATTAAGAACTTGGGATAACTATAAGTATTTCTCTATAGAAATACATAGGACAGAATCTCTGCGACGCATCTTAGGACAGTCTTCGATGCGTGAAAAGCAACATTTGTTTTGTCGGATTACGGAGAGCCAAATATAAAATTTCATAAACTTTTTTTTTTTTTTAACAAGACGAGCCCTAATCCCCTCCTAGGTCCGGAGCCAGTCTGTACCATTACGGCCCTGGACACTTCTTCCCACCCGAGACTCGAACTCGTGACCTCTCAGACCGGAGTCTGAGGTGTTACCAGTTGAGCTAGCTCGTCCGGGTATAAAAAAAAAATGTTTGTCTTATTTAACTAAAGCCAAAGTAAGACAAAAACCATGGTAAACGCCTCAGCTATTTTATTCATTAAAATGTTTTACAGAAGAAAACTAAAACTATACACCAGATTTAAGCCATCAATATTGTTGGAGATTTATTTTTGTTGAATCCTGGAAAATACAAAAACTAGAAGAGGAAGAGAGAAAATAGAATTACACTTTAGTAGAAGATTTAAAGGCTTTAACAAATTTATAATACAATTATAATATATTAAAAATCAAATCTCTTAGATAGCACAAAATTATGATGATAAAGATAACATACAAATAATAATATTCAAAATAGAACTAGTTAAATATTTAAATGACTATTTTCCAAACTTTAAATCTTTACATTAAGAACATATCCAATTCATTGATAGTTTTACCTCTATAATAGTATTCAGAGATAAAATTATTCTAACTCATTTCTATTTTTTAATATTTAAGATTGCTATTTTTCTCTATTTTTAGAGTAAGAAATAAAATTCATCTATTTTTACTCTGTATTTACAAATACTTATATTAGAAGAATAAATTAGAGTTTATCTCATTTCTATTATAAAAATTCCTCTATTTTAAATGAGAAATGACAATACATTGGAGATGGTTTAACACCACCATGTTTGTAAATAATAAATCATAAATCTTAATAACTAAATTCAAATTCAAACATAAAATACTTTAAAATTTTAGTTAATGATATTTTGAGGAAAAAAACAAAATTCTTTGTATGTTATTTTGGAACAAAAAATTATTTTAATGTTTAGCATATGTGATTTTCTTATTATAAATGGTTACTATCAAATTCATTATAAACTTTAATAAGTTTGTCATTTTGTAATGGCTAATATTTTAAATATTGAAATATATTTAAAGTAAGACTTTATACTCCCTCTAATTCATATTAAGTTTCATCTTAAGTTTTCAAATTTTTTTATTATAAGTGTCATTTTAAATTTTAAATACAATTATCAAATAAATTTTCCAATTTTTACTTTTAATTTTAGTTTATTATTAATAAAAATAAATAAAACAATGTATTAAATAGGGGTAAAATAAAAAATTGATATTTTAAGAAAATTCATTTGTAAAACTTTAGAAACTCTTATTATGAAACGAAGAACAATCTATCTATATTATAATAGTACACTTTGCTCACTCCTAAAGCAGTCCACATATGCAGTTTTTAAAGTCTGTGGGTCCCGCGTTCTGTACGGTTTTGATTGGTCGATTATGTTTGGTGTTTGGTCTGATCTTGGTTCTCCATGTTCGGTTAGATTATAAGTCAAACGCTGCGTTTATGCCGTTGAATAGATTAGAGTTTCATTCTTTTCGTTCTTCCAGTTTCTTTCTCGCCGTCAACGGTTAACTTAATCTGCAAACCCAAAGATTTTTCCTTTCATCTCTTAACCTCCCCTATCATTCAACGTATCTTAATTTCACCAATAATTTTTTTTTTTTTGTAACTGGCTTCAATTTCACCAATAATTGTTATCCACATTTCACTTAGTTACCATTTCAACCTCTTTGGATTCTTCATGACAAATCTATAAATAGGAGAAATACATTGAACGATGTCGACCTCTCCGTTATGGACGTATGGTATCTTAAGAGTTGAATTTTGCAGGTACAACACAATCAGAAATATCAAAAGCTTCACGGAAAGAATCAAAGGCAGTGGATCTCAGAGGACCTATGAATGGTAAGAACTAAAATATCTTCCTTTTCTTTTATGAATTTTTAATCCCTCTTTCTGTTTCCTTCTCTCTCTTTGCCTGTGTGAGATTTTCTCCTTCTTCATTACTTTTTGCCAATTGGTGATTTCTTTCATATGATTCTTCAACCTCACTTGTAAACAGCTTATCTCGCATTGTCATCACCTGCAGTGAGTTTCATCTAAACATGGAGATTTGATCGTATCCTTCTCGTCTCTTTAGAGCTGTAAGTTTTTTTTTTCTTTTTTTTTTCTGGCCTTTTTATTCTTGATCGTTGTACATAATCTCAGCCTCTTTCTCAAAACTGGTCTCTTCTCTAAGATTTGTGTCACTACGAGAATTATGTGATTCGCGGTTCCAACTCTATTGAGCAGGTAACACCCATTCTTTAAACATATTTTAGTACTCTTATGTTGTTCCAGAATAGACTCAACTCAACTAAGGTTAGCACTGTTGTCCTCCTCAAGACACATGAAACTGATTTTGTTTTCAAGTCTTAAAATTGTTGGTCAGATTTTTGGTGTCCTCCAACAAAATGGCTGGTCCGTTGTTTGTTGCACAACTTGTAGTAGGAAGCTTACAAAGGAAACCGATGTGTTTCTTCCACCTTGACAGGAGTCATCAGGTATAAACTATGATTCACGATGATTCATTTTCAAATTAACAAACTAATATAAATATCTGCTAAAATTTCACGTCCTCTCGATACAGGTTCTGTGTTGAACTAGGTATTGTTGACGGAAGGGACAGACAACAGAGATGACAAAACTCATCAAGGAGGTAGCAAGTCTGACTCTTGAGGAGTTACGTTTTACTTTCACACAATTCCTATTATAATTTTGTATATAATTGTTTCTCTTACTCTAAATCCCCACAAACCCCCTACCTAATTCAGATTAGTAGCGGTGAGGAAATGGAGCTACCAAAATGTCCTTTTCAAGCTACAGCCTCACTCCAAATCACTGTACGTTCACAGTCTCAGCAATCAGTGAAGCTTCACATCTTATTTGGCACTCAGGCAGAGGTAGGACGAACAATATATAGAATCTGCCAGCAACATATATGATGCGCCAAAGGTTTCACTGAGAGTTGGTGAAGCAAGTCTGCAAGGTTCTGCAGCCGACGATAACAAATCCCCCCTGAGTGATTCTCGCAAGGCCATCTAACCGTCGACCTCTCTGTTTTAATTATCTATTTCTAAGTGTTTTCTCTACTTTGAAGTGTGAAGTTTGGTTCTCTTTGATTTGATGTACACTATTTCTTACCGGTGTAAAAATTACTATGACTTTAATAATAAAAGGAGTTTGTTTAAAAAAAAATAGTAAAAGGAGCAACGTGTCTTTACTTATTAACCAATGTTTCCAACTTTATAAATCAGTAAAGTTTAATGCATAAAAATCGGTCATGTAAACATGAATTTTTTTAATATTCTCTGAGTCAAAAAATGTAGATTACAAAAAAATGTAGATTACAGGCTTACAGCCTAAAATTATAATCGATGCAATTTCAGTTACTACCTCTGCAATGAAATTAAAAATAGTCTTCCTTGCAAAATAAAATAAAACACACCAAAGCAATCAACTAACCGTAACACACATAAACAATTAACAAAAAAAATTAAACAAATTCAAAGAAACAACAAACATATAATCGTACCTTTGGGATAAGCCATTTGAACACTAAAAATAACAAACTCACAAATTCATCACAATATAACCAGTTCTAGCTACATAAACTCATAAAGCGACCTACGGTTTACCAAAAAATACTCATGAAATACATAATATACAGTTCTACCCACACCTACTGCACAGTTTCAATAACAACTTCACAAACTACACTTTTCACAAAGAAAAAACTTCACAAACTGCAGAGACTCCAAAGATAAGAAAAAAAACTTACTGTAAATACAGAAAAAGTCAGTCTCGCCCCTAGTAATAGATAATGATACCCAATGTTTTTTTCTTGGCACCACAAATGAAGTTAATGTCTATATAGCATTAACGAACGCGTGTGGTTGCACGATGGTAGTCAAAAAGTGGTCTTGCTTTTACCATTGGGACGAAATTAAGACTAACTTTTTGCAGATAAATACATTGAAAGTCCTGAACGGCTTGTCAATAAAGATTGATTTAACTAATGGAAATGTAAAAGATAAAAACAGTATAAGTAATTTAGAGTTCTGTTTTAGACATTATAAATACATTTATCTGACTCTATCACCACAAAGGGCTTAAATGACATCGCTAATAATATGGATGTGAAGTTTGGAGGTGTGATTAATACTATGGGAGATGGGGGATAATATTTAATCCATACAAATTCGCTACAAGACAGACCTTCACCATCGTTTTGAACAATCTAATTAATAACTTAATTGACGTCCAAAAATTGTGGATGTAGTTTCTGTACACAGTATTCAAAGAACATTAAAATTCCTTTTAAGGAAAAGTGCACAAAAATTGTAGGTGTGTGTTTTATGTGTGTTTTTATTAGGTTTGTTGATAATTATTAATTATGTATTTCAGGGCCTCCTAAACATTTTTTTAACACCATTGGAGATCAAGCGGCAGATATTAAGATTCGATATTTGATCAAGACCTGGATTCAAAAGCGTAAAACCCCTCAAAATACGCTCATTGCAACATGGGACGCCGATTACAAAGACTCTATCGATCGAATCAGAGCGGCGGCTCATTGCATCTTGTTAACCTACTGTAGAGGTTCAAGATGCGATGAATTCCTGAAATTTGATGAAGGAGAGGTTGTAAGGCGTGTTTGGGATACGCTTCTAACTCGTGTGGACAGGGTATCACGACATGACCTGCCGTAATAGCAAGGCAAGCTATGAAGAAGAGGAGAAGGACTGTGGCCCCTAGGAAAGTAAGGAGGAAGGGGCAGACATGGAGAAATAATTATCGAAGGTCAAATAATGCCCATAGGGCAAGGGGAAGGCAAATGCAACACTACAGGAACCATAACCGTGGTGGATTTCTTCCATCGGTCAAAATAGCATTGATTCAGGTTTGTCATTATCATCATTGACTAAATAACTGTCTTCATCGTTTGTAGTATCACTCATTTGTCCGTAATAATGCCCAGGGGACAAAGGGAAGGCAAAGTCAACACTACATGAACCATAACCGTGGTGGATTTTTTCCATCGCCCTCCAAAGTGAGTTAGCTGAACACTATCTCCTTGTCTAATTTAATAGGAGAAAGGATCCTTGTCTAATTTAACATCTCCTTTATATATTGATTTCTCACTTTATTGGCTTTAATAGGAGAAGAAGATGATGCATAACCTCCGTCAGTACATTGTTCCTCTCCACCGTTACGTGGCCCTCATGGATTTGTGTTTTTGTTTGTTTGTTTGATACAATGGGGAGCTGATGAGAATTTTAAAACTTTTAGGAGAGGAACGAGAGATTGTTTTACAAGCTTTGATAGATAAATTGCTTCCGGTTGTGTACACCCCCACCGTGGGTGAGGCTTGTCAGAAGTATGGGAGCATTTTCAGGAGGCCTCAAGGTCTTTACATCAGCTTGAAAGAGAAGTGCGGTTTTAATAAAATCAACATTCTCTATTACAATATGGTCTGGATTCAATTATTTGTATTTCTAAGTACAGTTTGACATTTCTTTTAGGGGAAAGATTCTTGAAGTGTTGAAGAATTGGCCACAGAGAAGGATTCAAGTTATTGTGGTCACTGATGGTGAGCGTATCCTCGGTCTTGGAGATCTTGGTTGCCAGGTAATCAGAGTCTTTAACACTCGATCCCACATGTGATATGCGTTCTTTACCTTTTTTGTTGGTTTTTGAATGCTGTAAAATTTCCAACAAGGAATGGGAATTCCAGTTGGCAAGCTTTTTCTTTACACAGCTTTGGAAGGAATCCGTCCATCGGCTGTAAGCACTGAAACCAAAAGCTTCTGAACATGTTGTTCACTTATGTTTGATTCTCCGTAGTTCTGATGTTACTGTGTATATCTATTTTCACATGCAGTGCCTTCCAATTACCATTGATGTGGGTACAGACAGCGAGAAGCTCCTGAATGATGAGTTTTACATTGGACTTAAACAGAAGAGGGCAAACCGGCAAGGTCTATTATTATCTTTCATACTTCTCTCTACACGTCTAGTGTTCGATCTATCTATGTTTCAGACAGAAACTGAGAGTTTTGATTGCTTTCTGTTATTTTAGGAATACACTGAGTTTCTGCACGAGTTCATGTGTGCTGTTAAACAGAACTATGGAGAAAAAGTGCTGGTGCAGGTAACCATATGATCGATACTGCTAAAACTTGTTTTCTCAATCTTGTGTTGATATAACATTACATGTAACTCTTGGTTTCAGTTTGAGGGTTTTGCAAACCACCACGCATTTGAGCTTTTCTCCAAGTACTACTCTAGTCATCTCGTTTTGAATGATGATATCCAAGTGAGATCTTGTCTTCAGCATAATATCATTTTTTGTGAGTTTTCTGAAACGTGACTAGTAAAAACTTGTTTTGTCTGTGTAACATTACAGGGTACCGCATCCATGGTGCTTGCTGGTCTTATTGCGGCTCAGAAGGTGCTTGGTAAAAGCCTAGCTGACCATACCTTCTTGTTCTTGGGTGCTGGAGAGGTGAGACCTGAAAACATATACGTACCAAATAAAGCTTTTTATATAGTCCGTTTTGTGTTACTAATGCTTTTCTTTTTTAAATCTTTGCAGGCTGGAACCGGAATCGCTGAGCTAATTGCTCTTAAGATTTCCAAAGAGGTTAGATAGTAGTCTTTTGGCTTCATGCTATTTCTGATACCTTTACTCTTTCTTGTCAAGAATCTATAACTGTATTGTTTTGCAGACTGGAACACCAATCGATGAGACCAGGAAGAAGATTTGGCTTGTGGACTCCAAGGTATTGTTGACTACATCATTGTTAACTACTGTTGCTTTTCTTTGTTCACTTACGTAACATCCTTTGAATGATCTTGCAGGGACTGATTGTTAGCTCACACAAGGAATCGCTTCAGCATTTCAAGCAGCCATGGGCGCATGACCACGAGCCCGTCAATGAACTCTTGAGAGCTGCTAATGTACTTTAAAACAAACTCATCTTAACATCTTTTCATGTGTAGATGACATATATATCTAAGTATTCATAACTTTTTCTCAAATCAGGCAATCAAGCCAACCGTGCTCATTGGAACCTCTGGTGTGGGGAAGACTTTCACAAAGGAAGTAGTGGAGGCCATGGCCACCTTCAACGAGGTTTTGTTTCCTTCTTTTATCTGCTCTCTTTGTATCTATGCATATTTTTTCTGATGTCTTCTCTCTGTGGTTGGTTACAGACACCCTTGATTCTTGCTCTCTCAAACCCAACTTCTCAAGCCGAGTGCACCGCTAAACAAGCTTACACATGGACCCAGGTAATGATCTAAAGCTTATACAAACAAGTGAGTTTTTATCTGATGCGACTAACAAGACTGTTTTGATTATAGGGTCGTGCAATCTTTGCAAGTGGAAGCCCGTTTGACCCTGTTGAGTATGAAGGCAAAACATTCTTTCCTGGCCAGGTTCGGTTTGTTGTTTACAGTAACATCGTTATTCCACAATCCACTGATAATGTTCCTTTTCATTAACACCCTTTTTCACATGCAAACAACTGCTGCATCTTCCCAGGTCTCGGTCTTGGTTTTATCATGTCTGTTGCCATTCGTGTCCGTGATGACGTGCTTCTAGCAGCTTGTAAGTACAATAAAACTGTTTTAAGAAACTAATGTTATAGTTAAAACTCGCCAGGTGTGACCATAAGTTTATGCATCGAATTACATCGTTACTACTAGCTAGACACCATTTGTTGATTCTTCTTTGTAAATTGTGTGTTCCAATTTGTTTTTCTATCAGCGGAAGCTCTGGCCTCGCAAGTGACGGAAGAGAACTTTGCGGACAGGTTGATCTATCCGCCTTTTACAAACATCAGAAAGATCTCTGCTAACATTGCAGCCAGTGTGGGAGCCAAAACTTATGAACTTGGTTAGTTTTCATTATTCTCCCATATGTATATTTTTTATGGTGTCAAAATATTTACTTTTGCAAAAAATATGATTTGATGTTGTTTGTTATCGTTGTTGCAGGATTGGCAATCGAACCTGCCTCGTCCTAAGGACCTGGTCAAGATGGCAGAGAGCTGCATGTACAGCCCTGTCTACTAGGCTTGGGCATAAAATCCATAATCCGAAATCCGAACCGAATCTGAACCGAAAAACCAAATCCGTATCCGGTCCGAAATGTTAAAAATACCCGAATGGATCTTATAAGGTGGTACAAAACATATCCGAACCCGAAGTGTTATTAACCGAACCCGAACGGGTAAACGAAAAACCGAAAAAATCAAAAAATCCGAAAAGATATTCGAAAAAACCGGTCCGAATGTCCAAACTAATATACAATGTAATTATATGAAACATGAATATATACTTCAAATATTCAATTTCATATTTATTTTGATATGATATCTAACAATAAGTATTTAAAATTAAATAACTACTTTAAATACTTAATTATATATAAACAAGTATATATTTCTTATGTTTTGCTTTTAAATTTTAGATTTTATTTCGGGTATACCCGAACCGATCCGATATAACCAGAATCCAAATGATATATGGTTACTTTATGGGTTCTATGATGTGATACAAAACCGACCCGAACCCGGTGTGTTATATCCGAACCCGACCCGTACTTGTAAATTTACTAGAATGGGACCTATGAGGTGCAAAAAAAAAAAACCAAAATCTGAAAAACCCGATCCGAACTCCAACGGGTACCCGAACGCCCAGGCCTACTGTCTACAGTAACTTCCGTTAAATAATCTTTTCCACCATTTTGTCTCCCCCCCCCCGGCTTTTCATTAAATATTAATCCAGTACAAATTCGCAACAAGACCTTCAGCATCGTTTTGAACAATCAACAAAAACTGATTGCTTTTCAACATTTTGTGTTTGCAGTCATTATAGAACACCTCTCGATAAAAAAACCATGGACAAGTAGAACTTGGTGGTATCAAATCCTCCGGACCTCCTTAGAGTGGCTGGAGGACTGTGTAAGTCTTCTGCTATGACTTAGATGACTTATTGATAAGTTTTCTTTGTAGACGACTTACCAATAAGTCGTCTGGTAAGTCGTCTGATATCTTCTAACTTGTACCCTATTTTATATGCAACATATTGATGCTTGGATTAATGTGCTGAGGAAGAGGTACGACGCTAACCCACAACATTTCAGGAGCGAGAGAATGTGCTTCCTTGATCATCTCTTTGCTCAGCAATGGAGATTCAACTACAAGGATTTTAAGGACTCGGAGCCCGATCAGAACGGTTTAGGAAGAAGACTCCCTGGTGGGGCGTGGAATTATTATGCAGGCACTACACCATCATTTTGCCAATCGAACAAGGTTTGGGGGACGGATATTGATGATGTATATGCGCCAGTGAACTACAACGACACTCATTGGATTGCTATGTGGATATCGATTCCTAAGAGGCACATAGTCGTCTGGGACAGTATTTGTTCCAGTATCTCCCCTGAAGACCTCGATGTGGTAATGGAGCCTTTTCTCTACATGGTCTCTTATCTGCTTGTTGAGTGCGCTTCCTCAGACGAACAACGTGCCCAATACAGCTTGGAGCCATTCACATATGAGAGACCGACCAATATACCTCCGGCCCGAGCTGGTGATTGTGGCGTGTACACTCTAAAGTACATTGAATGTCATGCTCTTGGGATAGAGTTTAGTAAAAAAGACTTTGCCAAGGCCAACGGGAAGACTATGAGGGATAAGATGGCGGTGGATATATTTCAAGAGCTTCCTGACGTTTATGAGTTCAAAAACAAGGAGAATGATGCCAACCTGGGTGCGTATGAGGGGTGATAAATAGGCTTCGTTAGATTATTTTGTACGGTAAATTAGGCTGATGTGTGTATTTGAACTTGATCCCTATTTTGTAAGTCTTCTGCGCCCTAAACCTTCAAATCTAAACCTTCAACTCTAAACCCTAAACCCCGAAACATCAACTCTAAACCCTAAACCCCGAAACATCAACTCTAAACCCTAAACCCTAAACCTTCAACTCTAAACCCTAAAACATCAACTCTAAACCCTAAACCCTAAACTTCAACTCTAAACCCTAAACCATCAACACTAAACCCTAAACTATCAACACTAAACCATAAACCCTAAACCCTAAAAAATTAACCCTAAACCCTAAAAAATCAACTCTAAACCCTAAACCTTCAACTCTAAACCCTAAACCCTAAACCCTAAAACCCTAGAGTTGATGTTTAAGGGTTTAGATTTGAAGGTTTAGGGTTTTAGGCTTTAGGGTTTATGTTTAGGGTTTAGAGTTGGTGTTTTAGGGTTTAGATTTGAAGGTTTAGTATTTTAGGGTTTAGGGTTCGAATTTCAGAAAATATATGGTTTAGGGTTTAGGGTTTACGTTTAGGGTTTAGAGTTGATGTTTTAGGGTTTAGATTTGAAGGTTTAGGGTTTAGGGTTTAGAGTTGATGTTTCGGGGTTTAGGGTTTAGAGTTGATGATTTAGGGTTTAAAGTCTATGTTTTTAGTTTAGATTTAGGGTTTACGTTTAGGGTTTAGAGTTGATGTTTTAGGGTTTAGATTTGAAGGTTTAGGGTTTAGGGTTTAGAGTTGATGTTTCGGGGTTTAGGGTTTAAAGTTGATGTTTCGGGGTTTTGGGTTTAAAGTTGATGTTTCATAGTTTATGGTTTAGAGTTGACGATTTAGAGTTTAGAGTTGAAGTTTTAAGTTAGTTAAACATATGTTTTTTTTCGTCAAAGTAATCGAAAGTTTATAAATGTTTTTTACCCTTCATTAAAGATGAGGGTAAAAGTGGTTAATGTAAACATGAAAAGTGGTACTTTGAAAATGGTATTTTTGGCAATTTCCCATTTTTTTTTTTTTCAATTCACTCTCTTTTATACAGAATATTATTTCTAAATAAGATTTTAAAAGATCAGTTCCGTATGCATTTTAACAGAAATCTTATAGCAAAAAAAAAAAAATTCTTATACTCGGATTATTAGGTGAAGACCCAAAACTCCCATAATCTTGATAAAACATACTTCCAATTGGTCCATGCTCCCATAGTCGCATTATTACCAAATATGTCAATTTATTGTTAACCTAATTTGTTAAGAGGTTTACCTGATTTGGGTGTGAGTTAATTACGCTAGTAATTTTTCAAGTCGTCCTAATACTTAAATATATAGTTTGCAGATTTATTGTTAACCTAATTTGCAGATTTACTTAAATATAGATAATGATAATTATATAGTTTCTTAATTTTAAGTAATGTACATAACTAATTTTAGTTAATATAGATAATGATAATTATATAGTTTCTTAATTTTAAGTAATGTACATAACCAATTGGATATGTACGCTTGTCCTTTAACATGAAGCATGACATCTAAATGTCTGAGCTGTCTTTTAAAACTCTACATAATCCTATGTTTCTTTAAACAATAACGGAAGACATAAGGCATTGATCAACCATCTAGTGTATTTTTTTTTATAAACATAAATAAAATATAGAAGAGGTGCGATTTACTGCGAGCATAGGTGTATCATGAATGTTAAACGACTGAAAAAGGTCAACTAACAGTTTTGTTTAAAAATAATAAAATTGGTGAAGGTTAGTTATTTAGTTATGGTTTTCTATAGCAAATCCATACCATAAATTTCAACTCCCATCGAACTACTTCTTTCTTAGTTTGATCTTCACATTATTAGTTTCACTGGTTTATTATTGTCAAGTTTAAGTGCTATTAGGTATTTTCTTTTGCGTCCAAATCTTCCATCTGTCACTTAATTATTAGGTTTCTTCTATAGTCGCCGGTAAGTTTCATACTAAACACGGATCAGTTTATAGGGTTAGTCAAAAAGCTTTATGATATGTACAGAAATATTACATGTAATTTATTTATTTATTTTTATTACATGGAATTTAACAATACAGATTAATTACTAAAGAATAGCTATTATCTGGGAATCATGTAAACCAAGTTTGGTTCCTTTACACACATCATTTACAAATTCAAAACGACAGACTTGCAAGCCGGTTAATTAAGTGGCAAGATAATTAGAGAGTTATGTTGATTAAATTGCAAATTTGGTTATTTTGCTATCTGATTTGTGCTGCATCCAGTTTCCATTGGCGAAAAATACCCACCATTACTAGCAACAATTGCTGCGATGTAAATATGGAATTTGCAACGAACATTCAAATATATGAGCAAACAACTCCACAGTTCGGCATATTTGTGTTTGCTTTAATTTAAAGTTTGACACATACGAGAGTGAGAAGAACGTTACCTATACATATCTTCCTTAATTACTTATTTTGGTTTTGGACGAACCAAATTACATTTGATTAGTGATTAGTCGTCGTTAATTAGACCCCGGCCACAATATTAATTTCCGTGTTTATAAAGTAGTTATTTAAGTCAACAATAACTCTAAAACTTACTGGGTGTGTGACAACATAGATATTGCGTTTGCATTTACGTACTCCCAAATTGTTACCGAGTCAAAGCGACAAATGCACATTGCATGGCGATTCTCAACTTAATCCATTGTCATATATAATAAACGGAAAAACATATTAAAATGAATCTTTGAATTAGATGATCCTAGTAACAAATCAGTCTAGTAGGTGCACCAAATCAACTAAACCCGTTGTGAATTTTCATATCATTTTCTCCCTCCTGCTGACTCTAAACCTAATAGTGAGACGATTTTAGTTTAAATATAATAGAATATTGTCAAAATGCTTGTGACAAAAAAAAAATATATATTGTCAAAATGCTAACGAATTCACATTAAGCTCTGTTGTTTCAGCTCTAATCTTTCCCGCTTAGTGGTGTATATATATACTACTCCTCTCCTTCCTCTAAACTCACACAACACAGAGCTTCACAATACAGCCTTAATGGAGTCTTCCCTACGGTTCTCCTCTCTAGCCTTCATCGCACTTCTTGCCTACTTCGCTTTTCTCGCTTCAGCTGAACTTCACGTCCGTGAATTTGTGGTAAGCTGGCTTCTTTGTATGTTTTTTTTTTTTGCATTAGCGAATGTTCTTGATTTAAGTTTAATCTCGTGTCTGTTTTCTCTTTGTGGATGACTTTAGATCCAACCAAAACCAGTGAAGAGGCTGTGCAGAACTCACGAAAGCATCACCGTGAATGGCCAGTTCCCTGGTCCAACGCTCGAGGTCAGGAACGGTGACTCTCTCGCAATCACCGTCATCAACAAAGCCCGTTACAACATTAGCATTCACTGGTAGTTAAATTGATCATATCAACAAACATATGTTCTGTTCTGCTCTGTTTTTATACTCTGTTTTTGCTCTATCTTTGGGACAGGCATGGAATCAGACAGCTGCGTAATCCGTGGGCTGATGGTCCCGAGTACATAACACAATGTCCTATCCGTCCAGGACAAAGCTACACTTACAGATTCACAATCGAAGACCAAGAAGGTACACTTTGGTGGCACGCTCATAGCCGCTGGCTAAGAGCCACCGTCTACGGCGCTCTCATCATTTACCCTCGTCTCGGTTCACCTTATCCATTCCATATGCCCAAACGCGACATCCCAGTTCTTCTCGGTAAGAACTTGCAACTTTCTGATCACTTCAAATTGTATTTTCTATTGTCAAAACTAAAAGTGTAAATCATGGGAACAGGGGAATGGTGGGATAGAAACCCAATGGACGTTCTGAGGCAAGCACAGTTCACAGGAGCAGCAGCTAATGTCTCTGACGCTTACACAATCAACGGCCAACCAGGTGATCTCTACCGCTGTTCTCGGTCCGAAACAGTTCGCTTCCCGATCTTCCCCGGTGAGACTGTCCAGCTCCGTGTCATCAACGCTGGATTGAACCAACAGCTCTTCTTCTCAGTCGCCAACCACCAGCTCACTGTTGTTGAAACTGATTCCGCATATACAAAACCATTCACCACAAGTGTCATCATGATCGGTCCGGGCCAAACCACTAACGTCCTTCTCACCGCGAACCAGCGACCTGGCCGATACTACATGGCAGCTCGTGCCTACAACAGCGCAAACGCCCCATTCGACAACACAACCACAACCGCTATCTTGGAGTACGTCAACGCTCCAACTCGACGTGGTCGCGGCCGGGGTCAGATCGCTCCGGTTTTCCCGGTTCTTCCTGGGTTCAACGACACTGCAACCGCAACCGCTTTCACAAACCGTCTGCGGTACTGGAAAAGAGCTCCAGTACCGCTTCAGATCGACGAGAACCTCTTTTTCACCGTCGGTTTGGGACTAATCAACTGCTCCAACCCCAACAGTCCGCGATGCCAGGGTCCTAACGGGACTCGCTTCGCGGCCAGCATAAACAACCAGTCTTTCGTGCTACCACGAAGAAACTCCATCATGCAGGCTTATTACCAAGGCATGCCCGGTATCTTCACCACCGATTTCCCGCCTGTTCCACCGGTGCAGTTCGATTACACCGGTAACGTAAGCCGTGGGCTATGGCAGCCCGTGAAGGGAACTAAAGCGTACAAGCTTAAGTTCAAAGCTAATGTTCAGATTGTGTTACAAGACACGAGCATTGTGACGCCTGAGAATCATCCTATGCACTTGCATGGGTACCAATTCTATGTTGTCGGGTCTGGTTTCGGGAACTTTAACCCGAGAACTGACCCGGCTCGGTTTAACCTGTTTGACCCACCGGAGAGGAACACCATTGGTACGCCTCCAGGTGGTTGGGTTGCAGTCCGGTTCGTTGCTGACAATCCAGGTGAATTAAATTTATTAACCTTGAAATAAGGAGTTAGTCCATATTAAAAACGAATTTTGACATAGTTTTGTTATAATACTGCAGGAGCATGGTTTATGCATTGTCACATTGATTCGCATTTGGGATGGGGTTTGGCTATGGTTTTCTTGGTTGAGAACGGACGAGGACAGTTGCAATCTGTGCAGGCTCCGCCGTTGGATCTTCCAAGATGCTAATAAAATCTTTCACCGTTGGATAAAGATTTGTGGGATTTAGTTTTGCTTTTTATTTTAATCAGAAAGGCTTTTGGGGTCTTTGAATCTGTATTGTGGTTGAAACTTGTTCATCTTTTGGTTTCCATCTGCTCTTTCTTGTTATTTTTCTCGTAATATAGTGTCTTGATATATCTGATTTAAAGATTATCAGTGAAAAGCTTATGTTGCAATCTGATAATGATCCTCTTTCACCTTACTTTCCCAAATTTCATATGAAATTCTTCTATGTAGATTGCATCAACACACAAATTTAAGAACATGAAGAAAAATAATAACACATATTTCTTAACTCTTATGTAAGATATAATGATTTTTTTTTTATATATGCACCAGTATTAGAGAGACATCGAAAGGTGGAATGATTCTTAAGTTTTATACACAAGAGATTGATTGATTCGCTTATCACCGATTGAATTTAGGTTAGAAACACATCTAATTAACATAGTATCAGATCCTGATCTTTATAGTCTAATATGATTCATATAATCCAGTTTGATATTTATTGATTGGACCCAAAATTAGCATATCGATCTTTGGTCGAACATTCCGAAATTGATGCTCAAAAGCAAAATGTACTAGAGACAAAAATGTTCCACATCGAAAATGTCTGACCATCCACAAAAATAAAGGTTCTCAAAATGGCTTAAAATAAAGGAAATACAACCAAATATCAGAAAGGGATTCCATGGAAATCTGAGATAGTTGAACCCTTCTGCACTGCTGTCACACGTTGTTTCCAGTCCGATTAGAAGATCATTATTTTCATCTCCAGTGTCAATGCAGGTTCCATCATTGCTCGCATTGCTATAGGTACGAAATCACAAATGCAATTGCTTGACTTTAAGATATAAAGCGTTAGCCAATCCTGCCGCTGAGTTTAAGTTCTTGATTTTATATGATCGATGTTATCTTTCATGATCCTGTATATTTTTAATGAACATTAGTAGATAAAGAAAATTATTTTTATTTGTTTTTCTTTTAAAAATCCGATGGTGAGAAAACAAAAAAAGGTGGTTGGGTGGGGGGGTTTGATTTCTCTCAACTTCCTCCATCTAAACTCGTATCTTCGTTAACTCCGCTTAAGCTTTCTTTAAAAAGGACACAAAAAAACTTGTCTGTCTGAATGCGCTCACTGCTTAACCGTACTAAACTACGCACTCCTCCTTTGAAAGCTCATTCTCTTATCCTGCGCACCACCACCATGGCCACCTCCTACTCTTCTTCCTTGCTCCTCCCTCCTTCCGTATCTCTCAACAAGTCCCGAAATGCCTCCTCCCTCGGATTCTCCGTCAACCGATCTAGGGCTTCTATGAGCGTCTCCGCTGGATCTCAGACCACTCTCAACGACTCTCTCTTCGCCGATTACAAACCCACCTCTGCTTTTCTCTTTCCCGGTCAGGTAATGTGTATGTGGATAAGAAAGGCTCCACCTTTACAGATTTATCTGATTGTAATTTGTGATGCAAAGTCCTGACCAAGGAGTTCAGACACTGTCTGTTGAAAATTGAAGTGTGTAATGAATAAATTTTTGAAATAAATATATATATATATATATATATATATATTAGGGAGCTCAAGCAATAGGGATGGGCAAAGAGGCTCAGAGTGTTGCTGCAGCTGCAGACTTGTATACCAAAGCCAACCATATCTTAGGGTATGCATCCTCCCTTTCCTTCTTGATACCTTTTGTTCATTTAGTAGTGATTAAATAAAACCATATTTGGGTGGGGGGAGGGGGGGCTTTCAGGTATGATCTTCTTGACATTTGTGTTAATGGACCGAAAGAGAAGCTTGATTCCACTGTCATTAGCCAGGTTCATCTTCTCTCTGTACTTCTTTGATTTCTTTTGAATCTCAAATTTTGCTAATCTTGGTTTGGGAGAACTGAATCCTTTATGTAGCTTTTTTTTTTTTTTATGATGTTCATGTATGTGTGTATGGTCTGCTCTTAATGGTTTCTCTCATTTTTTCTCAGCCTGCTATTTATGTCACAAGTCTAGCAGCAGTTGAGTTGCTTCGTGTCCGTGAAGGCGGCGAGCAGATAATTAACTCCGTTGATGTCACTTGTGGTCTCAGCTTGGGAGAGTACACTGCTCTCGCATTTGCTGGAGCCTTCAGGTTAGTTAACCATACAACACTGTCTCATGTCTTTATGATACCCAAATCAGGACAATGTACTTGTAGTGTGATAAAATGAGAACCCCAGTTTATTTTAATAGCTGAATCAGCTGTATCCTAAGAAGCACATGTTACTTTGCTCTGTTTACCTGTCTGCATAATTGACTTCTGTTTTTCTGTTACTGCTTTTAACCTCAAGCTTCGAGGATGGCCTAAAGCTTGTAAAACTTAGAGGAGAAGCCATGCAGGTATGATTTTATAAACTTCATTCCGTATATCCTTCTTTGATTATCTCAAGTTTACGTTGATGTTGTTGTTGCTTGGCTGAACCTTGTTTGATTTAATAAAAAAAAAATGCCTTTTTTCAGGCTGCTGCAGATGCTGCTAAGAGTGCCATGGTTAGTATCATAGGGTTGGACTCTGAAAAAGTTCAGCAGTTGTGTGATGCAGCAAATCAAGAAGTAGAAGAAGCTGACAAAGTTCAGATCGCTAATTACTTGTGTCCGGTAAATTATATGTCCTTCATGATTCTTTTGTATTATGCACTTGTATAAAACCATTTTCACATTCCATTGCGTGTTCTTATTACAGGGTAACTACGCAGTATCTGGAGGTCTTAAGGGAATCGAGGCTGTCGAAGCCAAAGCTAAGTCCTTCAAGGCCCGCATGACGGTATCATTCTCTCTCTAATTCCAGTTATCTTATGTTATGAGGCTACAATAAAACATGGTGGTTGGCTGGTGTAGGTTCGTCTAGCTGTAGCAGGTGCTTTCCACACTAGTTTCATGGAGCCAGCAGTGTCTAGATTAGAAGCTGCATTGGCATCAACGGAGATCAGAAGTCCGAGGATCCCAGTGATCTCCAACGTGGATGCACAGCCTCATGCAGATCCAGACACTATCAAGAAGATACTTGCACGCCAGGTAAAATAAAATCAATACTCAGTAGAGCTTATGTGATAAAAACAAAAAGACTCTAAGAGGGGTGTTGAAACCGCAGGTGACGTCTCCAGTGCAATGGGAGACAACGGTGAAGACCCTCTTATCCAAAGGGCTTAAGAGCAGCTATGAATTGGGACCTGGAAAGGTAGTTTTCTTCTCTAGCTTCGTGATTCAAGTTATATAGTTTGAGGTTTTTTCTTCTTCGTCTAATAGTTATGTGTGTTTATGCATTTCAAACACTCAGGTGATTGCAGGGATATTCAAGAGAGTAGACAAAACCGCCAGTGTCGAAAACATCAGTGCTTGAGTTGAGAATCCCTCTGCTGCTTCGGAATTTAAAGTTTTGTATCAGAATATTTATGTAACACTTAGCACTGTTGAGATATCTTTATTTGAGTTTCAGTTGATGAAAGGGCAAAGTTCACTTCATAGACAACATAAAGATTGTGTGTTATTATTATATCTAGTCGGTTTTGGGTTGGCTTCTCATTAACTCGGGTGGAGATCAGTAAACTTTTTGGTTTTTTTTTTTAACTAAATAAAAGTATTGTGTATTTTCAACATATAAAATTGTTCACCAAAAAAATTAACTGGAAAGGATGAGCTCAGGTTAAAGCGAGGTTTATATCACATCCGAAGATTCATCACCACAGCTCAAGATATTTTCATCATCGCTCATCCTATAAATGCACCAGCCGGGAATCGAACCCGGGTCTGTACCGTGGCAGGGTACTATTCTACCACTAGACCACTGGTGCTTGGATGACAAAACGAGTAAATGTGTTGTATTCACTCCTGTTAAATTAGTTTATGTAACAGCAACGATTGAAATACTATTAGGGGGTTATCGGGAGATGAATTTTGTGTAGAGTTCGTGAATTTTAAGAATCCATTGTTATTGGTTCTTGGATTTCAAAAATCTTAGTAGAATCTATTATTATTGGTTTAAGAATTTTTCAAAATCTATTCAAATCTCTTGTTATTCAAAAAGTTTAGGTATTATTGATTCTCTAATTCTAACTAAAGCTAGTGTTATGGGGAGATGAATTCTATTCATTTTTACTCATAAGACTCAACTTTCAAAATATTATATGTATCCATGTGATTTTCAAAATCCTTGTGATAAAAATACTAGAAAACAAAATAATTATTCTTATCAAATATCTATTGCACCTTAAATCCAAATTATATGTTCAAAACTATAATTCATTAAATTTATATACTTTTACATTTTTGAATATATAATTATTTTTAAAAATATTATATTTTTTAATATAAATAATAATAATTAGATTTACAAATCTTAATAATTTTAAAATGTTTTTTAAATAGTTTCAAAAAACATTTTCGAATTTCAAAAAGAAAATTTGAAAAAAAATACTTTTTTAAAAAATAGAAAAATTATAAAAATATTCGAATTTGAAAAAAAAATATAAAAACAGCTTTTTATTTTTATTTTATTTTTTATTACTTATACATCTATACCGTAAGGGGTAAAATAGTCTTTTACACTTTTAATGAAACTTCTTTTGGTCATTTTTTTTAATGCTCTTTTTGTAACAAAATCTTTTTAAATGACTATTTAAAAAAATTGTTCAATTTTGTATGTATCAGTATTATTATTTTTTTTAATTTAAAAGCAAAAATAAATAATCATGCTATATGATTTAGAAAATAAATATATTTTATATTTATTTTAAAAAAATGATAGAAAATAGGTAATACAAATTCATGAAAATCTATATCAATCTAAAAAAGTTATGATCAAATTTCATAAATCAATGCATATACATTTTCGCAATCCACGTAACTTTTTTAGATCTATGAACTCTCAAAATTCACAAACTCTACACAGAGGATAAAATTGGGGGGAGCGAAGTTGTGATATCAGTCGACAGCCACAAGACAGAGCTAAAAACATATTAAGAATGTTCACAATCAATAATGAAACCTGACCATTTCCTCCTATCTGTACTACCCGTTTCAATTTTTTTTTTCTTCTTTCTTTATTTTTATCACATTCCCGTTTCAATTTTAATTTGTTAAAAATAAACTAAAAATGTGAGAAATAGCAGAAAAACAATTATTCTGTTTTGAATCTTTGATTATCATATAGTTATATTTATATCAAATTTTAATTTAACTATATATTATTAAAAACACATATAAAGTTTTATATTAACATATGTTATTCCGTAAAAAAAATTGTAATCAACACAATCTATATGTTTCAAAAAAAAAAAAAAAAATCAACACAATCTATATTAAATTTACATTGTTTACTTTATCAAAATTAAATACTATCTTACAATTATGATATCGCGTTATTGTATGAGTTAGTTAATATAACTTAACTCTTTTTTTTTTGCAATGTGTATTAAACATTACTTTTCACAAATCTAAAATCTAAATATATTAACAGTTCAAAATAATGTGTCGCTTTATTTCAAAGATTTAAAAATGAAATCTAAACTTATACACATGTAATAAAACTAAAAATTACATTTTTCATAAATTATTTTCATCTAATTTTAAATATGTAAATTTAAAAAATCTATATAGAATAGTGATTATATGTTTTCTTTAAAAATCAAAATTTAATTTTCAAAAAACTAATTAAAATAAACAATATACATAAATTTGAAATAAAATTATATAAAACTAAAAGTACATAAATTGTGGATGTAGTTATAATTTTTATTAAATTAATTTTTATAAACAAGAATAATTATGAGATTTGAAAATACAGCTCAAAATTTGGTTAATAATTAAATCGCAATATATATCTGAACTTAAAATCCAGAATTTTTAGGTATAAAATCATTAGTAAACTTTTAATCAAATGACTAAAAGGTTAACGTTAATGAATCAGCGTGTGAGACATTACTGGATCAAACACACATAGAAAAACCATATCAAGATCTATTCAATATAATATTTTCAAAGTTTTATTTATAGTAATTCTTCGTATTTGCAGTGTACGAAGACATTACTGGATCAAACACACATAGAAGCTGTGGATGACAAGTAATAATTAAACCCCAACTCTGTTCTGTTGTTTTCCTTATTTATTTCTGCAACGTCTATGATTTTGAAATAAGAAAAAAGATTGCAATAAGAGCAGGAAACACATGTGTACTAAAACCATTGAAGTGTTCATCAATCAATCCACTACAAGAAAACATAATCTTAACGAGAGCGGTTTTCCTCGCTAATTCGTCGTAAAAGAGGCTTTACGACGAATTAGCGAGGAAACGCGTTTGCTCGTTACACGTCTGTCGTAACACATATTTCTTCGCTAATTCGTCGTAACTTAGCGAGGAATATATTTCGTCGTAAAGACGAAGTAGGACGATTCATCGTAAAGACCACGTCAATATTCCACGTAAGGATGTCGCTATAATACCTCGTAAATACCTCGAAAATAGTTCCTCGTAACCTACACGCAAATACCTTGAAAGAGTTTCCTCGCAAAATACACGTAACAACCACGAAATGATTTCCTCGTAAAATGGTCGTAAACTTTTCCTCGTTATTTCCTCGTAAATGATTCCTCGTAAAATACTCGTTAAATGTTTCTCGTCATTTCCTCGTGAGGTTTCCACGTAAAGAGGTCGTACATTGGCTACGAATTTACTTCGTTTTTATTATTTTACAGAATTTAAAAATATAATTAAAAAATAATTAAAATTATTTAATTTAATAATAAATTAAAATTCAAAATAAAAATAAATCAATATGAAAATATTTTATATATAAATAAGTTTTGAATTTATATAATACAACAACCAAAAAAAAAAACTAAGGGTCGTTCATCGCCCGGTAGAATTCATCACTCCTCCTCGTAACATCCGCCTCGTCGGATGACTCGTCTTGAATGGGATGTTGTTGTCGCATGTTCCTCAACATGGACTCCCATTCCGGATTTGTGGCCGCAATAACGTCCAAGAAGCCCTCGACTCCACCCATACGAGATTTTGTCGCGGTCAACTCGTTACGCAGCTGAGCGGACTCTCTACGCAGCTCCGTGACTTCATCATCCCGTCGCTGACCATAAGACGATGTCGCTCTCGGAACATCGTTGACGGAACCAATACCCAACGTCCGTCCCTTTTTTTTAGGGACAACCTTAAAAACAAAAAATAAATATTGTAAGTAAAAATTTAAAGTTAAATTAAATGAATAATTAAAAATTAATTTTTTTGAAAATTTACCTCCTCGTAAATCTTATCCACTTCAAGTGTGGATAAGGTGACGGGTAATCCGTCGGTAGACTGCTGGGTCAGCTGAGTCTGGCGGTCTTCAACCCGAACAACTACGTCGTTGTAGATTTGCTCGGACTTGCCATCTACAAATACGCCCGCCTTGTTCTTGTGGGTCCTCTCGTAAAGTTCCATAAGAGACGGGAGATGTCCCGTCTCTTTGGCCTAAAAAACAGTTAAGAAAGTTAGAATAAATTAATATATGTATTAAAAAAATTATTTAATAAAATATTTAATTACCATTTCCAAACGGACACCGGCGTGGGGTTTTTGGCCCGTAGTGTGAAGCATCGGCCCGTTCCCGTGCTCATCGACCGTGTTACGGGAGTTAGAGCAAGCCTGGGCGATTCTAATGGAATCAGGAAGGCGCCAATAACGGATGAGGCCATCCCACACATCCGTGGTGAGCTCAGCGGGTTTGCCACGCTCATACCCCTTCACGATCCAGTCACCCTTCCAGTTGGAGACCGTGTCCAACAAGCGAACTTTCGCTTTCGCGTTAAACTTCTTCCTCACCCTCTCAGTGATCCCCAAGGCCCAATTATATTTTTGCTGTTGGAAAAAATAAATTAACAATTAGTTTTTTAGAAAGAATATATATAAATCATGAAAAAATTAAAATATATATAATTAATTAATAAAAACTTACAGCGTAAATTTTGAACCACGTCTTTCTGACGTAGTGAGGCGTCTTACTCCAGTTTGGATGTGCCATGGAGAAGTAACCCTTGATCGTGTCGGTTACGTCCGATGCAAGACATCCGTCAACCCCCCACCTGGAAAATACAAATTTAAAATATAAATTATTTTTAATGTTATAAAAGAAATTTAAACGAATTAAAAAAAATTAATGCAACATACCACAACGTTCCGTCTGGTCGGTCTGGGTCGATGACTGGTAAACCTTCTCTGCCTGGCAGACTGTGAATGTCCTCTACAGTGTACTGCGAGTAAGGAGCACTCGGAGGCACCATTAGATCAGGATGAATATCGGCGACCATCGGAGGTACCATCGGAGGAGGCACAGGAGGGCATCGGAGGAGGCACATGAGGAGCCGATGGTGCACTAGAAGAAGTAGACCCAGAGACTCTCTGAGTGTACTGAGTCTCGGGGACAGTCTCCTGGCCCGAAGAACTGGGAGCGGAAGAAGAGGCCGGGTCTAAACGACTACCCGGCTCACCGAAGATCTCTCTGTAATGGGCAGTAAGTCTTCCTTTTCGAACCTGGGAAAAAAATGAAATTTTTAAAATTAACATCAACAATATATTTCCCAACATTATCCACCTAATCAACACTAAATAATATAAAATCCGCAAACCTATCTAAATTCCCTATACTAACCACCTAATCTATCCTAAACTAACCAAATTAGAGAGGAATCAGAGAGGCTTACCATTGCTACGAAATGGAGAGGAAGTAGAGAGGAAGTAGAGAGGAAAGAAAGAGTGAGCGCTCGGGTGTATATATAAGATTACATATCACCGCAAATTCCTCGTAAGTTTACGACGAAATAGCGAGCAGTTACAAAGGCCCGTCTTTTTTTTATGAGGAAATTGCGAGTAATCACAAAGGCCCGTGTTTTTTTATACGAGGTATTAACGACGATTTACCTTACGAAGAATTAACGAGGCTTGCTTTCCTATAAATATACCCACAACTCTCACTCTCAAACCACACACAAACTCTCAAATCACACCTTATCTCAAATCACAATCCTCAAAAAAATCCTATTCAAATTATAAATATTTGAAAAAAATAGGAAAAGGAGAAGATATTAGAATTCATGTGGGCGAGACTTACGTATTATAATTGCTGGAAGTCTTGCCACATGTTAATCTGGTATTTCTCTCCTTTTCCTTTTTTTTTCAAGTTTGTACACTACGAGATATTTACGACGATTTGTACTTACGTGGAATTAACGGGTTTATGTATAAATATGTTTACGTGGTCTTTACGACGATTTGTGCTTACGTGGAATTAACGAGTGTTTTGTTTAAATCATTTTACGTGGTAGTTACGACGATTTCATCCTACGAGGACTTTACGACGATTTGTGCTTACGTGGAATTAACGAGTGTTATGTTTAAATCCCTAGAATCCGAAACCCGAAACCCGAAACCCAAAACCCAAACCCGAAACCCCATACCCGAAACCCCAAACCCCAACCCCCAAACCCGAAACCCGAAACCCGAAACTCGAAATCCAAAACCCGAAACCCCAAACCCCGAACCCTTAAACCCGAAACCCCAAACCCGAAACCAAAAACCCAAAACCCGAAACCCGAAATCCAAAACCCGAAACCCCAAAACCCGAAACCCCAAACCCCAAACCCGAAACCTGAAACCCCAAACCCCAAATCCCATATTCCATATTTATTTTTAGGTTTCGTCGTTATTTCCTCGTTATGTTACGTTATATTTACGACGATTTCATCCTACGTGGTTTTTACGACGAATTCATCCTACGTGGTATTTACGACGATTTAGTCCTACGTGGAATTAACGAGTCCTTCGTCGTTATTTACTCGTTGGAATACGAGGACTTTACGACGATTTAAGCTTACGTGGAATTAACGACTGTTATGTTTAAATCCCTAGAATCCAAAACCCGAAACCCGAAACCCCAAACCCCATATTCCTTATTTTCTACTTCATATATTCCAAACCCCATCTTTATTTCCATTCCAAACCACAATTCCCACATTTGCTTATTCATAAAACAAACTCCCACATTACCTTATTCATAAAACAAACCCCACATTATCTTATTCATAAAACAAACTCTCTCATCTTATTCATAAAACAAATACATCAATCGGATACATCGACATTCTCGTCATCACTAGAAACATCATCATTTTCATTAAACTCGTCTTCAACAGCTTCGTCTGTGGCATCATCGGTAAGATCTTCGTACTCGTGATTATGCGGATCAATGAGAAGGATGTCATCAATTTCTTGTTCAGGTTCCTCAACTTCATTTATCTGTTCTTCTTGCAATGGTGGTTCTTCTCCACTGATGATTCGTCCTCGAGGTGTAACTTTGATTACTGCTAACCAATTTATACCTGAATCTCTCATCCGAGGGTATGGAAGGAAGCTAACTTGGTCTGCTTGTGAAGCTAAGATGAAAGGCTCGAATTTGTTGTACCTTCGTCCACCGTTGACATCAACTACACCGAATTTGTTAGACCGAACACCTCTGTTGACGACGGGGTCGAACCATTCACATTTGAAGAGGACGCATTTCAGCTTCAGTATCCCTGGAAATTCGACTTCAATAATCTCCGTCAAGATCCCATAGAAATCTGTTTCCCTTTTCACACATATTCCATAGTTACTGGTCGCCCGCTGTCTACCATAGTCATATGTATGAAATACATCTGTGATGTGGTGACCTTTACAAGTGGAGATTGAATTACTTCGTGTAACCACTTAGAATAATCTGCATCGTCGTCGTCATAATCAACCTGCAAAAATAAAGAGAATGTTAATGAAATACAGATAATGTATGAAAAAAAAGTTTTAGTTAATACCTGATTCCGCAACCACTTAATGAAGTGTTGATCTTTCCTTTTGTCTACGTCACTTGTGGATATACCAGGAAATGTTTCTTCGACTTGAGAAACAAATAGGCTGTAAAATCACATTTTATAGGAATGAATCTCTCGCAATTATACAATTAATTATACTTATATGTGTTTCGAAGTGTCAATATATGTTACCTTTCAAAATAACGCATCAATGGATCTTCGCAATTGAGTAGAATATAGGTGTGTGCACTATGAGCGTCTTGTTCACTCGACCACCAAACCTCTTTAGACTTCCCACCGAGTCGCCCAATCTGGCTAAAGATGTCTGGAACACCAGCAACTGCATATGTTGGCGCAACACCACCATCATCATATCTTCTTGGAGCTCTTCTCCGTGTACGTACTTTTGACGCAAAGTAGTACGATGTGAAGTGAGAAACTTCTTCCGTCAAACTTCCAGCAATTATAGAACCTTCAACTTTGGCGAGGTTCTTTGCTTTTCCCTTCAAATATTTCATGGCTCGCTCATACTGATACATCCATCCGTAATGTACAGGTCCACGAAGCAATGCCTCATATGGGAGGTGGACAGCTAGATGCTCCATGACGTCAAAAAATCCGGGAGGAAATATCTTCTCCAAGTTGCACAATAAGATGGGAATGTTCTCCTGAAGCTGTTCCACAACTTCTTCTTTAAGAGTGCGTGTGCTCAGATCCCTGAAAAATGCTCCAATGCCTTTTATATTCAAAAAAAAATTAAACACATTGTTAGTCATATATTATTTTGTAAATTATTGTGATATAATACACTACGTACCTGCAAGTGCTTCATGTACGTTTGTTGGAAGTAGCTCCGCAAATGCAAAGGGCAGTAGTCGTTGCATAAATACATGACAATCATGACTCTTCATCCCGGAGAACTTTTGACCCTTTTCAACACATCTAGAGAGATTCGAAACATACCCATCGGGGAACTTCACTTCTGATGCCACCCAGTTGAACAACACCGACTTTTTTTCTGAAGATAATCTGAATATCGGAACGGGAACTTGTCCATTGCTTTTAATATGTAACTCGCTTCTTGAGCAAATATCCGGCAAGTCCAACCTCGATTTTATGTTGTCTTTTGTCTTCCCTGGGACATTCAATATTGTATTCATGATGTTCTCAAAGAAATTCTTCTCTATATGCATCACATCGAGGTTGTGGCGCAGAAGAAGATCCTTCCAATATGGCAACTCCCAAAATATACTCTTCTTGTGCCAGTTGTGATGAACACCGTAAGAATCTGGCATATTACGAGGGACATGCCAATTACCACCCCAACGAACTGTTTCGTTAGCTCCGTAGTAGTCGATTTGCGCTTCAATTTGTTCTCCAGTTAGATATGGAGGAGGAGTGTCTCTCACAACCCTTTTGTGCCTAAACAAATTCTTGTTTCTTCGGTAAGGATGGCCAATGGGAAGAAATCGACGGTGACAATCAAACCAACTTGTCTTCCTACCATTCTTCAGTTGAAACGCATCTGTCGTTCCATTACAATATGGACAAGCTAATCTCCCATGTGTAGTCCATCCAGACAACATCCCATAGGCAGGGAAATCACTTATGGTCCACAAAAGCATCGCTCGCATCGTAAAATTCGTCTTCGTTGAACAGTCATACGTCCTCACCCCTGTTGACCACAAATCCTTCAACTCTTTTATCAGTGGTTGTAGGAAAACATCCAGGGACCTTTTTGGATGGTTCGGACCAGGTATTAATATGGTCAAGAATAGTAACTCCCGTTGCATGCACATCTCCGGTGGCAGGTTGTATGGAGTAAGAAAGACTGGCCACAATGAATATTGTCTCCCTGACATTCCGAACGGACTAAATCCATCTGTGCATAATCCGAGATACACATTCCGGATATTGCTAGCGAAATCTGGATGTACTTTGTTGAAATGTTTCCAGGCTCTTGCATCTGATGGATGAGTCATCTCACCATCCGTCTGAGTATGCTCGGCATGCCATCTCATCTTTCCAGCAGTCTGCTCTGATTGATACAATCTTTTCAATCTGTCTGTAATTGGTAGGTACCACATCCTTTGGTACGGTACCCTATTACGTCCCCGTCCTTGCGGCTTGAATCGTGGCTTCTTGCAGAATCGACATTCTTCTAGCTTCTCATCATCTCCCCAATAGATCATGCAGTTGTCGATGCAAACATCTATCATCTCCGAAGGCAACCCAAGACTATAAACCAGTTTCTGAATCTCATAATAAGAATCAGCAGACACATTGTCTTCCGGCAAATACTCTTTAAACAAGTCCGCCCATTCGTTCATGCAACTTTCAGGTAGATTGTGATCAGTTTTAATATTCATCATTCTAGCAGCTAACGACAATTTAGAGAGACCTTCTCTACAACCACTGTAAAGTGGTTGATTCGCCGCGTTTAACATTTCGTAAAACTTTTTTGCATCTATATTAGGTTCTTCATCTTCATCATGAGCTACGAATGCATCAGCTACCATATCATGAACCCTATCATAATCTACCATCTCCTCCTGATGGTAACTATGTTCATTATGCAAATGATGATCAACCGGTTCTTTTTCCTGAAAATTGCTATTACTACTACTAGCTTCATTCTGATCATAATTAAAACCTTCTCCATGTTGAAACCAGATATAGTAATTTGTCGTGAAACCTCTATTTATTAAATGCTTCCAAACATTTTCACGGTTTGCCAGTTTCGAATTGTTGCATTTCCGACAAGGACAGAACATCTTACCACTTTCTTGGGCGAGCGGTGTTGAATCTGCTTGATGCATAAATGTCTCCAGACCCGCAAGATATTCTTTCGTCACTCTCCCGTTAGCATCTCTATGCATATACATACATCCACTTCCGCAACTCGTAAATAGTCCCGGAGCCAGCCATTTTTTTTCTTTCACGTTTTTTGTTGTTGGTGTGTTTAAAATGATGTTCAAACATCCATATTTATAGGAAAATTCGAATCTGGTAGTTGTAATTTTGCTATGAATTTACGACGAAAATTAATTAGGTGGGCAAAAAAAACGTGTAACACCTATGAAGTTGGTGGATTCAAAAATTTCCTCGCTAAATACACGTAAACTATTCCCTCGTAAATACCACGCAAAATTTACGTCGTATTTACGAGGAAATAGTTTTTCCTCGTAAAATTACATCCACTTTACGACGAAACAGTTTTGTCGTTACGTTACGAGGAAATAACGATGACTTTAGTTTTTCACGTAAATTCGTCGTAAACTCGACGCAAATTTACGAGGATTGTTTTTCCTCGTTAATTTTCGTCGTTAAGCATGTGTTTTCTTGTAGTGATCAGGCAACAAATGAACTGCACTTGTTTAGATCTCAATACGTTTCTAGATGTTCTTCTGTTGCTTCTCTCCATAAACAAACTAAACAAAAGTGTAACATTCCGAGTTGTGATATATGGAAAGGTTTAAGATAATTGATTTGTCTATCTACATCATCAAAGTTGACTTACTTTTTACGTCACACATTTGTTTAGAATTCCAAGATTAAGCGTGTTTGAACTCGAGTAGTGAAATGATGAGTGACCTATCGGAAAGTGATTCACGATACTGTGCGAGTGAGACCAAAGCACGGGGAAAGGTCATGTGGTGATCGCAAGATCAGTAAAAAATGATTTCAAGCCTTGGAAATTTTACGCAACGGCTGTTGGAATGGAATGGGGCCCACGGGCTGAGAGAGCAGGTGTGGGTGGCTAATTAGCCGTGGGTGGTCGGGGCGTTACAAGTGATATATAAAAAAGCTTAAGAGAATTGATTTGGCTACCTATGTTACCAAAATTGACTTATCTTTTCGCCACACATCCGTTTAGAGCTCCAAGGTTAAGCGTGCTTGGACTAGAGTAATGAAAGGATGTGTGACCTATCGGGAAGTGATTCACGATACCGGGCGAGTGAGGCAAAAGCACAAGAAAAAGTCGTGTGGTGATTGCATGGTCAGTAAACAATGATTTCGAACCTTGAAAAATTTACGCACCGACCGTTGGAACGGGATGGGGTCCATGAGTCGAGAGAACGAGCGTGGATGGCCAATTAGCCGTGGACGGTCGGGCGTTACAAAAAGTTTAATAAGTCATGTGAGAGATGCTCTAACAGATCTCCTCCATGTAGTTAGATGGTATGAGTATTGCTACTCAAGCAAAGTGAAACGTTACATGTTTGTAGCATCTTCCATAGGAAAACAAGACACAAGTCGATTTGTCCCCACCACCATCTAGATTGCAGCTAACATAACAACATACATCAAAATATAACCTTACTTTTCCTTTTCCCATATTTGAAAACCACTTTTTGTATAAAGATACTCCTGAGCAATCATTTTTCGTTTAAAAATAATGGCTTTCACCAAAGTTTTGGTAGTCTTAAACTCTTAATGGTAGTGAAAGAGAGTTGATTTTTTTGTATACTTCCACTGCCAATTAAAATAAAATCGCTTCTCCACCTACGTCACCACTACCCGTTATGCTCCCACCAAGCTTCGCGTGAACACAAAGGACACCGTTTCATTTGTCTTACCAACTGGATTCCCTTTCTTCTCTACCCCTTTCCCAAATTCGAATTCTCTAACTTTTGAAAATTAAAGGAGAACTAAAAAGTAGAGAAGAGAAGTGGTTTCAGATAACCATTGTTCCCAAACTAATCAAAGTGACCAAATTAATTCATATTAAATAACAATTAGACCTTTTCTACAGATATTTAAAAATAAATAAATATTTTTTAAAGATTCGGAAATGGTTTTTTGAGAACTTTTTTTTTAATTTGAATTACTTCTTTGAGTTTCTGTTTATGAAAACGATTTTTCTTTTAAAAGAGTTTATGAATATATTTTTGAATATGTATATAATATATTTTTAATTTAGATTTAGAAATACCTTCATAAATAAGTATAATATCTTCTTATAATTTAGAAATATATTATATTTATTTAGAAAAATCTTCCTAAACTTAATTAGGAAAGATATCATATATATTCAAGAATATCTTCTTAAACTCTTTTAAACGAAAATTCGTTTTCGAAAACAAAAATTGAAATAAGTAATTCGAAAAAGGAAGACATTTTGATACATGTGTATATATATATATATATCATATCTTCGTAAAATTTGAGAAATTGTTCATAAATGTATATTTACGAGGACATTCATCAATGTATATTTATGAACATCTCACTAAATTAGAATTACATATATTAACAAAGATATTCCAAGAAATATATAACACCTTTCTAAAAATTTCGGAAGACATTCTTAAATTTGATACCTTCATTAAATAAAAGCACTCTGCATATTTAAAATATCTTCGAATTTTTTTGAAAGATGTATATGTTAAATAATATTTATAAAAATATGCATATAAATTAAATTTAACAAGATGTGAGACATATTTAAGAATAATTTTTAAATATACATACAAGTCATATTTAATAAATCTAGTTAACGTTTATGAAGACAATCATTAATTTAGGAAAAAATTATAAATTTAAGAAGATATAATACATGTTCAGATTTTTTTTAAACGATTTTAACAAGAAATTGAATATTTTTTGCAAACAATCTTTCGATTCTTTATTTTTGAATTTTAATATTAGTACATATAAATTAATTAATTAATTAAAATTATAATGAGAATAAAACTATTAGTTTCCATTTTTATGAAATCTAATATGGTTACTTTGACTTCTATATATATTTAGAGAATAAAACTAAAAAGAAGCTGTTAGACTTGACTAAAAAGCAAACAAAAGTTTAATTTGAACTGCACAGATTTCAATCGTTTCTCTCCCTCGCTCCTCCGTGAAAGCTTTCTGATTAAGCTACCTTCGTCTCCTCCACTGCGCAATCTGTGACTCCCTGAGAGATCTCCTCTAGAGCAAGACTTCGTTTGTTCAATTTAGCAACTCACACTGAGCAAAGCTCACAAAGCTCACACCATGATCTCCAGCAGAGTATTAAATTCGCCTGCTCCCAAGGTCCGTGGCGTACCATCCTCAGCTCCTGTACCGGTCACCAGAGCCATAGTGACCAATGCTGTCGCCACTGGTTCTGCTTCCGAAGATGACATGTATACAAATTCCGACGACTTCTCTCTTGCGAACAGTAGAGTGTCTAGTAACGTCGCTCGTAGTCACGGAAGAAACTTGTCTTATTATACTTGCTCCGAGGTGAGGTCCTCTCGGGAGACTCTGGATCCACTATGGTTTCGTATGATTTGATGATTTTTTTCGGCATTAATAATAAAAATGACTCGCTCAAAAAAAAAAAAATGATAGATATATAAAAAGTATTGTCCCTCTATATTCTGAGGCATTTTTCTATTGTAGAGGCTTCCTCTAATTTTAGAAGAAAATATAGTGGTGACAGGATGGTGGTTATGATATTTTAGAGCTTGTCGTCTGTCACATCAGAGAAGAATTACATGTGTTGGTTCTGTTTTACTTGTATAATGGTGGAACAACAATGATGTGATTTTGTTTTCTTTATTGATCTTATCATGATCTAGTTGATATCGCAGGAGCTTGATGCTGACAAATTTTACACAAGAGTTATCCCTCCATTTTCCGGGGCAGCAGAGGAATCTGGAGAAATTAAACCAGCAAGGTCAGGTGTTCAAGTTTCACAAGGCAAGACAGACGATTGTGTAGAAAGTAAAAAGACTGGACATTCTACTAGGTATTCTCTTTTTTACTTTAGCTCTTCATGTGAAATGAGTTTTGATTCTACTAAACCATTTTTTAACGTTTTTGTTTGTATTCCTGTAGACTTAGTGCTGTTTCTGAGTCATTTGTGCCATCTGATCAAGATCTCGTTCGGATGCCAACTTTTCATGCAAGGTAACATAGAAAACCCCACTGTTATCTTCAATTAGTTTTGTAAACAAAGTTGGATTGAGCCGCCTATTTTTTTATGTACCTTGATACAGTGCTCGTGGCACATGGCTTGCAGTGGTTTCCTATGATGCATGTGTGCGACTTTGCCTTCATGCTTGGGCAAAGGGTTGCATGGAGGCTCCCATGTTTCTGGAAAACGAATGTGCTCTTTTACGAGAAGCATTCGGGTGAGTTTATTATTGACGTGTAGATATTTTATATTTCTTTATACAACCTCAAGTCGAATGATATGTTTTCATCCACATGCCTCGAAGTAATATTGAGTAACAGATTTTTTTGGGGTTGAAACTGAATACAGGGTGACGCAACTCCTTTTGCGATCGGAGGAGGAAATGCTGGTGAATCAATCTTCACAAGCTCCGCACGAGGGAGTTGCACCAAAACCCAAGATAAACACTGGCAAAATGATGGTTCAAGGTAAATTTTTTTTATTCCACGTTCCATCTGCTGCTCTTATTTGGCTGCCCTCCTATAACCAATAGGCATAAATGAACTTTATCTACTTCTGCAGTACGACGTGTTAAAACAGTTTTGGATGCTCCAACGGGTTTAAAGCCATCGCTGAAAAAGTTTGAGAAATCCCGGGGCTACTTTAAGCCATCGCTGAAACAGTTTGAGAAATCCCGGGGCTACTTTTCCAATATCTCAACACGTATCTCTTCTGGATGGCGAACTCTAAGGAAGAACTATCCTTGTGTACCTGCAAATGGTTCTTCTCTTTCACGTCAAAGCCCGGGACATGTACATGCCAGACCAGAGTGCTTGAAGCAAGTTTCTTGTCCCCTGAAAGTTGGTGTCACAAGTCCACTTAATAGTTCAACGTCTTATGATGATGCTCAAGGTATGACTTTACTTAGCATATGTTATATATATATATATCAGTATGTTTAGGCGAGGTGAGGAAGATATTAGTTCCATGTTTCGCCATTTCACTGCTTTATGTTTTTTTGTTTGATAATTTTTATAAATATTGGTTAATCCGTTTAATTCTGTCATCCAGAGACATACACGTGTAGGTTAAGTTTGAAAAGCTTAACTGAAGATGACCCCATTGTCATGCAACCTGGATCCGATGAAGGGCATGTCTTGTATGTACTTATATATATATATGTATATATCTGACTTTCTTTCCCCTCTCCCAAATCCACTCCGGGTAACTTGCCATATATGTTGTCTGACAAAGTACATGTAATTTCAACAGCTTTCCTGATAGTCATGGAGATGATCTGATTGTTGAAATACTTGAATCAAACGGGAAGGAATTTGGGCGTGCGCTTGTCCAGCTAACCAATTTTTCTGAAGATACCGTGAGTCATTTTTACTTGCCTTTTTCATTTGTTAGTACCTATCAAATTAATGCTTCTAAATGAAGAATGCATACAGGATGAGAAACTTCTCTGGTGGTCTGTATTTCGTGAGCCAGGACATCAACTTGTGGGAAAACTCCAGCTCTATATTGACTATACAGCAAGTTCTGATGATAATAGCCATTTGAAGGTGTGTTAGCTACCTCTCTCTCTAATTATATTTGGTATCTGTGATGATCTCTCTTTTTGTTTGCTTCCTCTAAGTGAATTGGCATCTCTCTGTAGTAGACTGAGAGACACTCCAGCAGTCCATTTCTTTGAGCAACCTTTAGCTTGTTGATAGTAACAACAACCACCTCTCTTCTCTTGTTGATAGTAACTAGATAATTTTAATCAGAAAAAAAATCATTTTATTATGGTTATTAATTTTATTACAAGATGGGAGCTTCATGGTTGTGTAAGAGCTTATGGACACGTACATTCAGCTCCTCTCTACGTTCATTAAATGAAACGTTCCTCAAATTTAATGAAAACCTATCCTCTGTTTGAAGTATGTGTATCCTCTGCAGATTATGTGTCTGAACACACATATATAAAACTCATTGTATAGTGCTCAGAAGATTTCGTTGTATTGATTTTCTTGTTTCATCTTCATGTAGGGTGGTTCTGTTGCGGAAACAGACGCATATGACCTAGTCCTGGAAGTGGCCTTGAAAATGCAGTGGTTCCAGCAAAGAAACTTGTTGTTGTATGGTTCATGGAAATGGCTTTTGGAAGAATTTTCCTCCTACTATGGGATTTCAGATGTCTACACCAAGCTCAGGTATACCGTACTCACTTTCTATTATTCTTTCTTTTTTAATCATTTGAGGGATCTACTATAACTCCGTTTTCACTTTCTTGTTTTGGTGCTTTAAGATACTTGACCTATGTGATGGATGTCGCTACACCGACCTCAGACTGTCTCCATTTGGTGCATGACTTGCTAACACCTATCATCATGAAAGGAAATGACAAGGCCGCCTTGAGTCATCAAGAGGTATCCTATTATTTTTTCTTTGCCGTTTTCTGGTTTTGTGTGAATCTTGTCTCAAGTTAAGCCAAGAATAAGATTCAACTCCAAAGTTAGCTTATATACTTTGATCATAAATACCTGAGTCTTAGCATCACAGTAGCAATATTTCTATGTTATTTACCATTGTATTCATAGTTGTGCATGCAATGATGAATGACAGAGTTGGACTTCATGTAGTTCACATTGAAAAATTTAAACATCAAAATACCTCATATCACTCAAGTTATTTCTGTTTGCTGTTGATATTTTTTTTTCTTGATTTTTTTTTTTGTGTGTGGAAGTATAGTAGTCTTGTCATACAAATGCCTTTTCTGCTTATGAACAGCTTATCAATCTCCGTTTTTGTTTTCAACAGAATCGGATCCTAAATGAAATCAAGGACCAAACCGAGCAGATCCTGAAGCTGGTCTTCGAGAACTACAAATCTCTTGATGAGTCTTCTTTCTCTGGACTGAAAGCTGTAGTCAGTTCTGCAACAGGAGTTCCAGCGCCAGCTCTCGCTCCTGCTGTTAAACTGTACATGCTTCTCCATGATGTTTTGTGTCCAGAGGATCAGACTAATCTTTGTCATTACTTCCAAGTAAAGCATACACCCTCTCTATTGCCTTAACTTTACTCTTGGTTAATTTTTCTTCATCTATTTTGCATCAATTCTTTTTATAGCTAGCAGCAAAGAAGAGGTCTAGAATGCACATCGGTGAGACAGATGAGTTTGTTAGAAACAACAATGATCCCAATTTTTGGGATGCTTCTTCAACGGCTGCTTACCATAAAATGACAATGGTCTGCAAGAATGTAAAGAATGAGATTTATACTGATATTGAGATCCAAAATCAAAATATACTTCCCAGGTTAGTATGCAAGTGAAAAATTTATGTTCAGCTAGTAATCTGTTCAACTATTTCCAAATAATTGATATGAAAGGGTCTTGTAGCATCTTCCTGCAGGTGTTGATTGCCCAATGCTTGTTATATTGTTTTATGCAGCTTTATTGACCTTTCAAACCTGTCAGCATCCATATATAGCACTGATCTCTGCAACAGACTTCGAACCTTCCTTGTTGCTTGTCCACCGTCTGGTCCATCACCAGCAGTTCAACAGCTTGTGATTGCAACTGAAGACTTTCAACGTGATCTTTCCAGCTGGAACATCTGGTAACTCATATAGAGTATTTGATTTTTTTTTTTTTTTAAATTGTTGTCAATGGTTTTTGACTGGTATGATGTTTTACTTTACAGTCCTATCCAAGCTGGTGTTGATGCAAAAGAATTGTTCCACCTATATATTATGATTTGGATTCAAAATAGACGCCTTTCCTTACTTGAATCATGCAAACTTGATAAGGTATTCATATGGTTTCTCTGTGTGGCTTTCTTCAATTCTAAACCAAACTGTGGAGAAGTAAAAAATATATTTTTGCTCCATACTTTTGGTGTTATCAGCTTATGGCGCATCATTGAGAGACTGACTCACTCCTTCGTGTCCATTACAAAACTTGTCAATTCAATCAGGTAAAATGGTGCGGAGTGGGGACACAACATTCAGCAACCCCATTTGTTGTTGAAATGTACACCAGGCTGAACGAAACCATTCAAGACTATCAAGCTATCATTTCTAGATGGCCGGAATTTATCTACGTTCTGGAGAGTGTAAGTTTAGCGGTTCCTTGATGCCTTACGCAACTGTGAAAAGATTTTCAATTGCATTTTTTAAGCTACAACATAAATTGTGTTTTTAATAGGCCATAGCTGATGTTGAAAAAGCAATTGTGGAAGCTCTGGAGAAGCGGTATGCAGATGTCTTATCCCCTCTAAAAGAAAATTCAGCTCCAAAAAAGCTATTCAAGCATGTCAAATACCTAACCAAAAGATCTGCGGTTTCATATGTAGTTCCGGATGAGGTGAGTTTCCAACATTTTTTTTCCTTAAATTAAGAAAGATTTGTTTGTTTTGCTGAAAAGTTTCTTTATCTGGTGGTGCAGCTGGGCATTCTACTAAACTCTGTGAAGAGAATGCTTGATGTTTTAAGGCCTGATATAGAGGCTCAATTTCAAGCATGGTCTTCATGCGTTCCTGATGGTAGGAACTCAGCTCCTGGGGATCGTCTTTCTGAGGTAACGGTGATGCTCAGAGCCAAGTTTCGAAGTTACCTTCAAGCTATAGTCGAAAAACTCGTAGAAAATGTGAGTTGAATGTTTTTGTGTAATCTTGTTGAATATTTTGAGATCCTAATCCCATAATTAAATTGTCTATGTTGTAATCGGCTATTCTTTTTTTAGAGCAAACTACAAAAGGAGACAATGTTGAAGAAGATTCTTCAGTACTCTAAAGAAAGTGTTGGAGAATCAGACATGAGAAGAAAAATGCAAAACCTGAAGGAGCAGCTCACCAACACAGTGAATCATCTACATTTCGTTTGTTCAACGGATGTGTTCATCGCATTGTCCCGAGGATACTGGGATCATATGGGATGGGTAACTATTTCAATAGTGTCTCCTGAGTTTTGTTTGTATGGGGGAGAGCTGATTCTTCTTCTCTTGCCCATGACAGATTGTTCTAAGCTTTTTGGAGAACAAAAAAGAGAAGAGAGATTGGTACAAGGGTTCTAGAGTTGCTGTCTCTGTAAGGCCCCCTCTACTTTTGATTGCATGACTTTAAGACTTTACCCTTTTTTTGTACTATATAAATGGTGCATACATGCAGATACTAGACGATACATTTGCAGCAGAGATGCAAAAGCTACTAGGAGATTCGTTGAGAGAGCAAGACTTGAAGCCTCCAAGATCGATTGTGGAGGTTCGCTCGATTCTTTGCAAGGACACTACAGTTAATGAAGGCAAGTCTTTCTAAAGATGATCAAGGACACTACAGTTAGTAAATGAATCTTCGAGATTGATTCTTAGCTTTTAAGGATCAGATCTCATTTGCTCATGTCACAATTTACTTTAGCACTAAAATGTCAAATATATTACAAGACTGACTGGGTATTATGTCCTCCTATACGCGTTGTGATGAGAGTTGACAGCACGGTGAAGTTGAAATACAAAAACTCTCTTTTACCAAAGTTGTCTAAATTCATGGAGAAATAATAAGTCTGATTTTATATAATCACAAAAAAAAGGATCAAACAAAAATAAAAAGTAAAGAGCTCAGTCAAATGGCATTTCATCTGGAGAGGAATGCGATGGAACCAACCACCGCTAATGCCAAATATCATCACAGCTCTTTGTTGCACCAGCCGGGAATTGAACCCGGGTCTGTACCGTGGCAGGGTACTATTCTACCACTAGACCACTGGTGCTTATTGTCTTCTCTATAACAATCCTCTATCTGTTTCATTTAATTTATACAAAACTCACAAAGTAACAGCCACATGATGGAAACAGAGTAGAGAGAAGAAGAAGACGTTTGTTGCAGGAAATGGCGATTCCGATGACAAGAATGATGGTTCCTCAGGTAAGCTCTTCGCTTCGTCTCTCGCATCGGAATCTATCAAACTCCACTCGCGGTGCTTTGCTCTGTCGGTGTGCTCCATCAGAACTCCAACCACTTCGGTCTGCTCTCTTTCCCTCAAGCTTGTTAAGGTGAACTTTACTTTGTCGGAACTGAGAACCCATTTTGTCAATATTTCGAAATTTCCTTTAGGTCTGGGCTCTCTCTGTCGGCAGGAGCTCACGCCATCCCGCATCCAGATAAGGTACTTGTGTTTCTTCTTTGGTTTATGTAATAAAGAAAAGAGACAGACAGGGTGTTTAGTAGGAAGTTATGAGAGATTGAAAATAGACCTTTTAGTGGTCGACCTTTTATAGATAGAGAAAGGTGGGGAAGATGCTCTCTTTGTAAGTAGCTACAGAGGAGGTGTCATAGCTGTTGCTGATGGTGTTTCCAGGTAACTTCTTTGCTTTTACGCTAAAATTTGATTTTTAGTTCTTATGGGTTTATCTTGATTTTTGATAAAGTGTGTTATCTTTTAATTCTCAGCTGGGCTGAACAAGATGTTGATCCGTCCTTGTTCTCTAAAGAGCTCATGGCTAATGCTTCTCGTCTAGTTGATGACGAAGAGGTTAGTTTTGGTGAAAGTCTTAAATCTATCTTTCGAGTGTTTTGTGGTTTTCTGATTACGTTTTGGACACAGGTGAGATATGATCCTGGTTTCCTCATTGACAAAGCTCACACCGCAACTACTTCCAGAGGTTCTGCTACAATGTGAGATTTGAATTATTTCTCCTAATTGTTATTCTCTTCAAAGGTGATTGATTGCTTGATGTGGGGCTTATTGGTGAAGCAGTATTGTAGCTATGCTTGAGGAAGTTGGTGTTCTGAAAATAGGCAATGTTGGAGACTGTGGACTTAAGCTTCTTCGACAAGGTCTTTTGCTAACCTGAGATACTAGATTGTTTCAGTGGTCATCCTTTGAGTAAGAGACTGAGATTTTCATTCTCATTCTCATTCTGCAGGTCAGATCATATTTTCGACTACTCCACAAGAGCATTACTTTGACTGTCCCTTCCAACTAAGCTCTGAAGGCTCTGCTCAAACCTATATGGATGCATCGGTAAACTTTTATCTGTACCACTGTACATGTATTGGTCTAGTATTGTACCTCTGTAACACTCTTCTTATTACTTCAAGCAGTTTAACATAATGGAAGTAAAGAAAGGAGACGTGATCGTGATGGGTTCAGACGGGCTTTTCGATAACGTATTTGATCACGAGATTGTTAATATAGTCACCAAGCATACAGATGTGGCAGAATCATGTATGCATATTATAACTAAATCATGTATCTAGGTATATAATCTCAAGTTTAGAAGTGACTTTGGTCTTGGTGCAACTATTACAGCGAGATTACTAGCTGAAGTGGCGAGTAACCATTCAAGAGATCCAGGCTTTGAGTCTCCATATGCATTGGAAGCAAGAGCCAAGGTAGATTTTAATCAAACCGACAATGTATTTTCCGGTTTGCCTTCTGACTCCCAAGTACACAGGGGTTTGATGTTCCTCTCTGGAAGAAAGCGTTGGGAATGAAGCTTACAGGTAATAAATTGACAGTTCCATTATTACAGAAAGAGCAGTTTCTGAGTTGATGTTTGGTCCTGCAGGAGGGAAGCTTGATGATGTGACTGTTATCGTTGCCCAAGTGGTGGACTCTTGAGTCTATATGTGATCTTTTCTCATTATTGATTTGTACTTGTCTGTGTACAAAGGCACTTGTCATTGTATTGGATTGATCTTATAAAAGAAATGGAATCTCTATTCTTGTGAATCAACTCTTTAAGTATATCTCATAAAAATACAAAATTTTCTAACGACAAAGCAAATCAGACAACATTATTGCATGCATGAAAACAAGATTAGTATACAGACAGAGATCTCTCTAACGAGCTAGTGTATCAACACTAAGAACCAGCAGCATGTTTGTGTATGGTCTTCAAGCTGCTGCGCCATTGACATCATGAAAGAATGATTTGACAGTTTCATAAGTGGACCAGCAGATGGCAGCAGCTGGAGCATGGAAGAGCATTCTTGGTAGCCATCCTCTAGCAAGTCCTCTATACCCGTCTTTCTTTATTATCGTGCGAAACACTTCGCCTATAGAACTGCTCTTGAAGCGGTCACAACCGCACACCCCCTGAAACATCACAAAGACACTCTCTCTCAGCACATCGCTTAAAGAACTGTTCTATTCCACAAATGATCAAAACCTACTACTTTTTAATCTTATAGTCACCGATAGTTTCATCTTTCTTCTACCTCAGTAATTGAGTTTCATAATCACAAAGCTTGCTACATTCTCTACATAACTGAACACATCATCTAGCATAACTATAACTATGTTTATTTTAAAGTATCTACAATCACATTGGTTTCTCGACAATGTTCTAAAAATCGTTAGGCGGTGGTTAGTTGTCTTATAGAAGATTATTGTTTAGGCGGACCAACTTTTTGAACACCTAGACCGTTTGAAAAAATCGTTTGGCTCATACCCGATTTGCGGATTGGGCGTGCACCTAGACCGATTTTTACACTCAGAGACAGTTGTTTAGATTCCAAATCTTACCTGACATTGCAATTGCGTCTTGACAACATCAAGCGGCGTCGTCAAAACAGCAGCCAAGCCACCACCAGCAGCTCCAGCAGTAGCATAAACCAACAAACCTTCCTCCTCCTCCTCTCCACCACCACCAACATACTCCGGCGAAATCTCCCTCAACCCCCTCTTAACCGCCTCATACGTAGCGAAATGAACAGCAGTAAACGGAGCATTCATAAGCACAGTCGTCCTATAAGAAGCATAAAAAGCACCAAACCCTTCCTCCCTCATCACCCTCTTCACGCAATCCCAAACCCCTCCATACATCCCATTCCCAATCTGCAGCCTCTGCTTAACCATATCCATCGGAGTAAACACAGCATCACTCGCCACGGTAGCGAACACGCCGGAAACCGCGTGAGCTAAAGAGTTGTTAGGGTTCCCGCCGGACAGATACTTCTTTGACACTTCGTAGAAGGAGAAGTAGACGGCGTGTGCCGGGCCCGCGCCGAGCCCCATGGCCCATATGCCTCGGTACAGAGCGGACGGGCCCTCTGTTTTGATGATCGATCGGAAAGCTTGGGTGATGCCGACGGGTTTGATGGGGCAGGAGCGGATGGTTTGCATATGGGTCTTGATGGTGTCGACTGGGAACATCGCCATGTGTTCGACGGAGCCGGCTATCGAGCCGGCGACCATGAGGTGCCAGAATCGGAGTTTATCGTTTTGAGATGGGATGAGAACCGTTGGATGGAAATCGGGTGGTTGTGGGATGGGACGGAGGTCGGGTGTTGTGGCGGCTTCTGTCGCCATTTGTTTGGGAGGCGAGACGAAGGAATGTGGCACGGACAGTCTTGTTAAAATTAGGGTTCCAAGATAGTTGGAGAGAGCTATTCCCAATTCACTCTGGAATCTCCGACAAGAGAGCGGCGGTTTTAACTCAACTTGGGCTTTACATCTTTTCCCCTAAAGTATATAATTTGTTTTATTGGAATTTACAAAATACTTATTCCTATAAGATAATATGTTTTTATATTTTACATATATTAGTAAATATATTATTTTTGTATTTGTCAATTTTCCAATTATTATGTACCAATAATATTTTAATAAATACAACTAATTTTTTGAATTTTATTATTTATCTTTCAAATATTTATCTTCCAAAATTTGCTTTTGGGTCAATTTCAATTATGTTTTTCTTTTGACTTAGTTTAGATCATGGTTTAACTAATATCCAAAGTAATCTTAAAAATATAAAAATTATTTAAATGTATTCGAATTAACCGAAAATATGTAAAATATTAGTTCTTCCAATATACCTTCGAAATATCCAACACCAAAGTCAGATTAAAAAAATGGTTAATGAGTTTAGTTTATTTTGAAATCTTTAGTACTAATCTATTTCAGTTCAAATAAGATATTATCCGATATTGAAAATACTTACTCACTCCGTTTCAAATTAGTTGTCATTCTATGGTTTTGAACGCATATTAAAAAACTAATTAAATGTTCATATTTACCCTTGTTTGATCATTATAATTGCATAAAATTTACTCCTTCCGTTTCATATTAAGTGTCGTTTTAGAGAATTTTTTTCGTTACAAAATAAGTGTCGTTTTTGATTTTCAATGCAAAATTTATTAATTTTATGCAAAATTTATTTTTCTATTGGTCGAAATATGGTTAGATGTATAGGTAATAGTGTTTTTTATAGAAAATGTACAAAATTAATTGTTTCCTTAATCCATGTGCCAAAACCTAAAACGACACTTATAATGAAACAGATGGAGTATTGTTTATCCTAGTTTAATTAGGGGTAAAAGAAAGAAATTAATGAAAAAAGTTGCATTGTAATCATAAAACGACACTTACTTTGCAACAAAAAATTTATACTACAACGAAACACAGGAAGTGTTTTTTTGGGGTTCGGCTCTGTTTGATTTTGGATTTTTTTTTTGTTCACCCCTGGTTGCACACTTCAAACCCCATCATCAGTAAGCATTCAGATCAACTAGTCAACTACTACCTCCGTTCCCAAAAGTAAGATTTTCTAGAGATTTCACACTTATTAAAAATATAATAAATGTTTACAGTTTAATTTATTATTTATTTTTCTATACACTTTTCAATTACTTTTCACCAAATAAATCTAATCAATTCAAATATTTGTAATTAATGTTTCTCAAAAGTATACAAAAGTACTTTATAATGTAGAAAATCTATCTTTCTGAAACAAGAAGAAAATCTAGAAAATCTTATTTTCGGGAACGGAGAGAGTACATGATATATTGTGTTTTCAGTGTGGTCTGGATTAGCTTAAGAGTTTCTGTAATTAGTCATTGTCACTGATATAAATTTAGCATCCACTTTACCATTTTTTCCAATCTCCTAGACTATATTTGCGAAGTGATTTTATCACATGTCATTTAAAATATAATTAATTTCACAAAACAAATATGACATGACTACTGAAATTGATAACATGGACAATTGCATTTAATGTTAATTTATATTTTTTGTAAATTTTTTAAAATATGGTAATAACTCGTATTTTACATTTAATGTCAATTTATATTTTTGGAATTTTTTTATAATATGGGAATAACTCATAAATCATCATTAAAAGAAATATATTCAAATATGACATTATAAATTTCGAAATATAATTTAATTATATATTTTTTAATTATACAATTTTATTACTAAAATTTTCAAAAATGTATACAATTTTGTTAGAAAATTATAAAAATTTAATCGTAAAATCATTATTTTCTTATATATCTACAAATTTTATAAATATTGTTTAATTTTAATTTTTGTAATTATGCAACTTTTACAAATTTACTTAATATATTTAATTAAAATAAATAGATAGAAAAATCTATCTAAGATTATAATTTCAAATATATACATGCATATTCTTAAATATAACTTTTATGTTTAATTAAATCAAATTTATATTAAAATATTGATACGAAAAAGAAAATTTACAATATTAATAAAATTTTATTTTAAAATATAATTTATATTATCTATTAAAAAATATTTTATTTTTTACTGCAAGACACCTAGTAAATAAAAAGAAGATATGATCAAGAGTCTAACAAATGGTACATACAAAATTTAATACAATCTTCACAAAGATTGAGTCTTCATAAACTCATGCATATTCTCATATACCATAATTTAGAAACAACTATGGAAACATGCAACAGAAAACTCACACAATCTTGGTAATATCTTTCAAGAAAGCGTCAATATTAACATCAGAAGAACCAGCTTTCACAACCGATCCACGACATATCTCACTAAGATCACAAGCCCTTCTTCTCATCTCTCTCCCTTCTTCACTCTCTCCATCCATAAACCTCTTCACCAACTCTTTTATCTCGTCTCTCCTTACCAACTCCGTCTTCTTATCGCTCTTGATCCTCATCCCCACCCTCCAATCCTCAACAATCATCTTAGCATTCAAAAACTGATCCCAAAACAACGGAAACGTCAGCATCGGCACTCCAGAATATATCCCTTCCAACGTCGAGTTAAACCCGCAGTGTGTCCAAAACCCGCCTACAGCTGCGTGGGACAACACACGCAGCTGATCACACCAGCTTACCACAACACCCGAGCTACCTTCAAGAGCCTCCTTTAGCTTTAACTCGCCCCCACGAGCTACCCAAAGGAACCGGACGCCGGTCTCTCTCACTCCTCCCACTATCTCCTCCATCTCAGCTTCCGTGACCGAAAGAAAACTCCCCTGAGATATGTAAAGCACAGAGCTTTCCGGTTGCCCGTCAAGCCATTGAATGTACTCAGGTTTGCTGACGTCATTTCCAGCAGAGAGTTCTTCGAATGGTATCAACGGACCGGTGGTGTAAACCGGGAAATCAAACTTGGAAGTGAAAAAGTCTACAGCTTTTGGTTCCAGCTCGTAAGCAGAAGGGAAGAGAAGATACTTAGCTTTGGAGAGCTCGTCGAAACAAGGCTTAAACTTGTTGAACACTTGGTGGCTGAAGCCGTGGTAGATCTCCGGCAAGTCACGGAGTCGCGTCGGAGATAAACCGGGAATGTAATCAACAACTTCGTCTTCTTTCGTCTCTAGAAACAAAATCCATATTCAAGAATCAAGAATCATCGATAAAACAGTAATAAAGTTTGAAACTTTATATATTTTTCAAACAGTAATAAAGTTTAAAAATATATAAAATATATAATTTTTAAAAAAAATGTTTGAAACTTTACCTGATGGTTCGGTCGGAAAATGGCCGTGAGCTGCAGAAGATCGGAGTGGACGAAGAGGGAGAGGATCGCGGCTGACTCGGTCCAGAAAGAAGCTACCGGAATATTCCTCCGTGTGCCGACACTCACTGCCCACAGGACGAAAGTGTCGGAGATGATTACGGTGGGAGGCGGGGAGCTGAGGCTGTCGAGTAAGTGCTCGAAGGGTTCCTCCAAGTTGGTGTAGATGGCGTCGATGAAGCCGGTGAAGTTGTTGGCACGGACTAGCTCGGAGGGGATGAGGTTTGGGAGAGTGGCGAAGTGGATACGGTTGGGCTTCGGGTCGAACCCGATGAAGCCGAGCCATTCTTCGGTGACGACGAATGTGACGATGAGGGTAGGGTCTCGGAGGAGGCGTTTGCAGAAGTTCATCATGGGGTTGATGTGGCCTCTTCCGGGCCAAGGCATGGCCACCACGTGGCAGACTCCGAATGGTTGTGGTATGATAGGATCCATAGGGCGGGAAGTGAGTGGTTCTGCTTACTGAGAGACTAATGGGTGGGCACAGAGCAAGAAGACAACACGTTAGTGAGCTTGTAAGCAGGTATATAGTGGTATAGCTAATCATTTGTGTGAGAAACGTTTACAAAAACGCAGCAAAGTATATCAATAAATAATTGTCATATGATTTTAACGGTCTTGTGTTTGTGATAATCAGTGTTCTAAAACGGGCCAGATGTCCATTAGCCTAGCGAACGCCTAACCGGGTATATACGAATATATACTTTTATACGAAATATAGTATAAGATTAATATATATACATTATTTTTGAAAAAACTGAAAATAAATATATTTTAAATCCACTTTTATGTATAAGTATATAGTTTAACATATATAAATAGTTTAAAATTATAAAAATTAAAGCCATTTTAAATATATGAAGATGATAAATTAAAATGATTTTGCAGCAATTATACTAGTATCTACAATCATATAAATACATAAAATAAGTAAAAGTAATATAAATAATAGCATTAATAAAATATAATAATAATATTAGTAGTTTACTTTTTGAATATTAATGACCGCATAATATCCGCCAAAACGCTATTATTCGCCCGAATTATATAAATCCGCATAAAACATTGTATAACATAAAAACAGTACGGTTGGTTATCGTATAGCGCCTAAACGCCGCCTAGGCGGACGCCTAGACCGTATTTTAGAACACTGGTGATAATAATTTGATGTTTGCATTTTTTGTAACAATGTTGTGGTAGATTAGACGGATTCATGAATTGTTATGTAAGAGATTTATATCAAATAGTAGTTTTTACACAGCCTTTCATTTTTCTAACGTTGATTCTAGGTTGATCACATATTTTTTTATTCTAGGTTGATCAATTGAAATAGTTGTTGAATTGTCTGAAAAAGAATTAAATAAGCAAAACACCATTAACAAAAAAAGTTGAGGAGATTGGCTATAAATCCAAAATATCAATAACTGAAATATTAGGAAAATTTACTAGAATGACTCAAATTAGTTTAGAAATTGCTAGAATAATTCTTAAAAGTTTAAAATTACCAACAATATTTTATGGTCGAAAATACCCTTGACTATAGTTATAACCAAAAAGTAATATTACAAAAATGTCTTTTAAAATTATCAAAAAAAATTCGACGGCAGATTTATTTAACGAAAAATAAATCTATCGGAATATAAATCTGTTAAATTAAACTGTTGTAAATTTTAAATCTGCCATGTATTTGGTGGCAAACTTTTCTGTTACGACAGATGTATTTAAGCTGGTAGATTTGTGTGGACGATTTAAGATTGTCGATAGATTTATCTATTTTAGTCTGTCATATGTAGTAATCGATTTGTTGAAGTAATCAGTTTTTTTTTCTGAAGTAGTCAAAGTTTTGAGACAGATATGTTTATCTCCACTCCTCAACAATCATCTTCCCATTCAGAATCTGATCCCAATGCAACGGAAACGCCAGCATTGGCACACCTGAATACATCCCTGATACGAACCGGACTGATGAAGATGGGCCAACAATTGGGCTTCATTTACTTTATTTTTTTATTTACTGTCTAAGCCTTTTACACTACTATATGTACTCAAAAACATATATCAGAGAAAGGTATCGAATTACGATCATAATCAAAACTGGGTTTAAACCCTAATTTCTTCCTCTCTCAATTCTCTTCTCCCCTTGCTCTTCCTCTATCTTCTCCCATTTCTGTTCTACACAGTTAAGCTCAACCCCTGAGCTTATCATTGGTATCAGAGCTCAAGTTCCTCTCGACCTTGAGGTTTAAAAAAAAAATGGTTTTAAGTGATAAGCTCGAGAAGCTACTACAATCATACAAACAAATGGATGTGGATCGAAAACTGCGTGAGGAGCTTCGACTGGACAGTCAGAAACTGCGTGAGGAGCTTCCGCTGAACAAGCTGACCGAAGGTTTTATCCCTAAAAGGTTTGAAGATATAAAACCCAACGGAGGTATCCGGTTCAGAAGGATTCCGATCAAGCTAATCTACCACAGATCTCGACTTAAGACACTGAAAAGTAAGTCACCCAGAAGAAGTCTTGATTTGCCTGGTTCGTTAGATCTTACAAAGCTTGCGACATCTCAGAGGAGTTGTATGAGAGTGAAGACTGTGAAGATGAAGAAGCATAATGATTGTGAGAAGAGAGCCACACGGATTAAACTCGCAGAAGCTTGTAAGAGTTTAGGAATGTTCTGTGAATCTTCGGGGTGTAGAGATACTAAAAATGATTTGCAAATCCACATGGGAAGGAGACAGATCGTTGATACAGGAGTGAAGCGAGAGACGCATCCCTTTGTGTATGTATTTACCTCTCATATTCCTATGGATATAGATTGTCACGTTAATACGTTGATAGGGGATCATAGTATCTTCGCTGAGGAGGTTAAAGCGCTAGAACATGATGATCCTGAGGCTGTGATGAAATCTTTGCAGGATGAAGCAACACTGGAGTCTGAATCGGAGGAAATAAACAAGTATAAGAGCCGTGGCAATCATTCTCAGGTCCAACAACAGATGAGGCAACGAGAGAAACGAGGGTTTCATAAGGTTCGGTTCAAAGTTAGACTTCAGAGAAGCTGTATAGTAACATATGAGAAGGTTACAAAAGATAGGGAACTTTTCAAGCTGGAGAAATCAGAATTGCTTCACAAAGGAAGAAAGTATACAAGAAAGCTTATTGTCAGATGGTACTATTATAAGGTGAGGAAGCGAGTTAAGCCGCTTGGAGCCGTGGAAACGGGGTTCAAATGTCTCTCGGAAGCTGGGACTGAAGCAGGCTATAAGGCCAGATCCCTTATTTATGATGTGGGCGTGATTCTTCCTGAGACGGTAGAAGTTCGAAGATCTCAGGTTCAGGAGTGGAACTATAAGGTGAGGAAACGAAGGTTATGGAGAAAAGACATAGTTTCTTCCACCAGGGCTGAATCTATGAGTCATCTGAAAGGTGCAAGAATATTCTTAGGTGTAAGAAACGAGAACAACGAGCTGAGGGACAAGAGCGCCTTACATCGAAGGACAGTGGAGAATTTGGGATTGGTTTATATCCTTGGGGTCCTGATGATAAGATGGAAGATACAAGGGAGTTTGAGATAAACTTGACAGACCAGAAGCAATTCATCAATTCTGCTAAGGAGTGGAAGCTTGATGATTTGTATGAGAAAGATGCTAGTTATAGACGCCTAAAATGTAATCCCATGGGTATCGGCAAGGACATCAAGAAGAGTGAACTTCAGGGATCAAATCTGGGATGTCATAAAGGCAAAAGAGATTCTTCACAAGGGAGACATTCTATGATCTCACAAGAGACTCCAAGCTTGAGCAACCAACAAACTCTGAGACTAAGAAAAGTAGCTGTTCGAGGTTGGGGTCATAGAGTTTGGTTTAAAAGTGGAAGTCATAAGGGAAATGAACTCGAGCCAGACGGACTTTCAGATGAGTTAATGGGGGCGAATTCACCGACTGACACAGAAAGAGACTTGGTTCTACCAATGGGGTGTGATCATTACTCTAAGTGGTGTCAGGTTAACTACAACAGTCGTGTGTGGGAACCAGGAGGCCTCGTTAGCCTGATTCCAGGAAATTGGTTTGAGAAGTATCACCATCTTGGTAGACTACTAGTAGAGAAGGTTATGTGGTGTGCATTAATGAATGATCGCTTTGAAGGTTTAAGTAAAGAAAACTCACGAAGAGCTGCAGGTTTATGGATGCAAATGAGGAAGGTGATCTCTGATGCTGATGTGAAGCCGTTGTATTTACGTCTGCAGAGAGATGAAGGATCTGAACCTATGATTGGTTATGAATGGGATCCTGGTGGGGTTAGCGTTGAGAAAATTCAGGAATTCGTTTTTAATATAAAATGTTGCTTGCTTGAGATGGAACAGAGTATGAAAAAGTGTTATGCTAACTCAGAGTTGGAGTTGTTTAAGAGAAAGGTCCATCACATGAAAGCGGAAGGTGCGGATTCTAACCATGGCAAATGCGATGCTCTAGTAGTAAAGCTTGAAAAGAGGCTTAGAATGGTTCAGTGGGTGGAGCAAGACAAGAGAGACAATGGTGCTAGAATTGGAACGATGCGGAATGAAGGGCACATCGTACTCTCTACTTATGATATGAGAGCTTACTCTGAGTCATTATCAGATTATGGGAAGCACAACAAGCAGACGAGGTGGCTCCTTGATCACACTATGACAGCAGTGGTTCTGAACGAAGATACACCTGAAAATGACACAGATGGACGTTACTTGTTTATCAATTCTGATCCAAGAGAGAAGGTGGAGTTCTTTGTCTATGATTGGTTCCAATCACCAAGGCCACCAGAAATGGATCACGACAAAGGTGGGCTAGGTACAATGGTTTCTGTGTCAAGGAAACGTGGTCTCAGCCAGAACATTGGTCTCGTCTCGGTGTCTAATTTTAATGGCAATGGAATGAACATGAAGAAGGTACAAAGACATCCAGAAGACATAGTTATGGAGGAAGCTGTTTTCAGAAAGGGTCGAAAGTTGGAGATTGCTATCATCATGAAGCTGACCAGAAGCAATCACAAGTTGAAGATACAAGAAGGCAACAACAGTTCATACAACTTGAGGACAAGTTGGATCTTCAGGAGGGGAATATTGATACGAACCGGACTGATGAAGATGGGCCAACAATTGGGCTTCGTTTACTTTATTTTTTTATTTACTGTCTAAGCCTTTTACACTACTATATGTACTCAAAAACATATACCAGAGAAAGGTATCGAATTACGATCATAATCAAAACTGGGTTTAAACCCTAATTTATTCCTCTCTCAATTCTCTTCTCCCCTTGCTCTTCCTCTATCTTCTCCCATTTCTGTTCTACACAGGTAAGCTTAACCCCTGAGCTTATCAATCCCTTCCAAAGTCGAGTTAAACCCGCAATGCGTCCAAAACCCACCCAGAGCTGCATGGCACAGCACATGCAGCTGATCACACCAGCTCACCACAAACCCCGAGCTACCTTCAAGAGCCTCCTTCATCTTCGACTCTCCCCCACGAGCCACCCAGAGAAACGGAACTCCACTCTCTCTCACTCCTCCCACTATCTCCTCCATCTGAGCCTCCGAGACTGAAAGGAAACTCCCTTGAGATATGTAGAGCACAGAACTTTTCGCTTGCCCATCAAGCCACCTGATGTAATCAGGTTTGCTACGTTTGTTTTCAACGGAGAGTTCTTGGAATGGTATCAAAGGACCAGTAGCGTAAACCGGGATGTCGAACATGGAGGTGAAAACGTCAATGGCTTTAGGCTCGAGCTCATAGGCCGTAGTGAAGAGAAGGCACTTAGCTCTGGGAAGCTCATCGAAACATAACTTGCTTTTCTTGAAGACTTGGAGGATGTTACTGTTGAACAGTGGCGGAAGATCTCGGAGTTTGGTCGGAGATAGACCGGGTATGTAACCTACAATCTCCTCTTCTTTTGCTTCTATATTCAATAACAGTTACAACATCAATGTTTTTGAGTTTCCACCCTATCAAGCAATTTAAAGTATATATGAATCAACAAATTTTAAAAATAATTTTAACATGTTATCCGAATCCGAACCGAATCCGCAAAGATACCAACTAAAATTTATAAATATCCAATTGGGAGTGAAATCTTTAATCAAAAAACCCTAAACCCAAACAAACCGAACCCAAATGACCAAATGAGTATCCAAAAGTCCATCTCTAATCAAGACTATGAAAGGGAGGTCTTTGCTACCTGATGGTTCGAACAGAGCATGGTTGTGACTTATGAGAAGATCGGAGTGAAGGATGAGGGAGAGAATCGTGGCCGACATAGTCCAGAAAGAAACCACCGGAATATTCCTTCGTTCCCCGACACGCACTGCCCATACGACGTATGTGTCGGAGATTATCACCGTCGGAGGAGGAGACTTGAGGCGGTCAAGAAGCCGCTCGAACGGCTCCTCTAATATGTTGTGGACGGCGTCGACGAAGTCGTTGAAGTTGTCGGCACGGACGAGCTCGGAAGGGATGAGATTTGGGAGAGTAGCGAAATGGATCCGGTCGGGTTTCGGATCTGATCCGATGAACCCGAGCCATTCTTCAGTGATGACGAATGTGACGATGAGTGTAGGGTCTCGGAGGACGAGGCGTTTGCAGAGGTTCATCATGGGGTTGATGTGGCCTCTTCCGGGCCAAGGCATAGCTACCACGTGTCGCAATCCTCTGACTTGCTGAGGTTCAGTTGGATCCATAGGGTGAGAACTCAGAGATTGTGGTCGCTGGGTGTTAAAAAAAAAAAAAGATTGTGGTCGCTGTCACCGAGGAGGTGAAGATAGTTTTATATATGCGACCGTGTGAGATCAGAGCTTACGTTAAGTCATTGGACATGAGCATTTTGAAGTCATTACAAAGGCGACTTTGCTTCTTTCGATAAGACAAACAGATCTTTTTGTGTGGGCCAGTTTTGACAACGTGGCAACGATTGGTCTTTTCTTGAATGTCAATATTACATATACAGTACAGACAAGGGAAGGCCCCAAAAAGTAATGGAGTCTAAAAATATATGAAAGCTAGCAATATCTGATGTAATATTTTAAAGCCCAATCCTATTCTAATAGGCCTTCGTAAATATCATATCTTCGTCGGATGGGGTGTACTATATACTTTACTTGCTGCAGAATTTTGGTTTTCAAGTTCTTTATTTGGAATTTGGAAGAAGAGTCTGCGAGATGTATCATTTGCTTACAAAAAACACACTAGCACATTTTATATGATTAAATTCCAAAACATATCTAATTATCAACCAATAATTTTCAAAGGAAATTTCTGTCATTATTCTTGTGATCACTTTTTTGTAACATAACATATGGTATAGCTATGTTTTAGAATGTCTGGAAAAATTTCACCATCTTCAACCAATATTTTTGATTATTTTTCTCATGATTTTTTTGGTATAAATAAAGTTATGTTTTAGATATATATAAACAAAGATATGTTCTAGACATTTTTGGAAAATTTCTACCACCTTTTAGCCAAGAATTTTCTGACTATTTTCTCATGAATTTACAAAACGTGACTGCGGAAAGTTGGTCGATTATTTTTCAAAAAGGTCGAACATGTTTTTGGTAGCGTATATACACATACAGATCAATTTTGTCTTATGTATGTCATCGGCGCCAACATAATAACAACTTCAATCCTTCTTCTTTTAACATTTACTTCAATTGGTTTCACTACAAAAAAGTTGCTATTGATAGCACATTGTTATAGCAAGTTTCACCGAACTGCTGTGGTTGATGACTCTAATTTTTTTTTAATATAAAACAACATTTTCTAAATGCTATGATAGAGTTAAACTAAGCGGGAGACCAAAATTAGCTTTTCCGCCAAACACTTAGTAAAAATCCCTAATCTAATCACTTTTCCCTCTCTCTGCTCGGGTTTCCCTCTCATCTCTCTCATTTTTCCCTCTTTCTCTATGGAACCCTAAGAGAAAGCCACTCCATTCTCCATCTCGAAACCGATCTACATCTCCAAAAACCATCTCCGTCGCTTCTCTAATCCGCCACAGCTCTTCGATTAAACACCTAGAAGGTATCGGAGGTCCATATCTCGACATCTCTTTCGATGTTGAGCTCAAATCGAAGAGTTGTTTTCTTGTTTTGATTTCTATGCTCCTTTGATTTCGAGTTCGATTCTGAACAAAATAACCCTAGAATTGTAGTGTTATCCCTTTCGATTTTGAAACTCTGAATTTCCAATGCTATGTTGAAATGTTGATTGCTTATTTGTTTGGTATGTTGATTTACATTCTTCTATGTGTCTTATACTCTTTGATTTTGTCTAGGATTGAAATAGCGATTGACTGTAAATTGATCTTGTCTATGAACAACAAGTTCTTTATGTTACTAAAGCTTTCAATTTAGGGGTCGAACACACAATGATGGACAAAGCATGGGTACATCTAAGCAGGTGTTTAGAGACTTAACTTTTTTTGGTTTTTCCCTTTTGATTGTGCTTCGAAGAGTTGATCCTGGTTATGAGAGAGGGGCTGCAAAGTTTGTACGGGATGTGTCTTCAGCTATGGGAGGGATTGATATGATTGTATGTCCGTGCATTGACTGCCGTAACATTGATCGTCACTCAGGCAGTGTGGTACTTGATCATCTTGTTACCAGGGGAATGGAAGAGGGTTATAAGATGCGGTCAGATTGGTATCTACATGGAGAGTTGAACTCAGAGGTTGAAGGTGAAAGCAGAGTAAGCGACTGGAAGGATGAGATCTTTGGGTTGTACAGAGCTACTGAGTGTTTTGATGAAGAGTTAGCTGATACTGGGGATATATCTGACACGGCAGAGGGAGACGACAAGAGGGAAGATGAGTTCTTGGCAAAGCTAGCTGATGCTTAAACACCATTGTATCCGAGTTGTGCAAGCCATAGCAAGTTGTCTGCAATTGTTTCATTATTTAGATTGAAGACTCGGAATGGGTGGTCTGACAAGAGCTTCAATGATCTACTTGAGACATTGCCGGAGATGTTACCAGAAGAAAATGTGCTTCACACATCACTGTATGATGTGAAGAAGTTTTTGAAAACGTTTGACATGGGCTATGAGAAGATTCATGCATGTGTCAATGACTGCTGTTTATTTAGAAAGAAGTTCAAGAAGCTTGAGAAGTGTCCAAAGTGCAAGGCTTCAAGGTGGAAGACTAATATGCACACTGGTCAGAAGAAGAAAGGCGTCCCACAGAAAGTTCTTCGTTACTTTCCTATAATACCAAGACTGGAGCGAATGTTCCGGTCTGAAGAGATGGCCAAGGATTTAAGGTGGCACTTTGGCAACAAGAGCACCGATGGGAACCTTCGTCATCCTGTTGATTCAGTGACATGGGATCAGATGAATGCTAAATACCCTACATTCGCAGCCGAAGAAAGGAACCTCAGGCTTGGACTTTCAACAGATGGATTCAATCCATTCAACATGAAGAATTCGATGTACAGTTGCTGGCCTGTTTTGTTGGTGAATTATAACTTGCCACCTGAATTATGCATGAAGAAGGAGAACATTATGCTTTCATTGTTGATTCCTGGTCCACATCAGCCTGGTAATAGTATAGACGTGTACTTAGAACCCCTCATTGAAGATCTTAACAGTCTGTGGAGCATTGGAGAGGCAACCTACGATGCTCTTACTCGATCTACTTTTACTCTTAAGGCCATGCTACTTTGGACGATCAGCGACTTTCCAGCCTATGGGAATCTTGCAGCCTGCAAAGTTAAAGGTAAAATGGGGTGTCTGTTATGTGGGAAAAATACATATAGCAAGTGGTTGAAGTTCAGTAGAAAACATGTGTACATGGACCATAGAAAGGGCTTGCCACCAAGTCATAGTTTTAGAGGCAAGAAGAAATGGTTTGATGGAAAAGCTGAACAAGGGAGAAGGGGAAGAATATTAACTGGTCGTGACATTTCTCAAAACCTGAGAAATTTCCACAATGATTTCGGAAATTTCAAACGTTCTGCAAGTAAGAGAAAAAGGGTTCAGTGTTCTGCTGATGTAGGCTCAGATTCTGAGGTTATACCAAGTGAATCAGAGGAAGATGAAGAGGAAGAGGAAGAAGTACTAGTTGATGAAGATGAGTTATCTAGATGGAAGAAGAGGTCAATCTTCTTCAAGCTGCCTTATTGGGAGGTAAGATGCTTACACTCTTTTACTTAAATGGTAATTCCTTGATATTGTCTGATGGTTAACTTAAATGTTATGTTATCTTTCTCTCATGATAAGGAACTCCCGGTTAGGCACAACTTAGATGTAATGCATGTGGAGAGAAATGTTGCTCCGAGTTTAGTTTCGACGTTGTTGCACTGTGGGAAATCAAAAGATGGTCTTGCGGCTCGCAAGGATCTTGAGGACATGGGTATTAGGCCGGAGTTGCATCCTAAAATATAGGGTAAACGAACCTATCTGCCTCCAGCACCGTGGTCTTTGTCAAAAACAGAGAAGAAGATCTTTTGCCGGCGTCTTTTTGACTTCAAAGGGCCAGATGGATATTGTTCTAACATATCAAGAGGTGTTTCATTAGATGACTATAAAGTCAGTGGTCTGAAATCACATGACTACCACGTCCTGATGCAACAACTTCTGCCGATTGCACTTAAAAGGTTGCTACCTAAAGGACCGAGGCTTGCAATATTTAGGTTATGCGCTTTCTTCAATCTGCTGTATCAGAGAGTCATTAACAGGGAGAAGCTTCTGGTTATGGAAGCTGAGATTGTTGAGACTCTGTGCTTGTTTGAAAGATTTTTTCCTCCAAGTTTGTTTGATATCATGCTCCATTTGACTGTGCATCTAGGAAGAGAAGCTCGGCTTGGTGGACCAGTCCACTTTAGATGGATGTACCCTTTTGAAAGGTATGTTATATATGTATTTTTAAAATTTTGAAGCCCTATTTTACTTACCTATTTACATTGATGTTTTATTCAGGTACATGAAAGTTCTCTAAGACTTTAAATCCTGCAAGGCCCGAGGGATGCATTGCTGAGTCTTATCTAGCTGAGGAATGTATCCGGTTTTGCAGTGAGTTCCTGAAGAAGACAAAAAATGTCCAAGAGAAAGTAGATAGAAACATGGAGTATGAAAACAATTCTATCTTAGAGGGTCGTCCGATATCCAGTGGCACTACTTATACTCTCACAGAAATGGAAAAGAGAGTTGCACATCTAGCTATCATCCAAAATATGGCTATCGTCGAACCATATGTAGAGTAAGTATCTTAATTACTTTTCATTGTTTAGGTATATGTATAATCAACTATTTGATATACTCATTTTGGTTTTCAATCTGTTACAAGTGCGCATCTTCAGTATTTACAAGACACAGATGAAAGATGTTTTCGAGATGCATCAACGTTATAGAGTATGCATACTAAACATTTTGCATCGTGGCTTAAAGAACATGTATTTGTATTTTTTAAATTTCCCTTGGTTATGGTGTGCCTACTGCTTTGGTGTATGACTTGTTATTACTTTATCAGGCGCCACTTGATTCAACCGAACATGAAGAAACACTTAAGTGGATAGCTTATGGGCCTCGTTGTTCTGCAAGGTTGTACACAGGATTCATAGTTAATGGATAGAGGTTTCACATAATATCAGTTGATAGGAAAAGTCAGAATAGTGGGGTTTATTATGAGGCTACATCAGTTTGTAGATCGAGTGCCAAAGATACATCTCAGGTGGTCGATTTAGTATCTTACTATGGCAGAGTCACAGACATCATCTTGATGGACTATAATGTCTTCTATGTTCCTCTGTTCCGGTGTCAATGGGCAATAAAGGGTAATGGAGTGAAGATTGAAGATGGTTTTACACTTGTCAACATGAATCAAAGTCAAGCATCCTTTGCAAGTGACCCGTACATACTAGCATCTCAAGCAAAGCAAGTATTTTACTCTAGGGAAGATGAGTCATCAAATTGGTATATTGTCATGAGAGGTCCTTCTAGAAGATACAGTAAGGAAGATATTCAAGAGGGAAATGCAGACATTGGGCCATTGCCATCAAATTTTGACATGGATGTCGACATGGATGAAGCTGAGAATGCGAGAACTGATTGCGAAGGGATATATGTGTGAAATGTATCCTTATTGACTAATATCATTGCTTGTTTGTGTTGTTGTTTGCTTGGTCAAAATTGTCTGCTTGTATTTGTCTGGTGATGTTTGTGTTGTTGTCTGTGTGTTTTAGTGTTCTCTTTTATATGGTATTGACGTTGTCTTTTTAATAATGTGTCAGGTAAATTGAGATGGGACGTCCAAAGAAGAACAAACGGGGGAGGAAACCAGCAAATAAGAAACAAAAAGAAATAGATGATGACATTGAGTTCGTTGGTACATTTCAAACCGATGAACCAGGACAGGAGCAAGATCATGAAGTGGAGGAACAAGAAAATGATGTACAGGAACAAGAGCGTGAAGTGGAGGAAGAAGAGCATGATGTGCACGAAACAATTCAGATGACAGAACCAGAGCATCGTAAAGACAACGAGGCTGAAGGTGAGGTCGAAGAAACGCAGGAGCCTGAAGTTGCAACCTCCCGTAAGAGAAAGCGTGGACCAACAATGATGAGAGATCTAGCCAAAGATCCAAATACCAGAGTTCATGTGGATTTCACTTTTATGGGAGAAGCTTATGGCCCTGGTTCAGTCAAGCTGTCTTCATATTTGGGTCCGTTGGTAAGAGAACACGTGTCTGTAACTCTAGAAAATTGGAAAAAGCTTACTGAAGAAGTGAAGACAGTCCTCTGGAAATCAGTCCAGATGACAGTTTCATATTCAATGACAACAACTCTGTTTCTGTAATTAACCAAGTTACTGATTATTGATTTGCTTTGAATGTGAGTGCAGGCAAGGTTTGAAGTTGATGAGGACTATCAAAGGGTTGCAGTTCTTAAGCAGATGGGAACCTTATGGAGATCATCCAAGTCACGCCTAGTTACCCAAATTAATGAAGCAGAGAATAACCAACAAAGAAATCTTCTCAGACCTAAGAATGTTCCTCCAACTGAGTGGCGAAAATTTGTGAAGCTGAAAACTAGCCAAGAATTCAAGGTATACATTTCAAATTGAATAAGATGATTATTACAAGTGCGCTTACATTTTAACAATGAAATGCTAGGTTCTTAGTGATAACTACAAGGAGAGAAGACGCAAACAGATTCCTCACACTTGTAGCCGAAAGGGAATGGTTAGACTAGCATAAGAGATGGTAAGCATACTATCTTGTTGTTGTTTCCTTCATGTATATTATGGGTTTTGACATATAATTTTTACTCAGAAAAATAGTTCTGAAGATCCATCTGAAGTGTCACGGCTTAAAGTTTGGGTTAAGTCACGTACCAGAAAGGATGGAACTCCTATTAACACAAATGCCGCTGAGAAGATTGTGAGTTTAATACATCATCGGCTACTCCTATTTATATCGCGACATCTAATGTTCCTGCTTTGTTTTTGAATATACAGCAAAAAGCAGCAGAGCTTCTTAATGGTGGTGCGAATCAATCAACTGGTAAAAATGAAGATGAAGATACATTGGTCCAACTGTTAGGCCCTGATAATTCTGGTCGTATGAGAGCAATGGGCAGAAATATGAGTAAGACGAAATTAGCTTGCTTCAAAGTGAAGCACAAGTCAATTTCTGAAATGCAAGAGAAGCAAATTCATCTTCAGGAAAGGGTTAATGAGTTACAGGCTGAACTTGCGAGAGTGAAAAACCAGGTAAGACACTAATCCTTTAGTGTCTTGAGCATAAGAGTGTATAACATAACAATAAGCATTATGTTGAGTTTATGTTTCAGAGAGAAGACATTGAAGTTGGTGAAAACTCGGCTGCAAGAGTAAGTCAATAAGTTTTATGTTATCTTTCTGGTCGGTTTCTTTTACACTTTAACATTTTAAACCTGGCCATTTAACAGACTGTGAACAAGACATCCTTGAAGAAGTGTCTTCTTATTGATTGGGCTGATGAAGATGGGAATGTTGGTGAGGGTCGTATCCTTTCTTCCGACCCCGATGACATAGTGAATGAAAGTCGTTTAGGCCCTTTGGATGCCAAAGTCTTGGTTGATGCTGCCACTGAACCTGAATCATTCCTATGGAGACCTGCGAGTAACATGTGCACAATGAAGGAAGCTGTTGGCCATGTCATTGCATGGCCTAAGAACAAATGTGTTGAGCTAGGTGTAGGGCTTGAACCAGAAGACATTGCACCACTGGTAATGGTATTTCTTACTCATTGTCATAGTAATTAAGGTTATGATTTTGCGTTTGATGAGATTGTTTTCCGAATGTGTTTGACATGGATCGAAAGTAAACTCTCTCAACAAATGCACACTACTGGATTTGTCTGATGATGCTGTAATTGTTGCTGAAGGCCGTTGGCAGACACAAGAAGCAAAAGCATTGGTTAATGGTATTCCTCTCGGACCAAAAGCGGTAAAAATCTTCTTAGATGTGGTACTTGAATCAGGGACATATTTGTGGAGGCCAACGATGGATCTGGCATACCTTGACGACTGCCTACACTCTTTTATATCATGGCCTGCTAGCAAAGTTGTCTTTCAGAACCCACCAGAAGCAACTAGACAACAGTCTCCTACTCCAAACACTGCTTCTTCAGTAGGAAACACAAGAGAGACTGGTATAAAAGTAGCATTTTTAGCTTCTAAGTCTCCCACTGGAAAAAATGAGAAAAACACTGCAAAGTCAGGAGCAACAAATATGGTAACACCTTTGGCTTCCTGTTTTATCAATGATCAAGTTATATATTAATTCTGCATTTTAAATCTTTTCAGCTTGTTCAAGGATCTGATTCTATAAAACCGAATCAGAAGTGCAAACTGATGGACATTGGTGGGAGGAAACAAGTGGTAGCTGAAGGTCGTGTGCATTCGACAGACCAAGATCAAATGGTCCACTTTGTACGCTTGGGTCCGAAAGCGGCTAGAGTTTGGGTGGATGCAGTGATCGTAGATGATGCACAAGTTTGGAGGAAATCTGATGAAATAGAGAGTTTGAAAGATGCACATGGTTCATCTATCGCATGGCCGATTGTTAAATTGGTCATCTTTTAAGCTGTAAGTGTTGTGCTTTGTGGTTAAACCTGCATATGTATGTTCTTAACTGATGACAGTTTTTCTTGTTGCAGTTTGCAAGGGGGAACGAAGAACTTAGGTCCAGACTTAGCTAGTTTAAGCTAGGCTAATCAACTTGATGTATTATATTATCTCTTATGACTATGCTTTGTGTTTTGAAGCTGGTGTAATGACTTATGTATTAGCTACATATTTTATGAATGGATTTGCAGTCTTATGGCGTTTTTATGTAGAAATTAGATTATCAAAACAACCAAATCATAGCATTCAGATAAAATAACAATAGCTAAAGAAAACAATTATAATCGCAAATCATAGCATTTTAAATTTAATACAAAATAAACTATTATAATAAATTCGAAGCTATTAAAAATATTAGTAATAGCACATATCAACTGCAATTATCAAAATATGTTATTGCTATCGTAGAAGTCCTTAGCATGGCACGAAATATGTATCGTAATCAATTTGTAACAAAAATAACTCGTGCCATATCATCGTTAATAATATCAACCACATATTGCTATCGTATATGCACATTTCGTAGCGTCACGGAAAAACGCTATCGTAGAAGGGGTATTTATGATGGCTGCCGTATACGTAGCATTTATGAATTCGCTATTAAACATCTAATATAGCATAAAACTCGCGCTAACAATGTACATATTTCTTGTAGTGTTTTCTTATTTTTAAGTGGTTTAGATTTTCTTAATTTCCTTTTTAGTTTTTTTAGTTTAAGCTGATATTATCATTCTCCTAATGTGGTTTGTCCAAGGAATCATGATTATACAAACAACGCCGAGGCTTTTGTGTTTTTCAGTTGGTGTCGAAAAAACTATTTTCGGAATTTATTTGATCGATCCAAAATCAGATTTTTCACAATCTCCAATTCTTCGATCGACTATATCCGTTAGCTCGTTTCAATTAATATATTTCTCATTAATTAGTCCAATACACTATTTTATTAACATCCTTATATACATATATATATATATAAGTAAAATTAAAGATCGCATATGCAAAGTATAAAATATGGTTTCTACTAGTTTTTTTTTTTTTTTTTGAACACCTGTTTCTACTAGTATATCTTCAGTTAATTACATAACCAGAATTAGTTAGTCCTCCAACCGAAAGTTTGTTGAAATCTGCATAAATTAATTTTGATTTATGTAAAGCTTACATTTTTTCTGCCACTGTAATCAAACCATTCATCTGGAGTATTTCTCGGTTTTTAATTACCTTAGCTCTGACAGATTAAGAATACACTAGAGAACACATGGAGCAGATGCACGTCTCCGTGTAATTAAGTAGATGTATACATGCGTCTAACATACTAATTGGAGCATATCCCTGCAAAAAGAAGGATCTCTTAAGCAAAAAATACAGGAAGAATCCACAAAATAACAAAAATCGTATGCACAAGTCGCCAAATAAGAAATATTTTTGGTGGATTTTTTCAACTGTTCGCGGATTCCACTGATACGTGGCAGTCCGCGGTTGATTTTTTTTTAATTTTTTTTTTTAATCAGACGAAAAAAAATAATAATAATAAGAAATCCATTAAGGGTGTGTGATAATGATGCTCTTAGTAATGTATACATTTACAGTTCTAAGAGAATAGTAATGAGTAATGTTATACATTTGCATTCTAAAAGCATGATTAATGGATGTTTTTACGATGAGATTCTTAGTGTAATATAAAAAACGTGTTCCATATTAGAAAGTGTCAAATCTTGTTTTAAAATCTTCAAATGGATCTTTCCTGCTAATCATGCTCTAAGAGAGGGTTTCAGGCAAACGCACTAAAAAGAGTTTTGTTCCCTTGTAGGAAAAAACAGAAAGGTGTTACGTGTAAAATGTCAAGATATATATCATCCCAATAATTAGAATATTTATTATACATGTATGATGAGAATAAGACAGTTCTAAGTTATCTGGCTTGGTATCATAAAAAACAAGTTAAGAGCATTAAAACAATTAATTAGTCAAAAAAAAAAATTAGTCAAAAAAAAAAGCATTAAAACAATTATATAAATATTTCACCAAAAAAAAATTATATAAATAATAATTTCTGAAGGAACTGATCAATTATTTTGAGTCATAAGATTCGTCTCTTTTTCGTGTTGACAGGCAATATTATAAATTTTCATCTACTGATCACATGAACACTAGCAATGGAGATAACATAATCAAATTCAACCCACCACCTCCTCTTTTCTAATCGAATTTATGAATTATAATTCATATGCTTAAAAAATGATAAGTAAAAAGGCAACAGCACAGGCGACTTTACGTTCTGACGTGTTGCTTATGATTAATCAAATCGGTCGGTCGAATGAATAAATCTATAAGTCAAACAAATTGTAAAGGTTGAATCATGTAGATTTGTTTTTGAATGAAATGTGGATTTCAATTTCAACTTCACTTTGTCGCAAGTAGAAAGAAAATCTACATTTAGTCTATATATATAGTAAAAAGTTATTTGCTTGTTTTTTTAGGAAAAATTTATTAAATAAACATCAAATATCTCCTTCTCTCAACTAGTTCAACGTAGTGTAGTTGGTTTATTGAAGACTTCTTTAGTAAAATGACAAATCATAAAAAAAATCTCGAAGACGTGAAGAAAACTAGACTGGGTTTGGAAATAGATCTATTTTTCACTGTTCAAACGATGTGAAGATGAAAAATAGAAATAGTGAACTAAATTAAGAGGGAAAAATAAAAACAGATCTCTAATTCTAAAGCTTCTATTCGAACGACATCTTATCACCATCACATGCATGCATTTAAGTTTTTGACTTGTACTATTACTTTCCTTACACGAAACTTGTTCCCATCTTCTCTTTTTCAACATAGCCAAGAAGCAAACTTGTCGAGACTTCACTGATGAGTTTTCGAAACAACAAGATTATATTACAATAATAGCTTAAGTCAAGTCCAAAGAGATTCTTGCTTCAGAGGGTCTTGCATTTGCATCTGCATTTGCATACTGTTTGGAGAAGCAAAGTTAGAGTTGAACTGCCGGGAAGACATAGCATAACCCAAGTTGTTATTACTGTTGTTGTTGCAGTTATCGATGTTGTTGTGTAGCAAGAGAATTTTATCGTCTTGGTCTAGTTCAAGTATTTGATGATGAGACTGTAAATTTGGCTCCTGTTGCATCTGGATGCAGAGAATCTCGGCCTGAGCTACTGCTAGTTGCATTTGAAGCTGTGAGACTTGATTTTGCAAGTAAGAGATTGCTCCTACGCAGCCATATACTGGATCTCTTACTCGTGCGTTTGCTTCGAAAACCAGACTATTCACCGCGTCAGCTCTTTGATGAACCGGTAGCTCCTGTAACAATTTGTACCAACCATGTAACCATTTTTGTATATAAACGAAGTTGCCATTATTAATTCTTATGTGTTCATATAGTTTTTAAGCATAATTCGTCAAACAGTTCAACGTAAATCTATACTATTAAAGAAGCATATGCAAAGAATGTTGAAAGCTTTCAACGGAATAATCTTTCATGGAAGAAAAAATAATAATATATAATATAGTTACTGGCAAATAGGAACGAATGGAACCTGCAACATTTTGCTGACGTTGCTTGCGCCGAAGACCTTATGAACAATGGCGAATTTGTGAGGATCGTCAGGAGGGAAATAAGGTGCAAATATGCAATCTTTTGCACAGCGTCGTCGAAGAAGCTTACACGAAGCACATGGTGATGATCCAGGACCTCCCATCTCTACTTTTATCACTGTCACGCCGGTCTTAGTTAACAAAGTAATTAAGTCGAATATTTACAGCTTAAGGATAGAGTTCTCTTTAAGTTTGTGAATATAGAAGGAAGAAATGAAAGCTTAGAGCTAAAGGAGATTGTCCGAGAGGTGTGTATTTATAATAGTTTTTTCAAGGCTTTGTAGGGAGCGAGCTAGGTTGGTGTTCACATGTGTTCATTTAATTTTAACATTTAAATGTTTGGCTTATAATAGTGTCTAAATAAGAAGTTACAATTATTAATTAAATTTAATTAGGAAATCAACCATCCTTAGTTATTTTTTGTTCTTCAGCGACAAAGTTATATTGCTTTTGTTTTTCATTTATCATTTTTCGTTTCTTTGTACATATTCTTTTGCTGGATCTATTTAGGTTTTGGCCATAAAATTGCTCCAACATCTTTTTTCTAGTTGTAGCTGAATGTTCTTTGTACATAAGTGGGGTTTACAACCTAGTGATGTATTTCATTCTACAATTAGGGGATGTATTCAATTAAAAGTTTTAGGTGATTTATGTGAAAATGAAAAATCCACCGTTATTGAAACATGAATTTAAAAAACTCATTTAAAATCTAGTGTTATTGAACTTGACATTTTATAAAGTACTATAAAATCCACTGTTATTGAAAATATTTTAAGTTGTGGAGTTTTAAAGTTTTAAAGTGATTTTAGAGTGTTTAGGTGGAATTTCTTAATTAAAAAAATTAAAACTCAAATCTCATGGTTTTAGGTGATATTTTAGAATAGTTTAACAAAAATCATTTTATTTTCTGTAATTTCTTAAAATCATCTAAAACCTCGTTAAAAAATAAATTACCTCAAATTTTAGATTGAATACACCCCATTTAGTTGTAATCTTATATGCTGATTTATGCAGAGTTTGAATATCCTTTTTATACAAAATACGTATTTTTCCTCAAAACATCCATAATTTGGACTATAGGATGAGAATACATACACATTACACGTTAATAGCCGATGGCATTAAAAAGGACGTGTTCAATGACGTTTTGACTCTGAGTGATAGGTACTGAGTGAGAACAATAGGGTGAATTAGGAAAACGGAGTGAGCACCGCAAAGGTGCGTGTTAGGTTGGCGTCCAATGCAATTTAAGAAGTATCCCCACGTTGTCATTTGACTCTTCCCTTTTTTTAACACACGACAGTCGTATACTACTAACCTCTTATATTTCTTTATTCAGTATCATTTATAAAAATATGTCAAAAATATTAATAGTTTCTGGATATCTATATTTTTTTTTTAAGTCGAGGAAGGTCAGATGGGTGGGTTACAAGAAAATATATTTAGTATATTGAATCTAACCTATACTAAAAGGAGAATAAGCCAAAGCTCAAGACATCCACGTAGGATTAATAAAATCATCCGATCATAAACATTTATTTGACCACGTCAGCACTGCTCTGTCGACTTAGAATCGGGCATTCAAATGGGCTTCTAAATTTCGAAATGGCCCAGCCTTTTCCTTCCCAGCTTGATTGTCCCAGACCTTTACACTTCGTCTTCGTCGTTTCAACTCTCTAATATTCACCGTTACCACGATCACTCTAAATGATTCAATATGTTCTTTACTCCTTTCTTTATGATTTTGTTTAATCTCCTTTGTTTCTCTTTCTATATAAAGCCCTTTTACATCAACCAAAATCTACAGCCTCCAAAGCTAGGTTCAGGTTTCATTCGATCAAATAGTTCAATGCGAACAGCGACAGGAGAGCCGATCTATATGGTAAATCTAATATATAGTTCGTTGATAATGTATTCCTCTCTCTGTAGGTGTTAGCTTCAATTATCTGACTTAATAGCTGAGGCAAACATTAAAAACCATCCAAATACGCAGATTAGCTAATCGTCGGAAAAAATCTACAGGAGCTCCAACTACTCCTCATACTTGACAGCAACAAAACTCACTTGCGTACATCTCCTACTTATACATTGATCGAATACAAATTCCCTACGGCTTGGAAATCTCGAGGTTTCGTATTATGTTTTATCTTCTTCGGGTCGTTCACATGTAAAGACATAGTCTCACCGTTTATAAGAAATTTGATATGATCACTTCCTTTCAGCTTTTAAGTTACACTACTTTTTTTTCAGGATGACAGAGCTTCGAATTGAATTGTGATGGCACACAGGAACAATGGTATCACAAAAAGTTAGACTAGACTCGATTAAGATTTTCAAGAGGAGTGGTTCTCAACTAAGCCTATAGTCTAATTACAATGCGAAGGTGAGAATAAAACTATGTTCATTATGTGAAAATAATGAATGTGTTTAACTCTTTCAAAGGCCACGAATCTTGGCAGGTTCCTTTTTTTTTTCAAAATGTAAATCAATCGTGAGACAGCCGGTTAGTTGCTGATTTTCGCTCATAACTATGCTGTTGAATATCATAGCCTTAGTTTTTTTTTGTAACATCACAGCCTTAGTTTTTTTTTTTTTTTTTTTTTTGCAACATCATAGCCTTAGTTAACAAGATTTTCCAACATATGTTGTGTTTTGTTTAATCTTGAAACCAGTGCAGAAGAGTTGCCTCTCTCCTTGGTTATTAGATATTGACTAAATGTCCTTAGGATTGAGGTATTCTTACTGCATTGATACTTTGTAAAAGGCGACTAGAATAAAATAGTTTGACTTATTTTTAAATGTTATGATCACTATCATTACTGTCTTTGAGATATCTGTTTTTGTTTTGATATTTCCAGGTACTAATCCAATATAACGGAGCCAAATGGAAAAGATGTGGAATCTACGAGGAAGACAACTTTTATATATGATTCACGGCTGAGAGTAAATACGCACATGCAAGGACAACAAATTTAATGCTACTTTTCTCTGCCATGGGTGCTCACAAGTGGGGGCTGGTGAGTTTCCAAGAACAGTACATCTTGAGCTTTACATTCATTTATGTTCCTTCTAGCTTTACAGTTGAATTATGGTCTCGGGGTGAATGTGATCATTAAGGACATCACATGCGTCTTTTTTGTAGCTCAATGCATCTATCCATGGAATTGTCAAAGCTCTATTTGAATCTTAGCGTGGGTGCAGAAGGTAATCAGTTTTACTATACTGTTTTTTTTTTAAGTTTGTGTTTCCACATTGAAGACTCTCCTGCTTATATAAGGAATAGTAAGCTTGCACTATGTTGGAAAAATATAATTATATCTCTCATCTAATGTGCTCGAGTTGATATGGTGTACAAGGTAAATGGCAGAGAATTTACATTGGGGACTAGCCAAGAAAATCAAGAATGAGGCGCAAAAATCGGTCTCAAGAGAGATATATCTAGAGGCTTTATTGGTCACAATGGAGAGGTAGAGGAGCTTAAGTGGGGTTTTTGATAAGCAGAAGAATTAATAGAGAGACAAATGAGTTTCATGGAAAGTTGGTGGTGAGAGGAAGATGAACCATAAAGAAGTATGTGTAACAACCTGCTTATGAGTATATTAGTATAGAAGATGCTGATGATGATGCTGACCGAGACTGGTCATTGACTTTGGCCATGCATATAACCTCATCAAATAATTATTTTAAGTACATATAAGAGAATTTCTAGGAGGAAATTATTGATGTTGTTGCAGGAAACCATGATTAATGACCTAATGATGTTGCACCATGTCACTAAGTGTAGGCACGAAACATATCTAGCCATGTTACTATTATAATTGGGCCTAACCATGTCACCAAGCGTAGGAGAGCACGACGCATATATAGCCAATTTACCATCATAGTGGGGCCCGTGAAACAATCATGAAAAAATGAAAACTAGCTTTTGACAGCAGAAGGCTACTTAGAAAGCTTTTGTTTTATAGTTATTATACTTTTAACTTATGGGTGTGATTATTTAGTTTTTTGATCAAAATGAGCGTGATTATTATGATTTTAACTTATGAAATAAAAGAGGAGTCTTATCGTACCTTACTATTGGTACATAAGTTTTTTCATGGATTCGTTTGCGAGTAGTTCATAGGGATTTAACAAATATATTTGCATGTTTCTCTATATTGGTTGGTGATATCTAATTGGGTCACTTGACCAAAAAAATTCTTCTCTTTTTGTTTGAAGGTATGTAAGAGAAATCAGAGAGCTTAAGCTTCTGGCCTAATTGACGAGGCTAACAATACACTTGCAAAAGACCTGGATGAGAGGAGTTCAGAAAACAAAACTTAAGGATATAGAGAGGGGAGGTAGCTAGAGAAGTCCATCTCTGGACGTCTATTAAAAACTCTGAGAGGCCCACAAATGACCACAATGGAAAAATGTTAAGAGTAAGTTTCTTAGCAGGTACAATGAGGTAGCTCTTTCATTACAACCATTTTCTAATTTTATGTTTGCGAGCTTTTAACTAAATACCTGAAAAGGTGACATACCAAACTATAGTGTTTAAGTCAGTGATAAAAAAAAAGTGTTTAAGTTATATCTCCCTCAAGGTTTCCATAGTCTTCTACCTAATGATCCCATGTGGGATCATGCATTCATGCCTATGGGTTTGGTTTCCGGTGAGTTTATAAAATTTTACACACTTATCTTAGAGAAATTCAGTGTCAACTTAATTACAGTGAAATAATCTAAGACCAGCGAGATTAGCCCTTAAGCATTAACTACTAAGAATCTGAAAACGAAACCCTGATAATAGGTTTCACCACCCGAACCAACCTTGCTATATAGTTGTTCTCTTCTTGCATTGGTATCTTAGCCCATCTCAAACGTTACTTTAGATTAGAAATACTGTCGTATGTGTATTCGTTTAAATTATTTTAAAAATTAAATAAATGAGAGAAACAAGAGGACTACATGGCAAAATGTAATAAGTGTTCGTCCTGCTAAACTTAATGGAATTGTGTACCTTTTTCCCTAAATGTTATATTGTTTGTATGTATATGTTACTGATGTGTTTAAATAATAGAGATCAAATTTATTGCAGATCAATACAAGAATAATTAAAAAATATTAATAATATATATATAACCTAGAATATAAAATATACAGTTTAAAATTATGAATTTGACAAATTTAAAGTACATGATCTGCGCGTAGCACGGAAAAAAACTCTAGTATTGTGTAATAATATAAGGGCTTGAGCTGATAATATTCAAGCAACCCTTTATTCTTCTGTTTTATAAAAAGATTGTATTATTCCGAAGTACATTTCATAAATAAAAATCGGTATTATCTTAAATGATATACTATCATAGTCAAAATAAGTATAACTGATCTGAAATGAAAAAAATACTTATGTTTTGTCAACTCACGAAAACAAGTTAGAGATCTATATATTAAAATTGGTCCATATAAATATATATATTATATTTTTTTATTAAATTAACTATCAGATTGATTATTAGTGTACAAAAAGAATATCCTCAATTCTTTCTTTAAATAAAAGCTACGAAATTACATAATATGATTAACATATATATGATAATTAATTATTATGAACAATACATATTTGATAACAATTTTTGTATCCTCTCTCAATTTGTTAAATTTTTTATTATTAAAATAAATTAAACATTCACAGTAAACATATAATTAAAAATAGATTTTTTTCTTATATGTTATAATTTGAATTTTTTAAAACGACTATAAATTACTAAAACTGTTAAAAGTTCCACGTTAAATTTTTTTGATCAATGGTTTAACTTTTTTTTTGTTCAAGCAAAATACAAATGAATCATATGAAAATAAAGTCTCATATCATATATATTATTTAAATTAAATTATATACTATATAAAATATATAAATATGTTAATTTAAAATTTTGGATTAAAAAATTATTTAGATCTTATTATTTTTAATTTTGAAATTTATATTGAAAAATCTAAGATTAAAAGTTTTTTCATTAACGGTTTAAATTTTGTTACAACAAATATATAAATGTTAATAAAATCATATGAGTAGGAAGTGTCAATAATAAATATTTATATTAAAATATGGGCTTTTCAAAATATGACCTAAAATTTTAAGTCAAACACAAAAATAACTCATGCTGTTTTGAAATTTTTTTCCCTATTCACCCTAGAAGTTTGAGTTATTCACGAAAATGCCATTACATTTTTTTTCTTTTTTTGCAAATGATTCTCTTACCTTATCATCCATATCTTCACCAAATATTTACAATATTGTCATTGCCATCAATACACTAACCACTATGAACAACCAATTTGAAGCTCTTAATACACCAAATTCTCGATTTTTACTCTTCATATCTCATTACTTATGCACATAAATCACATCTCTTTCACTCTCTTTTCAAATTCATCCAAAAAACTAAGATTTTGATTCCATGCTTTGTAAGGTTCATAGAGACACTAAAGCTCATGATTCGTGGTCATTAACGACTTGGTAGCTTTTGTAGTGAAATTTTGGGTACTTGGAGAAGCAAAACAAGTAATCTCATAGGCTCAAGATATTAAATCATTTTTTTTCTCAAATCTGTTCGCGAAGACTTTCAGAAGACTTCGGAAAGACTTTCAAAAGACTTCGCTAGATGTGTTCTCCATCAAGAAGACTTCTTCTCACTTTCCTTTATTAAGAAAAAAAAACCAAAAATCCCAGACTCGGATAAATAAGTTAGTTTTGCAATTGACCGAAGTTTGTCAGAAATTTGACTTTTTATAGAAGACTTCTCGGAAAGTCTTCTTGGAAAAAACTCCTATAGAAGACTTCTGAAAGTTTTCCCGAAGTCTTCTCACTGTCGTAAGAAGTCTGTGTGGGTTACTTTTGCAATTGAAAAATAATAGTGAAACATTTAACATTAATTAGAAGTCTTCTCAAATTTTATTCCGGGTTTTGGTCAAACCTTTGGCTACGAGAGAAGGCTTCTCTAGAAGTCTTCCGTCGGAAGACTTCTAGAGAAGCCTTTTCTGGAAAAATCAGATATAGTCAATTGCAAAAGTATTCCAGGTAGATTTCTTGCGACAATGAAAGACTTTCATGAGAAGTCTTCTATAAAAAGTCAAGTTTCTGACAAACTTCAGTCAATTGCAAAAATAACATGTTTATCCGAGAAGACTTCTTGAAAAGTCTTCTCTGGCATTTTCGAGAAGTTTTCAAATTCAAAATTAAGCCCATGTTTACAAAAGAAGACTTCTCAAGATGTCTTCTGTGAGAGTAGACTTCTTAAGAAGTCTTCCTTCGTAAATTTTTAATTCCAAAAATGACCTAAATAGAAGACTTTTTAAGAAGTCTTCTCGGAGAAAACTTTCGTAGAAGTCTTCTACGTCAACGTTTACTAAAATTTCATTTTCTCTACAATTAAAATGACTTTTTAATATTTTCTTATTAATTCATGTGTATTAGTCAATATTGAGGCTTCCGGATGAAATTCATAACTTATTTGATGATAATTATGAGATTTTAAATATTTATGTTTACTAATGTTTCTACCTAATCCGAGAAGACTTCTTATGACTTCTAGAGAAGTCTTCTACGTAAGATTTTCAGGAGTGTTAAGTAACTTCAAGGTATGCTTTTAACTTTCAAAAGTGTTAAGTAACTTCAAGAATATCAAATCATGTAGTTTAATGTGTCTCTTTAGATAATAAGGTATAATTTTTAACTTACATGATATTTAAAATTTTAACTTTCACTTAAAATTCAAGTTTGATCTTTTGTGAATTTGACTAAGTTTTTTTGTGAAGTCTTCGCTCTTAGTTTTAGTAAATTTGACTAATTTTTGTGTTATTATGTTTTGTTATGAGTGGGTAGAATGGTGTGAAAAATTTCTTGATATGTTGTATCAATAACTTCAATAATGTCAAGTACTTTGGAAAAAACATGAAAATATATACCAAATTTTTTTGATTAACATCTCTTCAAGTTTGCAAAAAAAATCACAACTAAAATAATACATATACAAATCATAAAATAGACCATAAACAAAACTATTACACATGGAGCTAGATATAATTCCTCCGCATAGATAAACTTTGACTCCACTTGACATCATTCTTTTATACCATCTTGGGCAGAAGACTTCGGAAGAATTCCCAAAGACTTCGCGGGAAGTCGTCTAGCATAAAATACATTAGAAGATTTCCCAAGAAGTCTTCTGAGAATCAGATCTAATACATGAGAATACTTCCCTTAGAAGACCTTTAGAAGACTTCGATTTAGGCGGAAAACCTAAATTCTTCTAAAATTTAGGCGGAAACCCTAAATTCTACTAAAATTTAGGTGGAAAATGTCAGAAGACTTCTTGGAAAATCATCTTTGAGACCCTATTATCAAATAACTAAACAAAAATAACACTTCCTTAAATTTTTAAGATACTTAGAAAAAAAAATTAAAAAAAAAATAAGATACTTAGAAAGTGTTTAAATCAAGTTATTAGATAATCACTAAACACATATAGGTCAAAAAGTTTTTTTTAAAAAACGATCAGATTTCAAAATCTAACCCTAAATATACCAACAATATTATAACATATGTTACCAAACCCTAAACCAAGGGCTATCATGCGTTAATCTACTTTCACTCATCTATGTTGAAAATAATTCAATTTTAGTAAAAATAAATTTACATCATTTAGAAATGTTTATTATTACATGATTTTAATTTTTTTCCCATCAAAATATTTTTTTATAAAAAATTGAAATTATTTTTAAGATCTACTGAACGTGAAGACTTACAAAGAAGTCTTGACTTCTTTGTAAGTCTTCTCACGCGGAAGATTATAATGGTAAAACTCAATACATATTTTTTGTTTAGTCATAAGGAGGTTGTTGTAATTTCACTAGCCTTTTGAGTTTCTTTTGCATTTGATTGAATTTGGGGTACACTTTTGTATTCAAAATCAAGATTTGAGTCTTTTTGGCAGTTTCCCCTTAAAATATACTATATATAGCTATTTCAATATCATTAAATTTTAATTATATACCATATCCCCTATATATTAATTGAGGAACATTTGAAAAGATGTAACCTCAATTTTGTAATAGTTAAAAAAAAACCCTTGCTTATGTGTCAATCAATTAGGTAGTTAATTAGTCCTACATGTCAGCATCACATTGAAATAGAAAAATATGTTGGTCCAATTCGATTTTTATATCTTACTAAAAATATTTAATACCAACTATATGATATCATATGATATTAACTAAAGCAAGATGGCTATTTATTATATATTATTTTCTTAAATAAAACCTACGGAATTACCTAATGTGATTATGATATATATAGTAATTAATAATTTTAAATAATAAATATTTGCTAATAATCTGTATGCTTTCAATCATTTCTGTTTAATTATTTACTATTAAAATAAATTACACAATTACATTAATCATATATTAAAAATTTCGATTTTTTGGTATATGTTGTATTTTGAATTTTTCAAAACGAGTATAAATTATTAAAACTGTTAAAAGTCTCACATAAACTATTGTGATCAATGTTTAAATTTTTTTCTATAATAAGATACAATGATAATAAAATCATCTAAATAAATAATTTTATTTTAATAGGTGTTTATGTTAATATATATATATATATATATATATACTTCATATCATTTAAATTTAATTATATATTATATACGATAGATAAGATTGATTATTTTGATTTATTTATTCTAAAATGATTGTGAATAAACAAGAGCAGTCGTTTGATTTATATGTGCAAACCCATTTATTACATAATAGTAACTGATTTTTTAGTTATTTAATATATAATTATTATTTTATTATTTCATAATATGCAGAAAAATATAAAATAAGTATTTATTCTGCACAAGGCGCAAATCTTAACCTAACTATGTATCTCTTTAATAATTTTGAATTTTAAATATTTTTTGAATCTCAGGCCAAAATAAAAGAAAGAAATGAGAATAAACTCAAAAATCAATATTTATATCGAACAATAACCAAAATGGCACAAAAAAATAGAAAAAAATTGAAGGTACATAGGTTTGACACGTGAACGTAAACTTCTCATAACTATAATTAATTTTAACTTGGTAAATCATGATATAAAACCGAGCTGACATAGTTTCATTGTAACCAAATAGTAAGCATGAGATTCTTCGGCCTAAACGTTAGGTTTTTATGCGATAAATAATTTCTAAAATATTTTAAAATATAGGATCAGTTCATTAGTAAACAAATTATGTGATTAACAAAAAAAAGTTTTAAAAAATTGTTTAAGAGCCAAATATATTAATTCGATCAATAATATAAATTTTTTTCCATACGATATTTGTTAAATAATTTTCATATAAATTTACTCTTCGGAAGGCGCAGGTCTTATCCTAGTAAAGTAAATAAAATGGTTGTTTTGATTTATTTACCAAAACATGATTGAATATTAACAAAAGATTTTGGTTTTGATTTATGTGCTTACGCTAATGAATATATTTTTATGTATACAAATTATTTTTTTAATAGGTGTGGTTTCTAATATGTTATTTGATCCTGACAATATTTTAAAGAGACTTTTTCAATCGAGGTGATTTTTAATATTGGAAGCACTATATATATGTATACTATTTCATTCAGATTAAATAATTTAGTCTTGATTTTTATTTCTAAAAAACTTTTGATGAAATATCATTACAAGATTCGAATCACCTCTTTTTGAGTTTGTTCGAAGAATGAGAGACTTGATCATTTGTCTAATGTTTGTTTGTCCCGAATATCCTATATATCTATTATAATTGTAAGAATGAGAGATGTGAACTATTTATTATAAGTTTTCTGGTTTTATCATTTAATAAATCAAACATTTCTTAGTTTATACATAGTTTACGTATACTGGAATGATAAAATATATATATATATATATATATATATATATATATTTTATCGGTATACAATTAACAATATATAACCGATATATAGTATAGTACTGTATTTCATGGTTTGAAAAGAAAATATTTGGCGGTCAGCAGTAAACCCAAAGATGATCGTAAGTAGCCTTATCAATCCTGCTACAAAGGAATGGGATGTTCGAATACTGGAACAATATGTTGATGAAGAGGATATCCCGATGATTCTGAGTTTGGCCATAAGCCCTACTCATCGACGGGACACATTTTGCTGGAGTTACACAAAGAACGGACAATATACTGTTAAGTCGGGATACTGGGTTGCTACAAACTTGATGAGAGATGAGGAGGTCTTAGAAATTCTACAACCCAGCATTACAAAACTTCAAGCCTTTGCTTGGAAGGTGAATGCGCCACAAAAGATATGCCATCTTATATGGCAATTAATATCCGGACAGGTGGCTGTAACAAGGAATCTGGTACGCCGTAATATGCGTTGTGATAATTACTGCCCAAGATGTGGGGCACCAGAAGAGACCGTTACTCATGCTATCTTTGAGTGCCCTCCGGCCTTACAAGCATGGGAATTATCATCAACCCCGACGAGTTCTGAAATCTTTCTGGTACCAAGTATTTATGCTAATATGGACTATCTTTTTTGGAGAAAGAATAGTATTGTGGAGCTGGAGGATGATAGAGATCCTTATCCTTGGATAATTTGGTATATCTGGAAAGCTAGGAATGATACACTGTTTAGAGGTATCGACAGAGATCCATTAGAGCTAGTTAGGTATGCAGAGGGAGAGTGTCAAGCTTGGTATAATGCAAGAGAAACTGTATCGAATCTGCCAAATGCACAGAATAATGAAGAAACACAAGTCTTAAGCTTGAGTAATATTTGTATGGTGGATGGTTCATGGACCTCCACGGCGCAGTTTAGTGGAATGGGATGGGTTTGGCAGGATACTTTGGGGAAGATACAGCTCATGGGATCAAGGAATCTGCGGAGGAGGGAGACATCACTACACTCGGAGCTGGAAGCGATAAAGTGGGCAATGGAGAGTATGCTACAACACTCGACCTGTCAGAGGTTTGGGACGGACTGTAAGGACATGATTGCAATGATAGAGCAGCCACAAGATTGGCTCAACTTCTCAACTGAGCTGGAAATCATTCAAACTCTTCGGTTATGTTTTTCGGATTTCAAAATAAGCTACGTTCCAAGGATGCAGAACGAGATTGCGGATTCGTTAGCTAGGAATGCACGTTTTTTTCATAGATCCTTATGTTTTATTGGTTCTTCTATTCCGGTCTGGCTTCCCAGACCACCTCAAATTTGAGTAATAGAATAGCCGTTTGCCGTCAAAAAAAAAAAAGAAAAGAAAATATTTGGCGGCCTATATTTGAATTTTTCTAACACAAGGAAAAACGAAACAGAAAAGTTGGTTAAGCAATTAATTAATAAAATATAAGAATGGAATAAAATCAAGAGAGATGAAGTGGTTACTGTTAGGATAATACACTATGGAAGGAAGTGAGAATGACGTGAAACCCTAATTAGGACCGAGACTCCTTAAGAAATGGCCTCCAATGTGAATGTTTGTTGGCTAGAAAGACATTCACATCAAAACTTCAACCAATCTCTCCTTCACACAACACTTCCTCTTTATGCTATTACTTAATTCATCCCACACTATTTTAAACTTTTTGAAGTGATTATGAGAATAATAATGTTGGGGATGCCCGACTTTTCATGGGAAGATACTGATTAAATTAAGAACTTGGGATAATTGTAAGTATTTCTCTATAGAAATACATGAGGACAGAATCTCTGCGAAGCATCTTAGGACAGCCTTCGATGCGTGAAAAGCAACATTTGTTTTTGTCGGATTACAGAAAGCCCAATATAAAATTTCATAAACTCCATCTTCGGTGATAAATCTTTGTCTTATTTAACTAAAGCCAAAGTAAGACAAAAACCATGGTAAACGCCTCAGCTATTTTATTCATTAAAATATTTTACAGAAGAAAACTAAAAATATAAAGCCATAAGTATTGTTGGAGACTTTTTTGTTGAATCTTTAAAAATACAAAAACTAGAAGAGGGAAGAGAGAAAATAGAAAATAGAATTACACTTTAGTAGAAGATTTAAAGGCTTTAACAAATTTATAATAAAATTATAATATATTAAAAAAGCAAATCTCTTAGATAGCACAAAATTATGATGATAAAGATAACATACAAAGAATAATATTCAAAATAGAACTAGTACTATATTTAAATAACTATTTTCCAAACTTTAGATTTTACATTAAGAACATCTCCAATTCATTGATATTTTTACTTCTATAATAGTACTCAGAGATAAAATTATTCTAACTCATTTCTATTTTTAATATTTAAGATTGCTACTTTTCTCTATTTTTTAGAGGAAAAAACAAAATTCATATATTTTTACTCTCTATTTACAAATACTTATTTTAGAAGAATAAATTAGAATTTATCCCATTTCTATTATAAAAATTCCTCTACTTTAAACAAAAAATGGCAAAATACATTAGAGATGGTATAACACCACCATGTTTGTAAATACTAAATCATAAATCTTGATAACTAAATTTAAATTCAAATATAAATCTTGATAACTAAATTTAAATTCAAATATAAAATACTTAAAAATTTTAGTTAATGATATTTGAGAAACACAAAATTCTTTGTATGTTATTTCGGAACAAAAAATTATTTTAATGTTTAGCATATGTAGTTTTCTTATTATAAATGGTTAATATTTTAAATATTGAAATATATCTTAAGTAAGAGTTTATACTCCCTCTGATTCATATTAAGTGTCATCTTAAGTTTTCAAATTTGTTTTATTATAATTGTTATTTTACATTTTAAATACAAATATCAAATAATTTTCCAATTTTTACTTTTAGTTTTAATTTATTATTAATAAAAATAAATAAAACAATGTATTAAATAGGGGTAAAATTAATAATTAATAAAAAAATTAAAATTCATTTGTAAAAATTCTTACTATGAAACGAAGAAGAATAATAGATAATGATACCCAATGTTTTTTCGAAGAAAAATAATAGATAATGATACCCAATGTTTTTCTTGGCACCACAAATGAAGTTAATGTCTATATAGCATTAACGAATGCGTGTGGTTGCACGATGATAGTCAAAAAGTGGTCTTGTTTTTACCATTGGGACGAAATCAAGACTAACTTTTTGCACATAAATACATTGAAAGTCCTTAACGGCTTGTCAATAAAGATTGATTTAACTAATGGAAATGTAAAAGATAAAAACAATATAAGTAATTTAAAGTTCTGTTTTAGACATTATAAATACATTTATCTGATTCTATCACCACAAAGGGCTTAAATGACATCGTTAATAATATGGATGTGAAGTTTGGAGGTGTGGTTAATATTATGGGAGATGTGATTAATATTTAATCCAGTACAAATTCACAACAAGACAGACCTTCAGCGTCGTTTTGAACAATCTAATTAATAACCTAATTAACATCCAAAAATTGTAGATGTAGTTTCTTTACACAGTATTCAAAGACCTAACCTTTTTGAATCCAAGAAGAACAAGTATTTGTGCACTTTTTCTTCGATTTACCAGCTATATGACTAAGCCTACTCCTATCTACGTACCAAAAACGCAAAGATCTTTGTCAATAAAAATATCTAATAAGACCAAGTTGAATGTTGATAACTATTTCACAATTTTTCTGTTCTTGTTAGCTCCTTACTAAATTCATTTTAAATACATCGGTTCACTTATCTTATTATAATTATCTGATATAGTCAAGGACAACTCTTCTAAATAATAGTACTCCTTAGCTTTTGTTTTTTAATTAACCTCAAAAATCAAAATATCAAATTAGGTTTCGTTAAAATGATAAATAACAATTATATCCTCATTTATAGTTTTATTTAACTATTTAATAAATATATAATATATAAATATAAAAATCAAAACAAAACAATAAAATCAAAAATATTTTTTTTTTCAAAATAAATTCCGATATTTTGGGAAACATTTTCCTCAAAAAAAGTTTAGGAAAACCTTTTAAAATATGTATTATATCTTTATGAATTTGTAAGAAGATTCAAATTCAAGAATTGCTTCATAAATGTGTAATTAAACCTTTTGAATATAACTTGTATGTATATTTAGAAAGACATTCCTAAATGTTCTGAATTTAACTTATATATATATATATATATATATTTAAATACGTATAATATCTTTATAAATTTTATATATCAAATTGAGGGATGTCTTCTTACAACTTTATGAAGATTTTATACATATTCAAAATATCTTACTAAATATACATTCATTAAAGTACTCATAAATATATATATTCATGAAGGTCTTCCTAAATATACATTTATTAGAAATTCTTAAAATTTATGAAGATATTATACACCTAAAATTAAACATTACAAGAAAACATAATTTTAACGAGGGCGGTTTTCCTCGTGAGTTCGTAGTAAAAGAAGCTTTACGACGAATTAGCGAGGAAACACGTTTGCTCGTTACTCATCCGTCGTAACACATATTTTCTCGCCAATTCGTCGTAACTTAGCGAGGAAAATATTTGTCGTAAATACGAAGTACATCATTTCGTCGTAAAGACCACATAAATATTCCACGTAAGGAGGTCGCTATAATTCCTCGTAAATACCTCGAAACCATTTCCTCGTAAACTACACGTAAATACCTTGAAAGTGTTTCCTCGCAAAATACACGTAACTACCACGAAAGTATTTCCTCGTAAAATACTCGTTTATCTTTCCTCGTCATTTCCTCGTAAATGTTTTCTCGTAAAATACTCGTTTATTTTTTCTCGTCATTTCCTCGTAAGGTTTCCACGTAAATAGGTCGTACGTTAGCTACGAATTTACTTCGTTTTTATTATTTTACAGAATTTAAAAATATAATTAAAAAATAATTAAAATTATTTAATTTATTAATAAAATTATAATTTAAAATAAAAATAAATCAATACGAAAATATTTTATATATAAATAAGTTTTGAATTTATAATACAACAACCGGAAAAAAGAACTAAGGGTCGTTCATCGCCTGGTAGAATTCATCACTCCTCCTCGCAACATCCGCCTCGTTATGTATGTCGGATGACTCGCCTCGAATGGGATGTTGTTGTCGCATGTTTCTCAACATGGACTCCCATTCCGGATTTGTGGCCGCTATAACGTCCAAGAAGCCCTTGACTCCACCCATACGAGATTTTGTCGCGGCCAACTCGTTACGCAGCTCAGTGACTTCATCATCCCGTCGCTGACCATAAGACGATGTCGCTCTCGGAACATCGTTGACGGAACCAATCCCCAACGTCCGTCCCTTTTTTAGGAACAACCTTAAAAACAAAAAAAAAATATTGTTAGTAAATATTTAAAGTTAAATTAAATGAATAATAAAAAAAATAAAATTTTAGAAAATTTACCACCTCGTAAATCTTATCCACTTCAAGTGTGGATAAGGTGACGGGTAATCCGTCGGTAGACTGCTAGTTCAGCTGGGTCTGGTGGTCTTCAACCCGAGCAACCACGTCGTTGTAGATTTGCTCGGACTTGCCATCTACAAATACGTCTGCCTTGTTCTTGTGGGTCCTCTCGTAAAGTTCCATAAGAGATGGGAGATGTCCTGTCTCTTTGGCCTAAAAACATTTAAGAAAGTTAGAATAAAAATATATATATTAAAAAAATTATTTAATAAAATATTTAATTACCATTTCCAAACGGACACCTGCGTGGGGTTTTTGGCCCGTAGTGTGAAGCATCGGCCCATTTCCGTGCTCATCGACCGTGTTACGGGAGTTAGAGCAAAACTGGGCGATTCTAATGGAATCAGGAAGACGCCAATAACGGATGAGGCCATCTCACACATTCGTGGTGAGCTCCGCGGGTTTGCCACGCTCATATCCCTTCACGATCCAGTCACCCTTCCAGTCGGAGACCGTGTCCAACAAGCGAACTTTCGCCTTCGCCTTAAACTTCTTCCTCACCCTCTCAGTGATCCCCAAGGCCCAATTATATTTTTGCTGTTGGAAAAAATAAATTAACAATTAGTTTTTTAGAAAGTATATATATAAATCGTGAAAAAATTAAAGTATATATAATTAATTAATAGAAACTTACAGCGTAAATTTTGAACCACGTCAATCTGACGTAGTGAGGTGTCTTACTCCAGTTCGGATGTGCCATGGAGAAGTAACCTTTGATCGTGTCGGTTACGTCCGATTCAAGACATCCGTCAACCCCCCACCTGGAAAATATAAATTTAAAATATAAATTATTTTTAATGTTATAAAAGAATTTTAAACAAATTTAAAAAAAAATTAATGCAACATACCACAAAGTTCCGTCTGGTCGGTCGGGGTCGATGACTGGTAAACCTTCTCTGCCTGGCAGAAGGAGAATGTCCTCTACAGTGTACTGTGAGTAAGGAGCACTCGGAGGCACCATCAAATTAGGATGAATATCGGCGGCCATCGGAGGTGCCATAGGAGGAGGCACAGGAGGAGGCATCGTCGGATGAGCCATCGGAGAAGACACATGAGGAGCCGATGGTGCACTAGAAGAAGTAGACCCAGAGACTCTCTGAGTGTACTGAGTCTCGGGGACAGTCTCCTGACCCGAAGAACCGGGAGCTGAAGAAGAGGCCGGGTCTAAACGACTACCCGGCTCACCGAACATCTCTGTGTAATGGGCAGTAAGTCTTCCTTTTCGAACCTGGGAAAAAAATTAATTTTTAAAATTAACATCAACAGTATATTTCCCAACATTATCCACCTAATCAACACTAAATAAAATAAAATCCATAAACCTATCTAAATTCCCTATACCAACCACCTAATTTATCATAAACTAACCAAATTAGAGAGGAATTAGAGAGGCTTACCATTGCTACGAAATGGAGAGGAAGTGGAGAGGAAGTAGAGAGGCAAGAAAGAGTGAGCGCTCGGGGGTATATATAAGATTACATATCGTCGCAAATTCCTCGTAAGGTTACGACGAAATAGCGAGCAGTTACAAAGGCCCGTGTTTTTTTGTACGAGGAAATTGCGAGGAATTACAAAGGCCCTTTTTTTTATATACGAGGTATTAACGACGATTTTGCTTACGTGGAATTAACGAGCCTTGCCTTCCTATAAATATACCCACAACTCTCATTCTCAAACCACACACAAACTCCCAAATCACACCCTATCTCAAATCACATTCCTCATCAAAATCCTATTCAAATTATCAATATTTGAAAAAAGGAATAGGAGAAGATATTAGAATTCATGTGGGCGAGACTTACGTATTATAATTGCTGGAAGTCTTGCCACATGTTAATCTGGTATTTTAATCCTTTTCCTTTTTTTCTAGTTTTTACACTACGAGGTATTTACGACGATTTCTGCTTACGTGGTGTTTACGACGATTTCTGCATACGTGGAATTAACGAGTGTTATGTTTAAATCCGTAAAAGCCGAAACCCCAAACCCCATATTCCTTATTTTCTACTTCATATATTCCAAACCCCATATTTATTTTTAAATTTCGTCGTTATTTCCTCGTTGGCTTATGTGGTGTTTACGACGATTTCATCCTACGTGGTATTTACGACGATTTGCGCTTACGTGGAATTAATGATCCCCGCGTTCTTTATTTTTGTATTTCGTCGTTATTTCCTTGTTGGTTTACGAGTCCTTTACGACGATTTTTGCTTACGTGGAATTAACGAGTGTTATGTTTAAATCCCTAAGATCCGAAACCCCAAACCCCATATTCCTTATTTTTTACTTCTTATATTCCAAACCCCATCTTTATTTCCATTCCAAACCACAGTTCCCACATTTGCTTATTCATAAAACAAACTCCCACATTACCTTATTCATAAAACAAACCCTACATTACCTTATTTATAAAACAAACTCCCACATCTTATTCATAAAACACACTACACAAAATCAAATACATCAATCGGATACATCGACATTCTCGTCATCACTAGAAACATCATCATTTTCATTAAACTTGTCTTCAACAGCTTCGTCTGTGGCATCATCGGTAAGATCTTCGTACTCGTGATTATGCGGATCAATGAGAAGGATGTAATCAATTTCTTGTTCAGGTTCTTCGACTTCATTTATCTGTTCTTCTTGCAATGGTGGTTCTTCTCCACTGATGATTCGTCCTCGAGGTGTAACTTTGATCACTGGTAACCAATTTATACCTGAATCTCTCATCCGAGGGTATGGAAGGAAGCTAACTTGGTCTACTTGTGAAGCTAAGATGAAAGGCTCGAGTTTGTTGTACCTTCGTCCACCGTTAACATCAACTACACCGAATTTTTTAGACCGAACACCTCTGTTGACGACGGGGTCGAACCATTCACATTTGAAGAGGACGCATTTCAGCTTCAGTATCCCTGAAAATTCGACTTCAATAATCTCCGTCAAGATCCCGTAGAAATCTGTTTCCCCTTTCACACATATTCCATAGTTACTGGTCGCCCGCTGTCTACCATACTCATATGTGTGAAAAGTATAGCCTCGTGTGAAATACATCTGTGATGTGGTGACCTTTACAAGTGGAGATTGTATTACTTCGTGTAACCACTTAGGATAATATGCATCGTCGTCGTCATAATCAACCTGCAAAAATAAAGAGAATATTAATGAAATACAAATCATGTATGAAAAAAGAGTTTGAGTTAATACCTGATTCCGCAACCACTTAATGAAGTGTTGATCTTTCTTTTTGTCTACGTCACTTGTGGATATACCAGGAAATGTTTCTTCGACTTGAGAAACAAATAGGCTGTAAAATCACATTTTATAGGAATGAATCGCTCGCAATTATATAATTTATTATACTTATATGTGTTTCGAAGTGTCCATATATGTTACCTTTCAAAATAACGCATCAATGGATCTTCGCAATTGAGTAGAATATAGGTGTGTGCACTATGTGAAGTTAGAAACTTCTTCCGTCAAACTTCCAGCAATTATAGAACGTTCAACTTTGGCGAGGTTCTTTGCTTTTCCCTTCAAATATTTCATGGCTCGCTCATACTGATACATCCATCCGTAATGTACAGGTCCACAAAGCAATGCCTCATATGGGAGGTGGACAGCTAGATGCTCCATGACGTCAAAAAATCTGGGAGGAAATATCTTCTCCAAGTTGCAGAATAAGATGGGAATGTTCTCCTGAAGTTGTTCCACAACTTCTTCTTTAAGAGTGCGTGTGCTCAGATCCCTGAAAAATGCTCCAATGCCTTTTATATTCCAAAAAAAATTAAACGCATTGTTAGTCATATATTATTTTGCAAATTAGACCGTTATAAAATTATTATGATAGAATACACTACGTACCTGCAAGTGCTTCATGTATGTTTGTTGGAAGTGGCTCCACAAATGCAAAGGGCAGTAGACGTTGCATAAAGACATGACAATCATGACTCTTCATCTCGGAGAACTTTTGACCCTTTTCAACACATCTAGAGAGATTCGAAACATACCCATCGGGGAACTTCACTTCTGATGCCACCCAGTTGAACAACACCGACTTTTTTCTGAAGATAATCTGAATATCGGAACGGGAAATTGTCCATTGCTTTTAATATGTAACTCGTTTCTTGAGAAAATATCCGGCAAGTCCAACCTCGATTTTATGTTGTTTTTGTCTTCCCTGGGACATTCAATATTGTATTCATGATGTTCTCAAAGAAATTCTTCTCTATATACATCACATCGAGGTTGTAGCGCAGAAGAAGATCCTTCCAATATGGCAACTCCCAAAATATACTCTTCTTGTGCCAGTTGTGATGAACACCGTAAGAATCAGACATATTACGAGCAACATGCCAATTACCACCCCAATGAACTGTTTCGTTAGCTCCGTAGTAGCCGATTTGCGCTTCAATTTGTTCTCCAGTTCGATATGGAGGAGGAGTGTCTTTCACAATTCTTTTGTGCCTAAACAAATTCTTGTTTCTTCGGTAAGGATGGCCAATGGGAAGAAATCGACGGTGACAATCAAACCAACTTGTCTTCCTACCATTCTTCATTTGAAACGCATTTGTCGTTCCATTACAATATGGACAAGCTAATCTCCCATGTGTAGTCCATCCAGACAACATCCCATAGGAAGGAAAATCACTTATGGTCCACAAAAGCATCGCTCGCATCGTAAAATTCGTCTTCATTGAACAGTCATACGTCCTCACCGCTGTTGACCACAAATCCTTCAACTCTTTTATCAGTGGTTGTAGGAAATCATCCAGGGACCTTTTTGGATGGTTCGGACCAGGTATTAATATGGTCAAGAATAGCAACTCTCGTTGCATGCATATCTCCGGTGGAAGGTTGTATGGTGTTAGAAAGACTGGCCACAATGAATATTGTCTCCCTGACATTCCGAACGGACTAAATCCATCTGTGCATAGTCCGAGATACACATTCCGGCTATTGCTAGCGAAATCCGGATGTACTTTGTTGAAATGTTTCCACGCTCTTGCATCTGATGGATGAGTCATCTCACCATCCGTCTGAGTATGTTCGGCATGCCATCTCATCTTTCCAGCAGTCTGCTCTGATTGATACAATCTTTTCAATCTGTCTGTAATTGGTAGGTACCACATCCTTTGGTACGGTACCCTATTACATCCCCGTCCTTGCGTCTTGAATCGTGGCTTCTTGCAGAATCGACATTCTTCTAGCTTCTCATCATCTCCCCAATAGATCATGCAGTTTTCGATGCAAACACCTATCATCTCCGAAGGCAACACAAGACTATAAACCAGTTTCTGAATCTCATAATAAGAATCAGCAGACACATTGTCTTCCGGCAAATACTCTTTAAACAAGTCCGTCCATTCGTTCATGCAACTTTCAGGTAGATTGTGATCAGTTTTAATATTCATCATTCTAGCAGCTAACGATAATTTAGAGAGACCTTCTCTACAACCACTATAAAGTGGTTGATTCGCCGCGTTTAACATTTAGTAAAACTTTTTTGCATCTATATTAGGTTCTTCATCTTCATCATGAGCTACGAATGCATCAGCTACCATATCATGAACCCTATCATAATCTACCATCTCCTCCTGATGGTAATTATGTTCATTATGCAAATGATGATCAACCGGTTCTTTTTCCTGAAAATTGCTATTACTACTACTAGCTTCATTCTGATCATAATTAAAACCTTCTCCATGTTGAAACCAGATATAGTAATTTGGCGTGAAACCTCTATTTATTAAATGCTTCCAAACATTTTCACGGTTTGCCAGTTTCGAATTGTTGCATTTCCGACAAGGACAGAACATCTTACCACTTTCTTGGGCGAGCGGTGTTGAATCTGCTTGATGCATAAATGTCTCCAGGCCCGCAAGGTATTCTTTTGTCACCCTCCCGTTAGCATCTCTATGCATATACATCCACTTCCGCAACTCGTAAATAGTCCCAGAGCCAGCCATTTTTTTTTCTTTCACGTTTTTTGTTGTTGGTGTGTTTAAAATGATGTTCAAACATCCATATTTATAGGAATTTCGAATCTGGTAGTTGTAATTTTCCTATGAATTTACGACGAAAATTAATTAGGGGGCAAAAAAAAACGTGTAACACCTACAAAGTTGGTGGATTCAAAATTTCCTCGCTAAATACACGTAAATTATTTTCTCGTAAATAACACGCAAAGTTTACGTCGAAATAGTATTTCCTCGTAAAATACTCATCAAATTACATCCACTCTACGACGAAACGCTTTTGTCGTTATTTTACGAGTAAATAATGATGACATTAGTTTTCCACGTAAGTTTCTCGTAAAATCGACGTAAATTTACGAGGATTGTTTTTCCTCGTTAAGCATGTGTGTTCTTGTAGTGAAAGGATGATATCATACATAATAAGGAAGGTCTTCTTAATCTTTTTTTTTATGAATTTGTAAAAAAGATTCAAATTTGTATTTTAAATTATTAGTATTTTACAAAACACTTTCTCCAGAAATTTATTAGTGAAAGTTCCATATTGCTAAAATATCATTAAATTATTCTTATCAAAAATTATAAATTTTACTTACATATTTATACTAACGAGAATTCTTAATATGATAAATTTAAACAAAAAGTGCCTCTTTGAATTATATACTCTAATCGATATTTTGGTTCTATTACATTGTAGACCGACCACGACTTTTGAACTAGGCCTGGACGTTCCAGTTTTCTAGTCGGGTTTGGATTGGTTCCTTTCAGATCTGGATTATCTGAATCCTAGATATTTGGATCCAGTTAGATACATAGAAATTTTCTGTTCGGGTTTGAGTTGGTTTCTCTAGGGTCTAGGTTGGTTCTGGTATATAAAATATATGTATAGTACATGTAATTTTGGATCTATAGCGGGTTCAGATATTTATAAAAAAAAAACCGAAATATCTGTATTCTGTCAAAATTTAGCCAAAATTTGTCATATTTATCTAAATTTCTTAAAATTTTAAAATAAAAAAAAATTAATAATTGAAATTAGATATTTTGAAATTTTAAATTTTAAATTTTATATTACTTGAAAATGTTATAAAATAATAATAAAGATTGCTAATAAAAAGACATTCAATTAAATCATAAAGTAAAATATAAAAATAGAACACACGAAATCATAGTTATGGATATTCATGTATTTATATCAGTATGATTCAGTTTTTATTGGGTCGGGTCGATTCACATCGGGTTTTTTGGGGTTCAATTCTATTCTGATCGTTTCTTTTCGGTTCCGGTTATTTTGGATAGAGCAATTTAGACTTAACAAAGTATTTATACATTTTCAAATCGGTTTCAGATCATGTATTTTTAGGTCGGTTTCGGTTTGGATTTTAGGGTCCCGTAAAATGTGCATGCTACTATTGATCTCGAAATTTAACCAGGGAGTACACGCTATACATATATATAATTAAAATAATTACAAACTTCAAAGAAAATTAATGCAAGACCCACGAAACGAGATCCGACACAAAGCTAATTATATTATTTTTTTAAGGAAACCCCTAATTAATGTCTGAAGAGAATCTTAAAATAAAAAGGTTTTAGATAAAAGCCTCAAGAGAAGTTTCAACCATCGCATTAAGTGAAAACCACGTGAGTCCAAGCTTATAAGAGAGGGTGAATTTGCTAAATATTCATAAGAGGTAAAAGAATGAAAAATATGTCTATGTTACAGTAAAGTGGGACGGATGAGATAATTTGCGCACAAACGTAACCGAAATCTCTCTCCAAACGTGTGCGCGTGATGTTGACACTCCAAAGATAAAACTGCCATACTATACTACATGTCATATAGTAAAATCATACAAATGATTGAATTAGTTACGAGGTTGGATTTCATCCTTTACATGACTATACTATACATAGTTACAACATAATATTGAATATTCGACACAAACACATAAGCTTTTTATTTATGTGTATGCTCACAAGGCTGTACCAATTGGGGGGGAGGGGAGGGTCAAATTTAGTGTGACAGCTTGGGAATGTTAACATATATAACAACTGTACTAGGAACCAAGTTTAGTTTTGTCCCAACGTTGCAACCACAAAAAAAAGATTACAGAATAGAGAGAAGCAGTATGCCGGAAAAATTTTAAAAAAGACATCATTGGTTAATACATAAGAGTGATGCAAGATGAAAGCAAACGACACAAAATGGTTCATAGCGTGAGTAGGACCGAACTGAAGCTGGAGAATGCTGCAACCGCACATGTATGTGCTGCGACGCCAAAGGAGGCCTCCGTGAGGGTGTCACACCGATTAAGTTGCACTGTCGCATTGACTTCCAGGAGAACAACCGTCACAACACACTAAATCTGAAATAGTTCATGTGTCACAAGTAACACATGTAAGTGAAAGAAAAATACTATACTACATATCATATAGTATAGTCATGCGAAGGAGTTAACTAGATACAAAGTTGAGTTTCATCTATTGCGTAATTATACTTTTCAAAAATATACATATCTTGTACACTATATTACTAAAAAAATTCATATAGCATAGTCAGAGAATTTACACCATGCAGGGACATGTATATAGATCTATCTATACTAAATTATTAGAACTACACGGCAAAAGCACATCAATGGTGTTGGAAAGGACAAAACGAATTGGTATACATATCATGTGGCTTAGTACATGGCTAATTGCAACAAAACACTATTATTTTGCTTACATTTACCTTGGCGTACACACGGACATGAACAAATTTTATCACACACATGCATGCTATACTATACTACATACGATGTTCATGTAGTCTTAACTATACTACAAACGATGTCCATGTGGTGTTCACAGATCACACAAACACACTGGCACAAAATTGATAGGCGGAGCACACATCAAATATGCATGCAATTCAACCATAACCTATACTATTACCATGAAAGTCATTGCCATTATTTTCCTATATCGGGGAACCATACTATGTTTGTGTCCCATATAGTATAGTATAATACTTCATCTTCTTCACCCTCCTCTGTAACACCCAGTTCGACAAAAAATAATTAACAGTGACACAGTTTCGACATTTTGGTTTCATGAGCAATATAGACGACAAGGAAATGAATTGCCAATCAAAATAAATTGTAGTTATCGTACTTTTTTTCCTCCTCGCCGGTACCTGCTCTAACCGGATCTGTAAAATAAACGGCGTTTCAATTTGATAATGATAATGGATTTGTCGTTATCTCTTCAATCGCTTCGCCGTAAAATTGGAACAAACACTGGAACCATAACCACCGTCTTTTTCTTCGAACACACGTGATTCACCATATAAACCTTTAACCTTCGTAGACTAAGGCTCCCAACCGCTATATCCAACGCCACCGCTTCTGTAGCTTTCAAATGGGGTAGTCGTAAAAATAATTTTTTGTTATTCAAGAGAAAGAAAAGAACCCACTTTCTACGCGCAAGCAAGGGTAATTTTGTTACTTTTCACCATATTATATAACATATTATAGCCATCCTTTTGTTATGTGTATGAAGTTAATATTTTTTTCTACTATGTACATAGCCCCTAATTTCCCTATAAGAAAACCTCCAATATATGTTTATAGTATCTTATAAATTAAAAAATAAATAAAAAAATTTAAGAAAAATAAGAGAAAGAGGAGAGAGATACTAGAAAAGTTTTAACAACATACTTTTACTTTTGAAAAAATAAGTAGTTTTACTTAAAAGTGTGAATATTAAGAAAACTTTTACTTTTGAACAAATAGCGTTCAATACATAAATTCAACCAATAATAAAAAGGTACGAATTATTTGATTAGTCACACAACATGTAATAAATATAAAAGGTGTTTTGGATTATATAAATATCTTACATTGTGAAACAAATATTTTTTTGCTAAAACTACTTACGTATGAAAACAGGTGGATATCAAAACAGATGGAGTACACTTTTAGAATTCTTTATAAAGTTTATGCACACATGTCAGCGTAGAATTAAACATAACAATTTGATTTATTTAAATAAATAAATTTTATGAAATTATTAATTTTGTTTTGATTGCAATCTCAATTTAGATCCCCGACCGTTAAAGTTGCTCTAATCCTTGTTTCCGAAGTGAACTCTTTTTCTCTCTTTTACTCTTATAGATTTTTTTGAGCTCCTTTCTCCCCCATTTAAATTCATTTACAATAACTAATTTAACTCATTTACAGCCTTATTATCTTTTTTTTTATAAGAAGAGAAAGATAATCAGCCTGAACTAAGTTCCAAATATTCTAGTTGTTACATATAGAAAATCCTCAAAAAGGTAAAGTATATATATATATGTTCAACAAAAATTGATTGGTACATGAACTTAATCCAAAATTTTAAGAAAATTCTTAGTTTAAAAATAAAATATCATCTACCAAGAAAAACATCCATAACCCTAGAAACCATAGTGCTAGAAAGTGGTTATGATTCTTAATAAAATATCAGTTCATGTGGTGCATCTAAGGAATGTTTTTTAACCCCAAAATGCTGGGGACATGCATGAAAAACCATTTGACTAGTTTGTGACCATCGCCCACAATAATCTCTACAATCCGCTTGATAGCACGACTTCATATATTTTATGTATATGTTAATTAATGAGTTTATTCACAAAAATCTATCAACTTGGAAGGGTTAGGCACAGTCAATGTATCATGCATCAGATTTATCCAGAATTCTATCTTTGCTCCTCCAAACACATATCAACTTCTATTCAAAACAGCATGCATCTAAAGATTTGCCTAACATAGTTAATTAATCTAGAAGTAGTTCAAATTAAGTGATCAAATAGCTACAAAACCTCTGACGTTTTCTACTACACCAGTGAATGAACAGATCTTTTCTACTGAGTTTCAATTAGTTGAATAACACAATTCTGATCTGATTGCCAACATTATTTGTCCACGGATTTTTTTTTCTTTGAATTTTAATTTCAGTGTTTGGTTTTTGACTATTAATCGTAGTTCGTACAGTAGATATAAAGTGTTAACGCCATATAATAGCCGTTGAGCTTTTATTAAAGATAGTTAGCATAAAGAAGTTTAAGGAAAACTAACAAGCCTCATTGGGCAAACAATCTTTTCTATATTTTTACAGTCACGAAATTACAAAAGCTCTTTCTAGTGCTGGGCAAAAAACCCAGATCCGAAGAACCGAACCGAACCCTATCCAAAAAAATAGTACCAGATCCGAACTGAAATTGATTAAATATCCGAACGGATTCAAAATTTTGGTATCTAAAAAACCGAAACCGAACCCGATCCGAACCAAAGTACTCGGGTACCCGAATCGAAGTATTTCGGGTACCCGAATGTAACTGAAATAGATTTATATACCTAAATATATTACTTATTTTTAGATTTAATATATATTAAAAACATCCAAAATATATAAGATACTTTTAAGTTGTCTAACAAATAGTCAAAAGTAAATGTCTAAAATAGCTAAAATATATTCAAAACACCAAAATGCTTAAAATATCTATTGATTTTCTATCCAAATATTCAAATCAAACCAATTTATATGTTAATTTTAGGTATTTTGACATATATTATATAAATTTATATGTAATATATTATTTGTTTTATAGATTTTGAGAAATTTTAAGCATATAATGAATATTAAAATTTTAAAAATAATTTAAATGAGTTATCCAAACCCGAACCGAACCTACAAAGATCCGAACCGAACCCGAACTGAAATTTAGAAATACCCGAATGAGGCTGAAATCTTTAAACCCGAAAACCCGAAACTCGATTAGATCCGAACCGAATCCGAATGGGTACCCGAACGTCCACCCCTAGCTTTTTTTAATCAAAGTTTATGTAACATAAAATTCTTAAATACCTAATGGAAGAGTTCGTCACCTTTTCTTGCATTATTTCATTAATTCTAAAAAGAGATATCTCTTTTACATACTAGTAAAATCAAAGGACTCAGTTTATACTTTAGAGTTATAAGTACAACCCTAGAAGATGAACAGATAATTTACGTGCTAATGGATGGGATATATTTTTGAATTAGAACTGTCACATGGGGAAGTGGTTCTTGTTAATGTAGTTTTTGATTCATTAATAAGAAAACCTAAAATTTAAAATTTAGCAAAAGAGGAAGAACAGAAAACAGACATCTTTGGGCACCTTGGAGAAAAATAAGCATGTGAGACTCGATGCACATCATTAAATGCTTTACGAATGACATGGAAGATTCGGTCCTCGGTATTAGCTCTTTTGTTTTTCTTTCTCTTTTCTAATCAAAGGAAAACTTAAAAATCTCTTTGGAAACGATGGGGATACAAGAAGCAATGTTTGACGGGCTTTTATTTATATATGAAGAGTTGATGAGTGAAATGAGCTTCTGTTTTTGTCGGAATTCCAAATTAAAGATCTTAAAAAGCTGTAACTGTGAGATTCTGTAAGAAACAAAAAGAAGCAATCTGAAACATCAGGGCTTCGTGCTAATCCGTAGACTTTGACTCTAGCAGTTGCCGCCTCATCTTAGAATTTTAACTCTAGATTTCAATTAAAAAATTACGATTTATCTTTTACGATACAGTTGACTAAAACAATTCTCTGACTATTTCAGAGGTGGAAATAGTTAAAACAATAACGAAAATTTTATCTTTTTGGAATTTTAATACAAAACAATAAAGGAGACCAAAAAATAAAATACAAAAGAACAATTTCTGTATATTAGCACACTATTATAACAAGACTACTATAAACAAAAACAGTACAATGAAAATAAAAGTAAATATTAGCAACTAAAGGGTATAATACTATAACTAGGTTAAAATCCATATATATTTATAAATTATTTTAGGTATTATTTACTTTTTCCATATTATGAAATAATAAATATATATTGAATAATTAAAAATTCAATACCTTTACATATATAATTAATCCAAACAATATTTTTTTTCTATTTGGAACTTTATGTAATAAAATTTAAATGATATTAACGTATATAATATATTTTTAATATTAATGTCTACTAAATGACGCTTTTAACTCATAGGTTTTAGGATCATTTTTATATTTTACATCAAAAAAATAAATTGCTGATAACAAAATTTTCATTGTGATATTAATAGTTTTAGTAATTTATAATTTTTAAAAAATTAAGTTGTCAATGTTTTGTTCAAAGTTTTTATCAAAAGAAATTATTCAAAGTAAATTTTGAAATTAAAATAGTTATGTATTTTATATGGTATATAGTTTAATTTAAAACGATATATATATATTAATCTTAATAATTAATTAAATTAGATTTTTTACTTATTTTATATGCTATATAGTTTAATTTAAAACGATATATATATAAATATACGGAAAAAGCTAAATTTTTATTATATGGTTAATGTGGTTGTTTAATTTATTTTAATAGTTTAAAATTAAAAAAATATGATAGAAGATACACTAATTTTTATCAAATCTTTATTATTCAAAATTATTAATTGTCATATATATTTTAGACAATTAGGCAATTTTGTAACTTTTATTTACGTAAATAGTAAAGAACATTAATAATGAGTTTATAGTTAGTTTAATAAAAACCTTAGTATATAATTAGATTGACCAACCTATTTATCTAAGGATTCTAATAATCATTCTAGTGATGACATATGACTACAAAAATAAGTTGTAATGTTTCTCAATTAATATATAGGGGATGTTATAGCTTCTATCGGCTTGAAACTAGTTGTAAGTTTAAGGCATTAGTTTTTCTGTTTAGTTGTGCTAACTATATTGTATACAAGGTGATTCTCCCGTGCTTATGCACATATAGAAACATTTACGAAATGGTTGAATTATAACAATTGATAAATTAATATTAGTTTCTTTTGTTTATAATTTTAATTTATTTTTGTAATTAATAAGTATAATAAAATATATTATGTATTATTATGTTCCCATCTTAATTAGGTTTGAATTCATATATTATATTTTATATTATTTCAAACATTCATATTTGATATGTTGAATCATGTCCATTATTTTAAATTAAACAACGATTTTACTATGTTAAAATTGGATTATTATTTTCTTAAATTCATGTAGTTCAGTTCATCTTCTTATATTTGTAAATGTTTGTATCAGTTGGTATATATTGTTTTAAAAACAAAAGCAGGAAACACATTTATTAAAGCATTGTTGCATTAATACACATAACTTTAATATTTTGAAAATTCATACACACTTTTATTTAACACTACTTCACAAATAATCATAATAATTGATTGATTTAATTTTCATATTAAGAATGCTTGGTTATTCATATTTTAGAGTATTGGATTGTATCAAAAAAATTTTATCACTATTAGACTAAAATAAAGGAAATTTTCAAGTTTACCATTGTTTTGGTACCATAATTCATATACCACCACTAAAGAGACATTTTCAAAAAAAAAACTTATTTATCAAGTGACAAAAGACTTTTATATCATTGTTCTCTAAATAAATAATTATTTAAACTAAAAAAATAAAAAATATTTTTTTTTATGTTTTCGAATTATACTTTTCAAATTCGAACTTTTTATAAGTTTCTATTTTTTATTTTTTTTCTAAATTTTCTTTTAATTTTTTTTTTTTAAATTGAAAATTATTTTTGAAAGTATTTTGAAACTAATTTAAAATTTTTAAGTATTTATTTATATATTTATTAGAATCCTAAATTTTATATTCCAAAAACCTTACCATATCCATCAATTCTAAATCCGAAATCTAGATTAGTTAACCATAGGGTTATAAATGTCTTTTACCCTTCATTAAAACTGAGGGTAAAGGTTGCCAGTGTAAACATGAAAGGTGTTCAATTGAATGTAGTATTTTTGACAATTTCCCCTAAAATAAGAACATCTTGTTAAGTTAGATTTTGTTTACTTTTATCTTAGGATGATAAAAAAATTGTAAGATTATTTATAATTTGATATATGTTGTTTTTGATAAAACTAAAAAATTGAAGTGTTAATAAAATTTGTTATAAAAGTTCGAATCATTTAATAAAAAAGTATTGATAATAAAACTATATTATAAAAATATATTGATAATAAAACTATATTATAAAAATATATTGATAATAAGAAATATTATTCCCGAAGCCCCACATTTTAAATATTTATTTGGATATAAGACAATAATAAGATATCATCATTTTTGAAAAAAATAAGATATTAAATAATCATTTATGTTGTTTAAAATTTTTTCTTATTAATCATTTGATCAAAAAGATATTTATAATAAAATATTATTACCATTTAGAAAAGAATATATAAATTATTCTATTTTTTTAATTTTTTGTGAAGTTATGTTTTAGATATATTTGTAATTATATATTTTTAAAATTTAGAGATATTTTTATTTTGTTGTTTTAGGAAAAATAAACAATAATAAAACAAAAATTTGTTTTCATATAAAACCTATGTTTATATTTTACTAATATTTCTTTTTAGTTTTTACGTGCTTTAGTAAAAATAAAAATTAAACTAAAAAGTTAATCACAATTTTATTAAAAAGGAAACATAAGTATTTTTTATTAATGGCAATCAGAAATAATATTTTTTGTTTGTTACGGGTATCTTATAACTAATCGTCGTGATAATTAAAGTGAGTTCGGCACGTAGAAAACTGACTTTTCAAATACCTAGTAAATTTGTACTAAAAACCTAGTTTTTTTAAATTGTTTTACCTTTTTAATTTTAATTATCATGTGTGAGTAATTTTATAACAATTTTTATAGTTGATTATGGGGGAAAATTTACAAGTGCTATTCAAATAACTGCAAAATAATATCTTATGAATGATATAGTACAAGATTACTATACCACGAAACTATGGATATAAATATATAATACTGATTTAAAAGAAACATTTGCCAATTACCATAATACTACAAGTCTACAAAGATCACACAACCATGATCTTTTGTCAACCCTTCGAAAGAAATGTGGTAGCTATAGTTAAGGAAATCAGCAGATGAACCTGTTCATGATCTGGTTATACATGGTCATATATAACAGAGCTTTTTTTTTTTGGTAGGAATATATAACAGAGCTATTGATAGTGTGGTTCCATATTTATCCGATAATTTTGATTCATAAATTAGAATGGTAACAAAGTTAAATCTAAAATTAACGTACACCAAAAACTTTAATAATATATATATCCCATATATATTAAATGAGAATCATTTAAAAATTGTAACTTTAAGTTTGTACTAATTAAAAGATGATCATGCTTAGGTGTCACTTAATTAAGATGTCAATTTAGCTTACTTGACAATTTAAGAATCAATTGAAAAATGTTGGTCCAAATCTAATTACTAGGAAACATTATAGTAACCTAAAATATAAGAAGTATGTATTCTTTCCTTAAATAAAAGCTTCGAAATTACTTAAAACATGTATATGGCAATTAATGATTATGAATAATAAAGATTTGATAACAATTTTTGCATTCTTATTTATTTTGTTTAATTTTATATTATTAAAAAATTAAACAATCACATTAACCATATAATTAAAAAAATTGAATTTTTTCTTATATGTTATATTTTGATTTTTTTAAATGACTTTAAATTACAAAAATGAGAAAACCTTATATGTTATATTTTAATTTTTTTTAAACGACTTTAAAATACAAAAATGAGGAAACCTTATATGTTATATTTTTCTTATATGTTAGATTTTTTTTTATATGTTATATTTTGATTTTTTTAAAACGACTTTAAATTTAAAAAAAAAATGTAAGTTTTCCTTAAGTACACGACTAAAAAAATTAAAATGTCATTTATCAATTTGATGGTTGATCTGAAACCTTTCAAAACCATATGGAAGATGTCAAAGTAATTAAACTGTAGAAACAATACTGTTCATTTTTTTCAAGAATGTGTTCGATAGAAAAAATAAGGTTTTTGTGTTATAATTTGTTTAATGTCCAATCCGATCAATCCATGATATACTAATTATAGTTTTGTTCCATAATTTTTAATAAAAATTGATCCGATCCATCGGAAATAAATTATATAATAACAACAAAAAATATTGTATATGTATAAATAAAATGATCAAATATATAAAAAAAAATTATCGATAATATATACAAATAAATTCACCATGAACAAGTCTTATCCTAATATATATATATATATATATATAGCATCGTATTTTTCAGCAAATCAAAAATCACATTTTTAGCCTCATACTCTCATAGCTTCAAATATGGATGTTGCAGCTAGAGATCATGGAATATTCTTGTATGATTCCTTCTCGCAACATCATAATGTGATGCCTTTCTTTTTAGTGGCTAAAGTCTATTTTCTGTTTGCCCAGTTCCTTATTGTTTCTCAAACCCTAAATTGCTATAAATTCGCGGATGGACATGGAACAACAAAGAGAACAACAAATAAAATGTTAAAAGCATTAAAATGAGATCAACAAAGAAAATATTCATTTGTATAGATTTTTCTTTTATTTATTACTCTAAAACTCTCCAGAGGCAGTTTCCGCTAGTGGGGTAGTTTTTATGACTAGAAATCAAACCATTATAACTAAAGTCATTTATCTAACTAAAGTGGTCCTACCATGTTTTTAAGTTACTTTTTTTTTTCTTTGGAACGGACAAACAAAAATTTAAAACTAAAAAGCTTATTCTTCCCATTTCAATCTTTGGTATTTCAATCCGTTGTGCATCATGTTATCTATGTTCCAGTTCCTCTTCATCGTACTACCTGGTCCGCCTCCGTCATCGCTGACGAACTCGAGTGCAAGCCGTCGCGATTTTTCTTCTCCTTCGCCGTGAAATCATCCTTCCTCCTCCACCGTTCTCTCTGCAACTCATCTCCGTTGCACTCTGACAGTAGCGCGTGGTGGTCGTGATGCTCGGACTCGGCTGCGGTGGTCGTTTCTTCAGTTGAATGATGAAGCTCAAGCAGCAATAGCCAAATCTCACAAAAAAATTAAAATCTTGAAGTGGAAATCAGTTTAGAAGTGATAAATCAGCAATCTTGAAGTGGAAATCACTAAAACGCAAAAGTATGAAAATGCATGAAAGAAATCAATAGCGCCGGAATAATTGTTGCACAAAACCCTAAAAAAATCTGGGAAATACGAAGATATATTTACTAAAATACCACTCATTAAATAAAATTGCAAAAAAATGTACAACATGATTTTATATGTACATGTGTACAAAGACAACACGTGTACATCTTTACATGTGTACATGATTACATGTGTACAAAGATAACATGTGAACATCTTTACATGTGTACATGATTACATGTGTACAAAGACAGCATGTGTACATCTTTATCTTTACATGTGTACATTATATATTACAAAAGCAATGTATCGTAAAATCTTGTATTCTCTTTAAAATCTTAAACTCTTGTTTTAATTCTTAAATGCATTGGAAAATAAATTAAATGAATTAAAATCAAAGCTAAAAATCATTAGATATGAATAAACACACAAAATCATGTGTGCACCTATTGTCATGTACACCATTTTCAGTTTGACTTGATCTATTTATTATGTATTTTGGTATTGTTTTAGTAAATAATCACCAATCCACCTATATGTGTACAACTTCTTCACATATATTGGTTCATTGTTTATGTACATGTGTACTCGTCACAAAGTGTACACAAAATAACCTGTCTAATTTGTCTTAAGCTTCTAATATGTTCAAGTTTCTTCACGAATTTTCCCCGAGACTTTTAAATATGCAATCTAGATCAAGGAAATATTTTGTTTTTGCATCTCTTCTGTGTCCCCTCCTTCTTTCGATTCACAGCCACAACCAAGCTTAATTCTCAAATGTTCATTTTCTTCTGTGAAGCTTCTTCGTCAACATGAATCCGTCGTGGTAGCCATCGGGAATGTAGTTGGGTGAATGAAGCGATAAGAAGCGTAAGAGTGTATACATATTGCTACAATTACACTTCAAAAGAAGAATATTTTTTACCTCTTTATGCCAAACAATGGTACACATTTTGAATCATGTCATATATTACTCAAATCTTATATAGATGAGATGTGATTCATTTTAATTTGGTTGTTGCGGAGATGAGAAGATTATAGGCTAGTAAAAGTACAAATCTCATTCAAAATTTCCACATGTATAATGTTTTAGTGCTATATATGTGTCCATCGCTTTACATATCCACATGTACAAAAAGGTGTGTGCGAATTGGTTATACATCGGTTTATATATCCACATGTACAAAAGGGTGTGGCGAACTGGCTGTACATCGGTTTACATACCCACATGTACAAAAGGGCGTTCAGCCTTTCTTCCTTACATATTGTCCACCCTCATGAATTCTTCCTGTGAAGATAAAAAAAAAAAAAAGTGTCTGAACTGGCTGAACAAAATTAAAAAGATAACTGAATTTAATTTTTTTTGCTATTGCAAATGTGTGAGACGTGTCAACAAACAAATATTACACAAACATTCAGCTTTATGTCAAAAATTATAATGTAATAGTATTGATTATAGGACAGAACAACACACCTCAAGTTTCTCACTCATTAAGGAGTCTAAAAAAATCAATCTTAAACTCAAGAAGAGACAAGGGATATAAATACAAACTGAAACAAGGAACCAAAGTCAATGTGATAAACTTCTTAAATGGTTTAAAAGGTAATATATAAGAAGACTTACAATTTCAACTTGCTCATCTTTTGGAGTCTCAAGCAAATACATACCATTTAAAAGTTGTAATCCAAATTCTAAACTGTAAGCAAATTAACCTGCAAATTAACTCACAACAATGAGCAATGAATCAAAACCAATGGCTAACTAGTGACATCAAGCCACAAGCATAAAGTTCAACTCTTTGTTGTCACCTAATAATTCACAAGTAATAAATGGACCCGTATAGCCTAAATCAAAACTTTTGTTGCTACAATTGAGATGTGCAATAGCTGCATACTTAAAAGAACCTTTTAACGCGAAGAGGATGAAACAAAGTCATCATTTTTCCATACACAGATAAGCAAAAAGAAATGTGAACTACGAATATTTGTTTCCAGAACCATGTTGAATCATGAATATGATGAAAAGACGGTAAGGAATATGAATCTGATTTCATCAAGGCTTACCTCAGCTTTTCTTCCCCAAATTCCTCTTCTTTTTCATCAAAAATTCTGGGAAAAAACCTAAAAAAGAAGATTAAGAATCGAAGTTGAGATTACTTCTCAAGTACCATAACCATACAAGCAGCTCTATACCGAAATTAGACATCGAGGTCTGATTGGGCCAACTGGCCTCTTCTTCATCAAGGTTTTGTCATGGCTCCGACAATGAGAGAGAACAGTAGCGGAGACGAGATCGTGAATCATGTACCAAATAGAGGGAGAGAGAGAGAGAGAGAGAGAGATGGGTTTTTTTTTCAACAGCGGAACACAGAGAAAAAAATACAAAATAGAGAAGAGAAAGAGATAGAATGAAGGGTTGTGGTTAAATGATGGAAAAATAAAAAAAAATTATAATATTTAGTTAGCTTATTTAGTTAGTTTATAGATAGAAAGCGGGTTTCGTTAGAGAAAACGACCCTGGTAGAAAGAAGTGTCTTATAGTGTAATAATAAATTGAGAAAATTGCCAAAACGGATCAAAAATTCAACATGGTTGTCCATATAGTAAAAACCATTTTTGTCAAATTTTTGTCCCTTTTACCCTTTTTATTTCTTAAAATTAACGAAACAAATAGTTTTATGAATAAAAAATATAAAAATATAAATAATTGATAAAACACCTATATACACAAACTGATATTTTTTTTTTGTTGAAAATTTTGATAAATTAAAATTTTAAATTATGTTCTACTAAAAGTAGAACTCGTCTTCTACGGAAAATTGGATAGTAGAAATTGAATTCCAGATTAAACAAGTACATCTAGTTTTTTTAGAACGAACAATCTACTTGTTTTAGAACGAACAATCTACTTTTACTTAAGTTTCTAAATATGTGGAATGCGAACTCTACAAATTGTAAAGTTAGCTACTTTTTCTTTGAATGCAGTTTCTACTTTTATGAAGTATTCTACAATAGTAGGAATACAAAATCTAAAAACTACTCAAACGGCTACATAAGGTAGAATCTGCTTATGAGATTTTTGTCTTTTTTTCTACGGTTGCAGAAAGTGTCTTCTACAGATAAGAAAATCTGGTTTTGGCGAAAATTATGGAAATTTCAGTTAAATTTTTTTTTCACAAATATTCTCACTTCCTAACTTGTTAAATGTGTCTCTTTTTGAATTGTCATGTGACAGTAGGGACCCTGCTTAACCCGTTGCATTTCATGGGCATTAGTCAACACCATTTGCTGTTTTACAACCAGTGGCGTGTTACTAGGTCTACCTGGATGCTTTATGTCATGTTATGTTTGTGGTTACCGCAGATCGTTAATAGCCAAGTACAATTTAGAGGTAGAAAGTGGCTCAGATATTCAAACATGTGTACTAAGGTTCTTTGATGAAAAATATATATAAAAAAGTTACATCACTCGGATTCTACATCTGGAAACAAAACGGTAATAACTAAGGATACTACTTGATTCCATAGGCAGGCAGCTTGTTTATTCTTCTACATACACAGCTGAAGGATAAAAAACCGCTGAATCATGTTTCAGTCCTGTAAAGCTTTTTAAGTGGACACAAGATGAGGAGCTCCTGATCGAGGTAGGACACAAGAGTATGTTACATACTTTGCACTGTCCACAAGCACGACAACAAAAACTCGAGACAATGAATTTGGTCCCCCAATCATCCCATCGATATCTCCATCACCACCTTCTCTAGGATCAACAAGCACTGACAGAACCATTGATGAAGCGGGCTTGATTTATTTGCTAGAGCTGTTTCTTTGGTGCTCTTTGGTGAAGTTATAATCTGATCCTGAGAGTGGAATGGGCAGACAAGGTTCTTCCGTTCTTTCCGTTGTGCGTGTCTGTGGCGTTCTTACTGTGTTCAGAAGAGACGTTGGCTGCTGGAGATGCAGGTGTAATGGCGTTGGCTGCTGGAGATGCAGGTGTAATGGCGTTGGCTGCTGGAGATGCTGGTATAATGGCTCCGGAGGTTGTTGAGACATCGAACTGAAACACTTCAGTGCACATCCCTGAGCTAAACGTCGGCCCTACAATTGAGTCATTAACGAAAACAAGTTACTTTATACTGAGCACAAAACCCCAGAATACAAGCCCAAAAGCAACTATGCCTATAGCTTCTGCAAGAGAAAAATGAAAGTCACTTGATATCAGTAACTATTTAACATGTTACACATTGGTGCTTCCTATCTAGCATCTACTCTTAAACAGAGATTAACTGATGGTTGGAAGGAGAAAGTTTGGTGTTTACCTTCGGTGCCAGTGATGTCGGAGACGGACGAAGGGGTTTCACCTGAAGGGAAGCTCGATTTCACTGTAAAAGGCACAATCGCCTTCTTGATCGCCGAGAGAGAAAGAGAGACAGAGAGGCTGAGAAACCAATATGGTTAGGGTTACGGGAGTGTTGTTCCTTTTTTTTGTTTTAATTTTTTTTTCTTAGCCTTTTTATTATGTTTTTCCTTTTTTTTCATTAACCTTTTTAAATTCAATTAAAGTTTTAAATTTTGATTAATTTGATTAATTTAAAGGGTTAGTTTTGAGATTATGAAAAAAATTATACTATAGGGACAACTTCATGTTTGTTTTATATCATAGGGACAACCATATTAAATTTTTGTTCCGTTTTTGACAATTTTCTCTAATAAATTTTAAATTGCCTTATGGTGTAATTCTTAAAAGTGTCTTATATTGTAATAATAAACTTAAAACTGTCTTACGGTGTACTTCTTTCTACGTAATATGATCACAATTAGAATTCCCCTCAGTTAGAACCAAGTCTGGTTTTATGGAGGTGGTATCTTAAAGCATGAACAATTTTTATTTTTCCATAAAAATCACTATATTACTTTTGGTGTCTACAACTTTAACCCAAAGTGAGCTCTGACTAAAAAAATTGAAACATGAACATTAGGGTAGCTGATATGGTCGAAGCAATTAATGAACTTTAATAAATACAAGTTGATATAATGTAAATATTTTAAGAGAGAGAAATCCACAATTTTCTTAAAACATCAGCATGAAATAGTTTTTTAACAAAATATCTTCAACATATCATTTTTAACTAAACTGTAAATAAAACGAATTTAATTAACAAAATAAAGACACTTTGTTTGAGAGTTTCTCAAACTTTGTGAAAGGATTTTCAAATGAAAATAGTATATTATCCTCTCTCATTCTTTTTTAATCCCTCTTTCTTAATTTTCTATTTAATTTGTTATTTTATTGTAGAGATAATCTTCAATATTCCACCCAGGTCTGGACAAAAAAAAAACTGAACCGAACCAAAATACCCGAAACCAAAACCGGTCTGGTACCCTTGAATGGTTCCTATATTTCTATATTCAAATAACCAAACCAAACCGGAATCAAACCGAGAACCGAACAGGTACCTAATATATTAAAATATTAATTATATATTCATATAACATAATTAAATATTTATTTATAATTTAAAAAACTATTAAAAGTATTCAAAAATATTTGAAGAAAACTAAATTATTATAAAATATCAGAACTACCCAAAAGTATCTGAAAGTACTCGGATATTTTTATCCAGATATCCAAAGTAATCCGAAATATTTGATATTTTTATCTGAATCATCCTAATTATTCAATATTTTATCCAAAATATCCAATATTTTACTCGAATTATCCGAAATAACCGAACCGGAACCAAATGAAAACCTAATTTTTTCTATGTATTCTCGGGTTCCTAGTTTTACTATCCGAACCGAGCCCACTATCTGAACAAAACCGAACCGAAAATATGTCAAGTAGTAAATGGATCATCTAGTCTCCTATCCGAACTATCCAATATCTGAAATGCCCGAACCGAATTGATATGTCCGGGCTTCCACCGATGAGAATGCTTTTACTTTCTCAATCAATATCCAGTGCCAAGTGTTCTTTCACTCCATGCTATATACATGGGCCTTACCGGGTCTAATTTGGCTTAGTATGGGCCAAGTATCTCTTAAGTAATACCCAAGTCAGCGCAAAGTCAATAGCCCAGAAAAATACGACTCTCATATAAACAAACACGTGCCAAGTCTTAGTGCGTATTTTAGCATTTGATTATAATGCTTATTTTAGCAACGAGCGTAGAACGATAACACCGTTAAGCGAGCGAGAAGGGCACTTCCGCAACCGGATCGGAGATCGGAGACTAGCCGTCGAAAATGGCCGGAAGAGACCGTTATCTCCCGTCTTCTTCCTCCTTGAGAGTATCGGAATCTCAACTCAACGAATCCGATATGAACCGTACTCGATCCGTCCTCCTCGAGGAGAAAATCGCAGCTCAGCACCGCGAGATCCAATCCATCCTGACGGACAACCAGAAGCTAGCATTAGCGCACCTCGGAGTCAAGGATCAGCTCAATTTAGCCAAACGTGAGCTCGCTCGGCTGCTCGAAGCCGCCGCCGCGGTTAAGTCTGATACCGAAGCTAAGGTTCGCGAGGTTTACCAGAACTCGCTGAGGATGGAGGCGGAGGCTCGTGTGGTTAACGGAATCGGAGCTGAGCTTGATCAGGTTAGGTCGGACGTGCAAAGGCTAGCTGAAGATAGGCAGAAGCTAACGGCGGAGCTAGCGATGCTTAACGGGGAGATCGCTAAGGCTAAACCTAATTCGGATCGTGCCGTGGAGGTTAAGGCGGAGATTGAGAGTCTTAGAGAAGAAGTTAGTAAAGGAAGGTGAATACTTGAATTGAATTGACTCGCTTCTTGTTGTTTTTGGACTTAGTGATGAGTTTGGGGGTTGATGCAGAGCTGCTCTTGGTTTGGAGAAGAAGACGCGAGCGAGTAATCTTCGCCATGAGCGTGGTATGGAGAAGACTATTGATCACTTGAACCGTGAAATTGTGAAACTTGAGGAAGAGTTGTCTGACTTGGAGACCAAAGCTAAAGCAGCTGCTGAGGCAGCCCAAACCCCAAGTAATCTTTTTGTTTATTGATAAAGTTTGAAGCTTTAGATTGAAACCTTTACCTGCAAAGCTAGCTTCTAACTTTGTGGAATTTGTTGTTGTAAGGCCCTGGACTGGTTGCAAGTTATGGAAACTCAGATGATATTTATGGAAGCCAAGGTCACCAGTACCCTGAGGCCAATGGTTCTCACCAGGTACACTTATAAGATCTTTCTTGTTAAATATTAGCTTAACATCATCATCTGGTAAGAATTCTAGAGTTAATGGAAAACAAAGAGATTAGTCTAATCGTCTGTAATGATTGACGTTACCAAAGCCCTGATTGTCCTAGAGATGTGTTACTATCAACAAGCTAGTTCTTAGGAAGAGAGTTGTGTCCGTCCATAGGTTGGAATAATTATATTCATAGGTTCGTGAGAGTTGTTGCAAATTCATAACGGACTAAATACAATGCCTTTTAAAAAATCTTGTATGCAACACTTCTCTCTTCTGCTAGCGGGTTAACATCGCTTCAAACACACTATTCAGGTACATGGATCCCTGGACTGTCTTCCTCAACAACCGGCTAACAATACACAACACTCTAGTGTACCGTGATAGAGCTAGCTGGCGGATTTGTGCTGTACAATAATTAAGCAGGTCTTAGGTTGTTCTTTCAATACCATGTGATCTTTTTTCACAGTTCTGTAGGATCAGTATGAAAACATCCTTTTTCAAAACTATATATATAATTCATGAGCGGACCAATTGTTAAACCAAAATGTATCGTGTTCAGAGGAACAGTGATTTAAACTGGCCAAATGATAATCTCAACAAGTATTGGGAAAATTTGCCCTTTTGAATGTGAAAGACGGGTGATATAAGATGGAGTCTCGTCTCTCTTTCCTCACAGCAAGTCGATTTCTATGGCTGAGAGTGAGCAAAAAAAGAACAAGTCAGGTCTGTCACTTTTTTTTGGGCTAGATGGTTAGTCGTTGAAGCTCTTTGTATCTTCTATGTTTCTGGAATACCATTCTAAGTTGAGCTTCGGATAAGTACTGAATTTCTGCTATGTTAACACGGGTCTTTGCCTTTTCCATTGATCTGGCTAGCTAGGTTTTGTCATCTTTTATTTCTTCTGATTCTTTGATGAGTTTCATTTGTTTTCTGTATTAAAACCTGTTTCATTTTGGTGAAACCTACGGGCGTTCACTCTACAGGCTTGTTCCCTTTTTGGTGTCTAATTAATGTTAAAGCAGTGATACAAAGTAGCGTGTGGTCAAATGTTTATCCTTGACAGATCCAAATATGTTTTTGCAGGGAAATCACGTAAGATTCTTAGTTTGTATCCGACCAATATGTAAAGTGTGTGCTCATCAACACACATTTTTGTAAGATCTTCTAGGACATTCATGTTAAAAATATTCTCTTTTGTTAACATTGAGAATTAGGTTTGTATTGTAAGCAGTTGTTTCAAGAACATGCACTGTGATTGTTAAGTTATAATTGTACATTTATCCTCGAACTTGCATGTATTGTTACTGTCGATGTTTAATCTAGTGTTTGTTCTGATCATAGCCAAGTGAAATATTGGCCTATAGCTCCCACAATTAAATAAAAAAACAACTAACATAGAAATAAGTTTCTAAATTTATATGTAAAAAAAGTTGTAGAACTTAATAATTTGTTTATAGCTCCAAAATCTCAAGACAACCTCTGCTTTTAGAGTTATGCATAAGTAAGATAAAGATCTGAATATGTTTGAGTATAGCTCGTTATTGATGTTAGACTTCCAAATCCATGGAGTAATTGTTTCCATGACATCACGAACATATTAGTTTATCCCTTTTAGCTAACCAGTTACATTGACTCACAAATAGGGTTTTTCTGCTAGGCCGAGTTATTCGAAGACACTGTTACCATCTTTCTGATCCTCTAAAAGATCATCACGTGAACTTTCGGCTTTTGTTGATGGAGAAGTATTCTAGCCACAAAAAAACCATTTATTTTGTTTGGAATCTAATTCACTCTGGTCTGAAATCGAATGTATGGGAGAGGATCCATGGATTAATCCGGACAGGTCTGTGAAATTGCGGTTCCTGGTCGTTCACCCCTTGCTACGAGGTATGTACAATATACAGTTAGAAAACGTTATTGGGTGGCGAAGAGCATATTACACTCGACCGTTAGTGTAGAAAGGAAGGAATGAAAGTCTCTTTCAGTGTATAAATTGATCACCAATGGACATCTTGAAACATGTTTTGGTGGAGTGCAACTGGTACAAGGCGTGATACAATACGAGAAAGCACGCTATCAGTTCTCCATTTACCGCAGCGTCGACATGTTACTCCACGTCCAACCAATATTTGTTGAGAGATGAGAGACACAAGCCGCGGTCTATGTTGGATATGGCTGGACGCGATGGGCGTGTACACCTGATGGCACTGAGAAACCACCATCAGAGACTCAAGAGTGTATTACAACCATTTGTGGCTCAGAATCTAGTTCACATTATTGTCGAATGCCATATGACCATGTAGCGTAATTGGATAATGTAGAAGCCAGAAAACCGGATCAAAAGAAACGATATAATATAAACGATGTTAAGGAAAATATATAGACGATTCGAAACCGAACGAAAATGAAAGCATGGAGTCGAGACGAATCTATTTCCTTAACTCTTAATATTCGCTCCGTTAGTGCGATGGATCTGTACGAATATGAGTCCCATGATAAAATCATGATAGGTTATCACGCGGCACTCGTGAAGAACCTCTACGAACTAATATTTCTACGAAACACTCTCTAGAACTTACGTTAAAGGATTTGCTGGTTTTGGTTGTGAAAAAACGTCATCAAAAATGAAGGAGGAGACGAGTTTATAAAGAGGAGAAGACGAGCCACTTTCCGCAACTGATGCAGCACGTGCGCACGTTAGCGGAAATCTCACGAGGATCTCGGAGGCGAGGCGTTACGAAACTTCCTCCGCAAGATATTTTCTCGTTTAAACTTATCGTCAAGAAGAGAGACAGCGTGTTGTTTTTAAACGAACTACGTGTTGTTTAAAATAAAATGCATGCCGTTTTTTCGGGAATTAAATGGCAAAACTTTGAGCTTAACTTGGTCCAAAAAGAATAGTCTTATTGGGCCGGAGACCCTCCACCAAGACCCAAGACCCACGTCGAGCCGAGCCGAGCCGGCCGGACAGCGGCGCGCGCGTGGGGAGCCTCCTCCTCTCTGAAGATGGTTAACCCATGATAGCATGAATGCATATATATATCACTCAGCCTTGGTGTTGCTCCCCGATGTGGGACTTTTGCTTCCCTTTCTCCTTCATTTAAGCCGAATTGGCTTTTATTATTATGACCCAAAGGCCCATTTCTTTTCACAGATTTTTAATTATTCTTATAAGCCATGGGCTTAGAATAATTGATCCAACAATCCCCCACATGAATAGAAATAATACTAAACATATGCAGACTAAATGCAGACTCGAAAGACTCTAAAACTATACTTATTTTAATCCTGACTAAACTAGACAGACTTATCGAGAGTGTTTGCAAAAAATTCACTGTGTTTGAGTTGGTGGCATTTTTAAGCCTTGAACCACTCATAGTTAATATATGTCGGGTTTACTTTACCAGAAGGTGAACATGATGTCTTGAACCAACCGGTGTTTTATGTAGACCGAGACAATAGGCATAACGCAGTTTCATTTTCTCGTAGAACTTAGTTCTCTATTGTGTTCATTGTGGCCCTGAACTATTCCTGGTTTTCATGAGTGAACTTAGAGAATATAGTCTTGCATTTATTCTCCTAGAAACGGCCCCATTTCACACTCATTAGGTGATTGACCATGAAAAGTATTGAGTAATATTCCGCTTTAGAAGCTATGGAATCATTAAAAGCTTATGCTTATCCTTCTCATATTTGTTAGCACTTTTATCATCTTAGGAGCTGAGAAGAGACTACTTTGTCTCAAGTGCTTTGGTTAGATTATGTTTGATTTTGTTTTCCCTTTGAACCTACATCTTGGGATCTCCAGTCATGATAGGTAGGGTTGCAATCAAGCGTCCTCATTCGTTATAGGCTTTAAACCCATTCCTTTTGATGATTTAGCAACAACATCTCGTGGAAAACCTTTAGTAAATGGATTCACTAGGTTGTCAGCTGATTTGATGTAGTCTATTGTGATTACACCAGTTGAGAGAAGTTGTCTAATGGTTTTATGTCTTCTTCTGATGTGACGAGATTTACCATTGTAGAGATTATTCTGAGCCCGAGCTATTGCTGATTGACTATCACAATGTATGCGTATAGCTGGCACATGTTTCTCCCACATAAGAATATCTTCCCAAAAATTTCTAAGCCATTCAGCTTCTTCTGCTGCTTTGTCTAAGGCTATGAACTCAGACTCCATGGTTGATCTGGCTAACACTGTTTGTTTGGTAGATTTCCATGATATTGCTGCTCCTCCTAGTGTAAAGACATATCCACTCGTGGATTTTGAGTTTTTAGAATCTGATATCCAGTTAGCATCACTGTATCCTTCTAAAACTGCTGGTTCTTTACCATAGTGAAGCGCAAAATCTTTGGTGTAGCGCAAGTAATTGAGTACTCTCGTTATAGCTTTCCAGTGTGTATGACCTGGATTATTTGTATATCGACTAAGTACGTTTACTGCATGCGCTAGATCTGGTCTCGTACAATTAGTCAAGTACATGAGACTTCCGATCACACGTGCATACTCGTTTTGTGAAACCGCTTCACCTAAATTCTTTGTCAAGTGCATTTGGGGATATAACAGAGTTTTTGCCGTACTTTCAGAGTAGTTTTTAAATCTCTCTAATATTGTTTGAGCATAATGAGATTGGGTTAAGGTAATTCCGTTTGAATTTCTTGTGACTTTAACCCCGAGAATTACATCTGCTAATCCCAAGTCTTTCATCTCAAATGTCCCTTTGAGCATGTTTTTTGTTTGATTGATAATGTCTTTATTGCTTCCAATAATGAGCATATCATCTACATATAGACATAGCAAAACATACACATTTTTGGTAGTTTTGTAGTATATGCATTTGTCACATTCATTTATTTTGAAACTATTTGACATCATTGTATTGTCAAATTTTTGGTGCCATTGTTTAGGAGATTGCTTAAGTTCATAAAGTGACTTTACAAATCGGCATACTTTGTCTTCCTGTCCGGGAACGACAAAACCTTCAGGTTGTTTCATGTAAATTTCTTCTTCAAAATCACCATTTAGAAAAGCGGTTTTTACATCCATTTGATGGATTTCTAGGTCTCTTAAGGCTGCGATTGCTATCATCAGTCTTATTGATGTTATTCTCGTTACTGGAGAATATGTATCAAAATAGTCCAAACCTTCCTTTTGTCGGAATCCTTGAACTACAAACCTAGATTTGTATTTTCCACCAGGTTTTCTTGTCATTATCCATTTATTTCAGAATGCTTTGCAGCCAGGTGGTAAATCTATTATGTACCATGTATAATTTTGCATGATAGAATCAAATTCACTCCTGACAGCTTCGTTCCAAATTGGAGCTTCAGGTGAAGCCATGGCTTCTGCCAAAGTTTTTGGAACATTTTCTACTAAAAATGTCATTAGGAAATATTCACCAAAAGATTTTTCTTTCGAGCTCTTTTGCTTCTTCGAGGTTCATCTTTTTCCTCATTTTCTAAAATATCATTTATAGAAATCTCGACGTTTGTCTCAGTTTCTGAGTTTTTGTCATTGTCTCTTTCTTCTCGAGTTCGTTTTGAACCTTATTTTTCCTTATATGGAAAAATATTTTCGAAGAAAGATGCATTTCTTGATTCCATGACTGTAGTTTCATGAATTTCTGATATTGCAGATTTATGTACCAGAAATCGATAAGTATTACTGTTATATGCATATCCGATGAAGATGTAATCCACTGTTTTAGGTCCAATAGTGACCTTTTTTGGTGGCGGTGCCGCAACTTTTGCCAAGCACCCCCACACTTTGAGGTATTTATACGAAGGTAAATTACCTTTCCATAATTCATATGGAGTTTTGCCAGTTACTTTGTGTGGAATTTTGTTGAGGATATAATTAGTGGTAAAAAACGCTTCCCCCCACATGTTCTGGGGTAACCTAGATTCCTGCAACATTGCATTCATCATCTCTTTTAGAGTTCGATTCTTGCGTTCAGCAACTCCATTAGATTCTGGTGAGTAAGGAGCTGTAGTTTGATGGATTATTCCATGTTCTTTACGGAATGCATTGAATGGACCATCATACTCGCCTCCTCTGTCGCTTCTAACTACTTTAATAGTTGTTTTAAGCTGATTTTCGACCTCGAGTTTAAATTTTTTAAATTTTTCTAAGGTTTCGTCTTTGCTATGTAATAAATATACATAAAAATATTTTGTGCAGTCATCTATGAAGGTCACAAAGTACTTTTTTCCCACCTCTAGTTTGTATGTATTTTAAATCACATAAATCACTGTGAATTAAATCTAGAGGTTTATTAGTTCTTTAAACACGAGGTGATGGCGTTTTTGTGAGCTTAGCCTGTACGCATACTTCACATTTTTGTTTACTTGTTTTGCATTTAGGAATTAGATTTAAATTCATTAACTTTGTATAGATTTGTAGTTTACAAGGCCTAATCTTTCATGCCATATATTAAAACACTCGACCAAATAAGCAACTGGCTCTTTCTTATTCATTGAAACTTTTGGAGCTACAACTTTCGGAAGGACTGTCATTACATTCAACTTGACAAGTCCACCCTTAACATACCGCTTTCCCAAATACATCCCATTTTTCCGAATCACGAGCTTGTCCGCCTCAAAACTTATGGCGAATCCATTCTTGCTGAGCAAGGTTCCCGAGACCTGGTTCTTCCTCATGTCAGGCACATGCTTTACATTCGTCAAAGTGACCTCACGTCCAAATGTCATCTTCAAAATCACATTGCCGCATCCTTCAATCTTGGAGACTGTAGTGTTTCCCATCTTGAGCTTCTCATGAGTCTCGCTTTTCTGATAGGTGCTGAACATCGCCCTATCGGTGCAAATGTGGGTGGTTGCACCAGTGTCATACCACGATTCCTTGGGGTTGTTGCTTTCAACCATGTTGGCCTCAGTCACCACAATAACGAGATCCTCCTCAGTGAGATTTGCCTGAGCCTTCTCATCCTTGATCTTTTTTCGACACTCAACAGTCTTGTGCCCCACTTTGTGGCAATAGTGACATTTCCCCTTGAACTTCTCCACATTCGCATTGATCTCAATGCCTTTGTTCTTGAAGTTTTTTCCAGAGCTCTTCAGGGCTGCATCAGTTTTGGAAGGCTTGGCAGGAGAATTGGCGTGTGCCTTTCCTTTGCCTTTGTGCTCAACCATGTTGACACTGTGCTCCTTAGCAATGACCTTGTCAGCAGTTCGGTTTCTGGATTCCATCTGAAGCCTCATGATGAGCTCCTCGAGCCCCATCTTCTTCTTCTTGTGCTTCAAGTAGTTCTTGAAATCCGCATAGCTTGGAGGAAGCTTTTCAATGAAGCTGAGAGTTGTGAATGTCTCGCAGATGGACATTCCTTCAGCAGCGATTTCATGGCAAATGAGCTGAAGCGCTTCCACCTGATCCATGATGGGTTTTGAATCCACCATTTTTAAGTCGTGGAATTTTGAGACCACATACTTCTGGAAGCCCGCGTCCTCACCTCTGTACTTCTTGTCCAGTGATCTCCATAGTTCTTTCGCCGTGGGAATCTCACAGTAGACACGGTACAATGGGTCAATGAGACGACCCAAAATGTAACCTTTGCAGATGAAGTCGGAATGCACCCATATGTCAACAGTTGCGAGACTGTGAACATCATCAATCCCGTAAGGAATAAGGGGCTTGTCCTCCTGGATGAACTTGTCCAGCTTCATCGTTGTCAGGAAGAACATCATCTTCTTCTGCCATGTTTTGAAGCCTTTGCCATCAAACTTGTCTGGCATCAGTCCTTGAGTGAACACACTAGGGACCGCCGGAGGAGTTTGAACTGCCACCGGACCACTTGTAGTTGCTGAAACTGAACCCGTCTGATAAAGACCAGCACCGAATAGGCTACGACGAGTGGTTTCATTAGCAGCATTTCCCGCAGGGAGGATAGTGCTTGTTGTTGCTGCAGCGGTTGATGCTGTGTTGTTTCCAACGTTTGTCACGGTTGCATCAGTTGGTGCAGCGTTGAGTGGAGTCTGAATGACATCGGTGGTGTCAATGGGGGTGTTGTTATCGTTCGTCATTTTTCTGTAGAGAAAACATGAAGACGGATTAGTACTCCAATCAACATATAACATATTATTTTTAAGCAAAAAATAATATTCTAAAATCGATTTTCATTTTTGGTGTTTGAACCAAATCGTATCGATATAAGTCTTAAGAAAAAACGTTTTGCAAACTCGCTTACAAGCGTTCGCAGAAACCATTTTTTTATAGACTTAGAATGTTTCACAAACTCGCTTAGGAACACGGTTACTGAAACGATTCATGTATATAACGTTTTAACAATGTATCAAAAACGTTTCACGATAATGCTAGAAAGCAATCCCCAAAGCGTTATGAAATAAAAAGGAAACGTTTCGCGGAAGGGCTATAAAGAAAATCTCAAACTCGTTTTGAAAAGAACATAGAAACGTTTCGCGGATAAGCATATAGCAAATCGCAAACATCGTTTGAATGAAACCACAACAGGTTTGTATGATTCGTATATGAATAAACGTTTTTTCAGTAGTGCTACAGAGCAAAACGCAAACCGTTTACGAGATAAATTACAAATGTTTCGCGGAAGTGCTAGAAAGCAAATCGCAAACACGGTTCCAAAACCCGTTTTTATAGATCGTTCTTCAATCCGATCAAACGCTTTAGATAGAAAGCGAAATAAGAGTTAAGATTGTAGAAGCCGGAAAACCGAATCAAAAGAAACGATATAATATAAACGATGTTAAGGAAAATATATAGACGATTCGAAACCGCAACGAAAATGAAAGCATGGAGTCGAGACGAACCTCTTTCCTTAACTCTTAATATTCGCTCCGTTAGTGCGACAGATTTGTACGAATATGAGTCCCAGGATAAAATCATGATAGGTTATCACGTGGCACTCGTGAAGAACCTCTACGAACTAATATGTCTACGAAATACTCTCTAGAACTTACGTTAAAGGATTTACTGGTTTTGGTTGTGAAAAAACGTCATCAAAAATGAAGGAGGAGACGAGTTTATAAAGAGGAGAAGACGAGCCACTTTCCGCAACTGATGCAGCACGTGCGCACGTTAGCGGAAATCTCACGAGGATCTCGGAGGGGAGGCGCTACGAAACTCCGCAAGATCTTTTCTCGTTTAAACTTATCATCAAGAAGAGAGACAGCGTGTTGTTTTTAAACGAACTACGTGTTGTTTAAAATAAAATGCATGCCATTTTTTGGGAATAAAATGGCAAAACTTTGAGCTTAACTTGGTCCAAAAAAAATAGTCTTATTGGGCCGGAGGCCCTCCACCAAGACCCACGTCGAGCCGACCGGACGGCGGCGGTGGCGCGCGTGGGGAGCCTCCTCCTCTCTGAAGCTGGTTAACCCATGATAGCATGAATGCATATATATATCACTCAGCCTTGGTGTTGCTCCCCGATGTGGGACTTTTGCTTCCCTTTCTCCTTCATTTAAACCAAATTGGCTTTTATTATTATGACCCAAAGGCCCATTTCTTTTCACAGATTTTTAATTATTCTTATAAGCCATGGGCTTAGAATAATTGATCCAACAGATAACTCAACATTCACCACATTTAAAATATAGGTAATGCATATAATCCTATATATTAGCTCTGTTCTTTTCACGAACGTTGCGATCAGCGTCAGCGTCAGAAAAAAAAATACTACGACGGAGTCAAATTTGACGGAACCAAAGATTAAAGTACCCGTTTCATTCTTTGCTGATTGCCGCGCGACTGAAAAAGCTGAGACGTAGTTGACGCTAAAATTTCCAGCATCCGTTTCACTCTCTGCTGATTGCCGCGCGACTGAAAAAGAAGTTGACGTTGTTTCACGGATGTTGTGTCCGCCATAGTTAATAAGTGTACTTTTCTTGACGTTGATGCTAGTCGCAGCATTCATGAAAAGAACAGAGCTAATTAACAAAATTAGAAAGGGATCGATGAAGATGAGAATACCTGAATAAAATCTCAGTAGATCATATCAGATGCTACCATTTCCAAGCATTTGATATATATCCGTTCTGAAAGCACTTGGAGATGCATTTTGATATATCCCCTTTAAAAGCACCTCGAGCTAAGTTATAATGGTGGTCATAACTTTGAACAATTCACTCGAAGAAAAACTTACAAAAAGACATATAAAAAGTACACGAAAATGTTGCTAAGCAAAGTAAATGAAAATATAATGATGGCATATTAACATCGTCCATATCTTAATTAATTACTTTGTGTAGTAGGATAGGTATTTTATCACGAAATTAATTTAAGAATTTATAATGGGACCACCTAACTTGGGGATAGAGACAAAATATGTTAGATGAAACCAAAATGTTATGTGATCAATGAAAGCTGCTCTTCAACTAAATAACAATCAAATTAATCCAAAATAGACATCAACTTTTATATGGATCTCTATATAACAAAATCATATATGCAGATATACCTCCTTCATTCATCTTCGTTTATACCTCAACATTTCACAAAATTTGAATTGACGTAAGTAATTTCTCATATACCAAATTTTGAATATAAATTAGGAACAAACTTCATGATACTAGAGTGAGGCAAACTGAATAAACTCCATACAATTGTCTTTTAAGAGCATGGCCATTAGAGATCTTTCATATAGCTAGTTTCTCACAACAAAAATAAATAAATAGTAAAGTAAGAAAAAATGGTAGTGGTTCTCATCAGGCCTAGTTTTCATTTGAGAAATTCCTATATGTTTATGAGAAATTCATCTTTTAGATGTCACTTATGTACCCAAGGTGCGTTGGGCTAGTGGTTTAGTGCTTGAAGTAGTTCCATTGCACCCTTAGTTCGATTCCCATGGGGAGGGGTGCTTTACGCCATGTTATCGGTATCAGCGCCGGCCGGTCCCGGGCCTAGGGGGGATTAAGGCCGAAGGCCCGAACCCATCCTGGTTTATAAAAAAAAAAAAAAAAAAAAAAAAAAAAGATGTCACTTATGTAGTGATTCATTTATTTTAAAAACAATTAACATCGTTATAGAAAAAATATTAGTTAGTTGGCAAAAAATAAATTAATTTTTTTTTAAAGAGAGACTCATAAATTTCTACGCTCTGAAAATAAATAAACTCTTCCTACTACAGTGAAAATAGTACATGTTTCCTTAATAAAGAGAAAGATGATTTTATACAACATATAGCGAAAGATAAGCAAAATATGTATGATTATTATATTAACCTATGGAGGTAAGGCTCCGGAGGCAGCCGGAGAATCACCATTACTCCCGTCTCCCACAACGATTCCACTCGTTTAATCCACATCAAGTCTGACGGTAGCCGGAGGTAAGGCTCCGGAGGCAGCCGGAGAATCCCTGGCTCTCGTCTGCTCGCGCTTCCGCCTTGCCTCCGGCGCTTCTCACCACTGGTGACCTGCCCCCGCCTGTCCCTGACCCCCCTGACCCCCCCCTCACCTCCTCCTCCTTTCCCCTCTCGCATTACCCTCCCCTTTTCTCCTCAACCTCAAAACTGGTCTCAGAGAAATCTCCCTCTGTCATCTCCTCTACTTCAGAGAAATTGGCTTCAGTAGTCAAATTCCCTGCTTCATCTACTAGAAACAATGGTTCTAAGTCTTCAGCTGCTCCTCTAAGAGCTGGAATGGAAAAAATTCAAAACCCTAAATCTAAAACTACTGCTCATCAACAGTACGTTGTGATTCAACCTAAAAACTCCTCTCCTATCCAAACTAACAAGGCCTCAAACTTCTCTACCTCAACTTATAGACCCCCTCCACCACCAATTTCCTCTAACACCTCCCTTGCTTCTAAGAACAACCTAGATCACACTGTTCCAAGCTTGAACTCCGCCTTAAACCCACCAACTGATGATGTACCCCTTTCTTCTCCTAAGACTTCCGCACAGGACCCTCCTATACTGTCGTCTCAGGTTCTGCCGTCCTCTCAGCCTCATCTTCCTCCAGTGAATCCAGCTGAGCCTCCTCCTAGTCTTCACCCTCCAAGCTCTGCTAATCGTGTTCCTGCAAAAAATCTGGTAGAGCGCATTAGGATAGCTGAAGACAAATCGCTTCACAAGTTAGCCACTCCTACTATTTCTGAGACTGGTAGGCCAAGAGTTCTTATTCCTGATGAGGTTTTCCAAAAAGGAGCTGAGATTCACAAAGACTTCATTGTTTGCTACTTCAATGGCAGACCTCCACCTTTCAAACAGATTCAAAACGTCTTGGATCACATGTGGGGAAAAGGAAAGAGGGTTGAAATCCACAACAACCCCCTCACTAGATCATTGTTAGTCCGTATTCCCAGCGACTATCTTAGGCAAAAGATCCTGGAGAAGTGTATATGGTACGTGGGAGATTCCATGTTTCATACTGCCCAATGGACATCTGCTCACTCCATCTCATCTCCTCCTCTTCATTCCATTCCGATATGGGCTCATCTCCATGGAATACCGCTGGATCTTCGTCACCAAGAAGGATTAAGCTTGGTTGCAGGTCTTGTTGGTTATCCTAAGGAAACTGATGACTTTACTAAGAACTTAGTGAGTCTTGTCACCTCTCACGCCAAAGTGGTGGTCGATTTAACTAAGCCTTTGCCTCCAGTTGTTGAGTTTGTCCGCCAGAGTGGTGAGGTGGTTGAAGTTACGGTCACCTACCCATGGCTTCCCCCCACTTGCTCGCACTGTAAAGAGCTAGGACATATCTCTAAAAACTGTCTCCTCCTCCCACTGCCTTCCCTCAATAAACAGCCTGTAAAGGAGCCTCTTGCTACTCCCTCAAAATCAAAACCCAAAGGCCCTACTACTAAGCGATCTACTACTAACGAGGTTCCCTCAAATGCTGCTCATCCCAATACTGACCTTTCATCCTCTGACCCTCAGGATGAAGTCTCTCTGCCTTCTGAACCAATGCAAGAGGATGTAAACCCAGTTTTACCTCCCTCCCCTTTTAGCCCCCCTATTTTACCTCCCACCTCTCCTCTTCCCCTCCCTGCTGATCCCTCTTTCAAAACCCCCATCCCCCACCCTAATATTGCTTCTCCTGTCCCCACTGCTCCTCATGCCTTTGGCCTTACCGCTGACTGTCCGAAACCTTCTCTTAAAAGATCTCGATCCCATCCTAATATTAACCTATCTCCTTCGCCAGAAAGAAACCATCCCTTCTCAACCATTGACTCTGCTTCTAATCAAACCTCTTTTTTACCTCCCATTAACCCTATTTCTCTACCCTCTAACCCTTCACCCATTCCCGTAACCTCTACCTCAAACTCGTTTGCTATTTTGGACACTGCTGTCTCTCTTCCTGTTGGGGAGGCATCTTCATCCTCCTGATGTATACAAAACTATTTTTTTGGAATGTCCGAGGCATTAATGACCCGGGCAAACATCGGATTTTTTGTCAATGGCTCAATAGCCAAAAACCCATTTTTGGAGCCCTTCTCGAAACCCATATAAAAGCAGAAAACCTTCCTCGGATTATGTCTACTATATGTGCTCGCTGGAACTATGAATCAAACCATGATGAAGATGAGGATGGCAGGATAATAATTATCTGGAAACACCCAGCGGTTGTCAAGATTTTGCATAAATCTCGCCAAATGTTGACTTGTGAAGTTGCCTTGCCAAATGCTCCGCCCTTTGTGTACTCTTCTGTGTACGCCTTAAACACGAGGGAGGAACGTATTGACTTGTGGGTTGATCTACTTCGGATACATCAAAGCTTGTCCCTTGACAATCTCCCTTGGATGATAGGAGGAGACTTCAATCAGATACTGCATCATTCAGAGCATTCTCTGCCTCATGTAAACTCATTTGATGCGTCTATGATTGAGTTTCAAGACTGTCTAACTCAACTTCAAGTGTTTGATCTGAGATTCCAAGGACCTTACTTCACCTGGAGCAACAAGTGTCCTGCCCTTCCTATAGCTAAGAAACTGGACAGATTTCTTATAAACAACAACTCGCTCTCAGCCTTCCCAAATAGCTCAGCCATTTTCATGCCTGCCCTAATCTCCGACCACTCTCCCTGTCTAATTGACTTAGCCCACTCCCTGCCCACAGCCGGAACTAAACCTTTCAAGTTCTTTAACTACCTAACTAAACACCCCCTTTTCACTCAAGTGGTATATGAGGCCTGGAGCCAAGCCGGAAGCGTAGCAACGGATCTTAAGGATCTCTACTGGAAACAAAAAAACATTAAGAATGACTTAATTCAGTTAAATAGAGAGAACTTTTCACAAATTCAAAGGAGAGTTGGTGAGGCTAACACTGTTTTTTTAGATGCGCAGGTACTAGCATTGGAGATGCCTTCCACTCTCAATTTTGAAAAAGAGAAGGAGATGTTTGATAAGTGGAATTTCCTAAGGGCAGTCGAGGAGAGTTATTTCAAGCAGAAATCAAGAGTTAATTGGCTTAAAGAAGGAGACCTTAACACTACTTACTTCTTCAGGATGTTCCAAACAAGATGCAGCTACAACTCTATCAGATCCTTCCTTCTTGCTACTGGAGCTCTAATCACCGACCCCATGGCCATGAGCCTCATCGCAGTAACCCATTTCAAGAGTATCTTGGGGCCTGACTACTTATCTCCTTCCTACATTCACTCTACTCCGGAATGGTTCCAATCCTTATGTCCCTTCAGTGTCGCTTCGGAGCTTCAGATCACCATGTGCTCCATTCCCTCTGAGATAGAGATCCAAAAAATTCTATTTAGGTTGAACCCTAACAAGGCTCCGGGGCCAGATGGTCTCACCTCAGGGTTCTACAAAGCGGCATGGGAAACTGTGGGTCATGAGGTTTTAACTTCTATCAAAGGATTCTTCACTACTTCTTTCCTACCATCTGCCACAAACGCCACCATCCTCTCTCTGATTCCGAAAAGGCAAGGAGCTTCTATGATCACCGACTACCGTCCAATAGCCTGCCTCAACACCATCTATAAAGTGATATCAAGACTTCTGGTCAGGAAACTCAAACCTATTCTTCCAGCTCTGATACTTCCAAACCAGACTGCTTTTGTGCGTGATAGACTCTTGCTCGAGAATACAATTCTCGCAGGAGAGCTCGTTAATGGCTATCATAAAGCTACAGGTCCGAAGCGCATCACCATTAAGGTTGATATAGCAAAAGCGTTTGACACTTTGTCTTGGGATTTCTTGTTCAACTGCTTGAAGGGTCTTCAACTACCTAGCCGACTGATTCACTGGCTCAGAAGTTGTGTGTCTACTCCGAACTACACAGTAGGCTACAATGGATCAGTACATGGCTATTTCAAGGGTAGGAGAGGGCTCAGGCAAGGAGATCCTCTCTCTCCATATCTCTTTGTCATAGCCATGAACAACCTTTCTCACTTACTTAACAACGCAGCAAGGGACTTTAGACTGGACTATCATCATAAATGTCGGGATGCTAAACTAACTCACTTGAGTTTTGCAGATGACCTTCTCATCTTCATTGACGGGTCCATCTCTTCTCTTCAGGCAGTGCTTCAGATCCTTAAAGAGTTTGAATTGCGCTCCGGACTGGCTGTTAGTGTTCAAAAGTCAAGTTTCTTTGCATCAGGTTTATCCCAAGCGGAAATAGATGCTATTCAGGTTTCTACTGGAATGCCAATTGCCTCTCTCCCAGTGAGATATCTTGGTGTACCTCTATCCTCTTCAAAGCCTACTCTCTCTCACTGTGAAGTACTCATTCAGCAGATTAAAAGACGTCTTTCCTCCTGGAGCGCTAAATCCCTCTCTTTTGCTGGACGTCTACTCCTTATCAAGACTGTGATATCAGGAATCAACACCTTCTGGTGTTCCTCGTTTATATTGCCAAAGTCGGTGATCAAGAGAATCAACTCTCTTTGTGGTATTTTCCTATGGAAAGGAGATGTCGAGGGTCATCATACTGCGCGAGTTTCATGGGAAACAGTAACTAAAGAAAAGAGTCAAGGAGGACTAGGAGTCAAGGATTTGTATACCTGGAACAGAGCTTGCACGTTGAAGCTTATTTGGCTGTTGTTCTTTCAATCGGGTTCAGTTTGGGTGGCGTGGTTCAAGACGGAAATCCTGTCAGGGAATCTGAGCAACTTCTGGACAGTTAAGCCTAATAGAAAGTACTCTTGGCTAACTAATAAGTTAATCAAAATGAGAGATGTAATGTTTACCTGGATTAAACTTAAGATTGAGAGTGGCAGAGACTGCAGATTCTGGACAGATAACTGGTACCCGGAAGGAAAGATTTGTGAACTCATGACAGGAGGTAGAAGAACTAGGCTTGGTATAAGACAAGATGCAACCATCGCAAGCTTGTATGACAATGGTCACTGGCTTCTGCCACCGGCAAGGTCTGAAAATCAAGTAAGCATTCTTGCTTTCCTCTCTGGCCTGACAATATCTACTGCTGATGACTTCTACGTTTGGGAAATTGATAGAATAGTTAGCGCAAAATACACTACTGGGCTAGTTTATCAAAAACTGAGAGGAGACTATACTCATATACCTTGGACTAAAGCAGTGTGGATTAAAGGAGGCATTCCTAAGCATTGTTTTATGGTGTGGCTGGTGGTTCTGAACCGCTGCCCAACTCGCAATCGTCTCCAGTCCTGGGGTTTGCAAACTGATACTAACTGTCTTCTCTGTGGTCTTCATCCAGAGAGTCGAGATCACCTCTATTTTGATTGCCCTTACTCGTGGGAACTATGGTCAACTATGGCCACAAGATTCACTTTGAATCCTTTGAGGACATGGGATCGCTCACTAAGTCAGATGCACACACTCTCTGGTAACAGATTCCGGCGTCGTCTTCTCCTGCTAGCCTGGCAAGCGATCATCTACTGGGTTTGGGCTGAAAGAAATTCTAGACTTCATCGACACACTTTCCGATCTCCTGACGTGTTGCTCCGTCTTGTTGATTGTCAAATTAAAGACCGCATCAACAGTCTCCGGGAAGTCAACCCAACAACTTGTTCACAGCTCCTCCAATTATGGTTTCTTGCTTGTGATCCTACCATCGTCTCCGCTTGATTGCTCCATTCTCCGTCTCGTTATTTCTCATCAAACGTTTCCAAATCCGTTTTGGGCTAAACTGCAATGGGTTTCTTAACTATGGGCAATATTTTGTTTTTATTAACTGGGTCTTGTTTTGTAACTGAAGATCATATGGGCTTCTGAACCTTTTTCTATTTTTCTGCGTTTAAATTAATGAAAGTCTTTTCAAAAAAAAAAAAAAAAGTCTGACGGTAGTAACGGCAGCTTTCCGTCTCTTTTTCTGATAAGTAATTCCACGAGCCTTGGCTTGACTCCCTTTGACTTCCCTAAGGTACATCCTAATGGCGCGTGCAGCAAACGGGTTTGTATCCGGCCGTCCACCATTTTCCTCGAAAGCGGCTCTAAGTCGTCCGATCAACGAGTCGAGAGATCCCCAAGCTTGTTTGTGCGGACAAGCGCAAGGAGATGTTGGGTCCGAGTGGCCAAAGAAAAAACATGTTGTCACGTGGACTTTGGTTTTTCCGAATTGGTCTAGGTACTTGAGGAACTCGAGCACGTGCGCGCCGCTGCACAGCGTTAGCGCTAGAGGGGGTTTGTGGTGTCTTAGGTATTGTAGAAACGTGTTCCAGTCGCGGCGTTTCTGTGACTCGTAACGGCTTGGTGGTGGTGCTGACGCGGTTGAAGGTTTTGGGTCAGGTCTGCATGACCAAGTTGCTGGTTCCATGGAGTTTTACTACTTTAATTTTTTTGTACGTTCTTGTGAGTGTTTTTAGAGTGTTTTTAGAGAGTTTTTAAAAGAAAGAAAGAAAGAGTGAGGATTTTTTTTTGTTTAGAATCTGGATGGTGTGAAGGAGAGTTATGTAAGAGAAGAGACAGAAGAGTAGAAATTTAGGAACGTTGAATTCACGTGGCTAATGTCCTTACCAAAAGTTCACCTGACTAGTTTTGTTGAACCGTAGATTTCTTTTTAATAATTAGTTTACGTCTGAAACGGAATCTATCTTGCCTTTGCCATTACGAACTGATTTATATGGGAAACGAAAGAAACAACTAAACGTCTCAACTAATCCATATATACATCAAGCACACAATTTGGTCATTTATTCTCCAAAAGTAGAAAACTGTTCTAATAAACTTAACTATGTAAATAACTAAATATAAATTTCGAGAAATATTAATGCTTATCATGGTATGCTATGACATAAATGATATATTGGTTTTGTAATGAGAAGTATCATAAATGCCAGCAGATACATTTTGACCAGAAGTAGTGTTTGTGACCTATTATTTTTACAAATTAACAACTGAATTCACAATATCAATATATATAATTTAAAGTAGAGCATATGATATTTTCTTAGCCCTAGACATGCACGTTACTGTTTCTGTACCTTGATAACATTTGTCACAATAATAACACTAACTAAAATCTATTAACTAAATTACGAATATCGGTTTTAATATTGGCTTTACACCCGTAAGAAAATCCGGTAATTGAGCTAGTCAACGGTTACATTCACAATGTTAGACATTGGTTACATGTTTTACGACGCCCTATTTTCACTCCACATCATCTTCTCTCTTATACATCACTTTTTTTTCTTCATCATAATTCAACACCCACTAAATTTCTATTCTCTTGGATGGTTTTGTTTTAAAAAAATTACAACACCATGTTCCTTTAACTTTATTCATACTTCTGTGATTACATATTATAAGTAAAAAAATGATTTTTTTCTGTATTCAAATGAAATGAAACAAGTATCTATTTATAGAGTATAAAAAATGATAATTTTGATATAGAATATATATACATAAATAATTATAATTATTATGAAATAATTGATGTTAAATAATTGAGATGGAAAAAAGTTAGTCTAAAACAACTTTTTCTCTCTCTAAATATTGGTCCAATCAATATTCGTCACGTCATGATCCATTTTTTTCAACACCCACTGATAAGTTTCAACACTGATTTTGCCGTATTATATTTTTTACTTTTACAAGAAACCGTTTTAAGCTTATCAACAGTGAAAAAAAAAAAGCTTATCAACAGTGATCTATCAACGGTTGATAAATAGTCTTATTGGTGCCAAAAATACATGACAAGAATAATTGATTAACCTGATCGGTAATTTAAATAATGAACAGAAAATTGCCGTCACAAGTACGCAATGAAGAAGGAAAAATCAGAGCATAGTCGTAAAACGACACCGCTTAGGCATTTCCCATATTCCAAATAAAACCGAACCCCTTTTCCTTCGTCAATAAATCTTCGTTTTCAGTAAAGAAAAAAGATCAGATCTCATCACTCTCTCTCTCTCTGCGATTCCAATCTTCGCTCGACTGTCTTCCTCAAAGGTACGTTTTCGAATCGCCTCTCTTCGTCTCCGAAGAATCGATTCCAAAATTAGGGTTTAGGTATTTCACTTTCCATCATCGCTTTCGATTTCGTTACGAATCTCTTTTTCTCTATGCTTGAACCTCCTCTCGTTTTGATCTCTATGGCGCTCTCTTACGTTTTCCTCAGGTTCCTCCATCACTTTATGCTTCACAAGCGAGCTAGTGAAGCGTCATCTGTTGCTAACGAGATCGTCAGTTCCGATTTAGCATCGCCGATTAAGAGACGCCGCATCGAGATCACTGATTCCGCGTCTGAGAACTCTTCGATCGTAGCTTCTGGTAGTAGTAGCAGCGGCGGTAGCGTCGTTCAGCAGCGCGACATGGCTTTTGGTAATTCGAACCGTCAGGAGATTGATGAAGATCTGCACAGCAGGCAGCTCGCCGTGTACGGGCGTGAGACGATGAGGCGTCTCTTTGCTTCGAATGTTCTCATCTCGGGGATGCACGGCCTTGGCGCTGAGATTGGTATGCTTTTCTTTTGATTTTATCATTGAGATGGTAGTCTTGGAACTTCTTGTATAATTAATTATATTATTATTTGGGTTTTTTCAGCCAAGAATCTAATTCTTGCTGGTGTGAAGTCTGTGACACTGCATGATGAAAGAGTGGTAGAGCTATGGGATTTATCTAGCAACTTTGTTTTCTCTGAGGATGATGTTGGCAAGAATAGGGCGGATGCTTCTGTTCACAAGTTACAGGATCTTAACAATGCTGTGGTCGTCTCTAGCTTGACCACAAGCTTAACCAAAGAGCATCTTTCTGCTTTCCAGGTATGTAGACTTGCTTTCTGTTGGTTCTATTTGATCTGAATCGTTTGTGTACTGGATTGTTGTTAGATATACATTGTTTGAGTAATGATAATTTTGGAACTGTATTGATAAGACATAAAGAAATGGTTACCGTCTTCTTAGACTTTGTCTGGTTCTATTGTTTATGCTTATAGGTAGATATGTACCTTTGTGTGGGTGGTTCTTGTTGGTTGGTTTACGCTGATTTATCTACTTTCCTGTGAAACAGGTTGTTGTTTTCTCTGACATAAGCTTGGAAAAAGCAATTGACTTTAATGACTATTGCCACAGCCATCAGCCTCCTATCGCCTTTGTCAAGGCTGATGTCAGGGGTCTTTTTGGCTCCGTCTTTTGTGATTTTGGGCCTGAATTTGCAGTTCTCGATGTTGATGGAGAGGAACCACACACAGGCATTATTGCCTCCATCTCTAATGAGAACCAGGCATTTATCTCTTGTGTTGACGATGAGAGACTTGAATTTCAAGATGGTGACCTTGTCGTTTTCTCTGAAGTTGAGGGTATGACCGAACTGAATGATGGGAAACCAAGGAAGATAAAAAGTGCCCGGCCATATTCATTCACCCTTGAAGAGGACACTACAGGCTATGGAACATATGTGAAGGGTGGTATTGTCACTCAGGTGAAACAGCCAAAGTTGCTGAATTTCAAGCCGTTGAGGGAAGCTCTTAGTGATCCAGGGGATTTTCTGTTTAGTGATTTCTCTAAGTTTGATCGGCCTCCACTCCTTCACTTAGCATTCCAGGCGCTTGATCGCTTTACATCTGAAGCTGGTAGATTTCCTGTTGCTGGCTCGGAAGAGGACGCTCAGCAGCTTATATCTATTGCCACTTCCATCAATCCGGGGCAGGGTGATTTGAAGGTGGATAATGTCGACCATAAGCTTCTAAGACACTTTGCCTTTGGAGCCAAGGCTGTCCTGAATCCGATGGCTGCAATGTTTGGCGGTATTGTTGGACAGGAGGTTGTCAAAGCTTGCTCTGGAAAATTCCATCCCCTCTTTCAGGTGATATTTCTTTTTTCATGTACTTGGGTTAGAAACTGTGGATACGACAAATAAAACTCAAAGCTCTCTTATTAAAACCTTATCAAGAACAGAAATTAAACAAATCTCAAGAGAGCTATGTTCCTCTCCTTGCCTTACCCGAAAAAGCATCAAAGCACTCTCTTGCTTGGATGAGTTTTGCATCCACGCGTTCATCCATATATAATATGTTAAAAGTAGGTTAAAGTGTAAAAATAATTAGGAATCTTGTAGTTTCTTAAAGCTAGAGATAGAAATCCAATGATAAAGGAACATTAACTGATACGCATCATTGCTCTTTTTTTGACACATTGTTTCTAGTTTCCTAATGGCACCTGATGTTGAACTTCTTATTTTCTTTATCAGTTTTTCTACTTCGATTCAGTGGAGTCACTCCCCTCTCAACCTCTGGATTCTAGTGACGTTGCACCAAGGAATAGCCGGTACGATGCCCAAATATCTGTATTTGGGGCCAAGTTCCAGCAGAAACTCGAAGATGCTAAAGTTTTCACAGTAGGGTCTGGTGCTCTTGGCTGCGAGTTCTTGAAAAATATGGCTCTGATGGGAGTTTCATGCGGAGACCAAGGGAAGCTAACAGTGACTGATGATGATATAATCGAGAAGAGTAACCTCAGCCGTCAATTTCTGTTCCGTGACTGGAACATTGGACAAGCTAAATCAACGGTTGCTGCTTCCGCTGCTGCAGCTATAAACCCCAAGTTCAACATTGAGGCCCTGCAAAACCGTGTTGGCGCTGAGACAGAGAATGTATTTGACGATGCCTTCTGGGAGAACTTAACTGTCGTCGTCAATGCACTGGATAATGTCAATGCGAGGCTCTATGTTGATTCTAGGTGCTTGTATTTCCAGAAGCCGCTCCTTGAGTCTGGGACTCTTGGTGCAAAGTGTAACACGCAGATGGTTATTCCACATCTAACTGAAAATTACGGTGCCTCAAGGGATCCACCAGAGAAACAGGCCCCCATGTGTACGGTGCACTCATTTCCGCATAACATTGATCACTGTTTAACTTGGGCTCGCTCTGAGTTCGAAGGTCTGCTTGAGAAGACTCCCGCTGAAGTGAATGCATATCTCTCTAGCCCGGTTGAGTACACTAACTCAATGATGAGTGCTGGCGATGCTCAGGCAAGGGACACATTGGAGAGGATTGTTGAGTGCCTGGACAAGGAGAAGTGTGAGAACTTCGAAGACTGTTTAACCTGGGCTCGACTCAGGTACTGACACACTCTTAATTAGTACAAGTCGTACGTAGGTTCAGAGTAGGATCGTGGTAATGATGGAATGAAAGATTTTATCCTGTGCTTCTATGGTTATTTTAGTGCTTTTACGTGCAGCATTTCAGGATTCTGAAAATAAGTGAAAAATTATAAGTAAAGTTTAAATAATATTGTCAGGAGGTAAGAAGTTCTTTGTGGAGTCTCATTAATGTGTGTCTATTTCACGTGACCAGGTTTGAGGATTACTTTGTTAACCGCGTAAAGCAATTGATATACACATTTCCTGAAGATGCTGCGACAAGCACTGGAGCTCCATTCTGGTCTGCTCCTAAAAGATTCCCACGTCCGCTCCAGTACTCCTCTTCTGATCCAAGTCTCCTCAATTTCATTACGGCCACTGCTATTTTAAGAGCAGAGACATTTGGGATCCCTGTGCCTGAGTGGACTAAAGACCCAAAGGCAGCAGCTGAAGCTATTGACAATGTGATAGTCCCAGACTTTGAGCCAAGAAAAGATGCAAAGATTGTGACAGATGAGAAAGCCACCACTTTAACCACTGCTTCGGTGGACGACGCTGCAGTCATCAACGACCTCGTTGCCAAGCTCGAGAAGTGTAGGCATAACTTGTCTCCAGATTTCAGGATGAAACCAATTCAATTCGAAAAGGTAAATATTCTCTGATGCTATTCTCACTGAATGAAATCTAATTGATAACCAAGGTTGAATCTTAACCATGGAGTGTTGTTATTTGAATCATGATGTGTGTTTGTAGGATGATGATACAAACTATCACATGGATGTGATAGCGGGTCTAGCCAACATGAGGGCGAGGAACTACAGCATACCTGAAGTCGACAAGCTAAAAGCAAAGTTCATTGCAGGGAGAATCATCCCAGCCATTGCGACCTCAACAGCCATGGCCACTGGTTTGGTCTGCCTCGAGCTCTACAAGGTCCTTGATGGAGGACACAAGGTGGAAGCCTACAGGAACACATTTGCCAACCTGGCACTTCCACTCTTCTCCATGGCTGAACCGGTTCCGCCAAAGGTGGTGAAGCACCGCGACATGGCTTGGACCGTTTGGGACAGATGGGTTCTAAAAGGAAACCCGACACTGCGTGAGGTGTTGCAGTGGCTGGAGGACAAAGGTCTTAACGCGTACAGCATCTCTTGTGGAAGCTGTCTACTGTTCAACAGTATGTTCCCGAGGCACAAGGAGAGGATGGACAAGAAAGTGGTGGATCTAGCTCGGGATATCGCTAAAGTGGAGTTGCCGCCTTACCGTCGCCATCTTGATGTAGTGGTGGCTTGCGAGGATGAAGATGACAATGATGTCGATATTCCTCTCGTCTCCATATATTTCAGGTGAGTATTTATCAAATAAACCAAAAACAGAGGAGAAGATGATGAAACTCTTTTGAAAGAGACAAATGTGTGCGGTTCTGTTTCTTTAAAATGTTTTTTCATGTACTAATTGTTGGTGTGGGTAAATCCACACGTCACCATCTGAACATGTGTCTTGTCAAAACCTGAGTTTTCGTTTATGGCTGAACCCATTCTGCTTAATGGGTTCTGAAATTCGACTATGTTCATTTACATCAACGTAATCAGCAAATGAGATCTATGCATTTGGACAAAAATGTATTTTAAGAAAGAACAAGACACAAGTTAAATGAAGAAGAGTTCATGCGTCACCATAATACCTAGATGATTCGTCAAGTATAAATTATCAGTGATCAGAATAACAACTCACACCTCTTGGCTCGTCTTATCCCCAACGCCAAATGAAAGAGAAAGACGACCAAAACCCTAATGAACATGCTTCTCTGAAAAAGCAATGGCTTTCATTGTTTTTTTTTTTGAACAACTGATTATATTATAAACTTAAAAACTGAAACAAAATGGAGGTTTATGCCCAAATGCTAGCCCATAACAAAGCAAGAAGGAAACGGATGGGCCTTAAGGGCCACTTTAGCTAGATAGTCCGCCTCTCTGTTCTGTAATGGCTTTCATTGTTTGTCTGCAAGAAGATTGGCTTTGCACTAGCTTCTTTGAGAACTGGACCTTTCTGTTCCTTTTGGATACTACCACACACATTAACACCATAACAAGTAGATCTTTCCTTAGATTGATCTTACTAATATAGGTCAAGAATTAAAGTTTCTCAATATATTTCTACTGAACAGAAATGAAAGAAGATTTCAGAAACCATAAAAGAAGAACAAGAAAAGATTTTGGTTAATGAAAAGAAAACTCATCAATACATTTGGGTGAAGCTCAAAACATATAAATAAAAATAAATTGGAATACAAGTTGTATATTTGAAGGAGAGAGTGCATGCATCAAACCATAACACCTAGAGATTTCAAAGAGGTAAATTCGCCAACAGTCATAACCTGTTCACACCACTCAAGTTTACCCCAAATGTCACATCCGTGACGTCTTCCAAGCGAAATCTCCGCATACCAAATCTTCTGTGTTTTTGCACGACTCGGTTCTTCTTCTCTATTACGAAAATAGAAAACCAGATTACTACTATACCGCACAATATATGTCCAATAGGGAAATCCTATCCCTGCCAACAACTCATCCAAACCTTTAACCACTCCCCAGCGCCTCTCCTTCGGATCATACTTGTTTAAGCAGTTCTCATAACTATCGTAGTAGTACATAACGTCATCAAGGACGCACACACCTTGATCCCACTCCTTTGAATTAAGCACCTCATTTGTTTCCCATTTATTTTCTTTTGGCACATAAAAAAAGTTATTCATAACATGCCTTTGTGTAAATCTTATTAGCCATCACCGCCATATAACCATGATGAAACGCCTCAGCTGGCATGAGATCAGGCTCCCACATTTGTGTTTATGTATTGAACACCACCATCACGTCTGACATCATACTACAGTGTCCAAATACATAAACTTTCCCGTCAAGAAAGCAAGCAACTGTATCAGCCATGGGTATAGGCATGTTGGGGAGTAGTTTCCCCGTGTGCGATCTGCAGTCGATGCTAAACGCACTCGATGAAAGTGTCGTATGATCATTATCTGCCCCACCAAACCCATATATCATCGAACCTACCGCGACAAAGCTTTCACCTCTACGCAAACGCAAAAGCGAAGAGATATGAACCATGCAGTGGTTGCCGATGGCTTTCCGGCGAAGAATATACAAACGGCCGTTAGGGTTTCCACTGCTGCTGAGGCAAACATATAGACAGTTCTCTGTGTACCTCAACAGAGATCTTCTCACGTATATCTCATTTGACGTAACAAGTGACCGGAACTGCTTTAAAACGAGGGAGAGAGTTGGATAGTCGCATCTTGGCACACGCGCTAAGATGTCAACCACGATGTCGTCGGGAAGTGACGTAATCATAGATTGTTGCTAGGATTGCTCATTTTCTCCATTTGTTTTGGAAGTCATCTCTGGGATCAGCAATCACCCAATCTCAGAGAAAATATGACACAACTCTAGTTTTAAAGATCAGCCGAGAGAGACACACAGAGAAATTATGACATAAACATACTTTTTACTGATAGATTTCTTTTCTTTTTTTCACATATATACTTGATTTTTTTTCATACTTAGTTAGGTTCCCACATATTTTAACATATTTGTGTCCTTTTAACGACATTTTAATTTTGATAGACCAATATAGAATTCGAAGATTTCTTTCTTTTAACCACATATTTGATATTTTTAACAGACTTAAATTATCACAAATTTGTTTCTTTTTTACCACATATTTAGTTAATTATGACAGATGTGTTAGTGTTCACGTATTTGCTTCCCTTTTCACATATTTACATAATTCTAATTGCTTTACATCGTTTTTATATATTTACTTGATCAACTTAATTACTGTTTGGCTGATTTGTTTCTTATTCCCCACAAATATATTTGAACATAGAATTAATTAATTCTAGATAGAAGCCAAAAAAAAAATGTACTGGTTGAACAAAACTGTTTTATGCAATACATAGTTTTGAAAACCAAATTAGATACCGATTCGGTATAGCTATTGGTTAATTGGTTGGACCGGTTCAAGCAGTCAAATCATTTTTTTTTGTTTTTCAAAAATTAAATATATATAATCATATATTGAAAATATCTTCACCAATTTTTTTTCTAGATATAACATGTTCTTTGGTCTTGTTCATTAATTATAAAAATAATCAATAAGCAAAAATCTAGTAATATACACAGTAAAAAAGAATATTATGTAAATTGAAACTAATAGCCACACAAATGATTGACATTTAAATTACCACATTTATTTATTCTTATAACTTAAATCTCAAGTTTTATGAATATGTCAAAATGAAAATAGTACATGAGAACCTAAGAGAGATATCTTTTACTTTATTTCTTAAGAAAAAAATAGAAAAAATTGAATAGTTGGTATTCAAACATTGATTCTAAGCTTGCCAAATTGATCCGGATCACTAGTTTTACTGGTTTTAGTCGGTAAAACCGGATATTTTCTTTAAATCAATTTTTAAACCAAACTGAACTCGGCTTATTCAACGAGTCACTGTTGAACCGGTTCGCCAACCGGTCCGGTCAGGTTTCCAAAACACTGGATGAAACTCACTATCTGAACATGTTTCTTATCGAAACCTGAGTTTTCGTTTATCGCTGAACACATTGTGCTTTATGGTGGTTCTAAACATCATGGCATCTGAAATTCAACTATGGGGAATGTATTCAATTAGGAGTGTGAGGTGATTTGTATTAGAAAACACTTTAAAATTCAATGTTAATTTAATTGTTATTTTATAAAACACTCTTTAAAACTTGTCTATGTTGTTTATCTATGTTTTAGTAATGTTGAAACATACTCTTTTATATATATGAGGTTGTGTTTTCATTGAATGTGAACATGTTTAAATATTTGCTTGGAAATATAATTTGATAAAATTGGCTAAATAAAACTAATCAAAAGAATATCTTTTACAAAACGTGGCTACAACATAGCCACAACACATACAATGGCTACACCGTGGCTAACAATACCACGTGAACCTGTGATACACTAAAAATGAATCCTATTTACTTCAAGTTAACAGTGGTTGTTGTAATATTTTAGATTCAATTCAATAGGACCAGTTTACACTTTATCTCTATGGGTTCAATATTAAACTAAAAAAATAATTTGTTTTTGAAAGTTGTGAAGCTTAGAAAGCAAGTGACAAGATAGATTAGGGTTTTAAAATGAACGTGAAGCTAGCCTAGAGTGTGTTGAACAGGTAGCGAACGATGCGAGCCAAACAATTATTCAAGTTCATTTCAGTTAAAGTCTAGAACTCGGGTAGCAAAATAACATCAGCCCACTCTCGTGGTACTTCACCTTTTATTGATCGAGCTCAACACCTAAACTTTCGTTTGGATTGAAATGTGATGATAAACATTAAGAGCCGGCTCGATTTGTTCACAAAACACCCTAATATCTATTTTGCTGATTAGGGATGTAATGCTCATTCATGACAAGTCTAGCAACCTGTTACAAGGTTAATGAGTAGGTTCAGCCTAGGATCAAACACTAAGTGATCAATTCAATGCAAGCATTAAAATCAGACATGAATGAAGATAATCAATGGATACTTATTTAGGTTCATCTCACGATCTAGCACTCTAACACCCTAGGCTAACAAGATCGACTACTCAATCATAACACAAGAAAACATAGAAACCAATTCTGAATACATCATGCGATTGAATAGAATAAAAGCTAAGGTTCAGGATAATCTTCTCTATGGCGAGAGAGATGGAGCCGTCTCCCTTACACAGTGCAAATCTGAAAAGTAAGTCTTGTTCTTGCACAAACTAACATAGAAAAATAAAGAAGAAATAGGTAGAGTATATATACGGAGGCGCCGTCAGCTAGGGTGAAAAGATAGTCGGATTAGGACAAATCCCGAAATAAAATCTTAGTTTCCTTAAATATCGGGAGCAGTCACAAGGTTACTCCGCTCAAGAACAGCCGCCAGGTTGCTCCAATTGGTTCTGCGCAGAAAATACCAAATTCTGACTTTTTTCCTTGTTCATCTCTTCAGATGCCTTTCCAGACCTGAATTGACTCAAAATAACTAAAATACTCGACAAAAGCTTTGAAACAATTCAGAAAATGATTGTGCAATGTGTTAGAAACACAACATATCTACCTGGGACAGAAACTGTGGTATATATAGCCACTAAAAATAAAGTGGCATAACCGTGGCTAGGAAAATTAACCACTCTAAATAAGTGGCAAAACCGTGGCTATAACAACCACTATGTATAACCACACTTATAGTTGTTAATACCGTGGCTATGTAAGCCACACATATGGTGTGGTAAAACCGTGGCTACTAACCACGTTCGAGGCTATAACCACAGTAAATTTCCGACCCAAAAGCGTGGTTCTTTTTTTTTGTAGCCGCGAATTACTGTTCTATAGCCACGGCATTGTAGTGGCTAAATGGTGGATTTTTACAAGTGTAAATATATTTATCCTGAATAGCAATGAAAAAAGATTTCAGAAACCATAAAGGAAGACCAAGAAACGATTTGGTTAATGAAAAGTAAACTCATCCAGACATTTGGCGCCAAGCTGAAAACAAAGAATAAAATAAACAAAAAACAAAACACAAGTTGAAGCCTTAAGGAGAGAGTTCATGCATTAAACCATAACACTTACAGATTTCATATAGAAAAATTTCCCCACAGTCAAAACATGATCACACCACTCAACTTTACCCCAAATGTCACCTCCTTGACGTCTTCCAAGCGAAATCTCTGCGCACCAAATCTTCCGTGTTGTTTCAGTACTCTGTTCCTCTGCTCTTTTACGAAAATACAAAGCCAGATTCCGACCACAACGCACAGTGCATTTCCAATATATGAGTCGACTTATCTCAGCCAACAACTCATCCAAACCTTTAACCACTCCCCTGTGCCTCTCCTTTGGATCATACCTGTTTAAACAGTTCTCAAAACTATATATCATAGTAGTACAGAACGTCATCGAGGACGCACAAACCTTCATTCCACTGCTTTGATTTAAGCACCTCGTATGTTTCCTATTTATTTTCCTCTGGCATGTAAACAAAGTTATTCCGAATATACCTTGTGTAAATCTTATTAGCCATCAACAAAGTTATTCCGAATATACCTTGTTATAATGTCTGATTTTATCATCCTAGGCTCCCACATTTGTGTTTCTGTATTGAACACAACTATCACCTCTTACTTCATACTGCAGTGTCCAAATACATAACTTTCCCGTCGAGAACACCAGCAACTGTATAAGCCATTGGTATAGGCATGTTCGGGAGGGGTTGCACCGTGTGCAATCTGCAGTCAATGCAAGACGCATTCGATGAAAGTGGCGTACGATCATCCTTTGTCCTACCAAACACATATATTATCAAACGGAACTACCGAGACAAAGCAGTCACCGGTAGGAAAATCCAAAAGAGAAGAGATATGGACCAAGCAGCGGTGGCCGTTGGCTTTCTGGCGAAGAATATACAAACCGTCATTTGGGGTTCCACTGTTACTGACTAAAACATATAGACAGTTCTCGGTGCACCTCAACAAAGATCTTCTCACGTATATCTCATTTGACGTAACAAGTGAGCGGAACTGCTTCGAAACGAGGGAGAGTGTTGGATAGTCGTGTCTTGGTACACGCGCTAAGATGTCAACGACGATGTCGTCGGGAAGTGACGTAATCGGAGACAGTGGTTCTGATGATTCCTCGTTGTCTGCCCTAGTTTTGGAAGACATCTCTGCCAGATCAGTAATCACCTATTTCTAGAGAGAGAAATAAGCTCAAATCCACAAAGCTTAAAATTTTAACAGAATAAGCTTGGCGCAGTAATCATAACCTAATCTCAAATCCTTAACTGAAACCTGGACTCGGATTCGCTGGATTCCACCTCCGTCTCTCCGTTTCTGAAGAGATAGTGGAGCAAAAGGGTCTTGTCAGTTTCTAGGGCTGACGATTTGAGATGATTAGAATTGTTTAACCTAGAACATCAAACTAATAATTCTTGTATTTTGAAAAAAAAAGAGGTCTTAAATGGGCTTGGCCGTTTATTGTTCTTAAAACCCGTTTTTTATTACACGGACAAACCCGTGACCGCATCAGCTCCCAAAAGACATCAGTCACTCAGGTGTGGAATTGGTCAATCTTACGTAGTGAATGTATGTTGGGCAAGATAGCGGATAATATTTTCTTTAAGAGGTTAAGATGAAATGTAGACTTTTTATATTTGTGATAGATTTTGTATTTGGAAAAGAGATTTTCTAATAAGACTTGTGTTTGAAGATTTTTTTGGAAACTTTCTTAGAACTCTTTCTTGAATGTTTTCTCTCAATTGCTTTGCTTGATTCTTGGATGATCATACAATTGAACTAAACACACATATTTATACTAGAGTATGGTAAATCCTAGCTAACTCTAGAACCATCTCTTGATCTTATCCTACACATGTTCTACACACTTCTTCTTCTTTTACACAATTCATCTTCTATACTTCTCCACTTTTCTCTAGATGTTTCTTCTTTTTGGGCTTGATTATGATTTGAAAGATGAAGGCTTGATTATGATTTGATTAGTTTTGGGCTTAAGGAGGGAAATCCAACAAATCTCCCCCTTCCCGATTTAGCCCAAAACAGTCGTCATGCCCGTGCCTTTGCAGCAATCTTCAAACTTTTTGATCGGTAATACTTTGGTCATAAAGTCTGACCAGTTTTCGTCGGTGTGTACCTTTGTGAGATGTATGAGCTTCTCTTCCAGAACTTCTCGGATCCAATGATGTCGAATATCAATGTGCTTTGAGCGAGAGTGAAACATTGGATTCTTTGCTAAGTGAATAGCACTTTGGTTGTCACATAGCATGTTGTACTTGTCTTGCTTTACTCCCAACTCAAGCAAGAAGTTCTTCATCCATAGCATCTCCTTGCACGCTTCCGTTGCTGCGATGTACTCCACTTCCGTGGTGGATAAGGCAACACACTTTTGTAGCTTCGATTGCCAAGAAACAGCTCCCCCTGCAAAGGTAGTCACAAATCCTGATGTAGATTTCCTTGAATCTTTATCACCAGCACAATCTGCATCAGTGTAACCGTTCAACTCCAATTTTCCATTGCCAAAACATAAACACTTCTTCGTTGTTCCTCGTAGATAGCGTAGGATCCACTTAACTGCTTTCCAATGCTCCTTTCCTAGATTTGCTAGAAAGCGACTCACAACTCCTACAGCATAGGCAATGTCGGGTCTGGTGCACACCATAGCATACATGAGACTGCCCACTGCTGATATATATGGGGTAGTCTTCATTTCCTCTTTCTCCTTCTCACTTGTTGGACTTTGCTTCGAACTTAGCTTGAAATGTCCACCAAGTGGAGTGCTCACCGGCTTTGCTTTGTGCATGTTGAATCTCTCCAACACCTTTTCAACATATCGTTCTTGGGACAACCATAAAAGGTTCTTTGGTCTATCCCTAGTGATCTTCATTCCAAGAATATGTCTCGCTTGTCCCAGATCTTTCATCGCAAAACACTTTCCCAAATCTTTCTTCAATGCGGCTATCTTGTTGCGATCTTGGCCCACAATTAACATATCGTCAACATAGAGAAATAATATGAGATCCGCTTTCGTACCTCTTTATGAAAACACAATGATCATTCTTGGTTTTCTTGAAATTATGATCCACCATGAAGGAGTCAAACTTCTTGTACCATTGTCTTGGGGCTTGCTTGAGACCATAAAGACTCTTCTTTAATCGGCACACCAATTCTTCTTTTCCTGGAACCTTGAACCCTTCAGGTTGCTCCATATAGATCTCCTCTTCGAGTTCACCATGTAGAAAGGCCGTCTTGACATCGAGTTGTTCAATCTCTAAGTCTAGAACCGCTGCTAGACCAAGAACCACTTGGATAGAGGACATCTTCACCACTGGAGAAAATATTTCTTCAAAATCTATGCCTTTCTTCTGGTTTAATCCTTTCACAACCAATCGAGCTTTGTATCTTGGATTTGAGCTTTTCTCTTCATACTTCAACTTGTACACCCACTTGTTCTTCAAGGCTCTCTTTCGTTTTGGTAGCTTCATCAGCTCATAAGTGTGATTATCATGCAAGGATTGCATTTCATCCTGCATAGCTTCAACCCACTCATCTCTATGAGTGTCTCCTATGGCCTCCTCATAGCTTTGAGGCTCCCCCTCATCTGTAAGATTAACGTACTCATCTTGATAATATCTTACAGATGGTCTTGTCTCTCTTCCAGACCTTCTTGGCTCATGTTCTTCCTCTGGCTCCACTTGAACTTCTTCTTCACCTTCATCACCATTCGGATCCATGATAGGATCCCCTTTGCCATCATCTCCAATCACTTGTTCATGATCTTGAGGCTTATGAGAATCTTCATTCCTTACAACCCTTAGCTTTGGTTTCTTTGATTTGTTGATGTCTTCGATTGTTTGATCTTCGAAGAAAACAACATCTCTGCTCCGGATAATTTTTCTGTTAACCGGATCCCAAAGCCGATAGCCGAAATCATCTCTTGGTGACCCAAGATAGATGCACTCTTTAGTCTTGGAGTCTAGCTTGGCTCGTTCATCCTTAGGTATATGGACAAACGCTCTGCAACCGAACACCTTCAAATGGTTGTAAGAGACCTTCTTACCCGACCAAACTTCCTCCGGGACATCGCCTTCCAAAGGAACTGATGGTGTAAGATTTATGACGTCCACTGCAGTCTTTATGGCTTCTCCCCAAAATGGCTTGGGTAGTTTTGCGTGAGAGAGCATGCACCGAACTCTTTCTGTGATCGTTCGATTCATTCTTTCTGCTAGCCCGTTCAATTGTGGCGTCTTTGGTGGTGTCTTCTCCATTCTGATTCCATGAGCTTTGCAAAACGCTTCAAAGGGACCTCGATACTCTCCACCATTGTCAGATCGTACACACTTGAGTTTTTGACCCGTACATCGCTCTGCTTGGGCTACAAACTCCTTGAAAGCATCAAGATCTTGATCTTTTGACTTCACAAGGTATATCCATACCTTCCTTGAATTGTCATCAATAAAGGTGACGAAATATGATGCCCCTCCATTGGATTTCTCGGACATGGAGCATACATCAGTATGCACAAGATCAAGAATATGCTTTCTTCTCATAGGCGCAGACGATCTTCGGAAAACGACTTTATGTTGTTTTCCGGCTAAGCAATCATGACATGGTGAGAGAGAGAGACCTTTCATATCAAGAATAAGTTTCTTGCGAGAAAGTATGTTTAAACCTTTCTCACTCATATGCCCGAGTCTTCGGTGCCATATATCCATGTAATCACTTGCGACATTTACTTCTTCCTTGCAAAGCTTGGCTTGAGTCACGTATAATGAGCATTCTTTTCTTCCTCGAGCCGTGATCAAACTCCCTTTGGTTAGCTTCCATTTGCCACTGTCAAAGTGACTGTCCAAGCCGGCATCATCGAGCTTTCCGGTTGATATGAGATTGAGTCGCATGTCGGGAACATGTCTCACATCCTTGAGAACTATCTTACATCCAGTGTTTGATGTAAGAATAACATCCCCCTTTCCAACAATCTTGCTTCTTCCTTGATTTCCCATTTGAACATTACCAAAGTCACCACTTCGGTAGGTTGTGAAAAAGCTTCTATGAGGGGTGACGTGAAAAGAAGCACCAGAATCAACGATCCATGAGCTATCATCATAGCTAAGATTACATTCTCCAACGAGATATAATTCTTCGCTCTGGTCTTCCAGAATGGCGGTAGTCTTGTCTTCATGCTTCTTTGTAGGATTGAGCCGGTCTGGTTTGATATTACCGGCTTGTTTGTCTTTCTTGAAAAACGACATTATGACTTCATGTGACCCGGCTTGCCACAGTAATAGCAGGTGACTCTCGGACATGACTTAGATCTTCCTCGAGATTGGTCTCATCCTCTGCTTCTGTTGTGACCATGAGTCTCTTCTCTACCTCGTCTATCAACAATGTTAGCTTCTGAATAAGAACTTGAACCTCGCTCCTTCCTGCGAACTTCTTCGTTTAGAAGGCTATCAGTGACGGTGTCCATGGTAAACTTTCCCTCCGGTGCTGAATTGCTTAGAGTGACAACTAGTGTGTCCCAACTCTCCGGTAGTGAACTAAGGAGTAAAAGGGCTTGCATTTCGTCTTCAACCTTCATATCAACTTTGTTAAGCTGA